>NC_134704.1:161273624-162473624 GCF_043290135.1 Rhipicephalus microplus
CCTACAACAATACCTGAAAATGATCCCCGAACGCCCAGACGTCATCATACTGCAGGAAACAAACGGCCCCGCTAAACTTTCAGGGTACCAGTCTATAACAGGCAAGGAGGAAAATCCAAACGTCACCACACTGGACAAGCGAGAGCTCACGGTTATCGAACACAACACCCAAGTCAAGGATATTGAAAACGTCCTCGTAGAGCTAACTCCGCCGCGTAAGACGCCCGACAGCATCTTCGTACTCAACGTCTATAGCAGTCCGAGATGCCGCAAACACCGCTTTCACGTCCTCTTCAAACGAGCACTCGATATCGCCCAGGGGCAACAACTCTTCATTAGAGGCGACTTCAACGCGGAGCATACGGCGTGGGGTTACAAACACGATCAGCCGAAAGGCAGGCATTTGTGGGAAACGGCGCAACTGGCCGGCCTCGAGCTGGTCACTGACCCAGCGGTGCCAACTAGGCAGGGCAACAGCGTCAGCACTGACACCACGCCGGACCTTACCTTTACGTGCAATACACGAAAGGTGACTTGTAGAAACACCATGCAAGACTTGGACAGTGACCATTACATTATCTCTATAGAAGCAGAAGGCGGCCCACAGGAACACAATGCCGGTCGCCAAATGAATGAAGATCACCAATCGGGAACTACTACGAAAAAATCGAGAGAAGCAACAGATTGAAGACATCAAAGACATTGAGCAATGGACCGACCAACTTCGGCGTGACATCGAGAAAGCGACGCAAATGATGCCGTCAACAGCTGGGCTTGATAGAATAGACACCCGGTTACTGCACATGTGGCAAGCCAAGACCCAGCTGCATCGCCACTGGAAACGACAACGACATAATAGGAGACTGCGAAAACGAATAGCACAGCTCAACAAAGAAATAGAAAAACACTCACTTAACCTGCCACAACAGCAACGGGAAGAGAAATGCGCGCAGATGGATGGTCAGCTCACTACGAGTCGCACATGGCAGATACGGCGGTACCTCATAGATCCCGCGAACACCAAGACCTCACAGAGGCAAGGCATATGCAAAATCATACACGCTTACGGGGGAACGGAGCAAGATTTCCTACGGGAAGCGGAACTCCATTACATATCCCAATTGCCCCCGCAAGTACATCCGGGCTACAGGGGAGAAGGCAACGCCATCCTATACTCAGAATTCTCAATTTCCGAAATCGAGGCGGCCCTCATCAAACTCAATACCAAGTCTGCCCCAGGCCTAGGTCAAATATCGAACAGGGCACTGCGCAACCTCGATTACAGATCGCTAGAGAAACACAAAGATTATATTAACGAGTGCTGGGTGCATAAAAAGTTACCCCAGCCATAAAAAGAAGCACAGATCATACTTATACCGAAACCCGGCAAGAAATTGCAGCTGAACAACCTGCGCCCTATCTCCCTAACATCATGTGTAGGTAAACTGATGGAGCATGCGTTCCTCAATAGACTAACAGATTACCTCAAGGACAACAACCTATTACCACACACAATGATTGGGTTCAGAAGACATCTCTCCACACAGGATGCTCTTTGGCAACTAAAACATCAAATCATAGAAAATCCTGGGTGCTCAACGAGAGCCATCATTGGCCTGGACCTGAAGAAGGCCTTCGAAAACGTTCGTCACGACGCCATATTGCGACAAAGAGACAGATTGAACCTCGGAATGCGAGTGTACAACTACGTCCGAGACTTCCTCACGGGAAGAACCGCACGCATGTGAGTGGGACAACTAGAATTAAATCAAATCAACATTGAAAGCTCGGGTACACCGCAGGGCTCGGTGATCTCGCCGATGCTCTCCAACCTCGTACTGCTGGGGTCACCCGAGTGATTACATCAAATTGATGGACTGCACCACACGCTATACGCGGATGATATTACGATATGGACGACAACTTACAGTGACGGAGAGATATCGAGGATTGCTTACAGGCGGCCATAGAATTCGTGGAACATTACCTCGTAGGCACGGGGCTCACCTGCTCGGCCAAAAAATCAGAATTACTGCTATATAGACCGGTGAAAAGGGACGCCCGCCCAAAGACTACGTACCTTCAGAAAAACAAGAAATCAAACTAACATCATCAAACAGCTCACCAATCCCAATGGTAAAGAAGATCCGGGTACTGGGGATAATGATTGAGCAGAACGGCGGCTATGGTGAAGCACTGCGCAAGATAATGGCAAAGGCCACCAGCACGATGCAACTCATCCGACGCATCACGAACAAGCATGCGGGCATGCGCGAAAGCAGCGTGATACCACTCATACAAGCCTTTGTTATTTCACAACTAATGTACACGGCACCGTTTCACAAATGGACAGTTGCGGAAAAAGACAAGCTTAACTCCCTGATGCGCAAGACGTACAAGTTCACGTTGGGACTGGCGCCCGGAGTTAGCACCAGCATTCTTTTTTCATGTCAGTAACATTCTTTAGGAACTTGGACCGTGGAGAAGCTACGCGTACGGTCATTTTCTTCAGCATGTCTTCCCTCTGCTTCTTCTGGATTTCCTCTAATGAAACCTGTTAACACAGCTGCAGCCAAAGCTTCGAGCAGGGACCACACTCTGTGGTATCGGTGAGCACTTCGTAGTCATTACTCACGAGTCTGCCTGCTGACGCATTGCGACAACATGAACACACTTCCAGATTTTCTATGTCCTTCAGAAGTTCGGCCGATTGGGTGATGATATCTGCATTGCCAGGCGACTTGGCTAAGCGATGGTGATGGCTGCTAATGGTGACTGTTATGTCTTCTGCGACGACAACGCATTTCTCCACAAATAGCGCTCTTTTTTTTTTCTTTGAGCTCTAGAAACACCACAAGACGTCTTGTCTCACCATTCTCAACAATTTTCCGCCAGCATGCAAACAAACGTTTTCTATGTCTTGAAGCGATATGACGCCACTAGTTGACGGCATGTCGGGACTTATTTCACAGTCTTTGAGCTCAGTGCTCGGAGATAGTCGATTATTTTTCGCTGATGATATTCTGGAAAATACCCCACTCCTATCGGGCAGCTTTCGCTTCTTTGTCGCGGGCCCCACCACAAAGCTAAGTGGGCAAGGTAAGCGGGCGAATTCAGGAATATTCGTGGAACGCACCCTTCGACAAGGTCCCACTTTCCTCTTGCGATTTGTACCTTCTTACTATATGACGTGAGTGAAAGTCTTCAGGATGTCCTTCTCATGAAAGTGCATATCACACATACGTGAGGTGCTGGGCAGTTTCTTATCTGCGCGAGGAGTCGCGTGGTTCCATACCTCTCGCTGCTCAGGTACACGTGGGCACAAAAGAAATGTCGTGGTGTCTCTCATTTCCCGTAGCTACTCTACAGCCGAGAACGCAACATCTGGGAATGTTGAAAACATGCAACACATACAAAGCAGAACAGGGCGCACTGAAGCACAAAACTGTTCACGCAGAAAGAAGCCTCCACAGATATCGACGCATTGCAACATGCACAGGCGATGGAGGTTACGGGAGTGCCACGAGCGAGCTAGGTGTTCTGTGAGCGAGCATGCAGTAAGTGAATCCGGATGCGACAGCAGCGCCACATTTGTCGCTGGCAGCGGCGGTGCCGCGCAACATCGCTCAGTTTTGCAACTTACCTAGTCTAGAAACGTTGTGCTAAGTGTTGTACGCTTTGAGAGCGCAGCTTTTGCGCCAGACATGACGGCGTCGGCACATTGCGAGGAGAGAGCAAGGCAGTTACTGATGCTGCGCACCGAGTTTGGTCGGCTCCGCGACCGTTCCTCTACAGCGTCTGTTATTTCTTCGTAACGTGCTCATGCTGCGGCGTTCGCGTGGTTACCTTGCGTGCATGCGTCGCTGGCATTCTGCAAGAGGAGAGAAAGTTTTGCAGTGGAAGTCAAAATGAATGTTTATGTTATTTTAAGTTGCCGACTGGTTACGGTTTCTACAATTGATGCTATGTCAATGCTGTAGTTTTTTTTTCCTTTTAGAGAAAGTGACGCCAGGTCTTGTTTCTTCGTTTAATTTCAGGACTCTGTCGTACTGATGCGTGCTCTTCGATAGGGAAAGAAAACTTGGGCACGAGAGGCCAGCATGCGCAGTGGCGACGTAGGTGCGATAATAAAATGCTCCACATTTAATAAAAGCAGACAGCCCAGTTCACAAGTGAAATCAAAATGACGCATTCTGCGCTCACGGGTTACACGCAAATAAATGGGTCGCTTTCTTGTTCCTTTCGTGAAGCTGTCCCTGATTTAAATTGGGCGCTGTTTAGAGAACTGTTACAGGCACGCTGACGTAATTACCGCTGCGACGCGTAGCACGACGTCGTTTTATTGCTTTTAGGAACGAAGCTTAATATAGCATCACTTGGTCGGTCGTCCTTATATCCAGCGTAGCCAGCATATCCACGGAGTGAATCATATGATGAGTGGGGCGAGGCATCCGTCCATCCAATGCATGCATAGTGTGATAGGAGTCGACGGACGCATAGACGAACGAATGCACGAACGGACAGACGGACGCTTCACCCCAATAATCATTCACTCCGTGCATACGCTGTATTTTGTTTATTTATTCCTCGCGTGCCATACGGCGTTTTGCTTGTCGTTGGCAAGTCCCACTGAACGTTCCCCATATATAGGGGAGACAAGTTGTGGCGAGCACGGCTGGATGGCTGGCGTGTTAGCCTAAGAAATAAAGAACGCTTCTAAGAAACCATAAAACCACGTCGTGGTGCAGCTGTGATCACATTAACGCATCTGCAAGAATTTTTGAAACAGCGTTACAATGAAAAGCAGCGCTAGCTCATTGAGAGCAAGACGAATCCATTCAATTCAGTGTAAAAAGTAATCAATGGACGTAGAACGCTGCAGTCGTCTCACCTCGCTTGCGGATCAAGCTGCCATTTTTCTTTCTTCTACGCTGGTGCCTCCCCCCCCCCCCCCCCCTCCTTTTTATACAGCCCGCGAACTTCGAAGTATAGTTTCCAGCATATATGCGGATCTCTTGCAGAGGCGTCGCAATTTTAACTGCTCTAATGTGGGAAGCGCCAATCTACAGCAAAATAAAACCCCATTTGAAAATAAAACGCCCCAGCATTGACTCTACCTCTCGTAATCCTTGACCCGACATTTACAAACGAACACAAGGCTTATTTATAGAAGCGCAAAACTATTTTTTTCTCGCTTCATAGAAGCTTCGCGAACAGTGCGGCAGAAAGAACGCCGTGTTGCGGAGACAAGAGCGGGCCACGCCCGCCTCTGGACACACGCGCTCTCCGTGCGATTGGGACGACCGGAGAGAAACCCGCCACGCGCCCGCAATCTTGGAGGCCATAATTGCTCATAGCGTCTGCGATAGCGAAAACTTGATTAGCAATCTCAAAGGCCATGCCCTGCTGAATTTACCTTCTGGGTTTTCTAGTGTATTTCAAATACTTAACGTTCTATTAAACAGAAACATAAAAGCTTAGCAAAACTGTAGGCATGTATGTAGAAAAAAAACGTACTTCAATTTAAAAAGATTGTAATAACATCACGCGTTTTAAAGCGTGTTGTTTTAAGCCGAAGGTATTCATCCACCCAAGATCTTAAGCGCGAACTTTGAACATGCACTTTGACTATAGCCGCGCTGGTGCGCTCCGCCCCGGCTGCTTATGAAGAAGGCACCTTATGCGTAGCGTCTGCCGGCCGTTGTGCCGCTGCCACACGTAAAAACAATACGAACGAAATTATCGTAAATGTCTTAATAAAGGAGACTCAGTGCTATGATTTCCTGTGCCAAATGAAGAAGGCTGAGTTCTCTGTAATTGAAACTCAGGCATTTTTAGAGCCTGCCAGTGTTTAAAAAAATAAATGAAAAATCCTGAAAATTGCTCTGTTAACGTTACGGCCCATTTAAAGCAATTCTCTGGCTGTATATGCTATCGCTATTTTTATACATAAGTATTTTGGACGAAGTGTAAGCCTTTTTTTCATTTTTATGTATTTCTACGTATTTATTCATGCACATTTCTTTATTAACTACCGTGTGGCCAAAACATCTCGTAAGTATGAGTCAGCTCATGGGGCAAGATGATCGCTCAAGAATGGCTAGGACGTCCGAGCAGCAAACAAGATTCGTTGGAAGCTCCTCTAGCTCTTCTTGAGTCGTCTTGTGCCTGCCTGCCAGCGGCGTCTTGATGCATCCTTGGTTGTTCGGCCGAATTGGACGGTGCTCACTTAGCCCAGTCAGGAGTATTTTTTGTTTTCCGGCCTCGCAAACAATGCTTAAGAAGACTGAACGCTGGGCGCGTTGGTTGACCATAACTATACAGAAACGTCGTGAAAAAGAGACAAAAACACAGAAGGTACGTGCACAAGCGCAGACTAGCAACTGAAAGTTAATCGAAGGAAACAGATATAAATGGCCAAAAAATGACGTAAAACAGTGGAGGTTGGTAGTTAGGGAAAACAAGAGGTGTCCAAATAACTGCCTAATAAGCGCGTATCAGCCGGGGGAGAGGAGGCGGCAAGTGGTGCGCTAGCCTCCCCACTGAGAAGAGGGGGGGGGGGGGGGGCTGAGTTCCCTTACTTTCGACAGTGGTCTCTCTTGGCTGTACGCTGAAGAAACCTACAAGTAAGGCGAAGTTTTACAGTAAAAGCTGTTATCAGATCACTTTTTGGGTCACGTGCTGTTGTTGTCCACCGCCGGTATCCGTAACCACATACCGCGAAATTGAAAAAAAAACAACAACCTTGCACCAATGAAACAGTGGGGTTTAAACCAGCGTCCGCTGCGTGTAAGCCCAATATATACCACTGAGTTACGTCGGTGTACTTGTTGTCAAACTTGCTATAGGCAGGCACGACCTAGCAGCAATGGCACAGTGGGGCTCGAACTCGGGTCCACTGTGTGCCAGACCAGTATTCTACGACTGAACTACACCAGTGCTTGTGACTTGTTGTCAAACTTGCCATAGGCAGGCTTGATGTAGGGAAAGCAATGGCGTTAATACTACTTATAAAGCGTTTTACAACAGCGAAAGAACAACCTGTTGTCGCACTATGCGAATAGCGTAAGGAGGGCTGTCCAATGCTCCAAACCATCACATAAGCTTTTTCATGTTCCCCTATTAACTTTGGCGCATACCCACTTCAGCCACAATTCCTCATCGTCATCAGCCACTGCATGAACAATTGGCACAAAATTCCTTGCTAGTGTTCAACAGATACCACGCTCCTCAGAAGAACCCCAACTTGAAAGTTATCATCACGGACTCCCGGAAAGCATGTGCTCATTACTTGATAGGAGAGATATCCCCCCTAGCCAGCCAAATTCTAAAACGGGCTCTCGCTGATCCAGCCCTGAAACGCATCGTATGGGCTCCTGGCCATCAGGGCTTACGAGGTGATGAGGCCACTGACGCGGCCGCCCGAGCGTTTACCCACCGGGCTCCTCACCTTGGCTCTTATGACTCGGAGGCCACTACACCGCTGCTGCGGTTCAAAGAAATTCTGACCTATTATGGCGACACTCACTGCTTTTACCCGGCTCCTGCAAAGGGGCTGAGTAAGGCGGAAGAGCGAACTCTAAGGCGCCTGCAGACAGGTACTCTACTCTGTCCTGCAATCCTAAAACATTTCGATGCGAACACAGATGGGCGGTGCCCACACTGTGGGGAGACGTGTGATATCTTCCACATGGTATGGGCATGTCCGAAAAATCCCCACCTACCCCCTTCCCCTACCCTTTCCCGAGAGGCATGGGAGACTGCCCTCCTCAACTGCTCATCACTAGAGTCTCAACGGGCTCTGGTGAGACGGGCGCGAGTAGGGGCCTCGTCATGCGGTGTCCCGGACTAAGGACGCCGACCATGTAGTGGGGCCATGCTTTGGCCCCGTACCTCTCTCTTTTATAATAAATGTAATTCATCATCATCATCCTCAGAAGAATGACAGAAATAGCATAGCGAATGCCGGCCTAATTCCGCAAAAGTTTATTAATAATGCCCTAGTGGGTACCAAGCAAGTGTGCTTGCAGTAGTCACCCAATTAGTGTTGAGCAATTGTAGATCAGGTATGAGAAGAAAGGCACTTTTGATTATATATAAAATGTATGTCCGACCTGTGTTGGAGTTTGGCTGCATTCTTTTTTCTGGTGCGCCAGCCTACAAACTTCGGCTGCTCGTTCTGTTGGAAAGAGAGGCTTTACGGCTCTGCTTAGGACTTCCAAAGTATACTGCAAATGCAGTGTTATACATTGAAGCACGAATACCAACCTTATTATGTCGCTTTAACATTCTTACTGTGCAGACCTTTTTACGACTATATGAAGCACCGTTTAACCCCGAAAAATTTTTTTTTATTTCGAATCTTGACCTATTCTTCTCCGTGCATTGGGCCAGATTTCACAAACCACAAATCGTATTTGTTCAATCGTTACTTGAGCCTCTAAATGTACACGTTCGTGATCTGATTCCTTTAACTGAGCAACAAAGTTCTCCAGAAATTGTTTACCATGGTATCTTCCCAACTCACGCTAAGCTATTACCTACAGGCATTTTAAATGGTTTATTGCAGGACCATTTAAGTACTCTGCCAACAAATATCATTATAGCAACGGATGCATCTCAATGACATGAAAAATCAGGCGTTGGAATATATTGCCCAGTACTTGATTCGTCATTTTCACTTCGCTTACCGAATTTTCTTCCTGTCTTTCTGGCTGAATTCATGGCAATAATGTTAGCTTTGCGAAAGGTAAAAGTTTCCATTACAGTCGTAGCAGTCATAACTGATTCATTATCAGTGTGCTCTTCTCTGTCCGCATCTGGTCACTCACCTATAGTGAAACTTTTTAAATCATTGATTCCCTGTCATCTCCGAAGTATTTATTTAATCTGGACACAAGGGCAAAAAGGTTTGTTGTTAAACGAAACAGCTGATTTTCTTGCGAAGGCATCCCTTTCGACACCAATTATTCCTATTTTCCCTCATACAGTGTACATTACGGTGGCGCGATTTCGCACACTTAAAATCAAGCAAAAATCATCTGACCCTGTATTGACGGCTTCTCCAGAATACAAACACTTGTTATTTCCCTGGCGTAGTGAACTGACTAATTCAAGGATGATGGAAGTTGTCATCACGAAAGTTCATTGCCGCGTTACCTCCCTCAATTTTTAGTTGCATAGATCAGGCATATTGAATTCCCCTATGTGCATTGACTGTAATCAAGAGGAAACGATCAGTCATTTTTTATTACATTGTCGCCGTTTCGATTTATTCAGGCAAAGCATACTAGCGCCACCTCTTCAAAGACTGGGCTTGCAACTATCACAACCTGATCTTCTTTCATTTGGAGCCTCCGCACTGGGTTTCAGCCACAGGGATGTTTTATTCGCCGTTCAAGAATACATCACTGCGACTAAACGATTTTCTTGCTAAATTACTGTCTCACTATTTTTCTTCTTTTTTTTCTGCATACTTGATATCGGTATTTCAAATCAAAATTAGGTTACAAAAAATTTGTAGGAATGACGCATTGCTGAAAGTTTAGGGCAAATTCACCTTATAATCGGCCAATCCCCTTCTTTGGGTACGAGCCATTTGCACAGGGAAACAACAACAACAACAACATAGTGTTTTGAAAAGGCTCTGTAAGGCCGCTCTTCCAGCTTTCGCTGTGACTGTGCTGCACCTACCGCGCAGGCCTGGCGTCTTTTAGTTACGACAGTAATGACTCAATAATATTTTTACGGGAGGAAGAAAATGTCGCGAGGCTATGTTACAACGTAGTAAAACTTTGCCAATATTTCCGCTGTGATAATTTTCCTTCTAGGCTCTTCGCGGTGCGGGTCGCATATGCGACGCTCTCATATCTTGTGCCGTATAGCAGGCAAACGCTGAACAAGGGCCCTATAATATTACATCACTTGTTTATGCTTTTATTCTGCTGTGACTTGTTGATGCAGTTGCGGATGCAAAAAAAAAGCATTTGCAACTTCCGGAAAATAATTTTCTTGGAAAAGAATATATCATCACCACTGCTCTGTCAAAACTGTTGCGAGTGGATGAGTGGGACGAATCGTTTTCGATGTTTAAGTTCTTCTGTACTGAAACACCGAAAATTGTTTCCGCTTTAGTCCCTAATAAACCTAATCAGCCTTGCTTATAGTAGCTCGGAGCCATAGCGGCAGCTTGCATTGTGGCAACGAATAAAGCAGTGGACTCGAGCTCAGTAGGAAGCTTAGCTTCAACTTGACCCACCGGACTAGAGAGAAGGTCAAATAATGGGGTTTTTACCACTATGGAGATCAAAATTTTGTCTAGTTGGTTTTCACTCAGCTTGAATTGTTTTTTACAGCTCAAAATACATCTCGGACAGCGAAGAAGCACACACGTGCAGCGCTGCTTATTGTGCTCTATTCCTCTTTCTGTCAGCAAGTATGAGCTCGCAGAGATGTATATGCGCACAAAATACTATACACCGTTATGCTGCAAGTGGAAAGATTTTAAAATACTCATAATCCATCTCGCCAGCTTCTATAAGTAGCCGCTGCTTATGTGATTGACAGCTAGCCTACTCGAATTACAAGATGCTCTCCTGCTTCGTGGCGTCATGTAACAAACAGGCAATTTTGTGGCACACAGAAAACTTTAAATGCCGAAGAACCAATGGCAAACAATATGACATATCGAAAATAGTTTATTCTCCTATTTTTTACGTGGTCGTGCAGAAGTGGTCACTATGTGATGGATCATTTTTGCGCCATTTGTTGACTCGCGTGACAAGCTGGTGCTGTGTGCACGACAGACTGTTTACGCTAATATTCCCCCAAGCGTCCCCTCAAGCGGCTTATTGCAGCTTTCTCGCCTGGTCTCCTCGCTACCTTGTTGCACAATAAACTCAATTCAATACACAGCTAACGACCATTGCAAAAGGAAGCAACAAGGGATAGTTTAACGTTATAATCACCCACATTTAATTCTTTAATAAGATAATTTTTTTTACACCGTTTTGCATTGACGTATTTGTGCGGGTGCCTGCGTGCCCTGCGCAAACACGTCAAATTTTAATACAAATACAATGAGTGTAAACAACGTAGTACGCTCCTAACACCAAAAATTATATATTTTTAAAGAAAAGGCTTGCAAAGTTGATAATAAGTTTGTAACAGTGATATAACAATAGCAATATTATTATTATTTGCGCGCTTCAGACACAGTGTTCGGACTATTAGCAAACAAGGCAAATTATAATACACACAAGCCTGAATATATGCAAGAAAGTGTAACACTCCTTATGAAAAAATATAACAGCAATCATTCGTTGAAAATTCATGGTTCGTCACCCCATCATGGGAATCGGCATATAACACGAAAGTAAAACGCGACTTTACAAAAATATATAAATGTTTACTGTACATTTATAAAGGAGGGTTTGCCGAATGTGTTATTGGTGTTTGGCCCCGTTCAACGAGGATGTACCTTCGTTGACGCTTGGTACATCTCCACCCCGACGACTAACATCCATGATAAATTTATTAAACAAACTATTGTGGTATCTGTAGATGTTAACCGCCAAAGTATAATCAGAGAAAAAGAGGTGATTTCAAGACGAGCGTCGCATATTGGACGTAGAAATCGGGCTAAGGGCGCTATTCCTCAGCCTCTTAAAGTGTGATTGAATTGCGTGGTATCTTAGAAAACGCGTCGTGTAACCACTGTGTACACAAATTTATATCAAAGTGTGAGCGCACTGATGAAACTTTCTCTCTCCCTCTCCCTCTCTCTCTCTCTCTCTCTCTCTCTCTCTCTCTCTATATATATATATATATATATATATATATATATATATATATATATTTGGCGTTATAACCAAAGCATGCTTTTTTCGGCCTTTGCCTATGTCAAAAAGGCAACCCACCTTTCAAAAGCAATTTACTACACTTTTCACTCGCAGACACATCCAACTCAATCACAACATCGCACGGAAACAAAGTTCTCAAGTCCGGCATCAGTGGAAGAACGCCATTATTTTCGTCTAGCGATGCTTGCGAACATCGCTGCGGACAATTTCGTCCTCCACAAAGCTTATGCTGAAGCGATTTCACGCCGTATTTCGCCGCCACCGACGCCTTCTTCAGGCCACTGTCCTCCACAAAGCTTATGCTGAAGCGATTTCACGCCGTATTTCGCCGCCCCCGACGCCTTCTTCAGGCCACTCTCAATCTCCCTTATGACGCATTCCTTATTCTTCAGCGATAAGGCACGGCGTTTTTTCACACCGCTTGAAGACGCCGCCGACGCCATGGCGACAGGAGCTACGCAACACACGTGCTTTGGGCTCTCAGACGGCAACGACACGGCGAAGCACACACAGCAAATTCAACGAGGCAAAATAAGGAGGTTGAGGAAAACAAAAAGCATGCTACCGCTTCTCTCCCCCACTCCGCGCAGCGCGCACCCGGATTGGACGCTGCCACTACAGAGGCTAGAACGCGAAAAAAAGTTCCAGCCTCTCTACTGCCACGGTCGCCACGGTGACGAAAACACGCTCCGTCCTTCCAAGGTCTCCCTGACTCCCTCCCTACTGTACCCCCTCTTCTCATTCGCAATGTTTCACTTTTCGCGGCGGTCTCCACGTGCACCCTCCCGCCCACACTCCCAACGTTGCCGCTGGGAAACCGTGCCGACCGTGCTCCGTTCGCCGATATTATGGTCGTACGCCTAAAAACTCCGCGCTATAACCGGTATTCTCCTTCGCGCGCCTACGCAATAAACGGTCAGCCTATACATTGAGTTCTATGGGCGACATATCGGTGGTCAAAAAACCCCACGTTATAACCGGTCCCGCGCAAAAAGCGGTTACGTTATAAGTGGTCTGCACTGTATGTATATATATATATATATATATATATATATATATATATATATATATATATATATATATATATATATATATATATATATATATATATAAATATATATATATATATATATATATATATATATATATATATATATATATATATTAAAATAGAGGTGTTGTACGTCGAGAAAGGTCCAGACGCAGCTTGGCAAAAATGAGCTTTAACAGGCAGGTCTGGCTAATGGAGAACAGCGTGCGCGAGCTACTACTGCAGCCACCGATCATCGTCGTCTTCTTCATTGCCAGCAGAGCGTCGGTTATTCAGATCCATTAATTCATTACAATTACTCCCCGCGAAATAAGGAGCCATCCTGGCGACCTATGGACAAGTAAACACGGGAGGGTCGTAGCAGGGCTTAAGTCTCGAGACGTGGACAATTTCCTGGCCACGACGACGTTGGTCAGAAGATGGTTCCAGTGGCTCGATGAGATAATTCACCGGTGACGTTTTTTGTAGCACACGATATGGGCCGTGATACTTGGGGACCAACTTGGTAGAAAGGCCAGGTGTAGCCGAAGGGACATGCAGCCAGACGAGTGAACCTGGATCGTAGGAAGTAGTGTTATTTGATGCGTCATGGTGGTGTTTTTGGCGTTCTTGGTCTTGAGTTGTGAATGATCTTGCCAGTTGGCGGCATTATTCAGCGTATGTAGCGGCTTGAGACAAAGTCGTGGACTCTGAGGAGTCAGGTTTGTACGAAAGGATGGTGTCCATAGTGCAAGAAGATTCGCGTCCGTAAAGGAGGAAAAAAGGAGAGAACCCAGTAGTGCTTTGAATGGCGGTATTATAAGCGAACGTGATAAACGGGAGCACTCGGTCCCAATTGGAGTGGTCTGACGAGATATACATAGACAGCATGTCACCAAGGGTGCGGTTGAGGCGCTCTGTCATTCCATTGGTCTGGGGATGATAGGCGCTTGTAGTGCGGTGAACGACGTGGCACTCACGCAGCAATGCTGTGATGACGTCTGACAAGAATACGCGACCACGATCACTCAGTAACTCCCGAGGTGCTCCATGCCGTAATACGATGTTGTGAAGACCGAAAGTCGCAACGTCCTTTGCTGTAGACGAGGGAAGGGATGAAGTTTCGGCATACCGCGTGAGATGGTCGTTGGCAACTATGATCCAGCGGTTACCGTCAGCGGTGTTGGGAAGGGGACCGTAGATATCGATGCCGACGCGGTCGAATGGTAGGGACGGGCATGGTAAGGGTAGCAAGGTACCGCTGGCGTGACAAGGGGGAGTTTTTCGTCTCTGGCACGTCGAGCAGGCCCGAACGTATTGTCGTATAAAACGGTACATGCCACGCCAGTAATATCGAAGACGTATGCGAGAATAAGTCTTCAAGAAACCTGCGTGGCCACATTGGGGGTCGTCATGAAACGTGGAACAAATTTCGGATCGCAGATGACGTGGAATCACGAGTAGCCACTGACGTGCACCGGGTGCGTAGTTGCGTCGGTACAGCACGTCGTCGCGAGTGGCGAAGTGCTCGACTTGCCGACGCAATGTGCGAGAAGGGGGGGGGGGAAGCCGTGTGCCCAGCCAGGATGTCTAGAATCGAAGCAACCCAAGGGTCCTTGCGTTGCTCAGATGGCATCTCGGCGATGGTGACGGCAGTGGCATCACAGGTTAGACTTTCGCAGCAGTCCGGGTCAGGGGGTAGCGGCGAACGGGATAGGGCGTCTGCGTCCGAATGTTTCCGGCCGGAGCGATAGACCACGCGAATATTATATTCTTGGAGGCGTAATGCCCATCGGGCGAGGCGACCGCTTGGATCCTTCAGTGACGACAACCAGCAGAGGGCGTGGTGGTCAGTCACGACGTCAAAAGGGCGCCCGTACACGTAAGGTCGAAATTTCTCTATCGCCCAAATAATGGCGAGACATTCCTTTTCAGTGACTGAATAGTTGGTTTCGGCTTTGCTAAGAGTTCGGCTTGCGTAGGCAACCACGTACTCTTGGAAGCCGTCTTTCTTCTGTGCAAGAATAGCGCCTAGCCCGACACCACTAGCGTCGGTGTGGATCTCTGTGGGTGCCGATGGGTCGTAGTGTCGCAGAATAGGCGGCGACGTGAGGAGGCGGCGCAGTTCATTGAAAGAATCGTCACAGGTGGCAGACCAGGCGGAAAGGTCTCTAGAGCCGGCGAGGAGCTTGGTCAAAGGAGCGATGATCGTCGCGAAATTGCGGACGAAGCGCCGGAAGTAAGAGCAAAGGCCTATGAAGCTTCGGAGCTCTTTCATGGTGGTCGGTTTGGGAAACGCTGAAACGGCTGTAAGTTTGGCAGGGTCAGGAAGAATGCCGTCTTTTGAAACCACGTGGCCAAGGATCGTAAGCTTTCGAGCAGCGAAATGGCACTTCTTCAGATTCAGTTGCAGCCCCGCGGCAGAAATACACGCGAGGACTTTCTCGAGGCGGGTTAAATGGGTTGCGAAATCGGTTGAAAAGACGACAATGTCATCTAAATAACAAAGGCAAACGTTCCATTTGAGGCCTCGAAGGATAGAGTCCATCATCCGCTCGAAAGTAGCTGGTGCGTTGCAGAGGCCGAAGGGCATGACTGTGAATTCGTAAAGCCCGTCGGGCGTGATGAAAGCAGTTTTTTCACGATCGGCCTCTGCCATGGGTACCTGCCAGTATCCAGAGCGCAGATCTAAAGAAGAGAAAAATTCGGCTCCCTGTAGGCAGTCCAAGGCATCGTCAATGCGTGGCAGCGGATAGACATCCTTGCGCGTGATTCAGTTGAGACGCCGGTAGTCCACGCAAAACCTGATGGATCCGTCCTTCTTCTTCACCAACACAACTGGAGAGGCCCAGGGACTGCTTGACGGTTCGATTATGCCACGTGTCCGCATGTCGTCAACCTGTTCATTGATGGCACGGCGTTCGGTAGTCGACACACGATATGGACGCTGCCGTATTGGCGTCTCTTGACCGGTATCTATACGGTGAACAACAGATGACGCTCGACCTAAGGAAGGCTGATTGTCGTCAAACGAGGCTCGAAAACGCTGTAGGAGCTTGATCAGCTGTTCCTGCTGCCCAGGGGTGAGGTTACAATCAATGGACTTGCGGAATACATCTATAGGTTCATTAGCGTCCGTTGCGGGTGTAATGGCACAAGTCGGTAAAAATGGCTTGTCTGGATAGATCGGGTCTTCGAAAATACAATTTAAGGTCTCGAGGCTTCCCAGACACTCGCCGCGTAGCAGGATGTACGGACATGCAGAAACGTTGCACGCATAAAGTACCGCCGAACCATTGGAAAAGTTGGTGACGGCAAACGGGAGGACGATGGTTCGGTGTTGCACACTAGCTATAGTTGGCTGGAACAGGAGCGTCGAGTTAGCGGCAGCAGGAGGAAACACAGGCACTAGGACGGCGGACAACGGCGCGATGCGGACGTCAGCTGCGGCAAACACTTTGGAGGGACTGTGGTGGTCGATATCAAGGCACGGATTCGTCAACGTGAGTTCAGCACGAGCGCAGTCGACGAGGGCCTGATGGGTAGAAAGGAAATCCCATCCTAGTATGACGTCGTAAGATGAACGTGGGAGAACAACAAAGTTGACGGCGTACCAAACATCTTGAATAAAAACGCGTGCTGTGCACTGAGCTGTCGGCGCGATGAAATGGGAGGTGGCTGTACGCAGAGCAAGATTCGTAAGCGGCGTTGTAACTTTTCTCAAATCGCGACACAGTTTTTCACTAATTACAGAAACGACGGCGCCTGTGTCGACAAGTGCACGTACAGCAACACCTTCTACTAGCACATCAATTTCGTTGGTCGGACAAAGAGGAGGTCTTAGAAAGTTCGACGACGACGCAGTTCTTGCCTCCGGAACTGTGGCTGTCAGTTTTCCTCTCGAGCGGGGCTCATGCGCCGAAGCATCGGGGAGACCGATCGGCGACGGGGTGGTAATGACCGGCGAGAATCGACAGGGCGTCGTGGGGACAATGAGTCGGTGATAGGAGAAGATGGTCGCCGGGGATTCTTGGCAGCCTGGTAATTTGCAGAATTCCCGTGGTCTGGAGGCTGGAAGTTACGACGGCGACAGTAGCGTGCTATATGTCCCACGAAACCGCATGCGAAACATATGGGCCGATTATCCAAGGTGCGCCATGGGTTAACGACAGAAGGTGCAGGGGGCGAAACGGGATGGGGTGCCGTGTATGTAGGCAGCGTCGTAGGGTAGGAGGACCCGGTGCCCCTGTATGCGCCAGAGACAGGTGGGGCTGGGGGTCTAGCAACGACGGCAGCGTAGGTCAGCGGCGTAGGGACAGATGGCGATGGAGGCAGTGCCTGCGTGACCTGTGTCTCAATGACCTGGCGTAGACGTGGGTCTAACGATGTCACTGGCGCGGATGCTTCGGCCACAAGAGAAAGCTGACGCGCAACTTCTTCACGAATGAACTGTTTGATGTGGGGCAGTAAGACGGTGTGATCAGCAGCGACATCGTGCACGAGGGCGGAAACTTCAGCCGTATCTTCAGCGGCCCTGCGCGTCGAGACACGCTGCTTACGCAACTCGTCGTACTCCTGACAGAGCTGGACAACATCGGTGATGGTCTGTGGATTCCGAGCGACGAGCATCTGGAAGGTATCGTCGTCAACTCCTTTGATGATTTGCTTGATTTTGTCGCGTTCGGTTAGAGATTCATCGACGCGCTTGCAAAGAGACAAGACATCTTCAATGTAACTTGTAAAGGTCTCGTCCCTGCGCTGGATTCGACTACGGAGACGCTGTTCCGCGCGAAGCCGGCGCACGGCGGGATGACCGAAGACCGCGGCGATGGTGGTCTTGAAGGCGGACCAGTTGGTGATTTCGCCTTCGTGGTTCTTGAACCAGAGGCTGGCCACATCATCGAGGTAAAAGCGCACGTTTGTGAGCTGGTCGCAGGCGTTCCACTTGTTGGAAGCGCTTACGATTTCGTACTCGACGAGCCAGTCCTCGACGTCTTGTTCGTCGTTGCCGCGAAAAATTGGTGGGTCGCGTTGCCGAGGCACGCCAGTACAGTAGACTGTCGTTGGTAAGGCAGCTTGAGAAGGGCCAGGGGCAGTCATGGTGAATGGTGAGGGTAGCGTCCGATTGCGAAGTTCCAGGTTGATGGGAACCCCGGCTCCTCCACCACTTAAAATAGAGGTGTTGTACGTCGAGAAAGGTCCAGACGCAGCTCGGCAAAATGAGCTTTAATAGGCAGGTCTGGCTAATGGCGAACGGCGTGCGCGAGCTACTACTGCAGCCACCGATCATCGTCGTCTTCTTCATTGCCAGCAGAGCGCCCGTTATTCAGATTCAGTAATTCATTACAATATATATATATATATATATATATATATATATATATATATATATATATATATATATATATATATATATATATATATATATATATATATATATATATATATATATATATATATATATCCGGCTTGATTGAGGTAGATCACAAATGCATTTTGTATCTTCGAAAATGTATAAAGCTCAGGGGCGGATACAGGATTTTCTGAAGGAGGGGGCAGCTTATGCGAGAGATCTGCGTTCAGATATCAGGCGAGGCGGGGGGGGGGGGAGCAGGAAATGACGATGCTTCCCCACCATCGGAGGGACGCCCATTTGCTTGCGTGTCCTCTCCTAACCGGCTCTCTCTCGCCTATACTGAGTTTCCTCACCACGCGGCTAAGGGGAGGGCGAGGAGAGCACAACAAAGTCAGTTGAAAATCTGGTTTCACGCCATCCGGATGCAACCTTGACAACAGTAAAATTACCACATGATTGTGGGCACAACTCAATCGACAGAAATCAAGGCACCTTGTGATTTTTGTCATTTTATCGCTCCCTTCAACGCATTAAAAGTTCTCAATGTGGTCATTGCGGGAAGGCTTGGGATTCAGCTGTGGATTTCCAGTATGTTCCGAAGATCAGGCGGGCACAGGGTACTCCACTAGGAGAAACGAAGCCTCACCACAACCCCCCCCCCCCCCCCTTCCTCCTGCCCCAGCCGACGTCTTCGACTAGAGTTCACAAAAGAAGAAAAAAGCAGCCAGCTTCTCTTCTCACCACATCCTCTTCGTAAACACCGCCGATAAAGTGGAGCTGATGCCATCATTGATAAGGCTTCAATATTACTGAACATCAAAATAAGGTAGGTTATATAATAAAATTACAAAATTTGTTGATATTTTGGCGCTCGGCGAAATGTATAAAAAGCTATGCTCTTTTTTGTGAGTAATAAACCAATAAATAAATCAAAATCTTTCTTTAAAATTACGCATCTTGGCAGAGAAGTATATTAATATGGATTAGCTAGTTGACCGATGTGTTGCACTGAGATAATTTCACACAGCCAAGCGTACCATTGCATTGGAAAGCCCAGAAAAAAGAAAATGACAGGCACAGGTAAATCCATTCAAAGATTACTTAAAGGCATTTGTAAGAGGGTTTGTCGTGCAGCAGTCAACGACCTGCAGGTCAAAAAGAAATGATCAATAATTTCCATCTCACCACAGATCGTGCACGACGGAGAAGGTGCCGGACCGGACCGGTGGGACCGGTGTCGGTAGAAGTTTAGTCACGGCACCCTGCAGGGCAGCCTCGTTATTGTCGCTTCCAGTTTACGGGCTTGAAAGTGATGTCCAGCAGGAATAAAACAAGTGCCAATATTCAGTGGAATTAATCAGTGCTGTATCGGCAAATCGCGCAGCCGCCACGTGATGGAAGGTACGGTAAAATTGGCCAACTTATTCACGACCTCGCTAAAGAATCGGCAACCTTGTATGCCCAGACACCCAAACTAATCGAACGTTTCTCAAATACATGACCACAAGTGCAAGAATTAACGCCTTTATTATGTGATAGCCAGCACCAGCAGAAAGTGCAACGCAGGAAGATGGGAACCTGTGATTATAACGAGTGATGTAATTGCCGCGGTTAACTATCTCACGGCGGGCACCACTTCCAAAAAATCAGCCACAAAAACCGGTGTGAAATTAGGCAGTCGAAGGGAAAACGACAAACTTGAATTCGGGCTACCTGACCTTTCGTCACTCTTTGATGCATATGTGGCAATAATAACGTTTATGCTGATGCTCTGCAGATTCACTTGCAACAAACCATCTAAAGTATAATCGGTAAGTAACTTTGTAATATTAAGAAAAATATACTCAAATTGATTATCGATTGGGTATAAATTAACGCAAGTAGAAGTTACATCGCTGTGGCCTATATTCAGCGGGTCCAGTACACGTTGCACAAATATAATTTCAAATAGAGGCTATCTCACACCAATAATAATAATAATAATAATAATAATAATAATAATAATAATAATAATAATAATAATAATAATAATAATAATAATAATAATAATAATAATAATAATAATAATAATAATAATAATAATAATAATAATAATAATAATAATAATAATAATAATAATAATAATATAATAACGATAACAATAATAATAATAATAATAAAATGATAATAGCTATAAATTTTATTATTATTATTATCATCTGGAGGTTAAGCTCCCAAAACTAAGATGTCATTATGAGATGTAAAGGTACGAGATGGTGGTAGTAGGAGTGTTGACTAGATGGATAGACGGACGCTTAACGTATGAATTTCAGATTTTTGCCCCGGACGCTTGTGCGATACTGGGTGATTCAGATCAATTATACGGTACGTTATTCTTTCCCCTTGAATTACTACACCCATGAACTCGTGTTCTTCGTACTCGTACGAAACGCCATTTTTTTTCACTAGAAGCTCCTTCAGTTAACCATAGTGGGTGTGAGCCATGAACAGATAACCGAAGAAGAAATGATGTGGTCAGCGTTTAGAAGTCTCGTTTTCATAGTGTTTTATTCACACGTCACATCATGCGCTTCGGATCTCTTCACGGCAACCGAAGACATGCAGGAGTCCATAGGCACCGAACAGATCGCGCTCGAAGATGGCCACTTCTACGTTTTGCTGCAGGAGCGCAAGCTAGCCGCTGTCAGAAGCCACTTCGAGGCATTCAGGAAAAACGAGCCACTGAGAGCCCAACACAGCACCGTAGCAACGTTCCTCTTCGTCAGCAGACTCTTCAACTTCACCTCGTCCGGTGCCCTCAGCGTATCCGCCGTATCACACACCTATCTTGGGAATGTTTCCAACGCTTTCCTTTCGCCTTCCTCCCGAGAGTGGTGGCCCGCGGACAGTGACGTCTCCGGAGCCGCTATTGGAATCTGCAAACTGCAGCACCTTTACGACATTCCCGTAGATGAAATGGCAGCCACGAAGTCCCCATTGTTGCCCCCTGCTTCACCCGAAGACTTCGCCTACGTGGCCAGGGGATGTTCAATGACTGCACAGTTCGGAAACACATCTGTCTGGAGCCAAGCCGCTCTGGCTAGGAGGTCGTCCATCGAGGGTGCTCCTTTTCAGAGGCTTAAAATGGGTTTGGGCTGGCTACAGACCAATGACTATCGCCGGGCGCTGTTAAAACAACGGGCGAAGTATACGACGGCCAGCCAAGTCTATCCTTCACCGCCGGAGATAGATATCGATGAATACAAGGCAGTATGTGTCAGAGAGGGATTCCTGAGGCCATCAGGCAGCACACTTGTATGCAAATTGTCTACGAACTTCGGTGACCCACACTTGATTCTACAACCACTCAAGCTAGAGATTCTATCACTGAAGCCACGTGTAGTGGTCATCAGCGACTTCCTGTCCACATCGGAAGTCAATTACCTCAGATCAACAGCGCGCAAAGGACTCGTACGGGCTGGCATCTATTCTCCAGAACAAGTTTTAGGAGTGCCAAGCTGGAAACGAATCGGCAAGGTAGGAGAATATGAATGTTTGCAATTTAAACGTGTCATTGTGACTTCAAATGTGACGGGATTTTTTCGGCTGCCCTTAGTTAAGAGTTACTCGATGCCTTCCGCAGAAGCTCGGGAAAAATAGTTAATCGAGGCACCTATGCACGTTTGATGGCCCACAGTTGCGTCGTTATAAACGGCAAACGATGCTGCTTATCAATAACAAAAACCAGTCTAACAGGAAGGGTTTCTGAGAAACCCTTCCGACTTCGGTTATTAGATGCGAAGCAGCTCTTTCACGAGCCTGTGCAACGCTGTCCCTCCGTCCGCCCCGCGCTCCGCTGACCGCAGGTGTTGGGGTGGTGCCAAGTAGGTCACGCGTGCCCTCGCAGTTCGCGAGCTTTGACGTCACACTCTCCCTAACCTGTCACCGTGTGTCATCTCCCTCACTTCACCCTCTCCACCGCTTGCAACACTCGAGCCAACTCCTCACTTGGCCATCATCTCATCCGCGCCACCTCTCTCCATATGACAAAGAGAAGAAGCCGCGAGCCACAGAATCTCACGGCACCGACAACATGGACAGCTCGCGGCTGAATGCCGCGCGGTCGCGCCGACGGATGAGACGCCGTCGCGGAATGCTTCCAATAGTGTGTGCGTACCTTTACCGGCTGTCGCCGGCGTTGCGAGGGTTAGCGAAGCCGATCGCGTTCGCTAATGTTGACGTCAACACCGACGAGGCACGGCCAGGGAAGCTGAACGCAAGCGTCGGCTGTGGAAGACCAGCGACACCGCCGAGGGGCAAGTCAAGAACAATGATGGCGTTCGAGAATACAGACGGCGCGCGGATAACACCGACGAGACGCGATCCAAGGAAGCCGAGATCAAGCATCTTCAACGCGTCCCGCCTCTCGTGTCTTTGCGTTTCAAACAAACGTTTACTCGAGTAAATGTTACACCGAGTTTCGCTTCAGACCGTTCTTCTAGCACCCCCTTTGACGTGCGTTTCAACCGGGTCAACGCCGTGCGCACCACTGCTGCTTCGCATCCTATCAGGGTTTCCTTCAGAGAGATGGTCCATAGTTTTTATGGACGAAGCTCCTTACGCCGTTGGTCTTACGTCCGCGATGTATGTAATAGTAGTAGTAGTAGTAGCCACCTCCACGGCTCGACGAGAGGAGCGGCACGCGCTCTGTTTAATTGACCAGGAAGTCCGCGAACGTTAATAATAAATAAAATTAATAGCTGTTTCCGATGAAATAACCTACAGAGACGAGTATCGGTGACTTAATATTCGATAAAGTTTGCCTGAATTTGACGCCTACTAAACAATACTATTAACAGAAGGACTCGCTTTGAGCATGATCTGACCAGAAATGTTTGCCATGTAAAACTCGCTAGGCGTAAACTCCTTGGTTTTAGCAAGGTTTAGCGAGGGTTGGGCCGCAGTGCCATGACTAGCAGTGGTGAAAGGTGGGAACTAAAAACACGAAGCGCAGGCAGTAAGAGAGTGCGCACGTGCTGCTCTCCTAGTCCGGCCGTGCCAGCTCATTTATTTATTTTACTTACAGAGCTCCTGCAACGCCTAAGTGGCATTACTGCAGGGGGGTTTACACACAAAATTGCATGTGGTTACTAACATTTCTGTGAATGGTGACGCTTTAAACCTTCTGGAAAATAAAACAACATATAATAATTACAGCATGCAATCAAAAATATTTCAGTACAATATGACAGGTGGCGAACAGGTACTAAAAGTGAATAGGCATGTCACGATGTCACAACGATGAAAAAAAGTGCTGTTGTCACTCAAGTTTACGATATCTTGTGGAAGTTGATTGACTGATTGATATGTGGGGTTTAACGTCCTAAAACCAGCTATGATTATGAGAGACGCCTTAGTGAAGGGCTCCGAAAATTTCGACCACCTGGGGTTCTTTAACGTGCGCCCAAATCTGAGCACACGGGCCTACAACATTTCCGCCTCCATCAGAAATGCAGTCCCCGCAGCCGGGACTCGAACCAGCGACCTGCGGGTTAGCAGCCGAGTACCTCAGCCACTAGACTACCACGGCGGGGCTATCTTCGGGAAGTTCGTTGCAGTCTCTAATTGTTTCAAATGTGAAGCATTTCTTAGCGAACTTCGGTGACTTTGAGCATATCTATCTATCTATCTATCTATCTATCTATCTATCTATCTATCTATCTATCTATCTATCTATCTATCTATCTATCTATCTATCTATCTATCTATCTATCTATCTATCTATCTATCTATCTATCTATCTATCTATCTATCTATCTATCTATCTATCTATCTATCTATCTATCTATCTATCTATCTATCTATCTATCTATCTATCTATCTATCTATCTATCTATCTATCTATCTATCTGTCTGTCTGTCTGTCTGTCTGTCTGTCTGTCTGTCTGTCTGTCTGTCTGTCTGTCTGCCTGCCTGCCTGCCTGCCTGCCTGTCTGTCTGTCTGTCTGTCTGTCTGTCTGTCTGTCTATCTATCTATCTATCTATCTATCTATCTATCTATCTATCTATCTATCTATCTATCTATCTATCTATCTATCTATCTATCTATCTATCTATCTATCTATCTATCTATCTATCTATCTATCTATCTATCTATCTATCTATCTATCTATCTATCTATCTATCTATCTATCTATCTATCTATCTATCTATCTAGCCACCTATGACCTTTAGTTCTTCTGGCCGTTTAGATAATGGTATTGATACCAACTAGGTACTGCATAACACAACTGTATGAAGAGCATATTTGACTAGTCACAACAGGAAAATCATGACAGGTCGGTCATAAATGTCATGATTTACATTTCATGGTTTTGCAGCTCTTGCGGTGGTTTCGTTCACATGGCATGTTGTGAAACCGGTGTGGTTTGACATGATTCCATGGCGAACGCAAGCGACAGACCCTAACATGATAATCATGACATGCGTGTCATGTAACAACATGACTACATGCCACGCTCATATTGCGCTCACGGCTGTTTTGCTAGCCTCACATATACCAAATTTGACATTACGGTACGTGAATGAATGACAAAGGTATGATACTGGTGCAAACATGATAAACACAAGATACGGGTCATGTAACAACATGGCAACATGATACGCTCATTATGAGCTCACGGCTGTTTCGCTAGCTTCACATGTACCAAACTCGGTATTAAGCGATACGAACGGACGGCATTGGTAAATGACACATCCAAACATGATAATCATGATGTTCGTGTTATGTAACAACATGACTACATGCCACACTTATGATGCGCTCACCACCATTTCGCTAGCTTCACATACGCCAAGTGTGGTGTTACGTGACGTCAATATTGGGACGTTAAACCCCACAAATCAGACGTCAATTGATGACCGAGTTCTGTGACTGGTACACACATGATAATCATGAGATGCGTGTCATGTTATAACATGACTACATGCCACAATCAAGGCGCCAATACATTTTGACGTGACGCGGTGCGGGTGCTCGCCAGCATTCATTTAGTCGCGTCACGCCAGCGTTGCCACGCCAGACGCTGGCCCTGCCATATACTCGTAGGCGCGCGCCGCGCTGCGTTTCTTTGACGCATGCGCGTATCCGCGCGTCTTTCCTCATCATGAAGACAGGGAAACACAGTGTTTTATGAGTAAAGGCCAAAGCTCACAAGCGCGAAAATGCACGTGACAGCGACAAGCGACACGACGTAGATCGGCTTTGCGCGATCAGTCACTAGCGCTGACAAACCTCATTCATGCGACGGCTTCGGCGAGCGAATTCCACTGTTGCTGGCATGAGGCCGTCTACTCGCACCAAGAAAACCGCGTAGCGAGGCGTATGCAATTTAAGAATAAGATATATTGTTCTGTAATGAAACGGAAAGTATTTATTATTGCCTTACAGCACTTTTTATATGCACATGCGTAATAAACACTGCGTTATTTCTTGTTGCGCATACGTGACTTGGGCAGGGTCACGTGCACCTATGTAGTCTTTGTCTTTTCCGGTATTTCGCTATTGGCTGCTTGAGCCCACCACTTCCGAGCGATGAGCGATGGTTTCCAAATCTGGAGAACCGAGCGATCGCGTGAAAACGAGCACGCGGCACGTCGCGCGAACGCCCTGTTTCGTCGCTCATAGCGTCGCTCGTCGCTGTCGCGTGCATTTTCGTGCTTATGAGGTTTGGCCCTAACGCATCGGTGCGAAATGCAGCATGTCGCATTTCACGCCAGTAGCCGTCGGGCCGCTCCGATGGACGCTGGTCGCTCCTGGCGTCAGACTAGAGTGCTCGCGTTTTGCTAACGTAACATCGCTGTGCCCAGTGTGCGCACGCGTCAACGCTACATTGGAGTATATCGGGCCCTTCGTGATGCGTTCGCGGCTGTTTTGCTAGCTCCACATATACCGAATTCAGTGTTACGTGACGTCAACAGATGACGATATATATGACTGGTACAAACATGATAATCCTGACATATCATGTAAGAACATGACAACATACCACGCTCACATCGTGCTCGCAGCCATTTCGCTAGCTCCGCATATACTAAACTTGGTATCACGTGACCTCAATAGATGAAGGTAAACTACACATCCAAATCATGATAATCATGAGACGAAAGTCAGTTTGGGGAACAACTACGGACACCAACTACAATAGGTTGTTAGTTTAATAATAATGTCGTTAAAGAAAACAGTTATACTGGTACAGACAGATATAAGTTCAGGAATATTGAGCGTCGATTGCCTAAAGGGAGGACGAATTACGGAAAGCAGACATTACATTACCAAATTGCACATTTCCTGAACAAATACAAAAGCATTGTCTGCTGGACTTATTCCGCTAAAAATGAAACATAAATTCAAGACACATCTCTTTATCATTATGTCGGTGATTAACTGCTTGTATACTATTGTTACGAGTGACTGTGCTTATTTATAGATGAGGTGAAATAGCGTTGTGAAAGAGCAGCGTACTTCTGAGACAGGCCTAGAACGCTTCACCCAACCACACAGTCCAAGCGCCGCTCCACTACTCTTCTTCTTCTTCCGCACCCCGTAGGCTCCTGCATCTTCGTTTCATTTCCCCCGGCGGCAGACGAAGCTCGCCGAGCGAGTCAAATAGGCCTATGATGGCACTGTTTAAGGTGAGCTACGTGAACAATTTGCGTAGTTCGCGAACGCCGGTTATTGGCTGTGACTCGCGCGACAACGTAATTCACGTCACTGAGATGACTGACTATCACGAATGGGCCGGAATAGTTTACTAGAAACTTCCGGTATAATCATTTTCTACGAACAGGAGTTCACAGCCACACGTAGTCACCAGGAAAAAAATCTACGGGGATATGCTTGGCATCGTAGCGACTCTTGCTGTGTTCTTGCGAAGACAATGTTCGAAGGCGCGCTAGTTGACGTGCTTCTTCAGCGCGACACAACGTCTGAGCGATGGATAGATCTTCCTGATGCAAGAAAGGTAATAGAGTGTCCAGAAAACTCTGTGGATTTCGTGCGTAAAGCAGATAGAAGGGCGAATGTCCAGTAACTTCATGCTTGGCGGTGTTATACGCGTAAGTAACAAACGGTAAGACGGCGTTCCAGTTCCTGTGGTCAGCATCAACGTACATCGATAGCATATTCGTGAGAGTTCGATTTGTTCTTTCAGTGAGACCGTTACTTTGTGGATGGTAAGGAATGGAGTGGCGATAAGAGGAGCCACATAGGCGCAAAATTTCTTCAAACACATCGGCGATAAATTGTCGTCCACGGTCACTGATGACAACCCGTGGAGCACCGTGACGCAGTATGACCCGTTGTAACAGAAAAGAAGAAACAGCGGATGCTGTGGCTGATGTCAGTGCGTCCGTTTCCGTATAACGCGTTAAATAATCCACGCACACTATAACATATCGGTGGCCCGATGGGGCCTTAGGAAGCGGTCCGAGCAAGTCGATGCCGACTTTTTCAAAAAGGGATGTCGGTGGAGGGATGGGCTGCAAATAACCTGCTGGGGCAGTGATGGATCGCTTGTGGCGCTGACCTATAGCGCAGCTGGCGACGTACTGTTTTGTGGTCTAGTCTGCCCTGAAAAAGGGGTGAGGAGATTAATGGAGAAGGAAGAGAAGTGAAGGGCGACGTGTGTGTATATGTGACCTTGTCCATTGCACGCTTATAAGCGGTCACGTAATCCGGTCGTCTTTAGAAAACTTAGTAATGCCCGCGTCGTTTTGCTGGCCTGCGACGCGTAGAGCCACGAACCAAGGATCTTCTATTCGGAGAAAGGTCTACTGCCTAGTGTCTCTAACGTTTCGCGTAGCAAGTTGCGTTCGCTCGCAAAACGCTCGCACGAACACAGTAGATTTCTATTGCCTCGTCCGTATCGCACGATTCACATCGGGAGCTATCCGCCATTCATATGTGAAAAGAGTACGCCTTCGTCAAAGCTACTCCTAACCACAGGCGGCATAGTAAAGTCGCATTCTGGCGGGAGAGGTCCGGTAGAACTTGAAGCTTTCTCGATGGGTCCAATTTGTGTAGGCGGCGGTTCCCGACATTAGGGTCACTCAGCCAAGTTTCCGACATAGTGTTAGCGAACGAGTGAAGGCCCCTTGTAGCGTCACTTTTCGACAATGCAATTGGGGTCGTCTGGGTGTCCGCGTGGGCGGATCGGGCAGCATTATCAGCAAGGTCGTTACTGACAATACCACAATGTCCCGGTAACCACTCGAACACCACGTCATGTCCTTTCGATAAAACTTCGTGAAGCACTTCTCTTATTTCATTCACTAGTTGTTGATACACCCTTTGTCGTAAAGCTGATTGCAAGCTCTGAAGGGATGCCTTGGAGTCGCAGAACACAGCCCATTTTTTGAGGTCGGGCTTCCGCGATATAAAGTATAGCAGCACGTAAGGTGGCAAGCTCCACTGCTGTGGATGTTGTCCTGTGCGACAGTTTGAACTTTATAGTGACCTGGTACGTCGGGATGACAACAGCACCTGTGGAGCTGTCAGCCGAGACCGATCCATCGGTGTAAATGTGGGTCCTCTGGCCGTATTTTTCGTTGAGTAGCGACAATGTCACCTGTCGTAGGACCACTGTTGAATGACGGCTCTTGTTCGTTATTCCCGGAATAGTGAGGCACAACTGTGGTGGCTGTAGGCACCACGGAGGTGACGCTAGTCTTGTTGCTGGAGTGAAGCCAAAAGGAAGGCATTCTCTATGAGCAGAAATAATCTTTGAAAACATCGCTCGTGGTCTTTGAAGTGGCAACACTGCAACATGGTGACCAGGAACTCGGCAGAGGTGTCTTATGTGGGCTCTCAAATTGCCAGTTGTGGTGTATGTTTCAATTGGATGCTCTCTTGCGATCATAATTGCCCCGTAGGTTAAGGTGCATCTCGGCAATCCTAAGCACACGCGTAGTACTTGTCCTTGCAGACTTTCGAGGGTGCGAATGTTCGTCGTGCACGTAATTGCCAGTAACGGCAAGCTGTAGCGCAAAAATCCCAGAAACAGTGCCCTGTATAGCTGCATCATTGACCTTATCGATGTGCCCCAAGATTTTCCGCAGAGGAACCGCATTATATGGACGATGGAAGTTAGCCTTCTCTTCGGGTAATTGCAGTGGGCACTCCACGAAAGGTCCCTGTCAATAATCACACCCAGGAAGCGATGGTTCTTCTGGTATGGAATATTATGTCCATTCAAGGTAACGGGGTATTGTGTCATGGCTCTGCGAGTAAACGCAACCAATGCACATTTCTCCGTTGAGACGGAAAGACCTTGCTTGCGGAGATATGAGCATGTCAGGGTGGCAGCCTGCTGGACTCTAGCACGTACTTGTAGACGAGTTACAGCCGAAGTCCATAGACAAATATCGTTAGCATATATGGAGATGAGGATAGTACTGGGCAAAGTCTCACGAAGACCTACCATCACGAGGTTAAATAAAGTGGGACTTAATACGGCACCCTGATGTACGCCACGGGAGGTATAGCAATTGGTGGTTGGTCCATCTGCGGTTTGTACAAAAAAGAAGCTTCTCGTCAAATAATCCTGTATCCATTAGAACATCCGGCCACCGATTCCGACAGCTTCCAACGAGTCTAGGATGGCTTTATGTGTTAGGTTATCATAAGCCCAGATGCCTGCAGTTCCCCGCGGGGGTTCGTCGTCCTCTGGCGATGCTCGGTGAGTGAGGCCTCGAGCAAGGCGATGAGCCGCTTCGTTGGGGGTGCTACGTCCGGTGTGTGCCGGGATTCATAACAGGTGCCTTCGGTTATATAAGTCGACCTCTCCTGGATGTATGGGATGTCATTGGAGTATGTGAAACGCCTCTTGCGAGATGCGTCCGTTGGCAAACTTGCGAATCGCTGTTTGCGAATCAAATATGTGGCATAGGTCTGTGTGAGGGCGAGTGCCCTAGCCGCTTCCCCTGTCGCCTCCTCTGCCGCTTCAGCGTGTGCCGTGTTCACAGTGAGGCTTGTGATGTATTTGCCACAATGGCCGGTGACTACCGCCACGAAACTCTTTTTATTGGTATAACGCGCGGCATCAGTGAAAACCGCTTCAGTGTCGTTGGAGTAGCTTTGAGTAATGCGTTGTGCCCTGGCTTTACGGCGTCCCGTATGGTGTTGGGGGTGCATGTTGCGAAGCAATGGGGGTACGTATACTTGCTCGCGTAACGATCTTGGAATTTCGACTTTGATGCCGTGCTGCGTATGGTACGTGATGCCGAGTTTTTCTAGTAGGGGTTGGCCTGGGCGTGTCTTGGATAGGCACTCGAGCTGGGAAACTTGTGTCGCCTCCACGAGTTCCTCGAGGGTGTTATGCAACCCTAGCTCTAGGAGTTTGCTGGTGCCAACTCCGGGCACCAGTCCCAACGCGAACTTGTATGTCTTGCTTATCAGGGCGTTAAGCTTGTCTTTTTCCGCAACTGCCCATTTGTGAAACGGTGCCGTGTACGTTAGTTGTGAAATAACAAAGGCTTGTATGAGTCGCATGACGCTGCCTTCGCGCATGCCCGCATGTTTGTTCGTGATGCGTCAGATGAGTTGCATCGTGCTGGTGGCCTTTGCCATGAAAACCGCTTCAGTGTGAACGGCGCAGTGCTTCGCCATTACCGCCGTTCTGCTCAATCATCATCCCCAGTACCCCGATCTTCTTTACCATTGCGATCGGTGAGCCGTTTGATAATGTTAGTTAGATTTCTTGTTTTTCTGAAGGTACGTAGTCTTTGGGCGGGTGTCCCTTTTTCACCGGTATATATAGCAGTAATTCGAATTTTTCGGCCGAGGAGGTGAGTCCCGTGCCTACGAGGTAATGTTCCACGAATTATATGGCCACCTGTAAGCAATCCTCGATATCTCTCCGTCACTGTCAGTTGTCGTCCATATCGTAATATCATCCGCGTATAGCGTGTCGTGCAGTCCATCAATCTGATGTAATCGCTCGGGTAACCCCAGCAGTACGAGGTTAGAGAGCATCGGCGAGATCACCGAGCCCTGCGGTGTACCCGAGCTTCCAATGTTCATTTGATTTGATTCTAGTTGTCCCACTCGCATGCGTGCAGTTCTTCCCGTGAGGAAGTCTCGGACGTAGTTGTACCCTCGCATTCCGAGGTACAATCTGTCTATTTGTCGCAATATGGCATCGTGACGAACGTTTTCGAAGGCCTTCTTCAGGTCCAGGCCAATGATGGCTCCCGTTGAGCATCCAGGATTTTCTATGATTTGATGTTTTAGTTGCAGAAGAGCGTCCTGTATAAAGAGATGTCTTCTGAACCCAATCATTGTGTGTAGTAAGAGGTTGTTGTCCTCGAGGTAATCTGTTAAAGCTGGTGCACACCGGCGACAAGCAGCGGTCGCGCGATCATTTGCGACTGGTCGCAAACAGTCGCGAACGCTCGCAAACGGTCGCAAAGCGACTGCTTTGGCTAGTCGCTTCCTGACCAATTTTTCAGTCGCGCGACTGTAGTCGCAAAGCGGCTGGAACCAATCAGCAATGCTCAATTTTCGTTCTTTTGTTTTTTTTTATTGTGCTGGCTTCCTGCCGCCAGATACAAACTAGTTCGTTCCTCTGTGTCTGTGGCACCATGGCCACCACGGAATACTTGGCTTGGAGATGGCGGGGCGCAGCAGCTCAAGCAAAGCGTCGAATTTGCGTGGCGGTATTCGTAAGAAGGTAAAAACCGTCAAAGTAATGAGAAAATAAATTGTGCACTATCTTTTCCCCGAACTCAGAACCGTTTTATTGTCTAAAACTTGATTTGTCACCGCCTTCAATGCAGTGTGTTTGGAGCACGTTTGTGCTTCATGCCTTGGCAACGATCTAAGACACCACGTTTGAGACACGTTGTGCAAGACGCGTTAGACTGTGGCAAGTCAATTTAAATTCAAGGACCGTTTCTGAATACATACGACTCTCGAAAATACTTCTCGTCTCAGCGCAGCTCGGGAGGTAGGTTTGCATGGTCGGCCAACTCCCGTGATCGAAAGGACGGTCACACCCACTACCGGTTTTTTTTTTTAAGGACGAAGCTCCTTATAACGGCACCCGTTCGTCCCTCGTAGTATGTAACAAGTATACCATTTTGACCTCCAAGGTGGTGCCGGTGAGAGACTTCTTCTGTGCGTTGTTGAACAATAAAAAATAGTGCTCAATGTACATGCCAATGGCTGCTAATGGGGAATGAGAGACAGGAGCATTCGGCTTTTAGTTAACGCGCAGGCTGCGATTACCATTAGCAGCCATTAGCATGTACATTGAGCACTATCTGACACGAAAGGGTTGCTACGTTATACTCGCTGGGTGTAACCTCCTTAGCTTTAGAAAGGTTTAGCGAGCGTTGAGCCGCAGTGCGATGAATACAATGAACTTGTATATACCATGAATGAACTCGAGGTGGTTAAAAATGGGAAATAGATACGAAGCGCAAGTCGTAAGAAAGTAAAAGCCGAATTCTCCGCCTCTCATTTCCCATTAGCAGCCATTGGAAGGTACATTGAGCACTATCTGACTGAAAAAGTTTGCTACGTCATACTCGCTGGGCGTAACCTCCTTGGTTTTCGAAAAGTTTAGCGAGCGTTCGGCCGCAGTGCCATGAATACAGTGAACTAGTATATACCATGAACTCGAGGTGGTTAAAGGTGGGATGTGGACCCGAAGCGCAAGCCGTAAGAAAGTGTGCGTGTGCCACCTCTCGTTTAGTCTTTAGAATGTCCGCCGGATGGCGGTGCTTCTATATGGGGAATATATGATGAAAAGATGCGAGATGGTGGTACTTGGAGTGTTGAATAGATGGACGAACGGACACATAGACAGATGCATGGATGGACGCATGAACGGACGCAGGGGCGGTTGCATGGACGAACGCAGGGATGGACGCACGAACAGACGCACGCACGAACGGGCTGATGGACGCATGGACGGTCACACTGACGGACGCATGGATGGACGAAAGCAAGAACGAATGGACGGACGAATTTCTTCGCCCCACTCTCCATCATTCACTCCGTGGATATGCTGCCAATTTTTTTATGCATCTGTGATACCAGCGCTGACAGCATGGCACAGCGCATCAGCACCATGACAATGTCTTGTTTTTTGCTTGAATCGAATTTGACACTGTTGAGAACGCTGTGCGAGAACGGACGAAAACAATAAATGCGGCGCGCACGGTTTGCTCCGCTCACTCAGCTCATTCAGCTGGCGGTGATCAGCTGATCGGCGCCGGTCTCTAGAGTTCTCGCTGATAACGAGATCCGGACGTGACTCTCAGCTTTTGCGACTTCCGGTAGCTCGCATGCAGCCCCTGCCGGTAGAGTGTACTAGAAGCTTTTGAGTGGCGCGAGCAGCTGCCTGGGAGCGGCCGTTTCGGCGTGGAATGATGCGGTGGCGCTGGCGTCGACCAATCTACCCAGGCGGATGGCTGGCAGGCGTTCCGCGTACGTGTTGGTACCTCTCCGTCGCGCCTAGTGTGAAGATGATCTCCCTCTTTTTTTTTTCTCATTCACATACCTCCCCTTTCTCGCGCAAATAAAGGCTATTTGACATTATTGTTATTGAAGCTGCTGCTGACCGCACTGCAGCCCGAAGCAGCATAGCACATTGTACGATATAACGAGCGCGTTTTTTTTTAATTTTTAAAGTGTACACATTTTGGACGAGACACCAGCTGGCCGGTACACACCGGAAGCGCCCCCCCCCCCCAAAAAAAAGGAATATGGTGCACACAAAACGAAGAACTCTTGGTCCATTCCACGTAAAACACAAAAGCTGGACTCAAATAAAAGGCTCATTGCTTGTGGCTGCGTGCACACACGAGAAAAAAGTAGGCTTTATAGATATTATTTGAAGAACAGCAGAGTTTTTCCAAACCTCCCTTTGGTTTTGAAATATGGGAATAGATTCATTGTTGTAGGACCCACAGAAATGCAAATACGTAATACTGCAAAAGAATGTCTTAGGTGAAACATAGTAGTGGAAGATTCTTAGAGTTTAAAAACGGAACAACCCTGCAAAGCAGAGTCGTAACTAATGTTAATCATAATTGATAACATAAAATGCAAGGTTTACATATTTATAAAACAATACATTTTAAATTAGGTATATTCTAAAAAACGTAAAATATAGAGCCAGGATACAAAAGATAACATAAAGCAAAGCAAACAGAACGACATAATTACGGTTGTCTTTCCAAAATGCATTTAAAAAAAAAGATGTTATGGTCGAAAGATCTTTTGAAGGGACACTGAAGTGCAACAATGAATTTGCTTAGATCGATGAATTACGCACCGAGATCTCTAATCCTGCTAAATTTACCATCACAGGTTTAATACAAAAAGATTCAAGATCAAAGATTTATTTTGAGATTTCGCGTCATTATTTGCACGTTCTCTCGCTTACAAGCCTCTTCTAGGAAAAATTGTTTTTCTTCTTGGTGTACCGTCAAAAAATTAAGAGTGTAAGAAAATATGCACGAGAAATGACATCCTTTTTACGCCACTGTAGCAATTTATAGCCTACTCAGTTTTAGGTGCTTCTGTGCGCTTTTGACACTGTAGAAGATTTCTCATCTTGACATCATTTGCGCGTGTAGACCGTGGGTAAGGTCTGGTGATGGCAAAAATGAAGTTTCTGCTGCTCCACAACAGAGTGGGACACTTGCAACAAGCTGCAGAGAATCTGAGGCTTCTCGAACAGTTACTAAACTGGACTTGCAGAATAGTTTTTCTTGCACGAATGCTTCACATTGCACGATTCCATTGTCTGCACAGGTGAAGTATACGTCTCGTTGAATGCAAAGTTCACGAGTGCTAGGATTCAGTGAGCACGCTACGTATGCCACGCCAACAAATCCAGGAAACTCGTGCAGCGCCCATGACTTTGATGGTAGGACAAGACCACGAAGGTCACCGAGAGTGACAACCGCGTCAGACGAGGGACTTGAGCTTGCCTCGTCAGCTTCGTCGCCATCTGCAGAAGTTGCACCGTTGGTATCCACAAGAAGCTGTGCAGCAGTGCTAATGCGTCGCCGTTTTCTGTTGTCATTCTCAGCCGGCACACACTGATGACGCCGCTTTGTTTGGGTCCGCGGAGCCGGAGTTTTGAGCGTCGAATATGCAGGCAGGTTGGACAAGATCGTCGGCACTGCTTCAGGGGCAAGTGTCGGCGTTCCCCTAGGAATTCGGACTTGAACACCATTGATAACGTGCACGTAGTCTCTAACAACGAAATGCGGTTTGAAATGTAACTCGCACACAGCACAATCGGCGTCAAGCGGCCTGTCAAGCCGATGGAGGTTCCGCTCCCAAAGTCGTCGTTCTGCGTCTTTCGGAGCCTTGAAAAGTGATAACTTCCGACTTTGTTGCACACGCGGATATCCAGTTGTGCAACCTAGCGCGTAACAATGGTTTAGACGCTACTTCTTCGTCATTTCGCGACTAAAACCGAGATGCCGGCAATGCCGCCGAGCCAGCCGAGTAAACCAAGTGGGAAGATTGGGCGATAGCAGCGCCGCCGCTACTTTCGCCGCAAGTTGGGGATGGAGAAAGCAAGGGGAAAGCGTTTCGGTCGCGCCACTCAAAAGTTCTAGTACACTCTACTGCCGGTGTGAACATCAGTCGCTTTTTGGCAGCCAGTCGCAAATCGTCGCGCGACCGCTGCTAGTCACCGGTGTGCACCAGTCTTTACTCTATTGAGGAACGCATGCTCCATCAGTTTACCTACACATGATGTTAGGGGATAGGACGCCGGTTCTGCAGCTGCAATTTCATGCCGAGTTTCGATATAAGAAGGATCTGTGCTTCTTTCCATGGCTGTGGTAACTTTCACCGCACCCAACACTCGTTAATATAATCTGTGAGTTTCTCTAGCGATCTGTAATCAAGGTTGTGCAGTGCCCTGTTCGATATTCAATCTAGGCCTGGGGCTGACTTGGTATTGAGTTTGACGAGGGCCGCCTCGATTTCGGAAATTGAGAATTCTGAGTCTAGGATGGCGTTGCCTTCTTCCCTGTAGTCCGGATGTACTTGCGGGGGCATTTGGGATATGTAATGGAGTTCCGCTTCCCGTAGGAAATCTTGCTCCGTTCCCCCGTAAGCGTGTATGATTTTGCATATGCCTTGCCTCTGTGAGGTCTCGGTGTTCACGGGATCTATGAGGTGCCGCAGTATCTGCCATGTACGACTCGTAGTGAGCTGACCATCCATCTGCGCGCATTTCTCTTCCCATCGCTGTTGTTGCAGGTAAAGTGCGTGCTTTTCTATTTCTTCGTTGAGTTGTGCTATTCGTTTTCGCAGTCTCCTATTATGTCATTGTCGTTTCCAGCGGCGATGCAGTTGGGTCTTGGCGTGCCACATGTGCAGTAACCGGGTGTCTATTCTATCAAGCCCAGCTGTTGACGGCATCATTTGCGTCACCCTCTCCGTGTCCCACTGAAGTTGGTCGGTCCATTGCTTAATGTCTTTGATGTCTTAAATCTGTTGCTTGTCTCGATTTTTTCGTAGTAGTTCCCGATTGGTCATCTTGATTCATTTGGCGACCGGCATTGCGTTCCTGTGGGCTACTTTTTGCTTCTATAGACATGATGTAATGGTCACTGCCCAAGTCTTGCATGGTGTATCTCCAGGTCACCTTTCGTGTATTGCACGTAAAGGTAAGGTCCGGCGTGGTGTCAGTGCTGATGCTGTTGCCCTGCCTAGTTGGTGCCGCTGGGTCAGTGACCAGCTCGAGGCCGGTGAGTTGCGCCGTTTCCCACAAATGCCCGCCTTTCAGCTGATCGTGTTTGTAACCTCACGCTATATGCACCGCGTTGAAGTCTCCTCTAATGAAGAGTTGTTGTCCCTGGGCGATATCGAGTGCTCGTTTGAAGAGGACGTGAAAGCGGTGTTTGCGGCATCTCGGACTGCTATAGACGTTGAGTACGAAGATGCTGTCGAGCGTCTTACGCGGTGGAATTAGCTTTACGGGGACGTTTTCCATATCCTTGACATGGGTGTCGTGTTCGATAACCGTGAGCTCTCGCTTGACCAGTGTGGTGACGTTTGGATTCTCCACCTTTCCTATTATAGAATGGTACCCTGTAAGTTTGGCGGGGCCGTTTGTTTCCTGCAGTATGATGACGTCTGGGCGTTCGGGGGTCGTTTTCAGGTATTGTTGTAGGTGCGCTCGTTTGTTTCTGTAACTTTTGCAGTTCCACTGCCATATTGTATGTTTTTGTTTCGAAGAGTGTCTTGCCGTGGTTATGTGGTGCTACATGTGTGGCAGCGCTTCGCTATTTGACGTCACCAGCGCGCTGTTGGCAGCTTCTAATCTGGACATTCTGAGATAAATGCTCTTCAAGCTCTGTTGAATCGTACGTGTGAGAGTTGTGGTGATAGTTTCCTCGAGACTGCTCACGCGAGTCTCGAGTGCTTTCACTCGGGTGTCACCTGTTGCTGCGCGTGTACACTTGGGACGTATTGGCCTTTTAAGGGAGATAGCCGGTCTGCGTTTAGAATCACGGCCTTCGACCCCACCGTCCTCTATGAGTTGTTCTTGTGTTTCCTGCATTGCCTGTTGATCAGTCTCGCTGTGAGCGGTAGACTGGACTTTTTGTATGAGTTTGTCTTTTGCGTGAATCTGTGCCTGCATGCATTCCGTTTGCTTTTGCATAGTTTGTATCGTCTGTGTTAACTGAGCTATCTCCGCCTCTATCTTAGTGTGTGTTTTGCCGCCAGCCTCCGCGTTTGTTGCGCGTTTTCCTTTGACCGTATCTGCAAAGCTCACCGAATCAGTTGACTTCGCGTCTCTCGTTGGGGTCCGTCCAGGTGTTCGGCTGTGAGCTTGGCGTTGCTGCTGCTTTGGGGTCCCGGAGTACGGCTACGAGATCGGAAGTGGCTTCGACTGGGTGTCCTGGGTCTTGAGCGGGGCTTGCTGGTGGAATAGTTGGTGGCAGTGGCTTCTGTCTTCTCGTTAGCCCTGCGCCGTTTCCATTGCGTCTTCGTCACGATGTAGGGCGTTTTGTACCTTGCACGTCAGTTGCGGTCCACCGTCATGTGTGCGCCCCCACAAAACTTGAAATGGGGGAACACTGGTGGTTGGGGCCTGGGTTAGGGGCATCACAACCACGACACACTTTGTCCTTGGGCTTTGGGCACACGTCCATGCAGTGACCAAGTCTCCCGCAGCAGTGACACATGTCGACTTGCTTGCGATAGAAGGTGCAGCAAAGGAGAGTGCCGCCGTACCTGACGTAAGTGGGCACTTGCGGTCCTTCAAACGCCACTATGACGGTCGTGGTGTTACTGAACCGTTTGGCTGCCAGGGCGTAAAGGTTACGTGCGTGAACGATGCTGGTGTGAATTGACTTGGCGTCTTGTTCCAACGGGATGCCCTTGATTGTTCCCTTCACCGTGTTGTCGGGTGCCGTCTCGTATGCACTAACTTCTTGGTGGCGGTCGCCGATGGTGATGGCTCGAAGCTTCCTGTACTTTTCGGTGTGAGAGGCATGGGGTGTGCTCACGACGATGATGTTTTGATGGTTGTTGGAGCACACCGTGTCCTCCCCTGCTTCATGCGCCGGTACGTTGGCCGCGCGGTAAATCGTCGATGCGAGGCGCACGGTTCCAGCGGTGGCCACGTCGAGGCCTCCTCGTGGTCGTATCACGATCTTGAAATGACTCTGTGGGAGTAGTGGCAGTTTGCTGTTTCTGACGACTTGCTGCTTGATGTTACGTGGTTGTCGGCGTGAACGCTGTCGGTTGCAGTCCGCCCCCTCGCTGGTGCAGGAGGGGGCTCCGTTCTGGGTGTTGCTTTGCGCGTTTGCGTGGTTAACTTGGGTCTTAGATCCGATGGTGCACCAATCCGTGCCCTCCAGAAACTCTTCGGGAGAGATATTCTCCCCGTTCACTTGGACTTCCGTTGATGGGCGAAGAAAGCGCCCGCGTCACAGGAGACACTCAGCGCGTCTCGTCGGGTGGCCGGCTTGCGTGAGCGTCGGGCCAAAGGGGCGCGGGTTGAAAACCTCTAGAATCCGGTAAAAAGTCCTTTCCAACCTTGAATTTTGGTGTCAGTAAAATACTGGTGACTTTCCGCAGGCGTTGTTGTAAAATTCATGGCCTGAATGGCCGAAAATTACTGGCAAATAGTTCTTGGAAGACGGGGCCGACGTGATACGCGTCCGCTCTATTCGGCGACCACCGCGCCACCTCCTGCACAAGTAAGATATTCGTAATATTTTACTGTTGTGACTTCGCGTTTTTGAATGCGTGAGGAAGTCCTGCTTTTTTACGTGTACCTCAAACGCTAAGCGGCGTCTGCGTCTACATGAAACGCTGATTGTCCGCCTCCGTCCCTTTCCACAGCGTTACGGGACGCACGCCACCATGAACTATTTCGCATAGTGCTACATGTGCAGAAGCTCCGTTTCGGTAGCTTTCCCTTCTGTACCAAGAGGAGTGACCGAGTGTAGAAAAAACGGCAAAAAATGATTTGGTGGTTGGTGTGAAACATAAAAACAGCTGAAACCGGGCATTTACAAATCAACATAAACAAAATAAAAAATACAGCACTTTCAAGGAGTACATTATGATGAATGGGGCGAAGCACCAGTCAGTCCGTCCCCGCTTTCATCCATTCGATCATTCTTTCTTCTGTCCGTCCATGCGTCCATCTGTGCAACCACCCGTCTGTTCGCTTGTGCGTTCATCTGGGCATCCATCAGTCCATCCGTGCATCTGTTTGTCTGTCCGTGCTTTCGTCCATGCGTACGTCTGCCGTCTGTCAATGCATCCGTCCGTCCGTGCGTTCATACGTACGTCCGTGTGTCCATCCGTGCGTGTGTCCTTCCATCCATGCGTTCGTCTGTTCAAGCGTCCGTCCATCCATGCGTGCGTCTGTGTGTCGCTCCATCCGTGCGTCTGTCCATACGCCTTCCATCTAGTGAACACTCCAAGTACCACCATCTCGCATCTTTTCATCATATATTCATCATATATAGTACCGCCTATGATGAAACAAGCGCAACAATACACACGCTCAGTGCTTGTTTCATCATAAACGTTTACCAACACGCCCAACTGGCAGTCATCTTAGAAGTACCGCCATCGAGCGGACATTTCAAGGACAAAACTAGAAGTCAGAATACCTACCAGCATTAACATATCGTTCCACAAGATGCCAACATACGTGAATACGCATTCAAAACCACAACGTTTGCTAACTCCTTCTTTTTAAAAACTTGGCAGAACCCAAGTACAGTGGCAATCGATGATATGCGAAGTTGTCACACCGGTCCCGTTAATTAGGGAGGCTATCGCCGGGCTAATTCCAAGGGCTGAAGTATCGGCCCCCCAAACCGCACCACGAAAGCGTGGACAATTTAGAAGTGGTCCTTTTTGGCGCGCCAGCGGACGCCGGCTGTGGCCCAAAGAACAAGCCAGAGCCGAGAGTTGATAAACAAAAACAGAATTATATTCTCAATAAAGGTAGATCAAAACAGCACACAAGTATGCACACTCCACAACAGTTGAGTACAATATGTCACCAAACAAACAACGTACTACACAGTACAATCAGCCACACTTGAAACAACGGACACAGACAACAATACGCACTACAATGCAGTCGCATGCATTGAACAACCAAGACACCTAAAGACTAAAGAGATAGAAAACCTATTCAGTCCAAAGTTCTTGGAACCAAAGTCTAGATGATACTCTTCCGAGAATCACTCACTCAGAGTCCAGCGTTGTTGTCGTTCCGCAGCCCTCGAAGTTTCTCTTCCAAAAAACCTCGCCGAAGTTTCTCTTCCAGGAAACCTCCCGTCTTCAATAGGCCACTCTCCAAGCTTCAAACTTCTTCGCCGGAAACACGTCGGCTTCCCACACGCAGCTGTTGCCGCGCGTCTTCGCTCGATAGCGGTAAACACACACTCTTGCCTGTAGCTCGAGTCGTCACCCCTCAGGTGGAAATCCTCTTCTTCTTGCTTTGTCTCCACGGACAAAACCTTCGCCGACTACACGGCGGTATACCCTACGCACTCTGGCGCTAACTTCCGTCTTCTCCTGCTCTCTCGTTTCGGCTGCTCGAATAAATACCCTCCGCGCGAGATTCCAGAAGGTTCTCGTCATTTCGTCGGCGCGATACGCAGCGAAGGCTGGGGAGAGGGCGAGACGGTTGGAATGCCCTCCGCGATGGATGACTCAACCCGGCGTGACCACGCCTCTTTCGTTCTAGAAATTTCGCGGGCTTGCTCGGCCGCCGATGTGGGGTGAGGAGGTTCGTCGGCGAAGCCACGCTTCCGAGGGGAGAGCGCGCGCCCGGGGAGCCTTGGATGTTTGTTTTCTTTTTTTCTTTTGACCTCCCGGCGTCTTTCCCGCGCGTTATCGTTAGAATTTGGCTGCGCGCCCATTTTTAGCGCTCGTTCTGTGACAGAAGTACGAATGAGAAAAATTTATAAATCACTTTAAAATTAGTGCAACTCTTCGAGGTGGAGGTAAATGATACCGTACAATCAATTCAGCTTTATTTCAGGTATACCCTGAGGAGACAGAGGCTAAAGGCTTTGATCGCCTGACGATGGCCTCTGCCACCCGGAGTTCGGAGCAGGTACACAAGACATAAAGCAAACAGTAACGCCAAAAATCGCGCATATACAAAAATAAATTATGTACAAAAGGAGTGTGAATGAAACGCTATGTCAGTAGTGATTGCACAGTGTTACATACATACAATGCTACAAAGCTATAATGTTTACAGAAAAAAATGCAAAAACGTAGAGCACACATGGATTTACTGAAACAAATAGAGAGTAACTAAAAATAGTGAAACGAAGATGCGCGAGCCTACGGGGCGCGGAAGAAGAAGAAGAGTAGTGGAGCGGCGCTTGGACTGTGTGGTTGGGTGAAGCGTTCTAGGCCTGTCTCAGAAATACGCTGCTCTTTCACAACGCCATTTCACCTCATCTTTAAATAAACACAATCACTCGTAACAGTTTGGTGGAAGGTGCCGGGTACATCGATCTGAACGACCCAGCTCTACCAATTTTCCGACGGAGCAGACGCTTGGCAGGCTTGCCACCGCAGCTACCAGACATGGAGGACGCGGGAGCAGGCCATAACAACCTCGTTGCTGATGAGCAACACGCTCACCCGCCAGGACAAGCTCACTGCGGCATGCCGGAACGTCAGCCGAGGACCTTTTCGGGGCAGCCGGATGACGATGTTGACGACTGGCCCAAGCACTACCAAAGAGTGAGTAGCAGCAACCGCTGGAACACTGCTAAGCAGCTCGAGAACGTGGTGTTTTTTCTCGTCGGCACCGCGTCTCTTTGGTTCGACAACCATGAGAGTGCATTGACCACATGGGACGTTTCCGTGGACGAGCTGAAGAGGTGTTTTGGTGACTCAACAGCTAAGGTCAAGCAGGCGGAGCTAACACTTTCACGCAGAGCTCAGTTACCTGGCGAAACATGCACCACCTACATCGAGGCCGTCTTGAAGCTTTGCGGAATCGTGAGTGCGACCATGTGTGACGAAGATAAAGTAGGTCATCTGCTCAAGGGAATCGCGGACGACGTGTACAATTTTCTTATCACTAAGGAAGACTTACACACACCTTCCGACCTAAGGAGACAATGCCGAGCGTTTGAAGCGCTAAAGAGAAGGAGAGTCCTACCGAAATTTGGACGTCTTGAGAATGTGCCCAAGATTGCAGGTGTCAACCTTCCATCGCAGGAAGACATCTCTTCTCTTATAAGACGAGTGGTTAAGGAAGAACTTGCTCAACTGCAAGCTGTGGACACCGCTGGTGCCTGCCATCAGTGTGAATTCAAGCAACGGCCCCGTGAACCACTGGTACCTCGGATGCGACAGAGCTACTTTGAGCCTCGCCCGAATTATACCGATCGGTTTGAACGAAGGAGTGAACGACCACTCGAAAACCAGGAACGCAGGCAAGCTGCATCACAGCGATTTACTCCTCGGCCACCATCGCCTGGCTTTTATAAATCAACGAGGTCTACTTCACCGGGGACGACTAGACGCGACACCCGTACTTGCTACAACTGCGGGCTACCTAGACACATCGCTAGGTACTGCTACCGTCGCCAGCAGCGAGCTCCACGATTCAACGTGTACACGCCCTATGTACCTGCTGGCAAGTCTCGACCATTTCAGGGCTCTTTCCAACAGCAACACGCAGCACATGCTGACTCGCCTTGCTCCGACCTCAGCGTTACCCCACCACTCACACGCCAACAGCGATCCCCGTCTCCGCGTCGCCACTCGGGGACGCCACCACCACTGGGAAACTAATTGCTGTTACCAATGGGGGCGAGGCCGCAAAATCATCTTCCGCAAGACCCCCTTGTGTTGTAATGGTTGAGAACAAAGTGAGTGTTTTTGTAGACAATGTGAGTACTGTTGCACTAGTTGATACCAGTGCTGCCGTTTCCAAAATGAGCATGTCTTTTAAAAATCGCCTTGGGATGGAAGTAATGTTTGCTTGGAATCGGAGTGCTACGTTCCGCGGCGTAGGGGGAGAAACGTTGAGCCTGGTTGGAGTTTGTTCTGTTTTACTTTTTGTAGGAAATCAAACGTTTCGAGCTGAACTAACGGTGCTTGCACGAGCGACTCACGACGTCATTCTAGGTATAGACTTTTTGCGGGAATGTGGTGCAACTCTAGATTGTGGTAGTGGTGGGATTATTTGTCATCCCGTGTTGCCGTCTCTATTGACGAATCATACCGTTGATGACTGCTTAGAAGTGTTTCCCGTGTCTGAAGACGTCTGCTTGGCCCTGCATACCGCAATTTTTGCGCGTGTAAACTCTTCGCGTTCTTGCGCGGGTTCTTACTACTGTTTAGCCGAGCCGAACTTCAGTAACGCACTTGAGAAAAACGTTATTGTGCCTCGTTGCCTCGTGCTCATCGTCGATGGTTGTGCCGATTTGTGGACTGTGAACGTTTCCGCGCAGCCCATATATCTGCCTGCAGAACATAAATTGGCAAGCTTTCAAGAGCAAAGTACTTTTACCATACAGTCACTCCAGCTCTCGGTGGATGTGAAGAAACCCCACGCCAACTCGTACCCCGACTATTCTGCCAGTATTGACCACATGATTAACAAGTCACTTCCATCAACTGAACGGTTGCTGCTGCAGGAGGTGATCGCACGCTACGCCTCAGTCTTTGACTTTGCCCAAGACGAGACGTCTACCGTTACGCCACCGTCTTCACGTACGCAACACCGCATCTATACAGGCCAAGCACCACTAATACGCCAGAAGCCCTATCGTATACCACCTTCCGAAAGGAAAGTCATCACTGAGCAAGTTGAAGACATGCTAAAGAAGGGCGTCATACAAGAATCGTGTAGTCCATGGGCAGCTCCTGTCATTCTAGTCAGGAAAAAAGGGATAATTCATGGAGATCCTGCGTAGACTATCGTCGCCTAAATGCCATCACAAAAAAGACGTCTATTCTTTGCCACGTATAGATGACGCCGTGGACTGCCTGAATTCTGCCTCCTATTTTTCTTCTGTTGACTTGCGTTCTGGGTATTGGCAAATTCCTATAGCAAACCGGACGTGCGTCTGGTTGACCTCCCTGCCTTTCATTTCTTCCATTCCTCCTGCTTCTCCTTTGGGCATGTGGGGATCGTATGACCAGGTTTCACGACATCACCACACATTACCAGTTACAAAGAGGCATATACCCATCCCCCCACGAAAGGCTAAATAGAACGCAAGCGGTAAACTTCAGACAATGACAAACAGATTCATACAGAAACCCCAGACTCATGCATGCCATGTATTCAGACATATACACTACAAACAGATGCACGTCATTTGGCGAGGTCGCCACCCTTAGTCACATGCTGTGGGAGTGTCAGGGCCTAATAAACAATTCGAACAGCGCCGATTCGTATCACTCTTCCACCGCCAGTCTCCACTCGCGTTGGAAGGCCGCACTGCTCAGCTGGAACCTGACAGCACAACTCTGGGCCGTCCAGCGTGCCGAGGAAGCCGCTTCGAGAGGAGGTCTCGGAACCGCATCCGCGGTGGGTGCCCAGGCCCACTAAAAAACTCCGGACTCGAATCGTCTGGATTCGACAAATAAAGTTTATGTTCTTACTGGTGTAAGCTACGTCCTGCTTCAAATAGCTCCACGTAGAAAGTAAAGGAGGAACATTTATATTTCACGTTGAAAATACGGGCGATACTTTGGAGCTACATTGACTGGTAGTAGGATGCACGCTATTTGGCTCCGTAGCTTTTCCTTCGGTGCCAAGAAAAGTTGTCGCCGAGTATATTGTTTACCACTCCACTAAATATTCGTTTGCCTGCATTATTTAAACTCCTGTAGATATAGCTAGTTACAACGCCCGGCTAAAGGACCAGATAGCGTTTGGTGTAAATAATTGATAATTTAAGGGCCTGTTTTTTTTATTACAATAGCAATCATATGGACACTCTCGGCTAAATTTTGCCGCCGGCGGTCGATGTCAAGCACCTTATATATATATATATATATATATATATATATATATATATATATATATATATATATATATATATATATATATATATATATATATATATATATATATATATATATAAGAACTTGAAGGGAAGGCACGACAGGTCCGGGTATTTTCTATATTGAAATAACTTGAAGATAGCACATAAGAAAAGGATCGTATTTACTAACGTTTCGGCCGTGGCACGGCCTTCGTCAGAGTAAGGGACGAAGGCCGTGCCACGGCCGAAACGTTAGTAAATACGATCCTTTTCTTATGTGCTATCTTCAAGTTATTTCAATATATATATATATATATATATATATATATATATATATACACGTGAAAAACGCAAAAGAGAAAAAATCTAGAAAAAAAAGACTCTGGCACGCGGAATCGAACGTGGGACGTCCGCGTCGTGAATGCAAGGCGCTAATCACTGAGCCACCGAAGGAGATTGTTTTTTGTTTTATTGCCTGTTTATGGGCGCGTACATAAACCACAAGCACAACATAAACAAGCAGTAACAGTCCGACGCAAACTGAAATTCCCTAAGTGCTGCCAAGGGCTCTACCTTCGACAACCACTCAGGTACAATCTCCTGAGTTTTCTGCAGTTCAACAAATTTGGCCATACATTCACGGAACTGTTTGTTGTATCGATCAAGATAGTGTTACCACTACCATCAGTGTAGTTAAAAGGTTCAGTAATGCAACTGGCAGTCTAGTAAACTAGGGAAAGTGTCTGGGTTCCTGGAATGGAGAGTGGTCGTCAAGACCAGACTATTTTGCCAATGTTAAATGGGTGACCACACCTGTCAAGTACCTTGGGGTGCCACTGGAATATTATAAAAATAATGAGAACTCTGACAAGAACAAGCGAAAGAAATCCGGACGAAAGGTAATAGATGCAACGGTAATCCTCTGTCAGTGTTTTTGAGGGCGACTGTCTGTAATCATTTCTTTGCGTCAAAACTGGTATGTGATGCAAATATTGCATTGTTCAAGGGCGAACATACAGAAGCTCCATCGCATCTTCGCAGTGTTCGTGTGGGCCTAGAACTGGGAGAGATGCAGTCGCACTAATCTGTTTCGAAATGTGAAACACGGAGGGCTGGGTTTACCCAATATTTTCATGCGCCAAGTCGTGAATAGGTTCTTTTTTTGCTACACAAGGATCCTTTCTTACGTACAGTGTGCCAAATGAGAGTGGTGCGGGCTTTACCTGGATATGTGGTTAGCACGAATGACATGACCGGTGCTGCCCTTATCTTAAGGGGGTTATTCTAAGTGTACTGTTTTTATCTGTTAGATTTTCTAATGAATATTTGTTTTCAGTGAATGGCAAAATATTGTAAAAAAGATGCATGTGATGTTGTTTTACCTGAACCCCTGTACCATGTCATGTACAGTGGAGGTCAGGGGCAAGATGTTATTAAACGAGTGAAGAGAATGCAAGTAGCTTTGCCGCGAAGTCTTTCTTTTTCAAGCTCCACACAGGTACTATATCTGTGAGCACATTTGAAGCAGACCGTGGTTTGTACTCACCTTGGGGGACAAATTGACTTATCTGTGAATAACCGGAAACTATAGCCATGTTTTCTTACGTTGTTGGGAGAAAGTATATTTTCGGGACGTACTTCAAAGGACGTTAAAGAAGGAATTACCTTTAAATTGATATGTTAAAAGACTTCTGCCAATAGTGGACGAAGAGTGAATGCCTTTTGATTTGTTTATGCTATGTGTACTTCACCTTTTATGGCAGGCCCATATGGCGGGTTTTTATTGCGATCAGGATGCACGGCCTCCATGAGCCACCGAAGGGTACCTCCTTGAAAGTTCAAACAGCATGCTATTTATATCTACCACTTACCGCTGTTGGCGGGCATCTCTGGGGGGGGGGGGACTGTCGTGTTTTCAGCATTATCAGCAAGATGACTCAATAAGCGCACCACGGCTTTCATCTCTCACGCGTACTTTGGCCCGCGGAGAGGAGGGGAGTGGACGATCTGTCGCGTGCCCTTATCTCCTGTTGGGGAGGATCATACGTCTTGGCTTGCGTCGGGCTTGCACTAGAACAATTCCGTTGTAGTTCCGGGGCGCACAAAGGTCACTGCAATCTTTGCAAGCCTAATATTAATAAGAACTAACAAACAATGACGCCAAGAAAATAGGGGAAGTTATTAGTGATAATGTAAATGTGAAGATACAAAAGCGGACGAAAAGATACTTTGCCGCTAGTAGGGACCGAACCTGCAACCTTGAGCATCGGACGTGTTATTCGGAGGTTGCGGGTTCGGTCCCTCCTAGCGGCAAATTATCGTTTCATCATCGAGTGCGTTATTCAGAAATTGCAGGTTCGGTCCCGCAAGTTATCTTTTCGTCCACTATTTTTTTAAATGTCATATAACGCACCCATTCTCAACATTGGACGCATTATTTGCACGCACATAAACACACACACACAGACTCACGAATATGCACAACGTACAGTTAAACCCCTCCCCCTTCCCCCCAAAAAAAGAAATCTGCTTACGCAACCGTGGCTCAGCGCTTTCGGGAACGTCGTGAAACAATATTAAACGTGTTCATATGAGGCCACATCTGCAGCTTAAGCTGCGGCTGTATTGAGTGTAACGCGCCGACCTGGCGCTATATATCTCAATACTATGGCCATTTGAGAGTAACCGTTGTGGTGCATATGAAAGTAGTGTCCAATGCGACTATTGTATTAGTGCCATTAATGGTAGTGATATCGAACGCATTCGCACCGTATTCAAGCACTGTAAAAAAGACTGAAAAGTTATTACTAACGTGCGGTATGTGTCACACTCTTTTACTGGATATCCCATTTGTTGCGTTCTCAAGTAGCTGGGCACGACGTGCCAGTTCACACCGTCAATGAAATTTCTAGTGATACAAAAAGTCTCCAAAGCCTGGCCGCTTCATATAGCGATCAAGGCCCCCAATTGGAGACGTCAGAGAATCACGTAAACACACAAATGCAGTGTTCCCTTCTAGCATTGAGAAATACAATCAGCCCGCACGTTGAAGCGTCGGCTCAACACAACCTATGTTTACGGATTTTAGAAGCGAAGCTTCTCATGCCGTGTGTCTTGTGTCGTCGTAGTCATCGCAGTAGCCAGTTACATTGCATTGCATGTCAATAAAAACGGTGTCACAGCATATTCACGGATGATGATGAGTGAGGCGAAGCATCCGTCCTCCCGTGCGTCCCTCCATCCGTAAGTCAGTTCGTTCGTCCGTCTGTCCATCCATCCGTGCGTCCGTCTGCGCGTCCATTTCTCCGTCCGTAATTCGCCACACTCATCATCATTCACCTCGTGGATATGCTGTGATATTTATTCGTGTGTTCTCTAGGCCTTATGGCACAGCAGCAATAATTTTGACGTCACTACGTGGTTCACAACTAAAAATCAGAGTGGTCTCTATTTAATCTTATTTTACTCATAACAAAATTATATTATTAATATTACAAATAGAAATAATTGAGGGGGTTTAACGTCCTGAAACTACCATATGATAATGAGAAATGTCGTAGTGGAGGGCTGGGGAAATTTTGACCTCGTGGGGTTCTTCCACGTGCACTTAAATCTGGGCACTCGGGCCTCAAAAATTTTCCCCTCCACGGAAAATTCGATCGCCGCAATCGGAATTCGAAGGTGAAATGTGGAGGACGCTTGAGCTTCGCCTTAAAGAACACATCGCGACATCGTGATCGGGCCTTGTGCGCATTGACTGCTGAACAGAGCCTGCTTCAATTGTGGTTGCACGCTTCGACAGTACTTCAAGGAAACAAACCACTTGGTGCGTAACATTGGCCGTTTCAAAGCATCCTCAATGAATGCTTGTTGCAAGCACGTTTGTTCAGTCCCCACTGCCCACTACGCCATAATTATTCCTTTTGAGAATCAGCGAAGGGCCTTCTACGTGTCCGTATAGGGCAACACGTGAACTACGCAGCTGTTCACCTTTTCGGTGCTTTTGCTGCTACTGATTAAATATCTGTGAGCGCTTCGTAGTGAGTGGGTTTTTAAACACTTCCTCGTTGGCCAATTCACATTCTTTGAAGCCTGGTGCGATTCTACGCTTCCGCCACGCAATATACCGTGCGCCGAGATGATTCCTTCTACTATGTGACATTCATATAGCGTTTTTTTTCAAAGGCAGTTTGAACAAATACTGAGGCTTTCAGATAGAAGAGCTGCTTGCCACGCAGATGTCCTGCGTTCATCCTTACTCGGGATCAAACATTTTATTATTTAATTTATTTGCAGCTTCCTGGATTTGTCGGTCACAGAAAACATAATCATTTTTCGCTCACAACCAAGGGCGTCAACATCGACGCCGGAATTTTAGCAAAAGGAGCTCTTTGACGCTGTAACGTTAATTTATTAGATACTCAAACAAGCTACCAGTAAAGTTAACGAAAAAGCCATGTTGCAATCACACATTTCCTGCTGTATATTTGAAGGAAATTGTAATTAGTGAAGGACATTGTATTTAGTAGGAACATGTAAACAAGTATGTAACAGAATTTGTTTATAAACTGAACATTCCCACATTACATTTTCAGGTATCTTGGCTCTGGGACTCGGACAGCGATAGGCTGCAGCGGCTGTCTCGGCGCATATCTATTACGACTGGTTTGTCGCTGGAATCCGCGGAGGCTTACCAGGTGGCCAACTACGGTCTCGGCGGCCACTACACGCCCCACATGGATGCCCACAACTTTGAGAAGGTGGCCGACCATGTGGACATTGCGGACGGCAATCGACTGGCCACCATGCTCGTGTACTTGTCCAACGTAGCCGCGGGAGGAGCCACGGCGTTTGTCAATCTGGGCATCGCGGTCAAACCACGGGTCGGCGATGCCCTCTTTTGGTACGACGTAGAACCGCATGATGGGAGCGAGTTCCCCGAGCAGATGTCCTTCTGGCACCAGAAAAGGCGGGCGGATACGCTCACGACACACGTCGGTTGCCCCGTTTTGTGGGGCTCCAAGTGGATCGTAACCAAGTGGATCCATGAGCGAAACAACGTCGTGGTTAAATACAACACGCCTGGTTGACGTCCACTTTTTGTACAAGGCAACGTCTGTAGACTTCTTTACCGCCTGAATAAATGCGCACATTAAAACGGAAAGTTGGGATAGTTGAAATATTTTCCACTGTTGATGCAGCGATAAAAGAAGAAGTAGTAAGGGGAGCACAGTAGGAGCGCTGTCTCTCATCTGGAAAAACAAAGGCACGTATAGGAGACATGCGCAATGGTGAGAAAGTCAAAAGGGTCACTTGACGTTAGGCGTGATCGTGAAAATCGTGACTGATAGTGCTTCTCTGAGTGATCGTTAACGCACCTGCCGCTTTGCAACACGCACGATTAACCGTTCACTAATAGTAGCACAATCTTTCTATGAAGAAGAAAAGTGACCCTCACAGGTACCGGTAATTCGCATCTTTATCTCTTATAAGGACAAGCGATGGCGAAACATTCGTTTTGGGGCTTATAGGCTTTGCTCAGGAGGCCTTTGTAGTTATTACGAAATTGAATAGAAAAATGTGTAAGATAAATAAAATGAAGATTATTGACCGCGAGATATTGACCTAGCGGCAACTGGACAAAGCGGCGAAGTGCGGATTGCTCCGTGCGTCGTCTACTAGCCACATCGTGTTTCGATGTGCGCGTACGTCATGCACGTTCCCAAAGTGTGGTTTATCAGGTCATGTCAGCGCGAGTGTAACTGTCTTTTTCGTATGCCTAAAACGACGCACGAAAGCATTTGGTCTTGCTCGGCTGCTAATGGATTGCAATAAAATCGGCGAATGCAACTTTCCAGAGTGCTCTTTATTGTCGTCGTACCCTCCATTCACCAGAATAATTCTAAAGTGGGTGCCGCTTTCTGCTTCAACCACATCGTGAAAGGCGCTTGGCATCCTTCCAAATATGAGGACTACTAAATGGTGTTTGAGTGCAGCGTTTTATAGCGATTTGGTTGTAAAAACATTGGCAGATCCCACACAATAATACTTGTGTTGTATATTAAGTAATAACTAAGTCTATCAAAATGTAGTAATTGCCATCTTCCTCAAAATAGGCATGATAAAACAGTCGTCAGCGATATAAATGTTGTGACAACGTTACTTATACTCGAGTTTCTCGTAAAACAATCGAGCGCATGTAGGCTCATATGAGGAACAGTGTGCTCTAGATGTTGCACAGACAGCCGATAAAACGAGCGTATGATTTAATTGTGCTTTTGATACTTCTACTCTTTTTGAGTTCGCCAGTAGCCACTTATTATGATGTAACGTAGCTCAAATCGCTGGTTGAGTGAGAAGCTAGATGGATCAGTGCAAATTCCGAGTGACATTTTGTGTGTGTGTGTGTGCGTGCGTGCGTGCGTGCGTGTGAGTGTATCGACGCAATTTCGGCGTGCCTGCATAATCACTCATGCAACATGGCGCGTAGCAGGCGCGTCCACCGATAACGGCTCAGAAACGCACTAAACGCGCTAAAACTAGCAAATTCACGCTTTTGCAGGCTATGGCGCGCACGCTCCCAATGTAGACGCTCATGAGATATTTAGTACCATGTGACCACCTATACTGTGTTGTGCCACAGACATTTTCCTCGTTCGGGAGCACGTCTCACAAGATCAAGCGCTGTTTCGACGAACTGTCTCCCCCCCTCCCAGCGCCGCCGTCCGTGCAGAAGAACCGTGCAGTTCCGGGGATAACGTCGCTTCCTCCGCCGAACCACCTTGCAGTTCCGGATATGGCTACGTCTCCCCCTCCGAGCCCGAGAACTGGTCTGAGAGAATGGACCAAAGACGTTATTTAAGGCTGTGCCAGCCCCATGTTAGAGGATTTTGCCCTAGACAGCCCCGTGTACATGGACGCGACGGGGGCGGGCTGACATGAGTGGCGGGTTTCATTTCATTTTCATTTCATTTTATTTCAAGTTCTCTTATTACATGAAAATACACAACACTGGTTAGACCCATAGCCACTGGCTAGTAGGGGGTCTAAATAAATATGCATTTAAAGGAACAGATTGTGTTAACAAAGCAGATATTTTATAAGTACACTTCAATCATACAAGAAAAAAATCGAAACAAAATATAAGAAGGAAACATATTTGTGATAAGTCATTTGCAGTGTCTTGCAGCATTGTTCCATGCAAACAACGGATTGCATGTATACAATACATCAAATACATAAAGGTACGTATACCATGTCAAGTATGATTTTGTTAGACATACAATCTATACATAACAAAGTTGAGATTACAACGAGCTTTGTGTTAGTGTACCTGTTCATTTTCCTGCAGAAAGTATTTTTTAAGAGCACAGGCAAAACTTTTGCTTTCTTTTATTTGGTATGGTATATCATTCCAGACCTTTAATCCAGCAAATTGTAGCAATCGTTTGCCATAAACATTGTGAGTAGGAGGAAGATTTAAATTATGCAATGTGGCACGTCTGGTAAGGCGGCAAGAGGATGAAAATAGTGATATATGAAAGGGCAGGTTATAAGAAATGACATTATAGACGGTAAGTGCAATCTTTTGCTGTCGTAAATTATCAAATGGTATGATTTCCATATTACGAAACAATGGCGCGCAGTGTTGGTCATATCTAGCATTGTTTATTATTCGAAGTGCCCGCTTTTGTAGTATACGTAAGGGTTCTAGATATGTTTTAAAAGTCCATCCCCATGAATCTATGCAATATGTGAGGTGACAATGAAAAAATGTGAAATAGAGAATGCGGAGAATACTACTTTTAAAATAATTTCTAGTGGTTAATAGTGTACTGCATCTAGATCCCAGTTTTGCGCATACAGAGTTAATGTGGCTTTGCCAGTTTAGCTGGCTATCGAGAATTACACCCAGATATTTGAATTCGTTCGTCTTCTCAAGCACGCAGTTATTTATTGTAATGCAAATGGACTCATTACTTATATCTCGATAACGGGAGTGGAAAATAGTGTATTTAGTTTTCTTTGCATTCAGTGTTAGTTTATTCGCTATAAACCACTGACAAACATTTTTTAGTTCTACATTACTTTTATGCTCGAGATCCCTTATATTGTCTGCAGTAACAATAACTGCTGTATCATCAGCGTACATTGGCATCTCTGCCGATGTCAATATGTTTGGTAGGTCGTTTACGTACAGTGAGAACAGTAAGGGTCCAAGAACGGAGCCTTGTGGTACCCCTGTGTGTATATTTAACAGGGAGGAAGTGAGATTATGCATAATCACCATTTGTTGACGTTCGCTCATGTAACTAGAAAATAAGTCAAAAATTTTGCCACGTAAACCGATGTGTCTTAATTTCATTAGTAATATATCATGGTCAACTGTATCAAATGCCTTCTTTAAATCAATAAAAACTACTGCTACAAGGAGGTTATTATTTAATGCTTCGTTAATTTTTTGTGATAGAGATAGTACAGCAGTGGCGGTGGAATGGTGCGCCCGAAATCCATGTTGCTCGGCGCATATTACACGATAATTTTCTAGGAAGACGCGCATCCGTTTTGCTAGAATTCTTTCAAATATGTTATTTATTATGCTTAAAACAGATATAGGTCTATAACTTGAGGGATCAGAGCGATCACCTTCCTTGTACACCGGTACTACTTTAGCAGTTTTCAGACAGGATGGGTATGTTGACGTACGCAAGGAGTGGTTATATATATGGCATAGGATAGGGCCTAAGACGTCAATATTGTCTTTTACTATCCGCGCTGTGATACCATCTATCCCGCTGGCTTTATTGGTGGCTAAATTAGCAGTAGTGTTTTGAATTTCGTCTAGACTAATGTTGTGTACCGCAAACGTATTCGGCAAAGACGGCGAAAAACATTGAGGAGTGGAGGAAGAAAACTGCATTGCTAACGTCGGACCAATTTTAGTGAAATAATGCTTAAAGTTATCTAGAGTTTGTGCATCAATAGAATCAGGTAGCACGCGTTGTCGTGGTTGATTGCCAACAACTTCGTTTACGATCTCCCAAGTTTTTTTAGAATTGCCCTGAGCTTGTTCTATTAGGCAAGAGTAATATTCCTTCTTTCGCTGCCTCGTAAGGAGCACGGATTTATTCCTGAAAATTTTGAACTGGCCAAGGTAACATTTATTATTTCTATGTTTCTTCCATTTATGGTACCAAAAATCTTTCGTCTTCAGCAGGTCAAGGATTTCTGCTGTCATCCAAGGACATAGCGGGGTCTTATATGAGCGCGCAGATACGTTTGAGCGGCTATTTCCAATGGCTCTGACAAGGAATTTAATTAAGTTTTGAAGTTCAACATTGACGTCATCGTTATATAGACTGTCAGGGTCAATGGCGAGAATGATGCTTCGTAATAAATTGTAATCTATTTTGCCCTCTGTTGTGATACATGGTGTGCTGCTTTTTCGTGTGTCATTTATGGAAACAAAGACAGGAAGGTGATCTGATATCGCTTCATCATAAACGCCGGCCTTCATACCAGATGTTATGTTCGTCAAAACATGGTCAATTGTTTTTGCTGATGTACTAGTTACCCTCGTAGGTATGTTTATTAAGTTACGAAAACTGAATGAGCTCAGTAATTGTGCGTAACTGGTATACTTAGAATTATGGGTGTCAATATTCATGTCTCCAACGATTACAACCGGGTTGCTATAATTCGCCGACAGATTAAAGAAAGTTTCTTCCATCTTGTCTAAAAATCGGTCAACGTTTGAATTCGGTGGTCGATAAACGACGCCGATTATACCAAAAGAGTGTAGTCTAACAAAAAGAGCTTCAATATCAGCGGAGCTGCAATTCAGTGATGATAGCTCCGTGAAAGCGTAGCCCCTTTTGATTAAAAATGCGACGCCGCCGCCACGTGAACAGGAACCACGCTGATGCGATAGGGTTACATATCCGGGAACATGCACTGTATCACCCTTCTTTAACCACGTTTCCGTGATCGCTAGTACATCAAAAGTGTGGACATGTTTTGATAGAAAAGCGAGAAGCAAGTTCACGTTTTTTCTTATACTGCGTTGAAAGTCCGGTAAGCTGAAAGTCCGTCTTCCGTACCGGAAGATGGACTTTCAGCTTACCTCGACGCGCCCGAGTTTATATGAACTCGCACGGACAAGTTGAGGTGAGCGGTGATCGCAGTGACGCTTTGCGTCGAGGCGAGCCGAAAGTCCGTCTTCCGGTACCGGTTTCCACTCCTCCAAGCCTGTGCTCTCGCCTCTCGCCGCTGTGGGCTGCGGTTGTTTACGCAGTTGTCGCTCCGCCACCGCGATGGCTGTGTTGGTATTTTTTCTCAGTTTGCACCAGCTGTACTTTATTGTTGTGTTGGTGTCTTGGCTAACACTGCACAACGCGATGGCAGCAGTGGTTCTGTTGCGGCACAGCGCTCGCCGCAGGCGTATCCGCAGCCTGACGCACCGTCCCCTGTTCACCCCTGGCTGGTCCCTTCAGGAATTCGCCGTGATTCATGGTTTGTAACGCCTTTCATTTGTGAAAATGAAATGACGGCGTGACCCGTCGAAATGAACGCCGTTGAGCACGTGCACAGCGTAATGTCGAAATGTATTGGCGCCCTGACTGTGGCATGTAGTCATGTTCTCACATGACACGCATCTCATGATTATCATGTTTGCACTAGTTACATACCTTCGTCATGCATTGACGTCACGTAATACCAAATTTGACATATATAAAGCTAGCCAAACGGCCACGAGCGCATCATGAGTGTGGCATGTAGTCATGTTGTTACATGGCACGCATGTCGTGATTATCATGTTTGTATGTGTCATTTACCTATGTCGTTCGTTCGCGTCACGTAATACCGAGTTTGGTACATGTGAAGCTATCGAAACGGCCGTGAGCGCATCATGAGCGTAGCATGTAGCCATGTTTATACATGACACACATCTCACGTTTATCATATTTGCACCAGTATCATAACTTCGTCATCCATTCCCCTCCCGTAATACAAAATGTGGTATAAGTGAAGCTAGCGAAACGGCTGACAGCGCATCATGGCAGTGGCATGTAGTCATGTTGTTAAATGACACGCATCTCATGATTATCATGTTTGCACCAGTCACATACCTTCACAATCTATTCACGTATCGTAATTCAATATTTGGCATGTGTGACGCATGCGTTTAATAGCGGGCGAATTAAGACGCATAGGTGCGCACACGTGATGTACTTTCGTAATGCTGTACGGCTCGAGGTAATATTCTGTGCAAGATTACGTAATGAAGAGTGGGGACCGTGCAAACGGCTTTCTGCTGCAATAAGTATAGCCTTGTGACATTTCGTTACGCAGGGGCCAACCATACTAAAATACAAATAATATCAGACGCGAAGAATGGATAAACAATTTGCTTTGTCACGCGCAATGAAAGGATATTGCGACACTACGACGTAGCTCCTGCGCGCATTGAAAACTTTCTATTTTTTTCATGAATAGTCAATGTGAGTGTCCCACGAGAGATTCGGCTTACCTGTATTGCGAAGAATGTCAACAACTTGCCTCCGGTATAAGTCAACCGACTTATTTTTGGCATGAAAAAAAAAACGCGATGGTTTTAGCAGTATTCGTTTTAAGGCAGTTAAAATGTGACCAGAATAAAAGATTTCGAAATACGTGATCACAATTTGACGCAAGGGCCCGTGCACATAATATAAATTTTGCGCTTGAATCAATACTGACTATATTGTTCTTATACGTTAAAAAATTACGAGCCAAATTTTACCTAGGGTCATGCCACATTTCTTAAAAAGAGAGGATAAACGATTATTCCCAAATTGCGATACACATACAGTAACTTCTGTTGGCGACTGATGAGGTATGAACGGAATAATTCGTGCTGCCTACCAGGAACTGATTGAAAAAGTTTCGCAAATGAGTACACGGAGGAATTTATGCTCCGATGCCACTTCAGATCTAACAATCGTTTTGGCCGCGCCAAACAATCACAGAAGCCCTCGTATTCGACGCCACGATAGTACCTTGTAGCCATGGAGGCTGGAACAACGTTTGTAAAACGTTGAGCTGGCACGTATGCCGCGCGCCGATGACCTCGCACCTGAAAGCAGCGCCGCCGCATTCACCTCGTTCGAGCCTTGTTTACCGACAACGGCCAGCAGATATCGTTCGTTTTGAAGCGTTACTACGCTAACTGTAAAAAATCTGGCATAAAGGTTTCCTTTCTCATACACTTTGAGAATCTCCTGTAGCAATCCTGCTTGTTTTTACTGAATGATGACACACTATTTTTGTTTCTAAAGCTGCTCCTTCCCAGTGACTTTTATGTGGTCGACCGGGATGGGCTTGCATCGAGTGACCATTGCTTGGCATCTTTTTTCAGCCTTCAATGGCGAAGGTCAAACACTAGTTCGGGATCATTTGGTGCAATAAGAATGCCCTGGAGACCCTTGTTATGGGAGGGGCCCAAGGGACGGCTCTTTGCTCTCCCATAGTAGAGTACCAGGTACTCTATATTGATAACAACGGGGGGGGGGGAGGGGGGAGTAATTATAAATGAAAAGAAGAGAAAAAGTGAGCCCCGTAACCTTCCTTCAGGGTGAGGACACCTCAACAGTAGCTCGCGAGGGATGGGGGTAGAGAAGGGAATAAAAGGATAGGATTAAAATGTAGAGAGAGAGGGGAAGGAGAGAGCGAGGCACAGGGAGCGACGGAAGTCTTTTCATGCCAAAGTCGCACATAAAAGCAAAAGCAGCAGTGATGGCACCCGTTTCTTTGGAAGTGGTACTCCTATGCCACAAGCCCGTACATCGCGTGAGCAAGAAATCCCTCAACCTTCTGTACAATACAGAAGAATGATGGTAAATGGTTCAATCCTTACAGACTGCTCATACGCATCAAAGAAGACTAATAGTACAGTTGTGCAACTGCTGGATGAGTCATTTGCCATTATTGAAAAGATCATTTTGAGTGGTGATAATACGTTCATATGTGTCGCAAAACTTCGGTGCCGACCAGTAAAGTATGACTTGGTGACTGTAAACCATGCGCAAAAAGTGTTATTCAAAGAGTCGCCTACAGTAATTATTCAGCCTCTAGAAATAAGAAGTGTTAGCGTATAAATCAATTTGGAAAATGTTTCATACGTATGTGCACCTCCCAGCACCCTTTCTCTGTAGTCTTCTTGTTCGACAATTCTATGTTCCCAGATGCTCTTGATACGTTCGATAATAGAATGGCCTAGAAAGCATGAACATAGTTTTAAATAAGCAAAAAAATGCAAAGATTAAATTGTAACCCGACTGAGCAGCACTCCTGCGTGTGCACTGGGTGGGATGGCATGTGAAATATGCACTCAGTCCTGCACGGAGGACAAAAATGGTGATGAGCTGGCATATGATTTATGGGCACTCGGTGTCTGTGCGTCCATATCTTAGGACTTATGTCTTTGTAACTGTCATGGCAAGCAGATGAAATTTTGATGAATTCAACATCCACAAATCACTATTTTCATTCGCCCACAACCATATGAGACAGTTGTTTGGGAATGCTGGTAACCCAAAGCAGCAAATACCGCTGCAGCAAGAAAATCAAGGGTAGCCCCAACCACGGATGCGCAGGAACTTCAGGTCATGTGCAAAAAATTGCTAACTAGCTAATTTCATGGGGATCCATTGACCTCCTAAAATTGCAAAGTTGCACTGTGGCCAGTGTGCACTTGTGCAGTGAGTATCGATCATTCAGTCTTGTCAGAGTGACATTTGTCGTTCAAGTTGTGTGCCTTGTGAAATTTTATGTGCACTGTAAATTTGTAATTTAATTTCAAATGCAGCTATGTATAAATTTTGTGCATTTGTGTATGGTTTTTACATAGTTACATATGTTGAATGCATATTAGTTTTGTGTTTTATTTGTATTTCCTTTTGCCTGGACATGCTGTACTTTTGCCCATTTTAATAAACATGTTAGTGTGGAACGCCATGAACTTCTCTGAAATGCTTGGTTGTCTTCTGTTATGCAAACAGCAGTAAGATTATGCTGCTGTGCTTTCACTAATTTCAAAAACACTACTGTGCAGAAAGAGGTTGTATAGTGTATCTATTGAAATATGTCCAGACTAGTCTCAAACGCTTGCACTGCTGCCATTAGCAGCGTGCATTTCTCATACATTTTCAGGAGTTTAGTCCTCTTTCAGTGAACCTGCTTCGTTTTGCACTAAGAAATGGTGTTTCTTCTAAACTTTGCAATATATGTTAAATGCGAAGCATATTAGTGAACCAAAGGCACTTTGACTGTTTCTATCTATCTAGCCGCTTACGTCTTGATGTTCTTGTGGTTGTCTCTTGGTATATACCAAAATCAGCACAGGAGAACTTCAATTACGACGAACACAATCTGCAGGGCATGACATAACATGACTTCCCTGTCGCATGCATCATGAAGTCCTTTCCACCAGTATTGTGGCACATATCCATGGTATGCGGCTAAGTGCTATAAGTGGTTCGTAAACTACTTCATTCCAGACTTTGGAAATCTTAACACAACAGCGTGAATGAGCCCGTGTCATTGATAGGTGAATTATCCAGATGGCATCAAACAACAAAAATCATGGCTTTAGCCGGAATCAAACAGTGGCAATCTGCATGGCAGTTTCCACAGAGTCGCTGCATCAAACTGCTTTGGAAAAATACCCTGTACATTTCTTCTTCAGGACAAAGCCAGTTGTGGTTGCAGAGTTGCCTATCCTATTTATTTATATCACTGTCCTAAATTTTATATATGTGCACTTATGACTATGCAAGCTGTATTAAAGCGTTGCACATTTGTGTAGATGTGCACATCATTGCTCCATAGCGTGCACTTCGTGGCGATAAAACTGAAATGTAAGCTTTCACGTAAGCACTGACGTTATGTCGGGCTAAAGCTACCCTTCACGCGCCAGTGTACTCAACATGCCTGGTAAGTGCATGATATGCGCAGAGTTACTAATTCACATAAAGACGTCAATCCACCTCATAACGCTTAAGGCTCAAAGCAAAGAATCCGACATTGGCTGATGCATGCTTACTGCTTCGTACGACTGATTCCCCCATGTGGGATCTGCCGGATTTTCACACTCGATTTGCACTACACCTTTCGGGCTCTAACTTTAGTCGTTAATCTCATATCCATGCGAGTCAGCATTGCTACATCTACACAAAATATCCAAGAAAAAATGATGAAAAGAAGTGATGAGGCTTGCTTGTAGCAATGGACCTATTTTCGTCCAGGCTCTGCAGGAGACTGAAGGTACAGCTTCTACGAGCAGAGCTGTAGGTCATTCAAACCAGCAGAGCTAGCTGCATATTTATTTGTACCATATTCAAAACGCGTGTTAACTGTGAACGCTTTTACTATCCCACCGTTTTCAGTTATGATGTATCCTAATATAATTACCACAAATCTAGAAAAAGTAGCTTATAAGGAACACAAATGACTTGGACTGCAACTTGGGGCACACCCTGATGAAGGTTTCAATTCAGAATGTGCATACATGGCTCAATTGAATGGAATAGATAAAATTATTGTGGCGACTCATTGAGCCTGGAATTATGTCCTGACCTATAGCGATTTGAGTTGCCATTTTAATAACAAATATCAAATTTTATATATAATAAACAAATTTTAATTTGAAGAATACATCCAATACGTCTACCCAATTGGAGTTGTACAACCAATTGGACAAACAAGCATTCCGATTGGAGGCCAATTGGTATGCTTGTTGGTCCAATTGGTTGTCCGATTTGAATGAACTGTTTAAATAGTTTTCCAATTGAAATGTATGCAACCAGTTGGACTAAGAAGCATTCCAGTTGGGAGACCAAATGACAAAAAGTGGACCAATTGGAATGACCAATTGGAAATATGAAGTCCAATTGGTCTTTCCTATTGAAGTGTGGCCTTCCAGTTGGTTTCCAATTAACTCCATTCGTTACCGATTGCTAGAAACTGGTACGACCAATGGGACCCATTGACTTTTTTTTGACTGGGCTGGCAACATGGCCATCTGGCGACTGTGTGGTAAACAAGCTTCAAAGTACGGGAAACCAAATATCTCATACCCTTACCCTTGCGGGAAAGGAAGGCAGCTCTACTTCCTTGCTGAGGCCCCTCATCTCTTGAAAAATCTCAGAGGTCACCTTATTCGAGGCCAGGAGATAATTCTACATGACACCACTGTTAAAAAAGAGAACCTTCCAAGCAACAAGGTAAGCTTAGTGCCTCTAGTTTCACTGCATAGGATTGGTTTGTGAACACAAACTGTTCACGGGATTACAGATGCTGTCAATAGCTTTATTTGTTAGGCAACGGGCGATACCACATTGAAAAGGGTTTTTTCATTTGCAAATAACTCCGCATACCTTAATGTAGCCACTAAGACCAAGCGGCAACAGCTATTGTCACTGTGCTGTAAACGGCATTTTTTTAGTAGTTCAGTAGCACTGACAGTTTTTATGGGTTCATAATTAAGAACGGCGCAAGAATACGAGACACAAAAGAAAGAAAACACAAGGACGAGCGCCTTATCTGTTTTTTTGTGACCACGTGCTTTCATATATATGTGAGTCGACTAATAAAAATTAGTTGAGAGTTCAGTGCCCGTCCTTGTGCTTTCGTCATTTTTGTGTCACATGTTCTTGTGCCATTCTCAACCATTATCAAGTTTGCTTAATATTTGGGGAAAGAACTAAATACCGTTGAATCAAGCTGTGCAACATTCTTCAGTATGCCTATCGGAAACCTAAGCCTAAATTCTAACAAGAGTCACCTGGCACTGCTGCTCGAATGTGTCCATGCTAGCGACCATATCCATGCGTTCGTTGCGCGTATCCATTGCGAAGTTGACATGAGCATGTTGAATGCGAAGCCGTGAAGACAGTTCACACAGAAACTGAGCCCTGTGGTCAGTCACAAATAAAGAACACTATCACGCGTTCTAGATGCCAATGAAATAATCGGTTTTGTCGTCATTTGACAATAAACATCAGTCAAGTTGCCGTGACGTGTAAATATTGCCAACCAATTGCCTCCCATTTGTTGAAACCTACGCTTACGAGTGTGCTCAGTGCGAGTTTCTTGTAATTCAAGCATTCATGAAAATAAAGATATAGGCCATGCATTGTAAACTAGCTGTTGCAAAACAGTGCCAACAGCTATGCCAGAAGCATCCACCATAATGGAAATCGGCACTACTGGTTTTCTGTGCGCCACCAACATTATGTACACAATACATTAGAAATCCAATGAGGATTGCATCCAAGGAAGGACAGAAGATTTTGAGGAAAAATTTGTAAGCAGGGGCTGTATTGCAGCTGATGTTTCCACAAGTGGGCATGTCTGCTTGTCGAAACAAGTTGTCAGCCAGTCCACTTTTCAAAATGCTGGCTCCCGCATAAACCTTAATTACGAATTTTTTTGTCACTAAATATTACAGGCTATTTAAGATTCAGTTAGGTGGTTATTAGACACAAAGCCACTAATTCAATCGTGCAAACAAAAACATATAACTAGTGGTCAGGGGTCGTTTAACTAGTAACGCACATGTTATGCTGTGACAACTTGATAACCATTTAAATCAAAGTGCATACTTATGTCCTATTTTTCTCTCTCCCTAGAGCACATAAAGAAAGCCTGTGAACTTGACGCCAAGCATCAGCTTAAGCTCTTGCCACACTTGAAGCTGCGGGACTTGGACCCTTCGCACTTTGAAAGAATGAACGTTGCTACAGCACATGCTCTTTTTCCCCATGCTACAGCTGCTGGCCTTCGGTACCTTGTTCACAAAAATCATCTCCCAGCGGAAGTTCTCACTACAGCATTTTTTCTTGAACAAGTTTTCTGATGGTTCGCTATCATGACGTCACGAACCATGAAGACTGCTCTGAGTGAGCTCTGCCCTCAGAAAGGAGATGAAGCGGGGTGCTTTCTCATTACTTTCATTGGTATGGTGACAGTCATGGTGATTTTCGACAGAACAGGTAAAAGTTCCTGGAAGCCTTTTCAAACAGGTGCGTGTCTCTCCACACTTTGTGCGTTGGAGTTGCGCCAGCTGTATCTATCAGAAAGGCAATTTAGGATTTTGATGTGGAGCAGGCTGAGCCAAGATGCCTTAGAGAATTTATTTAGCACAATTCGTTTGAAAACACCAATGCCACGTGCAAGAGAACTTAAGGCGACTTTCAGGGTAATCGTGCTGGCACAATTCTCGCAACCAAGCCGCCATGGCTCCTATGCAGTCGATGACGCGCAAGATCTTTTAGCTTTTCTGAAAGATAAAGGTGGATACAAAAAGCAATTAGGCGAACAGGTGGATACTAGCTTTGAGAGCATTTCAGAGCTGTGTGAGGACGAAGAAGCTAGCTTTCTTTATTTTTCTGGATACATCGCATATGCTGTTATTCACAAGTACAAACTTTGCTTAATATGCAAGGGGAGCATGGTTGACAGCAACAAGGCCATTCCTGAGCTTGTGGCCTTGAAATGCTACATAAAGGAAGGACGAAATCCACTGAAAGTTCCGTCTGACTTGCTTCAGCAATCCGTCTGACAGTTCTGTCTGACAACTTCAGCAATCTGCCAAGTGTGGCTCCAAAAGCGTTGGAATGCGCATATTGGGCCAAAGTGTCAATTAGGGCACCATGTTTACGTTACCATTCAACTAATTTTAGAGGTATAGCAATTACAGTTGGGGTTTGACTTCGCACAACCACATTATGATTACGAGAGATGCTGCAGTGGAGGGAAGGGGGAGAGACTAAAAGTTTCGACCACCTGGGGCTCCTCAACATGCAGCTAAATTATTCTCAGTTTCAGCCGATGACAATGCCACTAGAGTCTGGAACATCAAGCGTAACAGTGTGTATGCTTCCTAATGGATTGCAATTACTATTTGAGAGTTCATGCTTTGAACATTTTTTTCACCATTTCAGGCACCACTCATGATGAATAGTTCTCTCTTAGAGCGGCAAATTTGTGTTTTTTTTTCAAGGCACTCGGTATTGCAACACAATTAGTGAAATATGGTAATTTATGTGTTATAGAAAATATTTTTCATTCAACTTTTTCATTCTGAAGCCATTCATTCTTTGTTAATGTATCAGTCAAATGAAATCTTTGGCAAGAAGTATACTTGAAATTTGTTTTTGGTTATGTGGAAACTAGGAAGAGGTAAGTTATACCTTCGACAAATGTCAAGGAACGCAGCACGACTGGTCGAATATGGTACTGCCTTTATATGCAATTGTAAGCTGCAAAATGAAATTGAATAAAAACAAACCTTTTATGCAGGAGGTTACATAAGCCCAAACCTCATTGTATTTTGCTCTGTTGTCCTATTGTAGACGCCGGTGTACTTTGTGATGTCAGTGCACGTCAGACACCAGATGGTAAAAACTTTCGAGTCCAATACTACAACATTTCTCATAATGATATCGTGGTTTTAGGACGTACAACCCCAGATATTATTATTTTCTTGCTCCTAGTCAATTCGAATAGCAAATACAAGTGGTGTACAAAAGTTTTTGCACAGCGTGTCAAATGCTAAAGTTTGTTCAGTCAAATGAGCTAGCACTTGACATATATTTTTGTAATGTGTTGGAAGTGCAGTGCAATATGTATTTGCTTGTGTTCATTGTATTAGGATGAGAAAAGTGCATTAAAAGCCTCGATATGTTTTTGTGGTGTTAGAGAAAGATTTCACGAGTGCAATTGACCCCTCGCTATGCTTTTGTAGTGTTACAGAGGTGGTAGTGTTATTAATGTTTCTATGTTTGCTTGTGTTCTTTGTTTTAGGCTGTGGCAAGTGCAATAAAAGTCTCATGATGTGTTTTCATTGAGTTATAAAGATGCTAGTGCAAATAAAATGGTTAACCACTCGACCACCTCGCCGACATGCAAATAAAAAGGTTGTATACATGCTTGTGTTCTTTCAAAATGGAACTTGTGCAATGAAACCTTCATGATAAGTTTTTGTGGTGCTATAAAAGCGTAGTGCAATGAATATTTGTATGTTTGCTTGTATTCATTCCTTGAGTATATGAAGAGTGCACTGAAAGCTTCTATATGTTTTTGTAGTGTTGTAGAAAGATGTTACGAGTGCAATAAAAGCCTCCCTATGACAATGTTTCAATGTTATAGAGGTTCTAGTGTGATAAATGATTCCATGTTTCCTTGTGTTCATCCATTCAGGTTGTGACAAAAGCAATAAAAATCTCATTATAGGTTTTTGTAGTGCTACAGAGGTGCAGTGCAATATTAGTACGTTCACTTGTGTCCACTGATTTAATATGTGACAAGTGCAATAAAAGCCCCATGAATATATCAATTTTCTAGTCAACGTGCATGAAAAGTTTGAGTACAAGGCACCAGCTATGCTTCGTGCTTGTATAATTACTTTAATTTCATGTTGTGCAGCGGTTGTTGCTATAGAAAGATTAGTCTTAAGTGAGGAATGAGTAAACGCTTGCCTTCTTTTTATCTATGCACGGCACTGCTAAACTTGCTCTATTCGCATTACCCAGAGATGCAGGGAATAGGTTATACGTGCAGAGTTGGTCAGCGTATGTCGGCTGCATACGTCCAAATTGGTCTGACTGTTGAAACGCTAAAAAAGGGAGAAATTCGAATCCGCAAGGTGTTTTAGCTAGCGCGTTAGATTGATGCAGCTTTTAAACCTTCAGCGAAAGGAATGTTGGACACGACAGGGCTGTTGAACGATTTAAATCAGCTGTAGTTGAGCCGCGATTGCAATACGAGAGCCCTGGGTAACACGGGCGCTGTACGGCCACTCTCAATCGCTATCCAGCTCGATTCAGTTGAAAAATTAAATACAGCTGACTTTCTCACACAGTTTACGAATGAGCCCAACGCAACAAAAAAATTATATCACTGACTGGCTCAATCGCGATCAAGAGTGCGAAAATAATCTGATATCTGTAAATGGTTTAAAACAGCGGAATAGAAAACGAAGCGAATGTGCGGGCAACTAATATATCTCGCTGTTTCAACGAGCCGATGCACTATGTCTGATTAATATACATCAAGAGCGTAAGCATAATATCAAGGCTTGTTGGTGTGAATGCAGTAACCAAGTTTTGCTTACCTTTCTAAAAAATGAAAAGGCAAAAACAAAACAATGCCGGTACTCAGAAGCGCGAGCGCTGCTCCTACGCGGGTGGTGAGTGGCTTTACCGCAGGACATTTGAACCCAAGATGGCGTACCTTGGCGCAACTCTGCTACCTAAAGGTAGCATATAGAGTAACTCTATAATAAAATAGGCAGCCTTCATGGGCACGTGCCTTCGTGGACGCGCGCACAAGAAGGCTCCCTATAATATTATCCGTTAGCTGGTGGCGCGCGCTCGGAGTTGCCTGATAAATAAGGCCGCAGAGCAGCAGCAGCGCGTGCTCGCAGACAGAATCCCGCTGTGCGAGACCGCGAGGCAGAAGCGCTCCGTTAAGCTGAGCGACGCCACCGCCAAGATCCTGCCGTACGAGAGCGGGAGGCCGAAGCGTGTCGTCTGGCTGCGCGACACCGCCGCCAAGATCCCAGCGTTCGAGAACGAGAGGCCCAAGCGTCACGGCCACGGCGCGAGTACCCTGCCATACATATACACAGTGTTTCTCACGTCTTTCTTGATGATGTAGTGGGCGAACTTTCACTGAACAGTTACGGTTTTACCAATGATTTCTCCTCAGGAGCTTCGCCCACTCATTTTCATTCACCCCGTGAATATGCTGTGAATTTTTTCTTTTCAATTTGCTTTCTCTTTTTCGCCTGAATTCCCCCATCAATGTTCGTTGCGCAGAGTTCCTGTCGTTGTCGGTCGCTGTGAGAGTTCGTTTTAACGGAAGAGGCCTGTATCGTGGTTCGGCTTAAGGAGAGTTTTTCTGCATTGAGTCTAGAGAAACCAAACAAACAATTCAGAGTTGTTCGTCTTAAGGCATAATTCGTATTAACAAAGTCAATTAAAAAGTTCACTGTAGTTCAATTCTCAGCACCTTGCTTCAAAATTTTCCATTTAGTTCTTTCAACAGTGAAGTTGTGTTGGTGTGTGACGGGTGAGCACAAATTTAATGACTATATCTCCATGCAGTGCCACGCACTCTCCTTGTTGTTGTTGTTGTTGTTGTTGTTGTTGTTGTTGTTGTGTTTGTTGTTGTTGTAGTTGTTGTTGTTGTTGTTGTTGTTGTTGTTGTTGTTGTTGTTGTTGTTGTTGTTGTTTCCTGTGCAAATGGTTCGTACCCAAAGGAGGGGATTGGCCAATTATAAGGTGAATTTGCCCGATACTTTCAGCATTGCGTCATTCGTACAAAACTTTTGTAATTAAATTATGACGAAATGCCAATTGCAAATTTGCATAAAAATAAGGAAAAATAGTGAGACCGTAATTTAGCAAGAAAATCGTTTCGTCGCAGTGATGTATTCCTGAACAGCGAGTAAAACATCCCTGTGATTGAAACCCAGTGTAGAGGTTCCAAATGAAAGAAATCAGGTTGTGATAATTGCAAGCCCAGTCTTTGAAGAGGTGGTGCTAGTATGCTTTGCCTGAATAAATCGAAACGGCGACCATGTAATAAAAATGACTGATCGTTTCGTTTTGATTACAGTAAATGCACATAGGGGAATTCACTATACCTGATCTATGCAAGTAAACTGGAGGTAAGTAACGCAGCAACGAAATTTCGTGATGACAACTTTCATCATCCTTGAATTAGACAGTGCACTGCGTCAGGAAAATAACAAGTAGTTGTACTCCGGAGAAGCCGTCAGTGTAGGGTCTGATAAAGTTTGCCTGATTTTAAGTGTGCGAAATCGCGCCGCCGTAATGTGTACTGTATGAGGGAAAATAGGAGTGATGGATGTCGAAAGCGATGCCTTCGCAAGAGAATAAGCTATTTCGTTTAACAACAAACCTTTGTGCTCGGTGTTCAGACTAAATGATTACTTTGGAGATGACAAGGAGCCAATGATTTAAAAAGTTTCAGTATGGGTGAGCGACCGGATGTGGACAGAGAAGGGCACACTGATAATGAATCACTTATGACTGCTACGACTGCAATGAAAATATTTACCTTTCGCAAAGCTAACAACTTTGCCATAAATTCTGCCAGAAAAACAGGAAGAAAATCTGGTAAGCGAAGTGAAAATGACCAATCAAGTACAGGGCAATATATTTCAACGCCTGATTTTTCGTCTGATTGTGATGCGTCCGTTGCAATAATCACATTTGTTGGCAGAGTACTTTAATGGTCCTGCAATAAACCATTTAAAATGCCTCTAGGTAATAGCTTAGCGTGAGTAGGGAAGATGTCATGGTAAACAATTTCTGGGAAAATTTGTTGTTCAGTTAAAGGAATCAGATCACAAACTTGTACATTTAGAGGCTCAAGTAACGATTGAACAAATACTATTTGTGGTGTGTGAAATCTGGACCAATGCACGGAGAAAAATGCGTAAGGATTGCAAACAAAAATAATTTGTTCAGGGTTAAACGGTGCTCCATATAGTGGTAAAAAAATCTGCACAGTAAGAATGCCAAAGCGACATAATAGGGTTGGTATTCGTGCTTCAAGGTATAACACTGCATTTGCAGTTTACGTTGGAAGACCTAAGCAGAGCCTTAAAGCATCTCTTTCCAATCGAACGAGCGGCCGAAGTTTGTAAGCTGGCGCACCAGAAAAAAGAACGCAGCCAAACTCGAACACAGGTTGGACATAAATTTTATATACAATCAAAAGTGCCTTCCTTCTCATACCTGATCTACAATTGGTCAACCTCCACGATACGCCCATCGCGCGTACTGCTTTTGTCACGATGTATTCAATGTGAGGGCGCCAATTTAGATATTAGTTATACATAACTCCAAGATATTTCAATGATTGTGTATTTGCCCCGCCGCGGTGGTCTAGTGGCTAAAGTACTCGGCTGCTGACCCGCAGGTCGCGGGATCGAATCCCGGCCTGCGGCGGCTGCATTCCCGATGGAGGCGGAAATGTTGTAGGCCCGTGTGCTCAGATTTGGGTGCACGCCAAAGAACCCCAGGTGGTCAAAATTTCCGGAGCGCTCCACTACGGCGTCTCTCATAATCATATGGTGGTTTTGGGACGTTATACACCACATATCATTCAAATAATTTCAATGATTGTACTTGTGGGATATCTTGAAGATTGTATTTAATAGATATGTACACGGGATCTTGGATGGGAAAAACGAAAATGGCACATTTACTGGTATTCAGGTTCAACACCAATCCATCCAGCCAACGTTCTATTTCATTTAGATATGCATGCAAGATAGTGTAAAGACAGAGGAAGTCATGTGCCATAGCAAAAAAAAAAAAGCAATGCCGTAGGCATAAACATAGGTTTTCACATCTGGCTGAATGGGGATGGTACTAAGAAATATGTTGAATAATACCGGGGAAAGTACTGACCACTGAGGCACACCTCGAGTTTGCTTGTGCTTACGGGAAGAGAAACTGCCTTGCTAACAATAGAATTCTCTTCTATTTAAAATTTCCGTCACCCATGCTAATATATAAAGTGGAAGTCCATGACTCCATAAATGATTAATCAAGATCGAATACTCTATTATATGCTTTACATATGTCTAACGTTACTAAAGCCGCAAACTGCTTTTTGTGACGGGCAATATGAATACGACTTTCCAGATCTACATGTACGTGCCACGTGAAATATCCAGATCTAAAGCCGATTTGGGAAGAACTCAACAGTTGTTTCTCGTTAATAAACGTAATTATACGACCATGAAGTACCCTTTCAATAAGTTTTACTACATTACATGTTAAGGATATCGGTCACATGTGGTATAAATTATAGTCTGCCCCCGGTTTCTTAAGCAATGGTATAAGTTTCGCAATCTTCAATTCAGAAGGTATCCATGCTCTTCTAAGGAAATAATTGACGAGACCTAAGAGATCCTTCGGATATTCCCTGTGTTAAATTTTTAGCATTGTATTTGTTACTTTATCGGGGCATGGTGCTGCATTAGGCAATCTTTTCATAGCCTGATTTAACTTGGAAGTCGATATTTTGGTGTAGTCAAAGATGGCTGTTGTGTAAACCAAATTAAGAAGACGCGTTGAAGACCTGTTTTCAAATCGTTCAGCCAATTAATTGTACGATTCCTGTAGTTCCTGTGAGGTGTAAACTACTGATTCAACCTTTCCTGGTATAGGGGTCTCCTTCTTACCACGAAGGAAATTGAATAAAGCACGTTTGTTATTTGATTTAGACGGCTACTGGAAATGTTCTTGGTCATATTGCTATTTCGCTGGCGATGCAGTGCGCCTAAATGCTGCCGCAATAAACGGATTATCCATCCAAAATTTTGGACTTTGATTACATATAAGTCTGTAACATGCAGCTTTTCTTCTTCTATAGTCTTGTGTGCACTCATTATTGCACCATATAATAGGTTGGGCACTTTTGGTTGACGACGAAGCAATTACAAATTCTGAAGTGTTCTTGGAGATTTTTAAAACGGAACAGATATTTCTGCCGAGATCTTCATTTTGAGCACTGGACACTGCCCTAATGTTTGAACGCAAGCAATGTTTAAATTTTTTTTAATTGGTCAATGTTTTCACTGTCCTTTCAATAGATTTCACAGCACATGAGATTTCAAAGTATAAAGGAAGATGGTCACTGTTTGAAGAGAAATAAATTGTTTTCCAAGATTTTATTGAAACACTCGAGCTGCAAAACGTAAGATCTAATACCGATCGTGTCTGTCCACGAATAACTATAGGCTGTCTTTCATTGAGACAGGTAAGGTTTTTTATTATACATCCAATCCCACAGAAGAGTTCCAGGAGGGTCTGTTCGAAATTTCCACGAAACATGATGTAAGTTGAAATCACCAGTCAGAAGGAAATCATTCTTGCAATTAGCTAAGGCAGTATCTAATCGTTGAGTATTATGCAAACCCGTAGGAAAATATGCGTTTATAAGTGAAAAATGGCGGTGCCCTGGGAGACTGAGGTCTATTACCAAAATTTCACATTCTGAGGACATAAGCTGAAAAGCTTTGCTCGCTGTGTGGCAAAATTTATTCGAGACTAGTATAATTGGACCACCTCCTAGAGAGGGACGGTCCAGCCGAAATGCTCTAAAATTATTTAAATGATCATTCTTAGCGGCTTAAGCCAGGTTTTTTGTAATAAGATTAGTACCAGATATAATTGAATAATTAAGCAAAGTAAATCAGTAGAAGCAGAAATCACAGACCCACAACTCTACTGTACTACTTTCAAGGTATCTATGTTGACGAGCGAAACACTTCAGCCATGGCAGCTTCTAAAATACTCTCCTTAATAAGTGCACTGGCATTTTAGTTGCCCTTTTTAGGTTTTGTGCTTGGGCAAGGAGATTTTACAGGAGATACAGTGCACTTCTGACGCCTGAAATCTTGGCATACGTCCATTTCATTCTGATCCTCCACGTGGGTCGAAGGAGAAGGTACAGACAAAATTGGGGTTTTCTCCTCGCGGGATTGCCGCTGTGGGGCTAAATTCAGCATCTCTTCCACTGCACAAGGTGCTGAATTGGCTATCGGCGCTGCTACGGCAGAAACCGGCTGTGTCATCTATGGGCAATACACTTGAGAGATGCACTCATGCTCGTAACTATGTGTTCCAGCGCGTTCGACATCGCCTTTTCTACTGTAGCCTCAATAAGATTCAGAATTTTTGTCTCACTCAGTTGTTCGTGCCTCGACGTGACTTCGGCATATCCAAAGGCCCTATCCTTCACAACCGGTTTTGTTTCTCGCCACGAGCAACGAAGTCTGTCCATAATTCCTAGCAGTTGCGTTTCATTGGACCTTGTGGTGCAGTTCAGGTAATCGGCCGCATGATTTCCTGCACAGAGGCAGCACTTTTCGGTTTCGGCTTTGCACTACTTCGATGGATGGGCATCGCCACAGATGCGGCAACGTGAATTTTATTTACAACCCCCTGCACTGTGACCAAAACGCCAACAGTTTTGATATTGGAGAGGACCAGAAGCGAAACGTTCAACTCTGAAAATGAGTGGCCATATTTTCAACTCGGGTGGACCGGAAGTGCCGGCAAAGGTAGCAATAACCGACTCAGTGGGGACTTTCTCACCATTAACTAATTGGTTGCACCGGTACACACTGTAGCTGTGACCCCAGCATCAGACAGCTTTTCCAGAGTCTCAGTGGGCGTTATTCTAGCGTCGGCTCCTCGTACAATTCCCTTAGTGCACGCTAAATAAGGCGGAATAAAGGCACTAACCGGGACCGAAGCAAATGTCTTGCACTTTAAGATGTCAGAAACTCATGAAGGATCTCACGATCTGCATACCAAACCACCTCTTCCAAACTGACGAACATCACTTATCAGCTGGAAGTGCGGCGTCATGGCCTGCAACTCTACTTGGATCACCTTTGGGTTGTTGAGCCTTATAAATCCACCACTCGAGGGCACTAGCGCAACAGGTATGCTGTTAACACCACGGCGGAAAAAATATTCCAATGGCAAGTCATCATTAGGCAAGGAGGTTGATCAAGGGCAGTGCGCTTGACCAGGAGACAAATTAGACATTAGCACTAATTCTGTTGCTTAAACAAGTAATATGCAACGTCAGCCAGTTTCAACAGGGCAAATTCACCCAAAGCTCAGCCAAACCACTGTCCGAAAGAGTCCGAAGGGACCAGCTACTGCAGGAATTGTTCAGGAATTGTTCAGCTACTGCAGGATTGTTCCTCTTAATCATCTGATTTCTTCTCCCAGAACACGCGCGCCGATTTCTCCGTGGTGGGATGCAATAACCCTGATATGGGTGAGAGAAAGAGATGAGGGAAACAGAAACATTTTCTTGGTAAGACGATATTCGAACGTGCGTATTGGCAATCCGAAGGCGAGCGTAGGAGTGACACTACTATCAAGGCACGCTCTTAGAGCATAGCATAGCCTTGTACAGCCTTGTGTGGCAAGGGGTGCGAAGTGACGGTGAAGAGCAGGAAAAGGAGGGGATGAGAGTAAAGCGCGCAGTTATGGAACGAATCAGGAAGGGGGAAGGAAAGGCAACATGACAGAAAAAAAAGAAGACAAAAAGAATTATTGAAAAAAAGAAAAACAGATAAAAGAAAAGAGAAAGCATGGGTGAAAAAGAAAGCTAGAAACAGAGAAAGCTAGGAATAAGAATAAACTGAGAGACATAAAAGAGAAAGAAAAGAGTAATAAGAAAGAAAACTAAGTGCAGACGGCTGCACAAAATCTTCAGGCTTGGCACTACTAATGGGTGTCCGCCAGAAGCGTAGTCAGAAATTTTTCGAGGGGTGGGGGTTCACTTATACATTTTGCATGTTCGTGCGTGCCTTTGTATCTGTGGGTGTGTATATACACATGCAAAACTAAAAAAAAACGGGACGGGGGTTGAACCTCCTCAAAGCCTGCAGCTACACCCCTTGTGTCTGCTTTAATTTTTGAAAGCCGAATTTTCCTACCTAAGGCAAAAAACGATTTCTACTGCTTATCGTGCCAATATAATGGTACTTTAATCCTTAAGTGTATAAATGAATTGTTCATGAGAGTAATACATTCCTTACTGTATGTGTTCGCTAACCAACTGCTTTAGGGATGTTAAAAATTATGGTGTTGTACGCTATATTAATAGCGTACAACACCAAATACATTAGTGCCTCATTCAAAAAAAGTGATTTAGGTTAGCCTTCATTCCTTCCCACACTGTTGGCTAAAAGCGCACTCTTTCAATAATTATCAACTTTTGTGAAAAAACAACAACAAAATTTGCCCACTGGCACGAAGTGTGGGCCATCTATCCAACTATGTGGAAGTAGTATTCGTGATTGCGAGGCAGTTCTGGGCTGACAACATCAGGAAAATTGACAAAAAAGTCAAGAAATGGCACATAAATGCGCTCGGTGTTCTTTAGTGAGTATAGGCATTTCACCTCAAAAAAATCGTACGTGTTCTCCTCTGCGTCAAATACAAGCCTGTCCGGTGTCACACTCTACCAAGGACCAGAGGGTTCAACGAAAATTCCGCAGTGTCACACAGAGATGTCATGGGCGAGTTTCTGTAGAACACTTACCTATCTGTCCACAGCCACTATCCCGTTTCGCCTTCTGTACTGCATGGCACGCACCCTTGAAAATTCTTTATGTTCAAGCAGGTTTTGTAGTCCTTGCCAGCCATTCCGGTGCATAATCTTTCCAAATGCTTAGGCAGTCAGCCTGTGCTGTCGTGCTTCCGTCCATGCCCTACTAGCCCCCTCCTGGCGTGTGTTCTTTTTTAGCCATCCGGGCTCCCACGATGCGCTGAAACTTTGCCGTGTAGCGTGAGGCTGGGCGTGGCATTTACGAATTCGTACTCTCACCTCCTTTGAATGGCGAGCACTTCGGCATGCAACATCTGCGCCTGCGAGGAAACGCTTGAGCACATTCTATGTCATTGCCCAGCATACCAAACCGAACGAGGTAATATGGAAGCCAAGCTCTGTCAGCTGGATTCACGGCTGCTTACAGAAGAGAAGATCCTGGGACCTTGGCCGACGGCTTCCCATACGCGCAAAGCCACGAAAGCCCTCTTGTACATTTTAAGGACCACCAGACTTCACGACCGCTTGTAAAAGAACTGTGCGAGAACGTGCTGTGTAGTCTCGAGCTCACTATTCATGCTTCTCTTTCTTACTCCTCTTATTTTCTATCTCTTTCCGTTCTATTATTCTCCTTTTTCCCCACCCCAAGTGTAGGGTAGCCAACCGAGCCAAGCTTGGTTAACCTCCCTGCCTTTCCTCTCTATTTATCTCGCTCTCTCTTTTTAGCTCACGGCTTTGTGAGGGAGATACGGAGAGTTCCTGCAATAATGCACACATTGCGAAAAGAGTTGTTAAATCTGTTAGCTATTTCTAAGAATATGTGCAGGGTGCCTGTAAATTCGTCCCAAATGAAGTATGTATACAAAATATTTGCTTGTCGTGGGAAATTAAACCTTACATATCAATCATATTTACTGGCTTCATCTGTTTCAGTGCATATGTTTCTGCAGCGACTAAACTAACATCTGTTTGAAACTTCAACTGTACTTACAAAAGTAAGCGAACACACACTTTTAAAGCTGAAACAGTTTAATGAAACTGAGTGCTTCCTTTTCTCACAATTGACGAGACATACCAGCACAACTTAATGCATACAAAGATGGGGATACAAGGCAATTAGCACAACTGAAAACTTCGCTCATGCACTTCGAGCACAAGAATTATGTTCAAATGATTGCGCGAGGATCATACAGTGATATTCTTGTATAAAGGTGGTGCTGATGCATGAAGAGATGGATATTTATGTGTAACATTCTTCGTGGTAATAAGCAGTTGTAACGATCACTAAACGCCTCCCTCGCCTTCCCATGTTGTGTGAATGTATTTTTCAAGCTATGCAAGCCAACATACTGCTCTAGAGTCTCAACTTCTTAACACTTTATCGTATGCTTTCCTGAGTACGTTTCCCTATATGACTTCAAATATTGTTATATTTGAGCTGATGAATTCATTTTCTCTTTTTAAAAAGAATATTTTTAGGGTATCCCTGGGCAGTTGATCAACTTGGGCATTTCAGTGAGATATATTTGTATGATGCATAGCAAAATAATTGTGCCATTTTTCAAAAACTGGATTTGCCAGCTTTATAATACACTGGATTCAAATTAGACGTGATATCACACTTTATATGGTAGTGCATTGGTAAACATAGAGGTAATCGACGGAATATTCGACCATAAATTGGTGACCTGCAGTATACCAGTCAATAACAAAAGTTGGAAAGGTTCAGTGCTCAAATCGTCTCCCATTTTTTTTTTCAATTTTGACGATACTAGACTTATTGACCTTGTTTCACACGAACTACCCTTCTTCAGCCACGACTCAACTGATGTTGAAACATCATGGCATGCGTTCAAAGATATCGTCTTGCAGTGCATTCACAAGTTCATACTCAGTAAAACAGAAAAGATAAAGAAAAACAGCCCTTGGACAACACACGACGCCATTCAAGCAAAAGGGAAAGTGATGCGGCTACGAAAATCCCTGAAGAAAAATTTACTACATCAACAAAAAAAAACAGCTTGATGACGCCATGATCAGTCTGAAAGTGACTTTAAAATCTGCAAGAAATAATTTCTTTTTTCACAAACTGAATAACTTTATAAAAACTTCACCTGCCAAACTCTGGAACTACCTCAATCCTGAGTCATCGGATGCAGAAACGGTTTCTCTGCGTGAAATCCTGGCTAAGGCGACTGCCCTTAATAATTATTTTAAATAGGTATTCACAAGGGACAATGACCATATTCCTCTTCTGATTTCATCTGCTAACAGACACATTGAACCTATTACAATCACGGTGTCAGAGTCCTTAATCTTCTAATTATTTTGATGCCAAGAAAGGACCTCAGTCTGATAATGTTCCCAACGCCTTTCTGAGGATATATGTTGAATAGGTTGCGAAATATCTGTGTTTACTTTTTGACAAATTGCTGGTAAATAAGCTCCCAAAAGAATTGAAGACCGCAAGAATCACACCAGTACACGAATCGGAAAATAAGTATGATGCAGATAAATTAAGGCTGATCTCTTTCACATGCACAGCTTCTGAAATGATAAAAGAAATTATTCTCAAACACATATTATCCTTTCTAGACGCCGAATCTATCCTGACACCCTTCTAAGATGGCTTTCGCCGTGAATTATCCACACCTACTCAACCTTTTGAACTTGTTCACGACCTGTTCATGGGCATTGATTCTACAAAACAAATGAGCCTTATACTGTTAGACTTCTCCAAAGCCTTCGGCCGAGTGACACAACAGAAACTAAATTATAAACTTAAGTTATTGCTAGGTAACTGCCCCATAACTGATTAGATATCAGATTACTTAAGTGGTCGTTTACCGTTTGTTGAAGTTTATGGCCAATCGTCGGATACTGCCGAAGTGATATCCGGTGTTCCACAAGGTTGTGTCCTAGCTCCAGTTCTTTTTGAATATTGCTGAAGAGGTGCGGAATCGCCCGGCAGCAGAGTTACGACACACAACGTTATAACCTGCGACACCGATAGGTCGCTTATCAACCAGGATAGAAAGTGTGGGTCTGGAGCCCTATTCGCCGACGCGGCCTTTCTGAAAAGTTACTGAAGAAGTACTTTGGTCCTTACAATGTTGTACGGTGCATAAGGGACGTGAAATATGAGGTCATTTGTGACAGTTTTTCGCGAACTCGCCAGCAGAAATCATAAGCCGTAGATGTTGTGTGGATGAAGCCATATTGCAGTGAGCCAGTTGCATAATACGTCAACTACATACACCATGTAGTTTGTAGCAGAGCATCGGGACGATGCTTTTTCTGGAGGGAGGCAAATGCCACATTCAACCTGCAAAGAAGAGCTCGCGCAGCAAGAAAGAAAGACGAAGTTCTGGCCCGGTCCTCTTTACGAGCGCCTTGCATTCAATTAAAGTGAGCTCTTCTATATCCGACTTCCGCTGTGTGTGCCTCGTGACAATATTAATCAACGACCCACCTGCTAATATACACGTCAACATGATATTACTCGCAGATGACTGCATTATCGATAATGTGATAGACACGCATGAAGATCACTTAGACCTTGACTACGCTTTACAACCAGTAACTAAACGTTGCTCCGACTGCCAAATGACATTAAATGCGAAAAAATTAACCCTACTCATTGTCTCTAGGAAAAAAAATCACTATATCTGTATAAAATAATGATAAGTATTAAGCAGCATCAACGAACATGAATACCTGGGGTTAACTATATCTGAGGACCTTAGATGGACGAAATACATAAGCAACATCACAGCGAACGCACTCAAATGGCTCTTTTTCATCCTACGGCACCTTCGATCAGCTCCCAGAAATACCAAACTCTTGGCTTATAATGCATTCATCAGACGAAACATCGTATGGCTTCCTTTTTCTAAACAAGGCATCTCTCAACTTGAAGGCGCACAAAGAAAGGCAATTAGGTTCATTTTTAGCAAAGACGGGTTCCATGTTCCCCCTACTCTGTTGATGGAAAGTGCTAGTATAGATTCTCTCCAGTGCCGAGCCAAAATAGCTAGACTTCAATTCTTGTACTTACTTATTCACAATAAAGCGAATATTGATGTCACTCACCTCATTACAAGTTTACAAACATGACCTATAAGACGTGACCACACTCTGATGCTCACGGAATACACCTTTCATACGGACTGTTTTAAATATTCTTTTTTTTTCTCATTGGCCATAAGAGAATAAAATGACCTCCCCTTACGCGTCATAGAAAGCACATCACTAAGACAGTTTTTTAAAGCACTAGAAACGAACTACGAATTCTGCTAGATAATTGTTTTCTCATTCTTTTTTTTTTGCTATTTGCCTTTTGTTGACGTGTGACTTATCGAGAGCTTTTTTTGTTTGATTCATAAGCTGCCCACCTTTTTGCGCTTTTTTGTATTTATTGTTGCAATTGTATCACAATTTGTCAAACTTGCATTGAATATCTGTATATGCCCTCCTGCTGTGTTGTCTCTGGAATTGGCAGTACTTTTCAATAAAATAAATAAACAAATAAAAAGGCACCCTAAACTAGCAGCATAGATACACACACAATGTTTTTCGCATTCACTTCTTAGTATGAATATTGGTGGTGCAGTCTGTATGTGCTCGATGACAGCCTCACTGATAGCCTGCATAAGAGGCCCAATCAAAATTTATGTGCATGCAGATTGTTTAATCTACTTTAAGCTTCTCTCATACTAACATTAAGGATGGTGTCCTCACACTCCATGTATATGACCCTTCAATGACAAACTATGTGCTTGTCATGAACAGCTCTAGCTGGGGCATTGGATGAAAGTGCCTGTCCCAGGGTACAGATTTCCAAGCCAAGTAATGAAACGAGAAGGCTGCGGTGCTTGATGGTACCATGCAGGGGATCAAGTCTTGTGGTAAAAGTCCAAGCTTTGTTGTCACTAGTTGCTCGTTGGTGTTGAGCGAAACAGAGGAAAAAAGTGCCTCCCCCCACCCCCCTTGCTTTTGAACAAGTTTTCCGATGGAGGCATTTACTAGGCTCTCCTCATCATCATGTGGATTTACAGCGGCGGTTTTTGCAAACCTTGTAATTTCATGACCTCCTATACACACACGCCGCCAGTCAACATGCTGCACACTTGCTGGTGCAATACCAGGTTGACAATGACGCCTCCACTGCTAAAGCAGCTCTGTACAGGACATTGCATGAGGCGGCTTCTTCCTACTGGAGGATTACAAGAAGACGTAATAATGCAAGCACATGTCTGCATGCACCACTGCTACCAGCTGGACAGGCACAACTGCTGGCTGCAATACTGTCGGTACTGAAGCTAATTTTCACTGAATACGGCTAGCTGCATTTCTTCCCACTCTTGTAGCAGTGTCAACAGAGGCGTGTACTGAAAAGAAGAGAGGGGATAAAGATGCATATTTATTATAAAATAGTTAAGCTCAGAATAGACCAACAATAAAATATATTCACAGGTTATTATACGCTACAGGTAAAATATTGGTGTAACTGCAAAAAACGCATTCGACAAATTTGTGTTTTCTCATTGTGCATACATACAGCAAAGGTTTAACAAGAATTCTTCTATGCACACAAAAAACCTGCACTTCAAGAATGGCAACTGTAATATGTCACATTGTCACCATTAGTAAAGTGAAAGGAACCAGAGGTATGCACACATGTGCATTATTTCGCTTGAACTAATTACATTTAAGCAAAACATAAAGAGGAATACACGCAAAGGGTACTGTCGTCTATGTTACATCTCTAACAACAAATTCGAAAGGCTGTAGGGGTCCACGGTCACTTGGACACTCGCTGGAGGCCTCAGGGCGAGGTCGAGTCCGGGTGAAGAGCGCAGCCGACGCGGATTCTGCCCAGACTGAGTCGCATTGCATTTTTCTTTCCGGGTCAAGGTTCGACTGCACCAAGTTTCTTCGAAACGTTATCACGAGATTCCTTCGGGGTCGATTGTAGGAGAGGAGCCTTTCTTCATACAGCGCCTGGGCGCACGGTGTTCATACTAAACTTTTCCCGGCGCCGGGATCATGGGGCCTCGTGTCGTCTGCTATACAATTCGGGAGGCTCGCTCAAGGAGCCAGCTTTGCACTATCTGGCGACGTCTTCTCTTCGCGCACTCACTCGTAATCTATATATTACACGCAGTCCACCTGAATATGCACACACATAAGGCCCACAATAAAGTTTCTTGACTGCAGGATTCAATTTACCACGTAAGAGCTGAAAGGAAGAAAAAATATTTACATGTCTTGAACATTAATTTCTGTGCAGCATGTTTTCTCTGCGTTAAAACTGTGATTATGTTAAGCAGAAATTTATGAATCTAATCTTAGTGTTTCGATTAGTTGTTTGCTTTCAGTACATATGCATGACTTAATTGAATATTTTGCGACCGAGTTCTCGATCGAGATCACGAGAAGTAAACTATAGGTTATATAAATGTCAAATTATACCGCGATCATAAATGACAATGGTACAGAGTGGCGCTTCCATGATACTTAACAATCTTGCGCCTTGTTAGCTTGTCGTCACTGCATATTTACGGCTGCTTCTTTTTAGACCCAAAATTTGCGGACGATCATCTGCCATTACTAGGCGCATTTGTGGCTCAGCTGCGGCTGGTCACGTCTGGCCTCCATTCCGATCACCAGCTGTCTGGTGGCAACAAGAAAATATTTTAAAAAAAACTAAAGAGATTCAGCTAGAAAGTGACCCGAGAATCGAAGTTCCTCCGCCGAACTGTGAAACTACCATCGCGCGTGCGCCCTCCAAGAGAGGTAACGTGATTATTTTGAACACGCTCCAAGAGAGATATGGAGGCTCAATCAATAGCATAAATCTCCCGGGCGGCCCTGTAAAAACGTTTCCGGCCCAGCGGTACACCTTTGATGCGCGTACGAGCAGTCGCCGAAGAGCGGCCATATGTGCAATCTGTAATTACTATAAACTTTTACAGGACGCACCTGTCACCAAGCAGAAAAAACAAATGTAGATTTGCAAACAAAATTCTTGCCACAGTATTAATGTTTTTGCTAATCGGGACATATCGAGTGTGCAATACAACGTGCGTTATGCACGTGCAGACTAATAATTTGAATATTTCGCGCGATCCGCGCCACGCAAAGCGCACGCGCCGCGTTTGATGCGCGTTAATAAATGTTCACCATTGCACAGCCTCTGGTACAAGCTTGATGTTGCCACTTGTTTGAGAAAGAACAATCTTCTCCTACACTTACCTCATATCCGAAGTGCAGGTCGCAATAGATGACGGTTCGGCATAAGTTTCGGTGGCGAAGCCGTACGCTTTTTGAAGCTGCCGTCCGGATAGATCCTTAAGTACGCGAAATTGAGTTACTGTTTGTTCGTCGGTCTGTGGTAGCACGCTAAGGTTCACTGACCACTCGCCACTGGACGATGAAGGAAACTCGCATTTTTTGGCCCGAAAGCTTCAGCAACAACTGCTGCTCAGCCTCTCCTGCCGCTTCTCCTTATGTAGATGCTAGATAATGCTAGCAGACCATTCCGCGACGATGCCCAGAAGAATATGGCAGACGCAAAGCATATGGCAGATTGCAAAGTATTGTAGCGAAACTTCGGGGTTGTTTAAGCTAGACACATCTGATGACCATTCAGACGAAGAAGTATGAGAGCAATTCCACACAGACAAGCGATGACAAGTGACATGATGATTTCGGGGAGCACTCATTGGGGGGTTTATTTATCTAATACAACTTAAATTTACACAATGCACTGAGTCACAAATACAAATAACGGAAAACCATGGAATACCGTTTGGCTTGCATGACTGGTCTCCGGTGGTGAGATGCGCTGTTGACCCCGAGTCTGCTCACCCCAAAAAAGACCTCAGTCGCTGCTTAAATAAGGTTTTCCAGCATCCACGGGTGCGTGGACCAATCAGGCAAGCCAAGGATAACCAATTCCAACACGAGTTTTCATGGTCGCGTGAAGCCTCCCTCGCAACAAAGCTGTACCACCTTTTTGAAACGGGCACATTCTCTAAAACGACATTGACGCTGAAACAAGTTCTCAAACGTCGCTCCCCAATTGCTCCGGAGGACGCCAGCGGCGGCTCGCTCGTTTGGGGTGGTGGTGGTATTGGTTAGAAGAGGAGAAAGGCGCCTAACTTCTGCAGCCCGGTCGGGAGGACGGCGCAGTGCTTGGTTTGGGGCGCAGCGCGCACAGTGACCGACCGGATGCAGCTTCCCCTGTTGAGTCTCTCATTTGTTCTCGGGGCCCCCTCCTCGAGACAAGTCGTTAAATAGCACCTCTAACAAGAGCATCTGGCATAGAATAAACTCCAGCTGTAGCTAAAAAAGAAAAAGCTTTCCGCGAGACATTGCCTTCGCGACTTCATTATGAATATTGTCTGTAGCTCTGCCTATGGCATGGCTCAGCTCATAGAAAAGCTTTTCCTTCTTCCATGGCTCCGCATAATATTTTCCAGCCAGAACTTCTGGAACACCATGCCGTGCAATCCCAAACGGTCTCACCGAGAACGGCCTCCGCCGCCCGACTGGTTAGAAAACGGAACGGGACACGAGAAACAGGGCACAATAGGCGGAATGGTCTGTCGTGTCCGAGGAAAACTGTCTCAAGGAAGCGTCGTCAGCTTTGTGACGAGGTTCCTAGCTATGAGATCTGTGAGTCGCTGAATGTCAGTGTGAAGGTCAGGGATGTCATCTTGCACTGACAATGAAGTATTCAGAGTTGACGACCAATAGGCAGGCACCGTTGCTGCAAACTTGGTAGTTGTGCGACTCGAGGAACTTGTATCAGATATAGGTAGCGAAGAAGGCGCTATTTCAACTACCTCGTCGACAAGGGTGGCAAAAGAGGACGGATTCAACTCTGACGCTGCTGTAAAAACCATCTGCACCATGTGTGGCAAAACGCTGAATCAGTTCCTTTAGTAGTATGTCGTCGAAAGATGAGGCTCGAACACCGAGAATACTTGCATCTGTCTTAAAAACTGGGATGGACGGTGATACCCCAGCTTTGTTGGTGACAGGAGCATTTACAACTGCCTTCGCCCATAAATTGTCGTGCGCACAAGGATTGCCTTCTTCAACGTGTCATAGGACGTCTGGCTTAGTGGCACCGAGAGGATGTCCCGCAACTCGAGCACAGGATTGGTGGGTAACCCAACAAGTAAGTGGCCATGCTTTGCTTGTTTTGAGGTAACAATAAATACCTGAAAATTGGCCTCTACCTGCATAAACCAAATGTCTGGATGTTCAGGCCAGAACTGAAGCAGCTGCACTGCGTGGTAGCACATTGATGGTAGCGTAGACTTAGTTGAGTCGGTGTTAGGTAGCATTCCGGTGGCCTATTGCTCTTGCTGTGCTTAGAATGTGCGCGGCGAAAGTCACCATTTTTGACCATTGCCCTAGAAAACTACCCTTATGACCTCATCCTTGAACTCAACTTTCTGATCATCCGTGATGTGCTTAACTTCTTTGGCTGAACTCTCTTCGTCCTGAGATACTGTTTGTTCTATTCCACACTGTCTATGATCCATCGAGTTTCTTCGATTTGCGCTGCAAGCCGCACTTCAAGTCCAGCTCTGGCCATTGCCAACAGTAGCGGATGGTAGTCATGTTGCCGTCCTGATTTCTGACGTCGTTATGATGCGCGCGTTGTTCTCCAACACAGTAGGAACATTTACAGACATTCGAACTTGGTTTCCCATCCTCAATTTTGGCTTCTCGGGGAAAGGTCTTGCTCATGGCATGTCTTTGCACATAAGACACCTATAATTACCACAGAGCAGTGTAACAATATTAAGAAACAGCAACTTTATTAAGGAAAACAGAATATTGCTTGGGCTTGGATGCTAAGTCGTGAAAGAAAACAAATAAGGGACAAATAGCATTGTGCATGACGAAAAGTGTTGTGTGTTTTTGTTTTAAGGTATGAGGCCAAGTGAAAAAGGCAAATTTTTTTCTGAATGTCATTTTTTGGTTTTGATGATGTTAAATGGTCAATTTATTGCCTGTATGAAGAAGAAAACGCATCGTTGGCAAGCAACATCGCCACCGCTTGGGTACTGGGTTCTGGGCTTCTCTCGCTCACCTCGTGCTGATCGTCGCCGCCATCTGCTTGACCATGCTCTCTCCCGATCGTATTTTCATCGTGGAGTCACCATCGCTACACACGCCAATAAACCCCTTTTCAATTGGTGGAGGGTGCTGACATTCCCTGTCGCGTGAACCTTGGTGCTGCCATTCGACTGGAGCTGCGCAAACGAACGCTACCTCCGATCATGGCCACCAACAGCGTGCAACCTGGCTCTCCACTCCATCCTCCAGCAACCCCGGCGTTCTCCGCTTGCGAGAGCCCAAAGTCTTTAGCGGAGCTGATGAGACTGACGTGGAAGACTGGTTCACCAACTACTAACTGGTGAGCGTTAACAACAAATGGGATGACGCGGACAAGTTGGGTAACGTCATCTTTCACCTCGCTGACGTGGCCGAAATGTGGTATAACAACTAAAAATACGACATTACGACGTGGTCCATCTTAAAACGTCGTTTGCTGACGTTTTTGGCCGAGCCGCTGTCCGCAAGTCCTGAGCCGAACAACGCTTGCGGACACGCGCACAGAAGCCTTCGGAATCGTTCACCAGTTACATCGAAGACATTGGTCTTTGCAACCGTGTGAACACCACCGTGCCCGAGTCGGAGAAAATTCAGCACATCCTCAAAGGGATAAATGACGGCGCATTTCAGATGCTCCAGGCCCGTAATCCTGCCACCGTCGCGAAACTTGTCACTTTATGTCGAAGTTTCGACGACTTGAAAAAAATGGCAGCATATCCACGGAGTGAATGATGGAGAGTGGGGCGAAGCATTCGTCCGTCCATGCGTCCGTCTGTGTGACCGTCCATACGTCTGTTCGTGCGCCCGTCCCTGCGTTCGTTCATGCATCCGCCCTTGCGTCCGTTCATGCGTCCATCCATGCATCTGTATGTGTGTCCGTTCGTCCATCTATTCAACACTCCAAGTCCCACCATCTGGCATCTTTTTATCATATATTCCCCATATAAAAGCACCGCCATTCAGTGGACATTCCAAGGACTAAACGAGAGGTGGCACACGCACACTTTCTTACGGCTTGCGCTTCGGGTCTACTTCCCACCTTCAACCACCTTGAGTTCATGATATATACTAGTTCACTGTATTCATGGCACTGCGGCCTAATGCTCGCTAAACCTTTCTAAAACCAAGGAGGTTACGCCCAGCGAGTATAACGTAGCAACCTTTGCCTTTCAGATAGTGCTCAATGTACATGCCAGTGGCTGCTAATGTGAAATGAGAGAAAGGAGGATTCAGCTTTTAATTTCTTACGGCTTGCGCTTCATATCTGCTTCCCTCCTTTAACCACCTCAAATTCATTCATAGTATATACTAGTTCATTGTATTCATGGTCCTGCGGCTCAACGCTCGCTAAACCTTTCTAAAACTAAGGAGGTTACACACAGCGAGTATAATGTAGCAAGCCTTTCTTGTCCGATAGTGCTCAATGTACATGCCAATAGCTGCTAATGGGGATTGCAGCGTGCGCGTTGACTAAAAGCCGATTGCTCCTGTCTCTCATTCCCCCTTAGCAGCCATCGGCATGCACATTCAGCACTCTTTTTTATTGTTAAACAACGCACAGAAGAAATCTCTCACCGGCACCACCTTGGAGGTTAAATGTTATACCTATTCTGGGTATGTGCCACTTGTGGTTACGTACTACGAGGGACGCACAAGCCACGCCATAGGGAGCTTCGCCCCTAAAAGCAGTGCGCCCCGACTCGGCCATATTTCTAACACGCCGACTCGTTCTCTAGTCTTACTTCTTATCCCGATTACTCACCAACCCTGCAAGAGATTAAAGACTTTCTGCGTGAAAAAGTAGCTCGGCAACTGTCATTGATTCCCTTCACGCAGCAGCTGCAGTCCTCTCGTCTGCCCTCATCCCTCCACGACGTCATTGCCCAAGAGGTAGCTCAGGCTGTTCCCGTCGCTGCCCACCAGCAGCCTGTGGTTATGGGTGTTCCCCATGCGCAGACTATGCATCCCGTGACCGTGCTTCTTACGCATGCCCAGGTGGTACGCAGCAGACCCCGCCAGCAGCATTTGCCACCCATGTCCTCACTAGCTCCTCACTCCACCCCTCTTTCGACACCTTGGGCCGCACCGCGAGTCAGATATTCCAGGCGCACTCCTGATAATCGACCGATCTGCTACGTCCGCGGTACTCTAGGACACGTGGCACGATATTGTCGCTGTCGCTTCCAACCACTTCACGACGCTACTCGGCCGTTACCGTATGACCCACAGCCCACGCACCTACCTGCTCCCTATCCCTCACCGCAGTATGGCTACACTATCCTTCCCGAGTCTCAGTCACCCCAGCCCCCATCTCAGACTCACTCTCCCCGCTCGCCGTCTCCTCGCAGGCGATCACTGTCACCAATGCGTCCCTGACCCGCTTCCTCCAACCGGGAAAACTGAACGCCGCAGTTCCAGAGGCAAGAACTTCGCCGTCGTTGAAATGCCCAAGTCCTCGCACTTCACCTGCTAACGTCATTTCCATAACGGTCGATGGTGTTTCTACCTTTGCCCTCATCGACACAGGTGCGGCCGTTTCTGTTATAGCCGCCATGCTCTGCCGCTCCCTACGCGACCACGCCGCTCTCTGGACTATCGCTTCGTACGGCTAGCGCACAATTAGTTCGACCTCTCGGCACCTGTACGGCCCGCATATTCATCCAAGGCTCTGTGTACGTTGTCGAGTTCATCGTCCTTTCTGCGTGCTCGCATGACGTTATCCTCGTGTGGGACTTTCTGTCAAATCATCATGCCATCATGGACTGCGCACGCGCTGAAGTTCAATTTTCGCACCTGTGTGACGAACCTTTCCACGAAACACTTGAGCGGTCGCCAAAACTCGTCGTGCGTGAGGACACTGAAATTCCGCCAGCCTCTTTTGCCATTGTCCCTGTTTGCTTCAATGACCATAACGATGCAACGGTAATGTTTACACCTCCCGTCATTTTCACGAGCCGCAGAGCCGATTCCTTGCCTTTCGCTATACTTGACATCACTGCTGGCCGAAGCAATATCTTCGTCCACAACCCCCTTTCTGCACTACTTACGCTACTTGCCGACAAATGTCTCGGTCGAGTAGTGTACCTTGATTCTTTTTTATTCCTTAACATGCCAGACGAATTGTGCAGTAGCGCCTCGACCGAAATTCATGCCCTTTCCCCACTGGAATGCTCGTCGAGTGACATCTTCTCGGGTTCCATCGCCGACACCTTAAGTGCTCAAGAACGCGCCGAGCTTCTTAATCTCCTCCAGCACTTCGCGAATTCATTCGACGTTTGTCAGCCGCAATTGGGTCGCACTTCCGCAGCGCACCACTACATTGACATCGGTTCGCACCAGCCATGGCGTAAAGACCGTACCGTGTCTCTGCTGCAGAACTTCACGTCATCAACAACCAGGTCGAAGAGATGCTACGCCGTCGCGTTATTCAACCATCGCACAGTCCTTAGGCATCTCCTGTCATTCTAGTTCGAAAGAAGGATGGATCGATTCGATTTTTCGCCGACTACCGGTGATTAAACAAGGTGACGAAGAAAGGCATCTATCTATTACTGCGCATCGACGACGCCCTTGACAGCCTCCAAGGAGCCGAATTCTTCTCCTCCTCAGACTTACAATCTGGATACTGACAGGTTCCTATGGCAGAAGCTAATCGCCAGAAAACTGCGTTCATTACACCAGATGGCCTGTACGTATTTAACATAATGCCTTTTGGGCTTTGTAATGCTCCTGCCACGTTTGAACGACTCATGGACAACACACTGCCTTGACTGAGGTGGTCTGTGTGTCAATGCTACCTCAACGACATTGTAGTTTTCTCTACCAATTTTTCTACGCATCTGCTTCGGCTCCAACTAGTTCTGACGTCTTTAACTGACGCTGGGCTCCAACTGAACCTTAAAAAGTGCCGCTTCGCCGCGCGAGAGTTGTCCATCTTAGGGCACATCGTGGCCAAGCATGGTGTTCTACCCGACCCTGCAAACCTTCGAGCACTCGCAGAGCTCCCGAAACCTACTACACTGAAAGAATTACGCAGTTTTGTTGAACTATGCTCGTACTTCCAACGCATCGTTCGAAATTTCGCGTCGATCATGTCAGCACTGACCAACCTCCTACGCAGTGACGCAGACCTTTCATCCTGGTCTCTTGACTGCGACTTCGCGTTTGCCACGCTCCGTAGTCTGCTATCATCTCCTCCCATTCTTCGGCATTTCGACCCAACAGCTGCAACGGAAGTCCACACAGATGCTAGCGGGGTTGGTCTTGGCGATGTCCTCGCCCAACGCAAGCCGGGCTACTCCAAATACGTCGTCGCCTATGCGAGTCGCACGCTCACTAAAGCCGAGGCCAATAACAGCGTCACTGAAAAGGAGTGCTTAGCGCTAGTGTGGGCGCTTCGCAAGTTCCACCCTTATTTGTACGGCCGCCCATTCGACCTGGTAATGAACCACCGTGCACTTTCTTGGCTCGCCACAGTGAAAGATCCTTCTGGCTGTTTAGCTTGGTGGGCACTGCACATCCAGGAGTACGACATTCGCGTCATCTATCGCAGCGGACGCAAGCATTCTGACGCCGACACCCTGTCCCGTTCGCCTTTACCTCCCGACTCGGCCTGTGGAACCACAACCACTGGTACCAACTCCGTCGCATCTCTTGACCTCGACTCCTTTGCCAGTGAACAACATAAGGACCCGTGGATCGCTTCCCTTTTTGACAGTCTCTCTGGATCGTCGACCACTGCGGTATCACGATCTCTCCGACGTCAAGCTGCTCATTTCGCCATTCGTGATCGGCTGCTACACCGACGCAAGTACTCCCCTAAAGGTCGTAAGTGGCTCTTGGTTGTCCCCCAACGCTTGCGATCACAAGTATGCGCCTCCTTTCACGACGATCCCCAATTTGGCTATGCCGGAGTTTTCAAAACTTACAAATGCATTCGCCATCGCTTCTACTTGCGCGGAATGTGTAATTTTGTTCGAAAATTCGTTATGGGCTGCCCTGACTGTTAACTCCACGAATCATCGCCTTTCCACTCGTCCGGTGCGCTTCAACGGCTTCCGTGCTACCAAACCTTTCGATCGGATCGGAATTGATCTCTATGGCCCCCTACCGATCACATCAGATAAAAATCGGTGGATCATAGTCACTGTGGACAATTTAACACGCTACGCAGAGACCACCGCCCTTCCAAGTGCCCCTGCGTGGGACGTAGCGTCCTGTGTCCTCCATCGCTTCATACTACGGCTTCGTGCACCTTGAGAACTACTAAGTGACCGAGGTTCAGCCTTCTTATCACAAGTCGTCACGGCTCTGCTTTCTGAATGCCATGTTGTTCATAGCAAGTCCGCGGCATACCACCCGCTGACTAACGGGCTCACGGAGAGATTTAACTGCACGCTCGGCGATATGCTCGCGATGTATGTGACATCTGTTCATACTAACTGGGATCGCATTCTTCCATTCATCACGTTCGCATACAACACTGCGGCACAGTCTCCCACTGAATTTTCACCTTCCTTTCTTCTTTATGGACGCGAACCTTCCCACTCTATCGACGCTCTCCTCCCATACAATCTGACGCATCCGAATGCCCAAATGTGTCCGAAGCTTCCCGAAAAGCGGAAGAGTGCCGTGAACTCGCACGCACCTTTACGTCACAAGAACAGCAGCACCAGAAAGAAGACAACGCTGACTCTTCACGAAGCCACAGCTATTCCCCGGGATAACTTTTATGGTTGGCTGTTTCTTACCGAACCCCCAGCCTTTCCTCAAAATTCGTCCCGATGTACGAGGGCACTTACCGCGTTTTCGAGCAAACCTCGCCGGCGAATTTTCTCATTGAGCCACTTTCCCCATCTGACGAGATGCGCCGGCCTGGACGTCACATCAACCACGTCGCCCGCCTTAAGCCATACCATAGCCCTCTGCCTCGAGACTTTTAGGTCGCCAGGATGGCTCTTTTTCGGCAGGAGCAAATTGTGAAGAAGATGATGCATTGTTGGCAAGCAACATCGCCACCGCTTGGGTACTGGGTTGTGGGCTTCTCTCGCTCACCTCGTGCTGATCGTCGCCGGCACGTGCTTGACCGTTGCTCTCTCCCGATCGTGTTTTCATTGTAGAGCCACCTCGACACACACGCCAATATACCACTTTTCACCTTTAATGTTGCTGCATAAGCTTCTATAAGCGCAGTTTTTTTAAGATAAAAGTCCAACTGCCTGACCACCAATTTTATACGAAACCGAAACCCTATCTGACAGTTTTGTCTGCATCGTAAGATATTAATTTATATACAGTATTTTGTTGGTGGTTCAGCCTTCATATCAAGTGAAAACATGCAATATTCTTTAAAAGCAATGTCTACACATCATTTTTAACCATAAAAGTCACAAACTTCTCATCAGGTGAACGCATAATGTCGTACATGTGTTCACGCTCAATGACACGTATATGGGTCTATAAACCACTAAACTTGCCCTCTTTGACCCTGTGCGTCATGTCACGAAGGGTTACATAAGTACATTTAGGAAAATTCGGATTGATCCTGGCCCCTGCACTTAATAAGGCGTGCCTCACAAATGACCAGCACCACTGCACGACAGCACCCCATCATGGCACTGATACTGCAGAACAAGATAGAAAAACATTTAGAATTGCCACATGAAAAAAAAAAGCACACAGATGTGAGGTCCGCGATGAAAGTGGCAACAAATACTGAGAATGTTAGCGCTCCTGATAATCTTGTGTGGGCAACGCGCCTCTTTCAAATCATTTTTGTTAATTTGCTCGGGAGTTATACTTCTAGTATTTTCCATACGCGAATAGTCGTAACTGTTTAGCTAATAAACATCTTTTATTAAACTTGGCACACTTCCGTGTCACACTAGTAGGCGTGCAAAAAACCAAAATAAGCAAAATCATGTTTCAAAATTTAATGTGGGTGCTCGTCGTATGAAGGTGCCCCGAGTGCTTGTGCATACTCTTTTGGTAGTTTGTTTACTGTTTTCAATAATCATTAGAACTCATTTGTTTTGGTTTATTGCGCAGGTCAAAGCAATTTTTATGTACTTGTGAAATAAAAAGAATTTTTGTGAGCAGAACTTAGGTTCGAAATGTTTGCATATGGCCTACTTTTATTAATGAAATGTTTCATTGAGGAAAATTAGAAAAAAATTTGACTTGCTTTATACGGTCACATGTGCCTAAAATGACGTACTTCATATTAGAAACTGATAATTTTTAGTTCTTATTGCTTAAAACGAATGTCCGTCACTTGGCCTCATTCATGCCTTAAACATATTAGCAAATGCACTCTCATAAAGTCAGTGTGCATAGCCATGCGCTTAAGTATGCGACAGATTTGAATTAACAGTTTGCTTCAATGAATCGTAGCATATATTGGTCGTCTTTGTGAAGGACCACTTGAGGGCCGTCCGGCTACCACTCGCTTTAATCCCCTTGTCATACCAGGGCGCTGCCTATAAGAGCTGTAGGCTGCACCTTCATGGAACACCCACGTCTCCGTTCCAAGCCAAACACACTGTCCATTGCCATAAGGGCCCCAACATCACGTTGTTGCTGCTGTAATTTCTTGAAGCGAGCAGTGGCACTGGCCAAGCGCCTCTCATATATGTTTTTGCGGTGCTTCTTGGCATTAAGTTCCTTCATCTGGGCTATGAAGGCTGCCAGGTTGTTATTCAATGTCTGAAATATTTGCAGCTTCATCAGGTACTGGCTTGAAAGAAAAAAAAAGGCTGAAGTAATATATGTACACCGGTATTTCAAACAACATTTTACACGCCCAATTACCTATACTGTCACGCAGTGCAATTAAAAAGGAAATATGAGTATCTGGCGCATGGCAACAGTTGCAAAACAGTACTCTCGCAGATCATACTTATCAAGCCATCGTAATGAGAGCAAAGTACTTAGTATTTTTAACCCTTTCAGGGCCAATGACTTATATGTGCGTTTTATGCGGACCCCTTCAATATGATCAATCATGTAAATTATTGCCTGTACAACTAAAAAGAGTGCCTTTTTCAATCATTTTTATTTTTTTATTGTTGACATGTACTGCCACTTTGCAGGAAGGAATACATATATTTTTTTTCTTGCTCTGATGTCTATTTTTTATGCTTTACTACAGCAATGTGCCAGCTATCGCTCATGCATCTGGTTCCGTGATGGCTAGTTTCGGCGTCATCCTTAGCGTGTTTCTCGCTTTTTGCAACTGAAATAGTGATGGCTGTGTCGTTCGTAATCTATTGAAAGGTTACTGCTTGTTACTTATGTCTATTGCTCTTCAAGGGGCGATTATGCCTTGTTTTCTGTGCAAGTGTAGACATAAGTCATGCCGCTGTAGTGGCGTTTTCTCTTTTGGAGATGCGCAAAAGCAAAACCTGTCTCGCTGGCGATAAGATAGAATTTAACAGTTTTCTCACTTGTTCCTGCCTTCTGGACATGTTCACAACCTCATAGTTTTCTTTATTTCCGCTCACCCACACATTTTGCTTGCATTATTACAGTGCACATTAGCTGCTGTGCCGCAAGTGAACCGAGGAACAATTTGTGCGAATGACCCCTCGACTTCGCATCTCTTTTATTCATTGTATGTCACCCATTCAGATGAGGACTTGCGAGTGGAGGCGCGGACATTGAACAAAAGACAAATCAAAAGCCTGTGCTATTGGACAAAGTTTACGGGAGCAAAGCTGACTTCTTTCCCTACGTGTTTCCATATACTGCCACATCGTGCACTTATTTTTGTATGCAAGTCAATTGCGTTTGATGGAACGTGTAATTTTTTAGCAGTGATATAACAATTATTTAGGTCTCTTTCAATCACTCATGAATAAACTATGTGTATGTAACAAAGCCAAATATATTTTTGTGTCTTTATGGTGACACTCTTGCGACAATCATTTTGAGATATATGTTTTTCTGAAGAATTTAAATGGACAATCAAAACAAATGACCATTGGTCGTCCCATTTTGCAAAAATATTTCACCTTCAGATAGTTGTTCTTTATCCCGACTCTGCGTCCTTTTTTTGTGGTTGTTGGTGCGCTTACAACTGGATATGTTGCAAGTGATGTCACCACAGCAAATTTTGAAAGGAAAAATTGTTAAATGAGCTCACATTGTCACGGGCTAAGTAGATGCCTGAGGATGACGACGACGAAGTGCTGAACGGGAACGTGCTCGGACTGCAGCAGCGTCGTACGCATTAGCTCGCCAGTACATTCGCCAGTACGAATTTGCTCACCAGTGTATACTTATTCCCCGTAACATCATTGGTGGAAGGTGCGGGGTACCACTCGCTATACAGCCCAACGAGCTGGATCTTCGCAGTGGACGGCGCATTGCAGCTACCACGATGACTGACCAGGCTACTCAATGTCAACAAGATCCGTCAGCCCCGCAGCCGATCGTTGTGGTGCAACCTCGTGACCCAGGTCCATTCAACGGCACAAGTGGCATAGACGTCGATGACTGGCTGGTTCAATATGAGCGCGTCAGCAGCAGCAAATATTGGGGTCCGACGCTTATGTTGGCGAACATCATCTTCTACTTGCATGGCACGGCAAAACTCTGGTACGAGACACATCAAGAAGAGTTGACTAGCTGGGACGTCTGTAAGCAGAAATTGCGCTATCTATTTGGGAAACCCATCGGACGTCAAGTGGCCGCAAAGAAAGAGCTTGCGACTCGTGCCCAGACATCCACAGAGCCGTACATCGCGTACATCCAGGACGTGTTGGCTTTGTGCCGCGAGGTCGACAAGGACATGCTCGACGAGGACAAAGTCGGACACATCCTGAAAGGAATCGCGGATGACGCCTTCAATTTTCTCCTGTGCAAGGACTGCTCGACGGTGGAGTCGGTCATCGAAGCATGTCGTCGCTTCGAACAGGCAAAAAGTAGGCGCGTAGTTCACCGATTTGACCGCCTTCCCAACACGGCGGCTACGTCCTCTTGCGAAGATTTGCCCACACTACACCAACCACCAGCGCCAGAAAACGTCACCAGAATAGTCCGTCGGGAACTCGAGGCTATGGCTCCCGCTATGTCTAGCGTCAGCGCGCCAGGACACAACCTCGATGCTGTTTCAATGATACAGGCCGTGGTTCGCCAAGAGATCGCGAATATGGGCATTTCGCCCCCTCATCAAAATGCCCCTGCTACTTCCAGCTCGGCTCCAGTCGTTGCGGCTGCCACTCCGAACCGCACGTTCGCGCCACGACGAAACCCAGCTGAATGGCGCACTCATGATGATCGGCCCATATGTTTCACGTGCCATCGGATAGGACACATCGCTCGCCATTGCCGCAGTCGTTGGACCTCATCACCTCGACCGAGCTTCTATGACTGGCGGCCTCGCTCTGAACGTGCACCTTATGCCCCGTCCTGCCGTGCTGAGACAGGTGCAGAGCATAATCCAGAACGTCGGACCAACCGCTCGCCATCGCCCGTGCGTCGTCAGTCACGCTCGCCCCAACCCCGCCGTTCTCGGTCTCCCTACGACCGTCGCTCGGAAAACTACCGGTGCAGCCCCCGGAGGTGACGCTGCATACACGACTCGGACTGCAAATCCTCTGATTACTCCCGACCAGCGGTGCAACCTTCTTACAATTCTCGTTGATGGTTTAGCTATAACTGCTCTTATTGATACCGGTGCACAAATATCTGTGATGAGCTCAGACCTCCTCCGCCGCCTCCAAAACGTTCTGACGCCTGCGATTGCACCTACCGTTCGTACAGCGGATGGGAGTACTCCTGCTGTGCTTGGAAGGTGCACTGCGCGATTAACAATTTCTGAGCATCAAATTTCAGTTCTGTTCGCTGTACTGGAAAATTGCCCTCATGACCTCATCCTTGGACTCGACTTTCTGACTTCACACGCTGCGCTCATTGACTGTTCCAAAGGTCTTCTCCGGCTCGAACTACCATCCTTTTCGGAGACCGTCTCTACCAGCCCACCTCGTCTACGCTCTGTCGATTTCCTTAGACTTCCGCCGCAAGCCGCAGTCCAAGTCCAACTCTCGCCATATCCTGCAGTACCCGATGGTGATTATGTTGCTGCCCCAATTTGTGACGTCGCCATGACACGCAACGTTGCACTCCCCAACACGGTGGTTACCGTTAAGGACAACCGAACTTCGTTTCCCGTCCTCAATTTCGGCCTTTCAGCGCAAGTTATTCCTCGCGGCATGTCACTTGCGCATCTTACACCACTGGTCGACCACACAGTTTCGGCTCTAACCACCGATTCGCCACCAGATTTTTCATCAACGTCGTTCTCGTCACGTTCCTGTTCCGACCTTTTCAAGCCAATGCTATCTGACACGCTCACCTCTGAACAAGTCTCTGCTTTCTGCCGTGTGCTTGCTTCTTATCAGGACATCTTTGACTTCGGCGACCGTAATTTGGGCCAGACAACTGTGGCAACCCATCGCATCGACACCGGTGACGCTCGATTCATTCGCCGACGACCCTACCGTGTGTCAGCCCCGGAGCGTGCTATTATACAGCGAGAAGTCGATAAAATGATTGATAAGGGCATAATCGAACCCTCATCTAGTCCCTGGTTCTCACCCGTTGTACTTGTTAAAAAGAAGGACAATAGCTGGAGATTCTGTGTTGATTACCGCCATCTCAACCATATCACCAAGAAAGATGTCTATCCCCTACCGCGCATAGATGATGCACTCGATTGCTTGCACGGTGCCAAATATTTCTCTTCAATAGACCTTCGCTCAGGTTACTGGCAGATCGCTGTGGACGACAAAGGCAGAGAGAAGACGGCCTTCGTGACTCCTGATGGACTTTATCAGTTCAAGATGATGCCTTTTGGATTATGCAATGCCCCCGCGACATTTGAGCGCATGATGGACTCTCTCCTTCGAGGCATGAAGTGGACCATCTGCCTCTGCTATCTTGACGACGTTATTGTTTTTTCGACTACTTTCGACGACCATCTTACCCGTCTGTCCGCAGTGCTTGATGTTTTTCGACGTGCCAACTTGCAACTTAACTCGTCCAAATGCCGCTTTGGGCAACGCCAAATCTGCGTACTCGGCGATCTTGTTAACGCTGCGGGCGTTCAACCAGACCCTGCGAAAGTCCGAGCAGTTCGCGACTTCCCCACACCCCGCTCAGCCAAGGACGTCCGAAGTTTTCTGGGACTGTGCTCCTATTTTCGTCGTTTTGTCGAGAAGTTTGCTGAAGTAGCCCGCCCTCTAACCTGCCTCTTCAAAACGGATGTCGCATTCACCTGGGGCCAACAGCAAGCAAACGCCTTCTCGTCGCTCGTTGACATTCTCACCAATCCACCAGTCCTAGCACACTTCGACTCATCTGCCGCCACGGAGCTTCGTACTGACGCCAGTGGCCACGGCATAGACGCAGGGCTTGCGCAGCGGCAACAAGGCATGCACCGCGTCGTCGCGTATGCAAGCCGACTGTTGTCGCGCTCGGAACAAAATTATTCCATCACAGAACGCGAGTGCTTAGCTCTCGTCTGGGCCATTGCGAAATTCCGACCGTACCTGTATGGCCGACCATTCTCAGTTATTACCGACCACCATGCGCTTTGCTGGCTCTCCTCACTCAAGGACCCTACGGGACGCCTTGGTCGCTGGGCGCTGCGCTTACAAGAGTACACTTTTTCCGTATCCTATAAATCCGGACAACTTCACAAGGATACCGACTGCTTGTCCCGTTACCCAGTCGATCCTCCTGACACGAGGGAAGATGAGCAAGAGGCCCTCGTTCTTTCAATTACCGACTTCACCGACATAGCTGCTGAACAACGCCGCGACCCCTCTTTGCGTGCTATTATCAATGGTCTGCACTTTACCCACCCTGACCACTCCTTACAACTGTTCGTTCTTCCCAACGACATCTTGCACCGCTACAACACCCGCTCTGATGGTGCTGAGCTTTTACTCGTTGTTCCTGTGCATCTTCGCTCAGACGTTTTGGCCCAGCTGCATGATGCCCCCTCCGCTGGACACCTAGGGGTGTCACGCACGTATGACCACATTCGCCGCCGATTCTTTTGGCCTGGCCTCTACCGTTCTGTGCGACAGTACGTTGCGGCATGCGACCTCTGCCAGCGCCGCAAGACACCTGCTCTGAGACCTGCTGGTACCCTCCAGCCCATTGAAGTACCAGAAGAGCCATTTTCCCGAGTCGGCCTCGATCTTCTAGGACCCTTTCCCGTGTCGGCCACCGGTAATAAGTGGATTGCTATTGCTACCGTCTGCGCAACGCGGTATGCCGTTACACGCGCCCTCCCCACCAGCTGCGCTACTGATGTAGCCGATTTCCTTCTTCATGACATCATTCTGCGTCATGGTGCCCCTCGTCAGTTGATCACCGACCACGGCAGCTGTTTTCTATCTAAAGTAGTCGACGAGCTCTTGCGATCCTGCTCTACCCACCACAAGTTCACTACAGCGTACCATCCGCAAACCAACGGCCTCACGGAACGCCTCAACCGTACTTTGACGAATATGTTAGCGATGTACGTCTCCAAGGATCACAAAGATTGGGACATCCACTTACCTTTCGTTACCTTCGCATACAATAGTTCACGTCATGATACAGCTGGATTTTCCCCTTTTTACCTACTGTTCGGTTATGACCCGCCTTTGCCCATGGACACCATGCTCCAATCTGACGCCCCCTCATCGACTGCTTATGCTCGTGATGCCCTGGCCCGAGCTGCCATCGCCCGCCAAGTCGCCCGGGATCGGTTATGTGCCTCGCAGCTTAACCAAAAGAGTGCTTACGATCGCTGGCCCCGCGACGTACAGTACTCTCCGGGATCACTCGTCTTGCTGTGGTTACCATCACGTCGTGTTGGTCTGAGCGAAAAACTAATGTCCCGTTACGTTGGCCCCTACCGCGTCATACGCAAGGTCACCACCGTGACCTATGAGATAGCTCCACTCCATACCACGTCAGTACCAGCTTCAGTCCCGACCGATATAGTGCACGTCTCACGGCTTAAGCCATAATTCTCACGCCACGAGAATTGATCGCACCGGGACGGTGCTTCTGCCGCCGGCGGGTAATGTCATGGGCTAAGTAGATGCCTGAGGATGACGACGACGAAGTGCTGAACGGGAACGTGCTCGGACTGCAGAAGCGTCGTACGCATTAGCTCGCCCGTATATTCGCCAGTACGAATTTGCTCACCAGTGTATACTTATTTCCCGTAACAATATCTGTGTTAAACATAACCGCTGTATTTCAATGAATTATTAGGTTAAGGAAAGAATGAGGGATATAAATTGTAATTGTTAGCTGTAGTGTAGTAATTATATTAATTGTGCTCGTCACAGCATTTTTTTAAAATAGGCGGTGCTGAAATAATTTTTCTCCGATTTTCCTTTCCATATATTAAAATTAAGACTGCACTATTTCGAGTCTGGCACCTTCTAAAACATGACCATCATAATTGAGCATCTTCTCCACGGTGTTCTTAGCTGATACCGTTCAACTTTTGTCACTCGGAAGGGAGGGGGAGGGTTATGTGAACAATATCAGGTTTGTGCTTGCTGCAACTGCAATATGTAAAACTGTATGACTGAGGATACCCGATACGCAAGCACACAACTGCAACTGTTTGGTTATAGCTGATGAGGGCAGGTATGTTAAAATGGAAGTTGTTAATTTAACTTGTATTTGTTGATACCGTGAATCTTCTCAGTGGGCGCTTACTCTTGTGTCTTCTTGCTCTGAGCTGGATGTAGGGGGCAACTGCACTTTGAAATGCTGTTTTGTCTAAAGAAGCCCCAGAAGTGACGACATATGGCAAGGCTGCCGACTCAAGGTTGTTATGCAATTCTGTTGGCTTGCTGCAGTCTGGCAAATACAATTCAATACCGGGATGCTTTTTTTCAAGAGCTAGCCATCTGAGTTCGTGGCGGTAATTTGTGGATAGTGTTAGGCAGTTTTGGAACACTTCCCCGAACTTCTGGCGTACTAACGCTTGTTGCGTACAGAAGGCACCTTTGGTCCCCGCTGGACAGGTGCACATGCGAGTGTCACCATAATTTTCTTAATTTTTAGCATTCGGTACCTCGTAGCAATGGCTCTCCTGTACTATATTGGCCCACCCTGCCCCTTTTGGAATCCTTTTAACCAGGTTATCATATAAAATATAATGGCATGGGATACTGTAATTAACATGCGTTAGAATTCGTATCTATAAGAATGCTCCTCAAACTTGAGAAATGACCTCTATCAGGGCTATGGCTTTGAAAGATTTCGTCCGCGACAACACGATGTCTTTAAGTATTCTCAGTATTGACGGCTCAGCGAACTTGCTTGTGTTGTGACCGCAAGTTGTCATCTCACTGCAGTAAAGTATCACCCATTCTTGCTCTCTATCCATGAATGTCATTACGCGCCGAATGTATGGTTTGGAATTCACCAACTTTAGCTCTTCGGTGGCTGCCTGAATACATTCTTCATTGCCAGCATACACCATTTGAAAAAGATTAACACACATTTTTTCAACTCAACACACTTTGTCAGCGAATTCAAAATGTAATAAATGATTCCTTAAAGAGCACATATAATAGTGTGCACATTCGCTATAGTTTCCTGGAAATCAAAGAGAAACATTGGACAGTGCACTGTACAAAGCGGGTGAAAGTTCCAGAAAAAATGCCAGGCCTGCACGGAAGGTGCAGCACAGTCACAGCGAAAGATGGAAGAGTGGCCTTTCAGATTTTTTTTATAAACATTGGGTTACTACTGCAAGCACACTTGCTTGATTCCCACTACGGCATAAATAATAAAATTTTGGAAAGTAGTCTGGCATACGCTATGCTGTTTCGCGTCATTCTGCTGACAAGCGTGGTATCTGCTAAACACTTGCAAGGAATTTTGTACCAATTGTTCATGCAGTGGCTGACGACGATGTAAGATTATGTCTGAAGTAAGCACGCGCCACAGTTAATAGGTGAATAAGAACAAACATTTGTAATGGTTGGAGCTTTGAACGACCCACTCGTTGCGCTATTCGAATTGTGCGATGACTGGTTGTTCTTTCGCTGTTTTAAAACGCTTTATAGGTCGTAATAACCCGATTGCTTTCCCGACAACAAGCCTGCCTAATGCAAGTTTGCCAACAAGTCCCAAGCATCGGCCCAGCTCAGGAATAGAATACTGGGCTGGCCCCCAGCGGTATAAGGGCACGCCCAGTGCTTGCTTCATTGCCTTGCGATGCATCTTGTTCAGCGTGCCCCTATTGGCCCTCGTCAGCAGGAGATACGGGGCGGAGCAGGTAACCCGCGACACGCTGAACGAGCGTACCAAGTGCATGACATCGTGCTCTTTAAGGCCTCGGTTTCTGTTATGGCGCATTCGGTTGGCCGCTCTGGTACTCTGGCTCAGAGTCGCCAAATGCAAAGACAGCTCGCAAACGGAGCGCGAGAGGCAGCGTACCCACCGAAGACATCGGTGATCTCAGAGTGCTCAGGGCAGCCAAGATGGATGGATGGATGGATTGATATGGCTGTACTCTTTAGATCAGGCGGTGGCTAGCGCCACCAAGCCGTAATACTTAGTGAACCAAAAACTAGATTTTTTCCTTTTAAATAGTGAGGTTGAGGACTCGTACTTTGCCGTGAAGGGTTTAATTTTCACTCGTGCCTTGACTTTAGCCACATATCAGATAACCTCCTTCTAGTTATTTCTACTCGCTTAAAGTCTATTCCCCCCCCCCCCCCCTGTCCCTAAACCCCAGTGCTTTGAAACACTCTGCGCCATCACCCTGAACTATAGGGTGAAGCATTTTACAGAACATTATCAAGTGTTTGGCAGTTTCCTTTTCCTCTCCACACGCACTGCATACTGTGTCTACCCCTTCGTATTTGGTCCGATATGTTTTGGTTCGCAATACTCTAGTCCTGCCCTCAAACAGTAGAGAACTACCCCGAGTATTATCATAGATCCTTTCCTTGGCAATTTCCTGCTTAAAAGTTCGATAGATCTCTAGTGCGGACTTCTTAAGCATGCCAATTCTTCACATATCGGTCTCAGCTTCCTTCACCTTCTTCCTAACCGATAATTCTTTTTGGTTTGGCCCCCTGCTGTTTTCTAAGTATTTATCAGTCAATTTTATGGTTCCCTTCCTCCATTTTGTATCAACATTTTTCATGTACAAGTAGCTGAATACCTTCGTTGCCCAACGCTCCTCCCCCATTTCTCTCAATCGCTTCTCAAATCCTATCTTGCTGCTAGCTTTTCTGGCCTCAAACGATGTCCATCCCATATCACTTTGTACTACCTAATTTGGTGTATTCCCGAGAGCTCCTAAGGCAAGCCTACCTAATCCACGTTGCTTAATTTCTAATATTACTTGAACTTCTGATCTCATGCACAAGACTGCATTGCCGAACGTCAGACCAGGAACCATGACCCCTTATCCATATTCCTCTCACAACCTCATACCTATTGTAATTTCACAGGGCCCTGTTTTTCATTACCGCTGCATTTCTGTTACCTTTAGTCGTCACGTATATTTCGTGTTCCCTTAGGTACTCGGTCCCCTTGCTTATCTATACGCCCAGATATTTGTATTTATCTGTTATTTCTAGCCTGACCTTCTCCTTGTTTTCCTTGTTTGACAAAAGAGAGGTCGAAGCCCAGTCCACTTCCCTCTAATTTGGCCTCTAATTCTTGTAGATACATCATGAATAACAAGGGTGACAGAGGACACCCCCGCTTAAGCCCCCGTTTTACCTCAGTAGGCTTGGATAACTGTTTTTCCCACTTTCTAACTGCTTTGTTACCTTCGTAGCAACCATCTAAAGTACATCTAGATACAACTGTTGGAATTCACTATTATGCAGATAACTGAAGGCACGCTGACGCATGAGTCACCTTCCTTCCTTATGTGAAAGGCTTCGAGTAACTCCCGCGCCAGCGCATCCCGGCTCCTTCCAAGTAGTCGCGTGCGATCGAACTGCGGCGTGCAGCCACACGCAGCACAGTGGAAGGGCAAATGAGACCCTGTTCCATTCCTAATTGATGAACAATGCTCCCTTAAACGGTCATTTATACAGCGCCCTGTCTGGCCTATATATAGACCTTGCCACAGCTCAGGGGAATTTCATAAACAGTGCCCACGGCACAACGCAGGCAGGGCTTTTAGGGGCGAAGCTCCTTATAGCAGCACCCGTTCGTTCCTCGTAGTCGTAGTAGTAGTGTGTAACCAGTCTTACATTTTGACCTCCAAGGTGGTGTCGGTGGGAGATTTCTTCTGTGCGTTTTTGAACAATAAAAAATTCGCAGCGTGCGCGTTAACTAAAAGCCAAATTCTCCTGTCTCTCATTCCCCCTTAGCAGCCATTGGCATGTGCATTGAGCACTATCTGACAAGAAAGGGTTGCTACGTTAAACTCGCTAGGCGTAACCTCCTTGGTTTTAGAAAGGTTTAGCGAGCGTTGGGCCGCAGTGCTATGAATACAGTGAACTATACCATGCACTCGAGGTGGTTAAAGGTGAGAAGTAGACAAGAAGCGCAAGCCGTAAGAAAGTGTGCGTGTGCCTCCTCTCGTTCAGTCCTTAGAATGTCCGCTGGATGGCGGTGCTTATATATGAGGAATATATGATGAAAAGATGCGAGATGGTGGTACCTTGAGTGTTGAATAGGAGGACGAACGGACACACAGACAGATGCATGGATGGACGCACGGATGGTTGCACGGACGAATGAACGCATGGACGGACACAGGAGCAGATGCACGGACGGATGGACGCATGGACGGATGCAGGAGCGGATGAATGGACGAACCTCCTTCCGAATTGCACGAGCACGCTGCTCTCCTCGTTCACCTCCCGGCAGCCGTGTGAATTGCTGGCTTGTGTCACGTGATCTGGCCTCCCGGTCAGATCGCGCCAAGCTCTCACCTCTCTGAGTCAGAGGCCGACGCTGTGACAGAACTAACCAAAGGTAGTACGAGCTCTAGAATTCCGCCAACCGAAGGTGCAGCAGTTTTTCAGAGTGCTCCAGCGTGCTCGAAAATGCCCAACCAAATACGCCATTAGATACCCTCCGAAACATGCCAAGAATCTGTTCGGTTGTAGTATTGATCTTTTTGACGGCGGCTTGTGCCTTTCCGTCGCTCAGAAGCAGTTGGTAAAGAATCCTAATTTGCTGTGTTCGTTTGATGGCAATTCCATCGATGATGATAGTCACGTTAGGCGGCGGCTCCTTTTTGAGTTTTCCCGGTTGGATCATGAGCAGCTCCGAATTTTAGGGAGCGCAGATCAGTACACGCACTATTTGGCATACTCGTGCACGATCGTCGCCACCCGCTGCAAGGCTTCCTCCGCCGAGGCATTGGACTCAGCTCGGGTCTTCCACAACGTGATGTCGTCGGCGTAGAACGCGTGGTCCACACCTTCGATTTGTTTGAGCAGATCAGGCAGGTGCAGGAGGGTCAGATTGAAGAGCACGGGTGACAGGAACGATCCCTGAGTGGTGCCCCGATCGCCGAGCTCGACAGGGTGCGATTTGTCCTCCCCTATTCTATTATAGTCACGGTTCGGTTTGAGAGAAAGTCGTTTATGTAGCCGAATGTCTTGCGGCCACACCTGGTCTTGTTCGGATTTTGAAATACGCTTGCGTGCGACACGTTGTCAAAGGCCCCTTTCAAGTCGAGGACAAGTATCCCGCGCGGTGCGTACCTCGTTGCTTGCTAGACGACCAGCTCGTGCAGTTGGATCATCACGTCTTGGATGTTTACATGTTGCTTAAAGTCGTACATCGTCTCCGTCATCAGATATCTTTCTTCGAGGTGCTTCTGCAGCTGTCGAAGGACCACGCGCTCCATCACCTTTCACACGCAGGACGTGAGGGAGATGGGCCGCATGTTGTCTATTGTGTGGGCCTTGTCGGGCTTTGGAATGAAGCAGACATCGGCTTCCTTTTATTACATCGGCACCCACGAGCTCTCCCAGGCTTCGCTAATGAAATCTAGGAGGCATCGGGCCACTGCATCGCTCATGTTACCGAGTAGTTTGTAAGTTATGGCGTCCATGCCGGCTGCGCTTCTCTTGTTGCTTTCGTCTATCGCTGTCCACATTTCCGTCGTGGTAAACGGCCGATCCAGCTTTTCGTTATCGGGTGTCTCGTGCCTCTCGGACACCACGGGTACTGGCCCTTCTCTTCTTTTAGGCACTTCGCCTTCAGATCTTCCAGGAGCCTGCAGCGATCCCTCTTGTACATGTTCAAAACTATGACAAGGATGCGATTGGCCACAATTTTGCTACTTAGCGGGTTGATCAGATGCCTCAAGAGGCACTACGTCTTCAGCTCCGAGAGGTTGCCCTGCAGGCCGCCGCAGGTCTTTAGCCAATTTTCCCCGCAGAGCTTGGCCGCGTGCTCGGCGATCTTTTAGTTCTAGACTGCTATGCGTGTGGCCAGTATTATGTTGTGTCTTTGACGCATCCACCTCCGCATTAACGAAGGCTGGGCTACCCACATGTTGATTAGTCTTGATCCACGTGCGGTGTCTGCGACGTCATTGCGATTTCTTGGGTGAATTTTCAGAGGGCCTTCTGATCTCTCGCCAATTAAATGTAGATCTGTTGTCTATCAGCTGGTTTCGATTCTTCCTCGGGCGCCTTTATTTGTTCTCGAATAAGGATTTTCATCTTGTTTCAAACCGTGATAGGAACCGTCCCCAGTACAGCCCAATATCGGGAGCCTCTGATCGTAATGCCGATCACGCTGTGGTCAGACCCTTAGTCCACTTCTCCGTTCCTCTATGTAGCGTGCCCGATGACCACGTCAGGTCTGGCGTAGCGTCCCCCGTGGCTATTTTGCCTCTTCTGGTCGTTACGTACGGCTTATTCAGGAGGGCCTTCTCGTGATCCTCTAATGTTTTGGCCAACACTTTCCCCCTCTTGGACTGCAACTTATATCCCCACGTTATGAGAGGGGCGGTAAGTCACCGAAGATCAGAAGTGGCCTATTTCGCGCCAACCCTTTCGCCTGGCTCACGATGCGGCCACATTCGTACTGCCGTTGTGACGGCCGGCAGTACACGCTCGTTACGAATAGATTGTCTGAGCACTCTATTTTTCCTGCATAAATTTTGACCAGCGTGTGCTCGCACCCACCCTGCGCAGTGAAATTCTCAGTAGCCACCACGTTGCTCCGTACGACCACTGACGTTCCATTCTCTGCGGGGTCAGTGTAAGTGACGTTCCCCGGTAGTCTTGTTTTCTCTTTAGTTTCTTGTAGAACAATTATATCAGGCTTGTTTTCTTGCCTATAATTGTGTAACAGTAGCTCCGCTTCTTTATTGCGAATGCCGTGGCAGTTACATTGGTAAATTGCGATGTGCAGTGGCAACTCAAAACTAACGGAGGCGTTCCAGGAGCCACGATAAGCGCCATCATGCCAGCTATACAAAGCTGACGTGGTAGGTCATCGAATGTCAAGCCAGGCCTCAGCTTCAGTGTTACAGTCCTCGTTGTGGAACCTTTATCTGGAATTCTATGCACTCGCCGGTATTCTCTGGGTACTTCAGTGACTTTTCCGTACGAGGCAAGCGCTGCATAAACACCATCATAGGGGATACGATGAAGGAGCCAGAATACCTTTAGGCGCACTTCCTGGTTGGCAGGGTCAAATATGAGGCGCTTACGGTCTTTCACTTTTACGTCGCAAAACGAAGTTTCTGAACGTAACCGCCCAAACGTGATTCATGTGGAACAACCCCAAAGTGAAGACCTCAGGGAGCATTTCTAGACAATCCAAAGTGTCCCTAAATTGATTGACGCGGAAGCGTCTTGCCTTTATGTCTTCTTGAAGGAAAACTGTGTTGAACATGCATGGTCCTGTCAACAACTGCGGCAAGATAACTTGATAATCTTTGTTTTCTATATCAGTGGTTTTGTCTCTGCGACTCGACTGAGCCGCAAACACTTCGGAGAGAAGCATTCTGCATCCACACTGCACGGAAGCCGGAAATAGAAATCTCTTGCGCCACTGAGTCCACTTCGCAATTCAAAAATCAATTCTAACACACAACACAAGCGCGCACACACACACACGCAGACGCACACGCACACACACACACACACACCGCCATGGTGGCCTTGTAGCTAAGGTACTCGGCTGCTGACCCGCAGGTCACGTGATCGAATCCCGGCTGTGGCAGCTGATTTTCCGATGGAGGCGGAAATGTTGTAGGCCAGTGTGCTCAGATTTAAGTGCACGTTAAAGAACCCCAGGTGGTCGAAATTGGCGGATCCCTGCACTACGCCGTCTCTCATAATCATATGGAGATTTTGGGACGTTGAGCTCCACATATCAATCAATCAATTATCAACGTACACACACTTCCAACTGATTTATTCATAGCTCGAAGGCTTGAATTTATACATGGGGCACATGCGCGCACTAACACCATAAAAGGCCAACAGCGTACATTATCAAGACATACAGTTTATATTCTCAGAGCGTAGAACCGATAAACTGGAATTCGCTTGGTAACAATGATAGCGAAGGGGCACCTACAAAGTGATCTTTATTTTTTCAATGAAAAAGACCTCTAACACTTCAAGTGCAGATTTATTTGCGCTTCTGCCTACAATATTTGTCTCTGAGAATCCTGCGTCACAACCACGCGAGATGAGATGAGCAACCAGGTGCGCATACTTGTCATTTAGATTTGTTAATTATTGGGCGTGTTTCATTAACCAGTCATTATTACAGCTTTCGGTTTGGCCAACGTTCCCTTTTCCACAGGATAAGCTTATGGAGTACACGACCCCCGTGGAACATTTCACAAAAGGCCTCTCGTGCTTCTTCTCGCAGCCGCGCTTTTTGTTATCGCACACACGTTGGCATAGTTTTTAAATGCGAAGCATTTCTTCGCGAACTTTGGTGACGTTGAGCGTAGTATCTATCTATCTATCTATCTATCTATCTATCTATCTATCTATCTATCTATCTATCTATCTATCTATCTATCTATCTATCTATCTATCTATCTATCTATCTATCTATCTATCTATCTATCTATCTATCTATCTATCTATCTATCTATCTATCTATCTATCTATCTATCTATCTATCTATTTATCTATCTATCTATCTATCTATCTATCTATCTATCTATCTATCTATCTATCTATCTATCTATCTATCTATCTATCTATCTATCTATCTATCTATCTATCTATCTATCTATCTATCTATCTATCTATCTATCTATCTATCTATCTATCTATCTATCTATCTATCTATCTATCTATCTATCTATCTATCTATCTATCTATCTATCTATCTATACGACTTTAAGCTCTCTTGGCCGTTTTGATAATGTATCGATACTAAACTCGTTATAGCATAACATGACTGCATGAAGAATATATTTGACTAGTCATAACATGAAAATCATGACATGTATGTCATGAATGTCATGATTTACATTTCATAGTCCTGCAGCTCTTGCGGTGGTTTCGTTCACATGGCACGTTGCAAAACTAATATGGTAGTGCATGATTGCATGGTGAACACAAACGACAGACCCTAACATGCAAATCATGACATGCGTGTCATGTAACGACGTGACTACATGACACCCTCATGATTCGCTCGCGGCCGTTTCACTCGCGTCACATACACTAAATTAGGAATTACAGTACGTGAATAAATGACGAAGGTATGTGACTGGTGCAAATATGATAATCAAGAGATGCGTGTCATGTAACAACATGACTACATGCCATGCTCATAATGCGCTGGTGCCCATTTCGCTAGCTTCACTTATACCAAATGTGGTATCACGGTATGTGAATGGATGACGAAGGCGTGGTACTGGTGCAAACATGATAAACATTAGATGCGTGTCATTTAACAACATGACTACATTCTGCGCTCATGATGTGCTCGCGGCCGTTTCGCTAGACTCACATGTACCAAACTCAGTAAACTTCACCGAGGCTTACAACATCGGGTAGCAGGCCCGTTTTCGTCAATGTGTCCATGAACCTTCGACTTTGTGTGGCCTCGCAAGGCCATCACCGTGTAAAAATACGCTGTTGATAACAAGTTGTCCTTTTGGTAGTTGTAACAAAGTAAACTAGTATTCGTTATCCACATTCCTGCTTCCGCGGATGACACTGGCCGTGATCGCCGCTCCGCTCGAGCCCATCACCCTGCCCTCCAATTAGCTCAGCTGCCAGAAGCAGAATGCCACCGATTCCTCTTCGGGTGGCCTTTTGCACACACGTTTTAGCATGTTTTGCTCGGCCTTCTGTCGATGAAGCACGGTTAAAGCAACAAGTCATTGTACATAGACAGATAAATAGATATACAGATAGATGAAAACGAAAAAAAAAGAGAACTTGACTCGGACGTGATTCGAATACGCAACCTTCTGATCTGCAGTGAGACGCGCTACCGTTGTGCCACCGAGTTGATTTTGTTCTTTATTGAGAGTTAAGTACAACCGGTACACAAATTAATACAAACACTTTCGCAAGAAGTACGAAGAAGCATTTAAAAACGCAAAACACACTTTGCCTGGCGTAGTATGAATAAAAATGTTTAAGCGCGACAAGTTTATTCAATACAGGTAGCCACTCTGGCTGCTCTTCACCTGCATTAGGTACATCTTTTATATAGAGTATGCTTTCAATAAAGTATTATCTGGCAGAGCCCACATTAACATCACTATGACGATATGTCATGCATGCTTTCCAGATGGCGTGAATACTTAACAACATAAATATATCACGCGGTATGCCAGTCTATAGTTATAGCGCGAGAACAAACCGAGGACGCAGAGACAACAAGGACACGAAAGACACGAGCGCTCATGTCTTTCCAGTCCTTCTTGTTTCTGTGTCATCGTTTTGTTCTCGCGCTATAACTATCGTCATGCCATACCAATTAGCCCAAGCTGCCACACTTCTAAGGTATTCCAGTGTCACTATAAAAAGGTAGAAAACGAATTCCATAAGGTGGTAAATGTAGTTCTTTTATTTAAAGTTCTTTGCAAAATGTCCCAAAGAAATGTAGCGTCCAGACAATCTAAAAATAGGTGACCAATGCTCTCTAGCTGGCTTGTGACATAAAACACAATTAACAGATCATGGGACAAATAAACCTTTTTCCTGTTGCAATGGTTTTACCGGAAGCGTGCCAGGGTGTAGTTGAAAGAAAAAGTCTTTGCTGATGGTCGTATCCCAATTCTTTAACCCTTTTCAAGACGTTTTTCTCAGGACCTTTTCCGTACATCGTACGGTACATCGGCACAGGTAGCATTACATCGGTAAGGTCCTTATATAGTTGTCTTCTTGTCACACCACTTGGATAATGTAAAGAAAAACGTCCGTCTAGTATATTGAAAGCAGACACCACTTCGCGCAGATAACCATGAATGCCTTTGCGCCTAGCACAATAGCAAGACACAGCGAATTCGGGTAGATAACAGCATAATCTACTTTGAAGCATAGTAAGAAAGAAACGATGCCTTTGATCGCGCAAAAAATAAACCTTGAAACTATTTGCTTGAAGAATGATTGATTTGATTGATATGTGGGGTTTAACGTCCCAAAACCACCATATGATTATGAGAGACGCCGTAGTGGAGGGCTCCGGAAATTTCGACCACCTGGGGTTCTTTAACGTGCACCCAAATCTGAGCACACGGGCCTACAACATTTCCGCCTCCATCGGAAATGCAGCCGCCGCAGCCGGGATTTGATCCCACGACCTGCGGGTCAGCATCCGAGTGCCTTAGCCGTTAAACCACCGCGGCGGGGCTTTGCTTGAAGAATAAGTGGGCTAGTCCCAGCCCACCAGCCTTCACCGAGCGGAAAAGATTTGTACGGCTCAAGCGTTCCCACTTGGAGGCTAAACAAAAGTGACAAAAACTTTTGTATGCTTGAGCGGTTCAAGCACAGAACTTGAAGAACATACCAAGTTTTGGCCGCTAGAAATATATCGCAGGCCGTTGACCTCGCGAATATTGAGAGGTTTTTCCCTCCCCACTTGTTCACTTTCTCTCTTAAGTTTTGATTTGTGGGGTTTAACGTCCCAAAACCAACATATGATTATGAGAGACGCCGTAGTGGAGGGCTCCGGAAATTTCGACCACCTGGGGTTCTTTAACGTGCACCCAAATCTGAGCACACGGGCCTACAACACCTCCCTTAAGTTCTCCGTCTCTTCTTGCAATATTAAGTGGGACCATTATAACTCTTTAATTGCACACCAAGCTACTTCGTCGGCACGGAACTCCACTTCACCTTTTTGAAGACGTCAGGCTTTTCGTCCCAGGTTCCAAGTCAGAAACGTACCCTCGTATCTCAATTTAAAGCACTGCTTGACCGCTTGCAGTACTTATCCGCCACGCTAACTGCTTCACTAATGCTTTTACTGTCCTTGCAAAAAACAGCGATATTGTCTGGGTATGACAATACTGCCACGTTGCATTTCTCAAGTTTTGTTATCGCGCCAAAACACTACACAATTCTCAGCACAAAACGCGCGCGCAGTTATCGAGAAGCTTCCGGACTTTAGTAGATCATTTCGATAAGATCACGCCCACTCTGCGAACTGTGCAGATTATTCTGGAACCTATGCCACCGCCGGCGATAACGCTAGAACATTCGATGGCAAGAGTATAAATGCCGACGCACTTCGCCGCTTGTCAGTAGTTGATCGACAGCCGACGCACCGTTCACCGCTTACCTGGTGCCGGGATACCCGCGACCAGGCACGCTGCCAGTCGTCGACCCGATCTTATCGAGCATCAAGCGAACCCCTGGAACACCCCCCGGCTCTGTCCAGACCTTCATTGTGAGCCAACGCCCGGGCACCACAGCGCAAGCCTTGGGAGCCAGGACCAGGACGGAAGTGTGATGGCTTTCGCAGCGCCACCGCCGAAAGCTCATTGCTTTAACTTCAGCGCTCCACAGGGAAGCACCGTCGACATCATAGACGCCCTCGAAGCAGTAACCGGCCCAGCCGGTATCAAGTCCCTCCAGCACATGGGAGTTGCAAAGTTCGGCGCCGCAGCCGCAAACGTCCATGCAGCCACCAAGCTGTAGAGCCCGGGTGCCATTCTCTTGAACGGCGGATCAGTTCCACTTGTCAGCGTAGGTCCTGAAATAGTCCACGTCACAGTCTTCCGGGTACCGCTGTGGATAGGCGACGCAGCCCTAGTGACTGTTCTCTCCGCCTACGGCAACGAGCAACATATCCACAAGCCAGTGTTCAAGGGCCACCCTGGGGTTGGCACAGGTGTCCGTGTGGCACGAGCAGAAATGAAAAGCCAAATACCGAACTTTCAAACAGTCCAAGGCTGCAATGTCATGTGTGACTATCGGGGTGTCAAGAAGGTGTGCTCTAAGTGCAGGAATGCTGGCCACATCGCCAACGATTGTGCCACGCCCCGTTGCACGCGCTGGAACGTGTTTGGACATGCCACAGAGGAATACGCAGAACCGTGCCGCAAGTGCTCGGGCAGCCATGCAACAGCTGACTGCGTACGTCCGAAGCCCTTCGCTCCGGCTGCAGGAGCGGCAACCGAAGAACAAGCGTGCACCAATCTCACGCCCGCATTGCAAGATGATTATCCGGCGCTCAAGCCTGCGAGCGACACTGACGCTCATGCTGAACCACAAGACGCAGGAGACCTGCCTCCCCTGTCTGAGAAAGCCTCGATAACCCTTCACGCCACGTCCGAGACCAGCGACTTCTCGCCGGACGCCTATGAAGACCACAGCTCATCCAAAGTCAAAGCCAGTGTGCCCGTACTTAGCAGAGACCTCGAGGGCTACAGTTCCGACATAGTTGGTGCCACCAGCAGCACGAGGCGCCGAGAGCTTCGATAGGACGCGGCACCCGAACAACGGGATGTGCAGAAGCTCCGGTCACCGGCCCAGCCAAGACCACAACGGTGATTAGGCCACTGACAACGCCGAGCGCCCGCGCCGGCAATTTCTCTTCTCAGACCCGTAAACTAAGGCTGTCTAGCCCCATTCACCAGATTACAGGTGCGGCTGCTGGTGCAAGTTTCGGTGCCAGCGCCATGGAAGTTGACCTTCCAACCACGAAACGTGCCCACCCACCGAGCACGGACCCTGAGGGCTCTACGGACAGTAGTAAGCCCCAAAAACTCGCTAATGCTCTGACGACGTCAGAGCATTTCTCTCTTTAGTTATGTTCACTCGTTGAGCGCTCGCCCCACCCTCTGCAAGGGGTTTTGCTGAAATTTGCGCGCACACTCCCTTTTCAAATTGGCTACGGTGCATTTTCTCTCCTTAAACGTCTGGGGTGTCTGACGCAAAGATAAGCAGAGAGAAGTCATGCACTTCGCAAGGTCGCGTCATGTGGATGTCCTCTTCTTACAGGAATGTAACTTTACAGCCCCTTATGATGTGCAAACCTTTTGTTCGCCTTTTGGATTCGAAGCCTTTTTTTCGCTGACCGATTCACACATGTGCGGAACTGGAGTTGTTTTTTTTTGACACCAGCGTTACGTCGAGGAGCACACTGCGTTTATGGTTTTGACGGTCGCACAATAGCAGTAGACTTTGACCTTTATGGCAGACGAGTAAGGCGCTAGTAATATATGCCCCAGCTCAACGTGGGGGTACGGCAGATTTTTTCAACTCCCTCGACTCATTTATGTTTGACAGCTACCCCACTTTTTTAGTAGGGGATTTTAACTGTGTTGAATACACCGACAGAGATGCGCGCGGACGCAGAGAAAGCAGACAATATAGCGGAGTTAGTGCGATGCGACAACTCATACGCAACTTCAAGCTCAGGGATTCGTGGGTCGACACTCACGGAAATGACTTCGTTGCAACATGGCAACGGGGCTCCAACATGACCAGGCTAGATCGCTACTATTTTCCTGAAGTGCTATCCCCACATGTCCGAAGCTGCGAAGTCCTACATTTCCCACCGCCCCGCCGCGGTGGTCTAGTGGCTAAGGTACTCGGCTACTGACCCGCAGGTCGCGGGTTCGAATCCCGGTTGCGGCGGCTGCATTTACGATGGAGGCGGAAAATTTGTAGGCCCGTGTGCTCAGATTTGGGTGCACGTTAAAGAACCCCAGGTGGTCGAAATTTCCGGAGCCCTTCACTACGGCGTCTCTCATAATCATGAGTGGTTTTCGGACGGTAAACCCCACATATCAATCAATCAATCTACATTTCCCACCGGACGCGTCATGCATTACAGACCCCTTTCCAGTGTCAGTAAAACTTTTCTCTGACCAGTTCACTAGCTTTAGAAACCGTTGAAAAATGAACACCACACTCGTGCACAACCCGGAAAGCGTAGCGTTACTGCGCAATGCACTAGAGCAAGCGTCCGATAGGCCACCTGAACCCCGCAGCTTGGACGCATTGAAACACAGTTGGCGCACCGAGCTTATCAAAGCGGGGTGCGAAAGGAAAGCACGCCTGACGACAGAGATAAACTACACGCTATGAAAAGCGCGCATTGTACGCAGAGGCAAAACGCTGACGTTCGCAATGCACGACTATCTCGATCAGTTAAAGGTGCGGTACGAACTTTTGCTATGTCTCAGTCCGTGCACGGCTGCGCAGTCTTTTATCAACGGACGACCGGTTTCAGATCCAGTTGTTCTTCGAAGTGTTCGCAACGGCTCCTTGGGTGAACAAATGCATGTTTCTTTCGTTCAGTTGCCGAACGGTGAACAGTCTACACGAGCATAAGACATAATGAGGGTCTTTGAAACACATTTTTCGAATCTTTTCAGGGCGGAGAACGCAAACGACGTGAACTATACCACCATAGTTAACGAGTTTTGCGAGGGAATTTCCCGCGTACCGGAGGAGCTCCGCGATGGTCGGTGCAGCGCAGTGACGCTGGATGAATTAGGCTTTGTGCTTCAGCACATGAACGCAACCGCCACCGCCGGCCCTGACGGGATACCTTTGAGTTTCTACAAAACCTTCCTTGAAACAATACAAGTCCACCTTTTGGCAATGCTGAATGGGCGTTTGCTGACGGAATCAGACAGAATACGTTTCGAGAGAGCAGAGTTATACTCTTACTCAAAAGCGAGGGAGAGCCGTCTGATCCAAAAGCGTGGAGGCCCATTTCCCTACTTGACTCGAATTATAAGATATTGACAGCCATCCTTGCAAACCGCATAACTACCATTTTACCGGAAATAGTAAGCGACATACAAACATGCGGTGTCCCAAGTCGTACGATCTGTTCCTCCCTTGCGCTGACTCGCAATCTTTTCACGTACGCTATAAGAACACAAATATCTGACATTTTTGTTTCCGTGAATCAAGAAAAAGCTTTTGATCGCGTAGAATGGAACTATCTCTTCGCTGTGCTTGAGTGTTATGGCTTCGCAGCGCATTTAACCAACATCCTCCGCTTACTCTACATAGACCTAGAAACGTCATTAGTAGTGAATGGCTTTACATCTGAACCTATTGCAGTAAGTAGGGGCATTCGACAAGGCTGTCCCCTCTCCGCAATACTCTTTGTATTATGTATAGATCAATTATTGAAACAAGTCCAGAACTGCACTTCGATACGCGGTTTTCCTTTCCCAGGCTTGGGCGAAGTGAAAGTAGCGGCATACGCCGATGACATCTCGCTGTTTATTCGGAACATAGATAGCTACAGAGCCTTTCTGGGAATATTCCACACGTATTACCTGTCGGGAGCACGTCTTAATCCCGGAAAAAACAAGGCATTGTGCCTTGGAATGCACATTGAAGAGTTCCCTGATGGCGTCCAAATCGTCTAAGGCGTTAAAGTCTTAGGTGTAACTTTCCTCTCGACTGGTGAGGTAGCCCACACCACATGGAAAGAAATCCAACACAAAGTGGACAGACGCATTGAAGTTGCCAGAACGTTCCAACTACCTTTTACTAAAAGAGTTTATCTAATTAAATTCAGCATAACAGCGCCACTGTTTTATGTAGCCAGAATTGCTCGACCACCTCGTCGGGTTCTGCTGAGAGTGACTACTGCGTGCGGCTCCTTTTTTTTGGGATGGCCACGCCGAAGCTGTTGCCAGAGCCTTGCTCTGCCTACCAGTAAAATGAGGAGGGCTCAGTGTACCCAACCTTGATGTAATGTGCCGCATGTTGGCTTTCAAAAACACCTGGGCACTTTTAGAGAACTCATCGTATCGAGGCAGCCAACTCCTAGTGTTGCTGCTAGGAACCTCTAGAAGATTTTTCGGTTTAGCAAACGACACGGGACCAGCTGCCGAACAGCCACTGGTGTATTACACACATGTTATAAAATCTTTGCAACAATGGTGAAACTACTTTCCAGTTCAAGAACTTGTGGAATTGTCCCCCACCGACATGAGTGAATTAATAGCATTTCAAAGTCTATCTCAAGAACAACGCCGAAAATGCCGGGCGAAAAGACGTTGGACTTTTACAAACACGTCTCTCCCCTCCGAGGTCCGTGACCTAAACTGGCTTAGGGAATGAGAGGATTTACCAAAGGCCGACTGCCTTGCTGCGTGCGGCGTGGCGCACTGCGCCACATGCCCGCAATGCGGTCGCGTCAAAACACTGAACCATGTCTTCCATGAATGTATAGTAGCACGCACCTTTTGGCGCATGGTTACCAAAATGTTCCTAACAAGTATGCAGTGGAAGTCTAGCCACAGGGATAACTTTGTCGTACTCTTAATGGCTATCGGAGCCTTCGTCTTATGGAAACGAAGGGAACTGGCCCGTCTGAGGGAACGCCCCCAGAGAGCCATGTATCCCCTACTACATCGGCTAAGAAACATAATGCTTATGCATCTTAACACAGAACTAGTCGTGCTGGGAGAGGAGGCTCTCCTCCGACGTTGGTCTACGCGATTTATTATCGTAAAAAACAACAGAGTGTCCATGCCTTTCCTCCCCTATTGAGGAGGTGGGCTACAGTCTGTACCACTTTGACATTACAGTGTGTATTTTTCTTTTCTTCATTAGAAACATGTCCTTTTGTGCAGTATTGTTCTTGAGTGCGAGAGCGAATTGTCCTCACAGGTGATGCAAAACGTCACCCTTCACTGTGAATGACCTTCCCTTGTTTGTTAATATAGCCTTACTGTTTATTTAGGTTTAATCATGTCGATGGCAAGAATGTCCTGTCTTTGTTGAACATTCTTTGAATTGTACGTCACTGCATACACTATAAGTTCTTTCGCTGCATATAACAGCTTGCATTGTACATAAGCATTGTTCACCATTGTTCATTTTTATGTGTGCACATAGGCTGTGTATAATATATCCGAAAATAAAATTCTCTTAGACCAAGACTGCTACTGTAATCGGACTTTCCGTTTACCGGGCACAGGTCAGCGTGAATAAACAGTTAAAATCCAACGCAAAGTCTTCTGTCTTCGGCCATGTCACGACTTCGTGACATCCGGTGGAGGTGCTGCTTCGTTCATGTACCGGACGCCCCCGTCAAGCCGTGAACCGAGCCCACGTCGCGAAGAAGACACCGATGCACACCAAGAGCAGCGAACAAGCCGCCGACAGCAAGGCCTCCCACCGGAGGACGGGCTTCTACAAGACAAGGCGCGGAAGACCAAGGCCATGACCTCGACTGCAGCGACAATGATAACTGGAGCGTCCCAGCCCGCGATCGCCATTCATCAACCCAGAGACCACAAACATTCCATGGGTCATCGTTTGAAGACCCGGAAACCTGGCTAGAAACATACGACCGTATGGCCACCCTCAACCACTGGGACAACGAATAAAAGCTTTGTCGTGTGTAGTTCTACCTGGAAGACACCACAAGGACCTAGCTAGAGAATCGAGAGTCCACGCTCCGAACGAGGGATGTCTTCTGCGGCGCATTTCTGCAAACGTTCGCGAGCGTCGCTCGCAAAAAGAGGGCCGCTGCTATACTAGAGACCCGGGATCAGCTACCAAATAAAATGTTGGAATTTTCACAGAGGAGATGACCCGCCTATTCTGTAACGCTGACCCAGACATGCCTGAGGAGAAGAAAGTTCATATGCTCATGTGAGGGGTTAAAGAGGAGCTCTTCGCGCGACTAAAGAGGAATCCACCGAACACCGTCCAAGAATTTGTATCAGAGGCGACCACCATCGAAAAAACCCTGGACATGCGCACCAGACAGTATAATCGTCGCCGGACTCCAGAATGCGCTGCTGATCGAACCAGTGACTCCGAAGACCTGCGTGAAACGATCCGAGTGATCGTGCGGAAAGAGCTGTGCAAACTGTTGCCTTCGGCGCAGCCTCAAGTGGATTCAATCACCGACATTGTGCGAGAAGAAGTTCGGCAATCGCTTCGAATTCCCCAAACACCGCTGCCCGAGTCAGAAACTATGAGCTACGCCGCTTCAGTGCGCCACAACGCTCCTCCCCGTCCAGGTCAAAACGCCGCCCCGTCGCACTTCCGTCGCCAGACGCCACCGCCCGCCCCCCCCCCCCCCCCCGACGTCATACCGTTTCCCAGACGGCCAGTGCAGTGCCCCGAGGAAAACGGACGTTTGGCGTGCACCTGACAACCGCCCGCTCTGCTACCACTGTGGCGAGGCCGGGCACACATACCACCGTTGCCAGTACCGACAGATGGGACTCCGTGGCTTCGCCGTCGATGCACCGCGTCCGCAGCCAGGGGAACGGCCACGTGACATGGCCGACTACCTGACAGGAACTCAATGGACACCACGAAGTCCTTCCCGTTTACCGTCGCCCAGCCGCCGCACGTCACCGCACCCTCGGCAGTACTCTGGCCCAACGCGGGGCCGGTCTCCTAGCCCGTACCCGGGAAACTAAAGGCAGCAATCGATGGAGGTGTGGTTGCTGTGTGACGAACTACCGAAGATCCTCCGACGACGACACCGCCGCGACGGAGCTTTCCGAACACAACGCCAACCAGGCAAAGCCCTGACGGCAAAAGCTCACTTACCGAAGGTGGCCGTACGACGCAACATGGAAGCAGCGGAACAAGCCGACGCAGCCGTGACCCGACGCCACGCCCTCACTGTAATGTAAGACGGTGAACTAGCGACCTCGACGTTGTTATCGACGGCCACAGTGTGACCGCTCTCGTCGATACTGGAGCCGACTATTCCGTCATTAGTGGGTCGTTCGCCGCGAAGCTAAAGATAGTTAGGACAGCTTGGGAAGGCCCTGAAATCCGCACAGCCGGAGGTCATCTCGTAACGCCTGCAGGCATCTGCACAGCGAGAGTCACCATTAAAAGCCGTATTTATCCTACAGACTTCGTAGTCCTACAGCGTTGCTCGAGAGTTGTCATCCTTGGTATGGACTTCTTATGCCTCCATAGTGCTGTCATCAACCTAAGAACAAAGTCGATAACGTTATCCACGGAAGAAGCACTACCACCACGCACGCCGTCGGGAAACCATGCCTTGAATGTGCTGGAAGGACAATTCACCATTCCGGCTCGCTCCAGCGTCATTATTTCAGTCGGCGCTCCTAAATCACCTGACCTGGAAGGCGTCGTGGAAGGCAGTCAGCATCTGGTCACCCGAAATATTTGCGTCGCAAGAGGAATTGCAGAGCTGCAGGGAGGCAAAGCAACGGTTATGCTCACAAATTTCAGCAATGAGTACAAACATGTGAACAAAGGAACAATGGTCGCATACATCGAAGAAATTGTGGACGCCACCAGTTCTTTCGCCCTCACCGATTCTGCGGAACCTGCTCACAGGAACCAAGCTCCTCCCACAGCTTTCGACATCAATACCAGACTTCCGAACCATAAGCAAGAATAGCTCAAGGCCCTGCTCCTGCAATACGAAGATTGCTTTTCATCGTCATCAAAACTTCCGCAGACCCCAATCACGAAACATCGCATCATAATCGAAGAAAATGCCAGACCACTCCGTAAGAGTCCGTACAGGGTTTCGACGTGAGAACGTGAGGCCATGAAGAGACAAGTTGATGAAATGCTGCGGGATGACATCATCCAGCTATCCAAGAGTCCATGGGCATCCCCCGTGGTGTTAGTGAAGAAAAAGGATGGGACCCTACGTTTCTGCGTCGATTATCACCGCCTGAACAAAATCACAAGAAAGGACGTGTATTCTCTTCCGTGAATAGACGACGCACTTGATCGGCTCCATAACGCCAAGTACTTTTCGTCAATAAACCTCAAGACTGGCTATTGGCAAATCGAAGTCGACGAAAGAGACCGAGAGAAGACGGCGTTTATAACACCGGACGGCCTCTTCGAGTTTAAGGTGATGCCCTTCGGCCTTTGCTCAGCGCCTGCAACTTTTCAACGCGTTATAGATACAGTACTGGCAGGATTGAAGTGGCAGACTTGCCCTGTGTACTTGGACGACGTCGTCGTGTTTTCCTTGAGTTTCTACGAGCATCTTCGGCGCCTTGAAGCTGTACTTCAAGCCATCAAGATGTCCGGACTCACACTGAAGCCAGAAAAGTGCAGATTTGCGCATGAAGATCTTTTGTTTCTGGGGCACGTGATTACTAATTTAGGAGTCCGTCCCGATCCACGGAAAACAGCCGCCATCGCCGACTTCCCGCCGCCCACTGACAAGAAGGCGGTTTGCCGATTTCTGGGCCTTTGCGCATATTATAGGCGGTTCGTGAAAAACTTTGCCCGCATCGCCGATCCACTCACTAAACTTACCAAGGCCGACGTGGAGTTCAAGTGGGAAAGGCCGCAGGAACACGCTTTCCAGGAGCTTAAACATTGCCTCCAGACGCCTCCGTTACTTGCTCATTTCGACGAATTCGCCGAGACAGAAATACACACAAACGCAAGCAACGTTCTTAGCACTGTTCTTGTGCAGAGGACTGACGGACTTGAAAGGGTTTTTAGTTACACCAGCCGATCACTATCCAAAGCAGAAGCCAATTATTCCACAAACAAAAAGGAGTGCCTCGCCATCATCTGGGCTACGTCGAAATTCGGCCCCTACCTCTACGGCAGGCCCTTCAAAGTTGTGAGCGACCACCACGCTTTGTGTTGGCTAGCCGCCTTGAAGGACCCTTCGGGTCGCCTCGCACGATGGAGCCTGAGACTTCAAGAATATGACATTACTGTCATTTACAAGTCCGGCAAGAAACTTTCCGACGCCGACTGTCTCTCTCGTGCGCCTGTCGACCAACCACCACCCGACAACCCGGATGACGACTACTTCTTGGGAACGATAACTACCGACGACTTCGCTGAACGACAGCGGGCCGACCCGGAACTTAAGGCCCTAATAGAATACCTCGAAGGCAGGACCACCGAAGTCTCGAAGGTATTCATGCACACACTTGCGTCGTTCTTCCTTCGAAATGGTCTTCTACAAAAGAAAAAGTATTCACCGCTTCGAGCTAAGTACCTCCTTGTGGTGTCTTCAGCTCTGCGACCAGAACTCCTGCAGGCCCTGCACGACGATCCAACAGCAGGGCACCTCGGTGTTTCTCGCACGCTCGCGAGGATACAAGAAAGGTACTATTGGCCACGTCTTACCACCGACGTCACTCGTTATGTGAGGACATGCCGGCACTGTCAACGACGCAAGACACCGCCGACAAGGCCGGCGGGACTTCTGGAGCCAATGGAACCACCTCATCGACCTTTCCAGCAGATTGGTATGGACCTAGTGGGGCCGTATCCGACGTCGGCTTTCGGAAACAAATGGATCGTGGTAGCTACCGACTACCTCATCCGCTATGCCGAGACAAAAGCCCTGTCAAAAGGCAGTACATTCGAGGTAGCTAAGTTCTTCGTCGAAAATATCGTCCTACGTCACGGTGCCCTGGAGGTCCTTATCACCGACAGAGGAACGGCATTTACTGCTGACCTAACTCAAGCGATCTTGGCATACAGCCAGACAAACCACCGCCGGACGACAGCGTATTACCCACAGACCAACGGCCTCACCGAGCGGCTAAACAAGACGATCGCCGAGATGCTGGCAATGTACGTCGATGTCGAACACAAGACGTGGGACGCCATTCTTCCGTATGCGACCTTCGCATACAACACGGCGGTGCAGGAGACGATGCAGATATCTCCATACAAATTGGTCTACGGAAGGAGCCCGGCAATGACGCTCGATGCCATGTTACCCAACGTCACCGACGAAGAAAACCTCCATGTGAGTGAGTACCTTAACGTGCCGAAGAAGCCCGACAACTCGCGCGTCTGCGCATCAAGAATCAACAGACGAACGACAGCCACCGTTACTATCTTCAACGACGCTTCGTGGAATGGCAGCCAGGTGAACGTGTTTGGGTGTGGACGCAAATACGCCGACGTGGACTAAGTAAAAAGCTTCTGCGATGGTACTTCGGACCGTACAGGGTGGTTCGACGTCTCGGCTCACTTGATTATGAGGTTGTCCCCGACGGCATCAAGACCTCTCAACGACGCCGATTGCGACCTGAAGTCGTCTATGTTGCGCACCTCAAGCCGTTTCATGCGCGTTAACTAACTGAAACAGTGTTTTTTGTATTATTATTGTATCGTAGTTTATTCATTGTACTTTCTTGCATTATTGTTGTACCTTCATCTTTAGTTAAAACATCGGAACGATGCCTTTTTTCAGAGGGGGGAAATGCCACGTTCCATTTCTCAAGTTTTGTTATCGCCCCAAAACACTACACAATTCTCAGCACAAAACGCACGTGCAGTTTTTGAGAAGCTTCCGGACTTTAGTAGACCATTTCGATAAGATCACGGCCACTCTGCGAACTGTACAGATTATTCTGGAACCTATGCCACCGCCAGCGATAACGCTAGAACATTCGATGGCAAGAGTCTAAATGCCGACCCACTTCGCCGCTTGTCAGTAGTTGATCGACGGCCGACCCTCCGTTCGCCGCTATCAGTCCAAGACTGCTACTGTAATCGGACCTTCCGTTTACCGGGCACAGGTTCGCCCAAATAAACAGTTAAATTCCAACGCAAAGTCCTGTCTTCGACCACGTCACGACCTCGTGACAATACTTTGACCTCAACCATCATAAACTGAAACCCACGTATTCTGTCATTGATACCTATGTTCAAACTAAGGGGCTCCAAATTGGACATCCCTAGCGGGCACTCCTAACAATTGGAACGTTTTTCGTGACTTCCTTGTTGATAAAAAGGCTAGCGAAGCAGTTACTATGCGACATTTTTACGCCTTCTAGTATAACACTTCCAACATTTACATGTTCTATTATTGAAAGCAATACTGCATGCACAACGCGGTCAAAAGCCTTTTGTAGGTCTAACTTCTCGCGGTGTGGATGCTTCTTGCGGTGTGGGTGTTGGTGCCAATTGTTCGACCCTTAATTTTATATGTTTGGTGTGGCCTTTATCACACTTTGTAATCCCTTGGCAAACTCCTTCATAAAAACCATGTAGTCGGTGTTAGTGATGCTTATGGGGCGATAAGCGCTCACCGACAAAAGCTTCACCAGATCATCACTCTTCGGGGTAAGTACAATGTGTGACCTTCGAAAGGACGGCGGCATTTCCTTTACTTCATAAGCCTCTGCAAAGAGGCGACAAAGTACCTCCGACAGCTCATCTTTGAATGTTTTGTAAAAGGCTCCACCTAGTGCATCTTGGCCGGGCGTTTTCCCTTCAGTCAATTCGTCAATGGTCTTTTCTATTTCTCCAACTGAAATTGGCTGCCCCAGGCGTTGGTAGTCTCCTTAACTAGTATAGGCATTATTGACAAGAACTCACCGTCCAAGGCTTTTTCTCTTTTACCGCTCCTGCCCAGCAATCCTCTGTAATAATCGACAAACACTTTTTTTATCTTTTCTTTGTTCGTGGTGGTTACCCCCCCTATTTTATGCGTTTTATTTCATTACGGGAAGCCTAGCGCTTTTCTTCGCACAGTGAGCGTTTCGTCGGTGTTTAGCCCATCCAAACGTGCTTTGCGCGTACGCATATAACTGCTCCTCTCTAATTTTCTATGTCCGCTTTTTCGAGCTGTTGTTTTACTTCTCCTATCTCTTTAGCTAAGGTGCCTGATCACGCTCTCTCAAGTGACAACAAGAGTTCAAGCTGGCCCCGTAGTTCCTTTTCATTTGTTTTTCCCTTGTAACGCACCCTACATAATCTTTCGATTGCAGCAATTTTAACATCTTGCTTGAAATCTTCCCATGCAGCGACCAAAGGCCCCGACTCAGTCAAGAGTATTTTATCGATAAGCATTTTAACCTTGTTCATGAAGACTTCATCGCTAAGAAATTTATTGTTCATTTTCCACAACTTCCACGAAAGCTTGGATTTTTGTTTTTCGCACTTATCGTAAACATTACGGCGCTATGGTCACTGAAGGCTACCGGTTTTTGCTTACAAGTGTTACATACTGGCACAAGTGCTTGCGATACGTACGCTCTGTCTAATCGGGCACAGCAATCGTGCTAGAATTGCGTGTACTTAAGGCCATTTCTATTTAGCAAAATATTGCCAACATCTTCCAACCCCCTATCTTGCATAAGCTCTGACAACAACAAGGCAGTTTGATCACGTGTGGTTAGTCTTTTGATCCTATCTTTTCAGAAACACACACAGTTGAAATCGCCCAGCAGTATCACATTTCTTTCACATTTTAAATAATATTCGACACGTGCAAAGAACGGTAACCGCTCAGTTGCGCTGTTCGGTGCATATACACAAATGATACGCCATTTCAAACCAAACCACACAAAATCCACGAGACAAGGCGGCCATTATCAGTAGTATGGATGGATTCTTCAACTAACCCTGAAGAATTGCGCCAAAAGAGGGCGCACCCCTCCCCCTTTCCAGGTACCAACAGAGTGAGTACAAACATTATTACGGGGCCTAATATGTTCGACCATACAGCCCGCTTGTTCTTAGCTTTCGACCTTTGTTTTCTGTACCGCTACCATATCGAGGTCGTCCTCGAGAAAGAGGCGACTAACCTGATACTGTATTTCTTTCGTCTAGAGCGTAGGCCACGAACATTTAAGGTAGCGCCACGTAACTGCGTTTCATGCCCTGAAGGCCGTGCGAACGATAGTGCAGACTACATGGTGCAGACTACATGATAGAACCCTGGCTTTCGCGGTTGAATTTGTGGGTATACACGAACAAGTCCAGCCCCCTCCACACGCTTTACATAATGATGAAGCCATCTTCGTCGCATTCTTGTCCACCTACTGATTTTGCTCCCTCGTTGAAAGTCTGCGCCCGTGGCTACGAAGGGTGGCTTTGGCGGTGTACGCGCACCCGCCGCAATGTTCAGCTTTGTCAACCCGGAACTGAGTAGCATGTGTGCTGGTGATTTGGCTGCCGGTTCACTTTCAATCGTTTTGTGTTGTCCTGCGTCCTCATTAGTGCAATCTTCGCGTGAAGGCTTTGGACATGCCCCCCCCCCCCCCCCCCTTATTAGTGGCGTCATGACTTCAGGCTGTTCGGTCGACGTCGCGGTACTTTCATCCTTCTCGTGACGCTTTTTGTCTGAAGGTACGATGCTAGGGTCCTTGCTCTGTTGACTGATACGACCGGTATGCTCATCCTGAGCTGCTTCGCATCCATTGTCATTCGGGCCCTTAGAGAGGGGCGTGAACACCGGACCTTGAGTCATGCTGCCGGCGGCTTCTTCTGCATCAACTTCGTATATTGCATATTCCTCGACGCGACCACCAGCATCAGGTTCAGCCACAGGACAAGCCACATGCCCAGCCACACTGGTGTAGGTCTAGACACATTCGCGGTCTTCGTGGACATAGCGTTTGCACCGGCCGCAGTGAGGTACGCGACAGTCCCACCGTATATGGCCCGTTCGTCGGCGCCGTAAGTAAAGTGGCGCCCGTCTTGGCACAACCAAAAGCGTGTTTATGTCACAAACTTGGAGTTGGTGTGCAAGTCTTCGATGGTCACGCCATTTTTCAGCTGCAGGTTTACTCTCCTGGTCGAGGATCCAGCGATTCAGAGGACGCGCCATAGTTCTTTCGTTACTTCGGTCACTTTTCAATTGTTCACTGGCGCGGTGCGCACGTCTTCGTCTGGTACATTGGTAGTAGCCAATAAAGCTTTAGCCGCACATCCTGGTTATTCGGGTCAATGACGAGGACGGTTTTCCTTGATCTTCACGACGCTAAGCGCTAACATGTTCTTCGTGGGTTGTGCTGTACTGAAAAACACAGCCCAGATGTGATTCATATGAAATGCATCTAAAGCAATTACCTCAGGCAGCACACCCAGGTGAACCAAAGCATCGCTTACATCTTCAGCACAATAAGATCTTGCCTTGATATCTCCGTGTAGAAAAATAGTATTCTGAACACACGCACCTGTGGGCAATTGCGGCAGCACGACTTTGCAATCTTGTTTACACGGCCCGTCTGGGCCGCTGAAACTGCTCACTGGAGCACATGATGCACACGTCCGTACACTGCGGTGGCCGGAAGTGGAATCCTTGTGTCACCAAATGCACTTAGGGTGGCCGTTCGTACAGAGGCGGTAGCATGTTTTGCTCGGTCTTCTGTCAATGAAGCACAGGCAAAGGGACAAGACATTGCAGATAGAGAGATAAATAGATATAGATAAATGAAAACGAAAACAAGAGAACTTGACCCGGACGCGATTGACCCACGCAAACTTCTGATCTGGAGTCAGACGCGGTAACGTTGCGTAACCGAGTCCATTTCGGGGGGGGGGGGAGCTTTTGCACATGCGCGGTAGCATGTTCTGCTCGGCCTTTTGTCTAGGAAGCACGGGTAAAGAGACGAGCCATTCTAGATGGACAGATAAGTAGATTGACACATGAAAATGAAAAAAAGAACTTGAGCCGGACGTGATTCAAACACGCAACCTTGTGATCTGGAGTCAGACGCGGTAACGTTGTGCAACCGAGTGTCCCAAACGAGCGCTCAAAAAAGGGCGCGCCGCAAAATTCTCGCGACGAAGCGCCGATAGGTCAACGATAAAAGAAAGAAAACAAGCATCCAAAGACTTCCCGGGCACGCGTCCTTCTCCCCTCGGAAGCGTAGGTTCGCCGTTGAACCTCCTTGCATCGGCGGCCGAGCAAGCCCTAGAACGTTCTCGATGGAAAGGGGTGTGGTGATGCAGGGTTGCATCATCCGTCGCGGACGGCCCTCGTACCGTCTCGCCCTTTCCCCCAGCCTTCGCGGTGTATCACGCCGACGAAATGATGAGAATATTCTGGAATCTCGCGCGGAACGTATTTAACCGAGCAGCAGAGATGGGAGATCAGGAGAAGAAGGAAGTTAGCGCCAGAGTGCGTAGGGTATTCCGCCGTGTAGTCGGCGAAGGTTTTGTCCTTAGTGACAAAGCAAGAGAAGATGGAAGTTAGCGCCAGAGTGCGTTGGGTATTTTGCCGCGTCTGTCGGTGAACGTTTTGTCCTTAGTGACAAAGCGGGAGAAGAAGAAAGTATGCACCAGAGTGCGTAGGGTGTTCCGCCTTGTGGGTGAAGCCTTTGGTCTTCCGTGACAAAGGAGGAGAAGAAGAGGATTTCCACCTGAGGGGTGAAGACTCGAGCTACAGGCAAGAGTAGTGTCTTCCGCTATCGAGCGAAGATGCGTGGCAACAGCTGCGTGTGGGAAGCCGACGCGTTTCCGGCGAAGAAGTTTGAAGCTTGGAGAGCGGCCAAGTGAAGACGCGAGGTTTGCTGGAAAAGAAACTTCGGGAGCAGCGGAACGACAACAGCGCTGGACTTTGAGTGAGTGATTCTCGGAAGAGTATCATCCAGACTTTTGTTCCAAGAACTTTGGACTGAATAAGTTTTCTAACTCTTTAGTCTTTAAGTGTCTTGGTTGTTCTATGCATGCGACTGCATTGTGGTTCATGTTGTTGTCTGTGTCTATTGTTTCGAGTGTGGCTTATTGTACTGTGTAGTACGTTGTTTGATTGGTGACATATTGTATTCAACTATTGTGGAGTGTGCATACATGTGTATTGTTTTGATCTGCCATAATTGAGAATATAATTTTGTTTTGTTTATCAACTCTCGGCTCTGACTTGTTCTTTGGGACACAGCCGGCGTCCGCTGGCGTGCCAAATAGGACCACTTCTAAATTGTCCATGCTTTCGTGGTGCAGTTCGGGGGGCCGATACTTCGGCCCTTGGAATTAGCCCGGCGATCGCCTCCCTAATTAACGGGACCTGTGACAATTAATCTGGCATCCGCGACATGGACCTTTTGGCGCACAGTGTGTCCAAAGTAGTGAGAAAGGGCCTCAAGTTGTGTATAGTGCTATCGGAACAATTTTGTGTGTTGCTCAGTGTTCTCGTTAACGAGTGCAGGAGAGTGTTCTGATATACCGATTTAGGTAGATATTTTTTGCACGCGGCAAGGTGTTATTTGCGAGACACAATAGATCTCGAAAAGTTAGTCGCTCTTGGTGAGAAGATGGGTCTTTCTGGCGCCGAACTATGGAAGTGGGTCACCCAGAAGGAAAAAGAATAAAAAGAGAGGGCCGAAGAAGAAAAGGCAGCTGAGATGGAAAAAGAAAAGTTGGCGGTCGAAAGAGCCAAAGCGGAAAAAGAAGCTGAGTTGGAGAGAGAGAGGTTGGCAGCTGAGAGAGCCAAGGAAGAAAAAACAGCTGAGTTGGAACGAGAGAGATTGGCTGCTGAGAGGGCCAAGGAAGAAAGAGAGCAGCAATTGAAGTTGGAGTTGAAGAGAGAAAAGTTTTCAGCTGAAAGGGCGAGAGAAGGAAGAGAAGCGGAGATGGCTGAAAGGGAACGGCAGCGGCAGCACGAGATGGAACTCGAGCGGCTCCGTTTGCAACAGCGAAGTGAAACTCCCTCAAGCTAGAGTTGAAAGCAGTGAACGGGAAGATCATGGCTTCCGCTTAAACCCAAGCAAGCAGCTCGTAGCGTTTGATGAAAGGAAGGACGACCTTGACGCGTACCTTCACAGATTTGAGAGGATTGCAAGGAGCCAGAATTGGCCGGAACGTCAAGGGGCAACGGCTTTGAGTACTTGCTTGAGTGGCGAAGCGCTCAGTGTGTACGGTAGGCTGACGCCGACCGATGCAGCCAACTATGCAAAGGTGAAAGCTGCTTTACTGAAGTGATTTAGATTTACTGTGGAAGGATTCCGGGACAGATTTCGGACAGGAAAGCCAGCTGATGGTGAGACGGCTACGCAGTATGCCGCCCATCTTTGCCATTATTTCGACAGATGGATTGAACTTTCAGGGACAGCGCAGGAGTACGATGAGCTTAGAGAGCTCCTCATTAGAGAGCAATTTCTTACCAGTAGCCCTCTAAGCCTGTCGCTGTACTTGAAAGAGAGGAAGGCTGGGTCACTTGAAGGCATGCTTGAATTGGCTGATCAATTCTTGGAAGCGCAAGGTGGAACTAATTTGGCCAAGGTCAAGAAGGAGTGTCCCGAAGATTCGAAAAATTCGGCACCCAAACAAAAGAAGCGTGCACCGGAAAGTGTTCCGCGATGTTTTCTGTGTAACCGAGTGGGTCATCGCGCGAACAGCTGTCGAACGATCTTTACGAGTCCTACGGTCGTAAAATGTTTCAAGTGTGGTCAGACAGGGCACAAAGCAGACGCATGTCGTAACGGAGTGAGTCAAACTAACCAGGTATCCAGTGTGCAAGCGGCACCAAAATCAGATGATAATGCCATCACCGACGGATTCGTAGAGTTGAAAAATGGGGAGAAACTTCCTATGCTGGGTGCCGTAATGACAAAACAGCCAACCGGTGTTACGAAGGAAAGGCCAACGCTGCCTGGAAAAGTTGCGGGCAAGAAGGTTACGGTGTTAAGAGATACCGGTAGCTCCACTGTTATCGTGCGGAGAAATTCGGTACGGGAAAGTTAGTTGACAGGAAAAACAAAACCGGTTTGCCTAATTGACAGTACGGTTCAGATGCTTCCCGAAGCAGTAATTGAGGTTGAAACCCCGTACTTCAGCGGGAAGGTTACTACTCTATGCATGATGACCCCCCTGTACGACCTCGTCATCGAAAACATCGACGGGGCGTGAGGGTCGAATGATTCAGAATGTTTGGGCGAAGACCCGAAGATGGAGCCCCCGCTGACACAGGGACCGCGAGATTCAGCGGAGAACAATCCTGTGAAGGATTTCACCCGAGCCCAAGGTGAAGCCTAGGCGCAAGAGACAGCGAATGAGAACATGATCGTATTGAATGAGTTTATGTGCTGGGCAGCTGGACTTACGTCGGCACGACCTCAACCGACCGACAGAGTAAAGGTGACGGAGTCGGCCAGCCAGGCCCAATGTCGTGACGTGAACAAGCGGGTGACAGGATCGGTTGAACGTTATGAACCGTTAACGGTGTCGAAAGGGACAACGATGGCTGAGACGCCGCCTCAGATACCATCGTTGAAAAGGGCTCATCGGAACTGAAACAAGAACAATAAAAAGAGATCGAGAGAGCACCGCAAGAAAGGGCGCAAGCGCTGCTCAAAGTACACCTGATAGGTGCTGAGGTGGAATCGGAATGTGTTTGGCACGGCTGAGTGCCATATGTTGTGTTAATGTTCTTGTTATCCTGTGTCACAACTGCATGTCGAGCGAGTCAAAATGTTTGTTACGGTGATATGATGTATAGTATTGTATAATTGTTGTAAAACAGAACTTTGTACATTTGTATTGTTTGGAATATGTGATGAAGTGTGGTAGTCATGTACCTGTGGTTATATTTCATGTGTCGTGAGATTTAATTGCAATCCACAATTCTATTGAGTGATCTTTTGTGAATGTGACGTGGCATGAGCGACGGACTGTGTTACAGTTTTTGGGAGTGTGGGGACTGTTCGCGCTCGTTTGTCTGGTTTTGAATATTATGAGATAATATTCTTAAAGTGGGGGGCAGTGTCACAAAACGAGCGCTAAAGAAGGGCGCGCCACCAAATTCTCGTGACGAAGCGCCGAGAGGTCAACAATAAAAAAAGAAAACAAGCATCTAAAGACTCCCCGAGCACGCGTCCCTCTCCCCTCGGACGCGTAGGTTCGCCATCGAACTCCTTGCATCGGCGGCCGAGCAAGCCCTAGAACATTCTCGATGGAAAGGGGTGTGGTGATGCAGGGTTGCGTCATCCGTCGCGGATGGCCCTCGTACCATCTCGCCCTTTCCCCCAGCCTTCGCTGCGCATCGCGCCGACGAAATGATGAGAATTTTCTGGAATCTCGCGCGGAAGGCATTTAACCGAGCAGCAGAGATGGGTGATCAGGAGAAGACGGAATTTAGCGCCAGAGTGCGTAGGGTATTCCGCCGTGTAGTCGGCGAAGGTTTTGTGCTTAGTGACAAAGCAGGAGAAGACGGAAGTTAGCGCCAGAGTGCGTAGGGTATTCCGCCGTGTAGTTGGCGAAGGTTTTGTCCTTAGTGACAAGGCAGGAGAAGAAGGAAGTTAGCGCCAGTGTGCGTGGGGTATTCCGCCGCCTCTGTCGGTGAAGGTTTTGTCCTTAGTGACAAAGCAGGAGAAGAAGAAAGTATGCGCCAGAGTGCGTAGGGTGTTCCGCCTTGTGGGTGAAGCCTTTGGTCTTCCGTGACAAAGGAGGAAAGAAGAGGATTTCCACCTGTGAAGACTCGAGCTACAGCGGAGCTACAGAGGACTTCCACTGGTGAAGACTCGAGCTACAGGCAAGAGGTGTGTCTACCGCTATCGAGCGAAGACGCGTGGCAACAGCTGCGTGTGGAAAACCGACGTGTTTCCGGCGAAGAAGTTTGAAGCTTGGAGATCGGCCAATTGAAGACGCAAGGTTCCTTGGAAGAGAAACTTCGGGGGCAGTGGAACGACAACAGCGCTGGACTTTGAGTGAGTGATCCTCAGAAGAGTATCATCCAGACTTTTGTTCCAAGAACTTTGGACTGAATATGTTTTCTAACTCTTTAGTCTTTAAGTGTCTTGGTAGTTGGATGCATGCGACTGCATTGTAGTGCGTGTTGTTGTCTGTGTCCGTTGTTTCGAGTGTGGCTGATTGTACTGTGTAGTACGTTGTTTGATTGGTGACATATTGTATTCAACTATTGTGGAGTGTGCATACATGTGTATTGTTTTGATCTGCCATAATTGAGAATATAATTTTGTTTTGTTTATCAACTCTCGGCTCTGACTTGTTCTTTGGGACACAGCCGGCGTCCGCTGGCGTGCCAAATAGGACCACTTCTAAATTGTCCACGCTTTCGTGGTGCGGTTTGGGGGGCTGATACTACGGCCTTTGGAATTATCCCGGCGATCACCTCCCTAATGAAAGGGACCCGTGACATCGAGTCCATTTCAGGGAGGGGGGGGGGGGAGCTTTTGCACACCCGCGGTAGCATCTTTTACTCGGCCTTCTGTTGAGGTAACATGGGTAAAGAGACGAGCCATTATAGATAGACAGATAAGTATATAGACAGATGAAAGTTAAAAAAAGAGAACTCGATCCGGACGTGATTCAAACACCCAACCTTGTGATCCGGGCTCAGACGCGCCAACGTTGCACCACCGAGTCAACTTTGGGAAAGAAGGGGGGCTGTGCACACGCGCGGTAGCATGTTTTGCTCGGCTTTCTGTTTAGGAAGCACAGGTAAAGAGACGAGCCATTTTATATAGACAGATAAGTAGACAGAAAGATAGATGAAAATGAAAAAAAGAGAACTTGACTCGGACGTGATTCGAACGCGCAACCCTCTGATCTGGAGTCAGACGTACTACCATTTCGCCACCGAGTCCACTTAGTGTAGCCGTTCGCACACACTCGGTAGCATGTTTTGCTCGGCCTTTTGTCGATGAAGCACAGGTAAAGTGACAAGTCATTGTAGATAGACAAATAAATAGAGAGATAGATGAAAATATTGACACTAGCCACGCAACTGCCAGAAACCCACTACATGCTTGGGAGGTGCACTGCCCGAATACATATTGGCGATTCGACCTTCATCGGGACATTCGTCGTCATTCAGCCATCTACAAGCCCATGGGCTTCACCGGTTTTGTTTTTGAAAAAAAAAGACGGCACATTGCGTTTCTGTGTTGATTATCGCAAACTGAAGACCGTGACAAAGAAAGACGTTTATTCGCTTTCTCGCATCAACGACTCACTCGACAGCCTTAGAAACACCCGCTATTTTTCATCCATGGAACTACGCAGTGGTTACTGGCAAATTGAGATAGATACGCGTGCCCGGGAAAAGACCGCCTTCATTACTCCTGACGGGCACTTCGAATTGAGGGTGCTTCTTTTTGGGCTGTGATCGGCTCCCGCGACTTTTCCACGAATGACGGACACAGTTTTGTCCGGTCTCAAGTGGAAATGGTGTCTTGTCTATTCAGATGACGTCGTCATTTTTTCATCGACTTTCGAGCAACACCTTCAGCGTCTTCGTGCAGTAATTGAGGCGCTACGAACAGCTGGCCTGTCGCTCAAGCCCGAAAAATTCCACTTCGTCTACGAGGAGCTCAAGTTTCTTGACCATGTCCTCAAAGTGAGGGAATTCGCCCAGACCCAGCGAAAACCGTAGCTGTCACTGCCTTCCCAACTCCCACGAATAAACGCGACGTACGCCGTTTTCTGGGCCTTTGTGCGTACTATCGCCGCTTCGTTCCGAACTTTCCCAAAATAGCAGAACCCTTAAACCGACTCACGAGAGACCACGTTGTTTTTGTCTGGGCACCAGAACAAGACGAAGCTTTTTGCGAGCTACGACGACGCCTCGAGACTCCTCCAACCTTGGGCCATTTCGACAAAAATGCCGACACCGAAGTACATACAGATGCAAGTAATGTCGGCCTCGGAGCCGTCCTTGTGCAATAGCAGGAAGGTATCGAGCGAGTGATCGCCTACGCTAGTCGTACGTTATCATCGGCTGAAACGAACTATTCCACCACAAAAAATGATGCCTAGCTATCGTGTGTGCCATAGCGAACTTGCGCCCGTATTTGTACGGGCGAACATTCAAAGTAGTCACCGACCACCATTCCTTGTGCTGGATAGGCCGCGAAGACCCCCCAGGCCGCCTAGTTTATGGGGTATCCGCTTACAAGAATTTGACGTTACGGTGGTTTACAAGTCAGGACGCAAGCACACCGATGCTGACTGCCTATCACGTGTGCCAGTCGAGTCTATTCCTCCTGACCAAACTGACGATGAAAGTTTCCTCATGGCCGTCACAGCCTCCGACTTGGCTCAAAAACAGCGTGATGACACAGAACTTTGCCCGATCATCGACTATCTCAAAGACAAGCTTGAACAGCCACCACGAACGTTCAGGCGCACGATTTTATCATTTTTCTTTCATGACAACGTCCTGTACAAGTGGAGCTTTGATCCCAACGCTCGAACCGCCCTACTGGCCGTGCCATCTGTGATGCGAGACGACATCCTTAAGGCGTGCCATGATGAACAATCTTCCGGGCATTTGGGGTTCACGCGTACTCTGGCACGTATCCGCCACACGTACTACTGGCCCAAATTGTCCCGTACGGTCAAGCACTACGTGAAAATCTTGCCGAGACTCTCAGCGTCGCAAAACTCTGCCCATGAAACCTGCTGGTCTTTTACACAATATGGAGCCACCCTGAGAACCATTTAAACAAGTTGGCATGGACATGCTAGGTCTATTACCGAAATCTTCAGCGGGGAATCGCTGGATAATAATTGCGACTGACTATTTAACCCGTTATTGTGAAACACGAGCACTCTAGCGTGGTACTGCAAGCGATGTCACGGATTTCTTCATTTATGCTGTCGTTCTCCACCATGGTGCACCGGCCATGGTTCGAACAGACAGGGGCACGGCCTTCACTGCCTAACTACTGGAAGAAGTGATGACACACAGCGGCACCGTACATAGCCGAACGACAGCTTACCATCCACAAGCTAACGAATTAACAGAACGGCTCAATAAGACCAACACAGACATGAGTTCCATGTATGTCGACGTAGGCCATAGAAACCGGGACAGTGTCCTCCCTTTTGTAACTCTCGCATATAACACCGCCGTGCAAAAAAACTACAGGATTTACACCTTTCCGCCTGCTTCACGGCCGCGAAGTTACTACGATGTTAGACGCCATGCTATTACCTGACGCATTTATGATCACCACCGAAAATGCTGACCGGTATGCACACCGCGCAGACGAAGCGCGACAACTAGCTCGCTTGTGCATTCGCTCTCAGCACAAACACGATGCTCATAGGTACAACATTCGGCACAGAGAAGTCACCTACTACCCCGGAGAAAAAGTATGGCTCTGGAGTGCAGTACGCCAACGCGGCGGCTCTGAGAAGCTCTTGCGTCGTTATTTCGGCCCTTACCGGGTTCTTCAGCACGACAGCGATGTAAACTACGAAGTTATCGCAGAGCCCAGCGTGCAGTCCTCCCGTCGTGGTGCCCAGCCGGACATCGTCCACGTGGCTAGGATGAAGCCGTATTACTCACGCTGAAGACTTGCTCTTGCCTTCATACATTTGAAAGCATCGAGTCGATGCTTTTCGAGAGGGGGAGTAATGACACGAGCATGTAGTGGGTTTTTGGCTGTTGCGTGGATGGTGTCATCATTACTTGTGCGTGTCGAAGGATTTCGTCACCAGAAAAGACGACCACGAACTCGCGCTGCTAGATCGAAGCTGTTCTGCTTCTTGCTACACTGTTACTTACACTGATTTTATTACCGTGACAGTATTAAAAAAGAGAATTTGCTCCGAACGTGAGTCGAACACGGAACCTTCTGATCTGGAGTCAGACGCTCTACCGTTGCGCCACCGAGTCCACTCAGGGTGGCCGTTCGCACACACGCGGTAGCATGTTCTGCTCGGCCTTCTGTCGGTGAAGCACATGTAAAGCGACAAAGCATTGTACATAGATAGATCAATAGATAGACATATGGATGAAAACAATAAAAAAGAAAATTTGACCCGGACGTCATTCGAACACGCAAGCTTCTGATCTCTATACAGACGATCAACCGTCGTGCCACCGAGTCCACTTGGGGTGACGGTTCGCACACACGCGGTAGCATGTTCTGCTCGGCCTTCTGTCGATGAAGCACATGTAAAGCGACAAGTCATTGTACATAGACAGATAGATAGATAGACAGAGGGATGAAGATATTAAAAAAGAGAATTTGACCCGGACGTCATTCGAACACGCAAGCTTCTGATCTGGAGTCAGACGATCTACCGTTGTGCCACCGAGTTCACTTGGGGTGGCCGTTCGCACACACGCGGTAGCATGTTTTGCTCGGTCTTCTGTCGATGAAGCACATATAAAGTGACAAGTCATTGTACATAGACAGATAAATAGATAGACAGATGGATGAAACTATTTAAAAAAGAGAATTTGACTCGGACGTCATTCGAACATGCAACCTTCTGATCTGGGGTCAGACGCACTACCGTTGCGTCACCGAGTCGCCTTAGGGCAGCTGTTCACACACACGGGGTAGTACGTTTCGCTTGGTCTTCTGTCGATGAAGCACATGTAAAGCGACAAGTCATTGTACATAGACAGATAAATAGATAGACAGATGGATTAAAAGATTAAAAAACAGAATTTGACCCGGACGTGATTCGAACACGGAACCTTCTGATCAGGAGTCAGACGCTCTACCGTTGCGCAACCGAGTCCACTTAGTGTAGCCGTTCGCACACATGCGGTAGCATGTTTTGCTCGGCCTTTGTCGATGAAGCACCGGTAAAGTGACAAGTCATTGTAGATAGACAAATAAATAGACAGATAGATGAAAATATTGACACTAGCCACGCAACAGCCAGAAACCCACTACATGCTTGGGAGGTGCACTGCCCGAATACATATTGGCGATTCGACCTTCATCGGGACTTTCGTCGTACTGCGGGAATGCTCCAAGCAGGCCATCTTGGGATTAGACTTCCTTCGAGAATATGGGGCTATTATAAATCTCCGAGAATTGCTGGTGACGTTTTTACGTAACTAACATTTTCAGGATTTTGAATCGCGTATGACTGCGTTGCGTGTACCCGACGATTCGGTGACAGTACCACCCCGTTCCAGTGTTCTGTTTAACGTGCCGAGTGACATCAAGCGAACGGCTCTCGGAGTTGTACAAGGCAATGTGTCCGTGCTCTTGTCTCGTCAAGTATGCGTCGCCCGTGGTCTCATAGAATTGACCCAAGAGCCTGCGAAAATTCTACTAACAAATTTCAGTCACGAAGACCAGCACTTTATGAAGCAGTGTGTCATCGCTTACTTTGAAGAAAACGGAGACTCGAAAGCGAGCTTCTCACTCGCGCAACTCTCTTCCGGTCCTCACGATGACAAACAGTCTCCGATTAAGCTTGATGTGAACTGCGCACTGTCGACTTCACAGCAAGAGTCTTCGCTCCCTCCTGTTTTCCTCCAGTGATTGCTTTGCCACGACGTCCAAAATCAAACAGACACCCGTCGCAAAGCACAGAATCATAACAGAGCCCAGCGAAAGGCCTATTCGACAACATGCTTATCAAGTTTCGCGCAGAGAACAAGACGCCATCCATGACCAGGTACAACAAATGCTTGCTGACGACATCATTCAGCCATCTACAAGCCCATGGGCATCACTGGTTTTGTTTTTGAAAAAGAAAGACGGCGCATTGCGTTTCTGTGTTGATTATCACAAACTGAACACCGTGACAAAGAAAGACGTTCATCCGCTTCCTCGCATCGACGACTCACTCGACCGCCTTAGAAACACCCGATATTTTTCATCCATGGATATACGCAGTGGTTACTGGCAAATTGAGATCGATGCGCGTGCCCGAGAAAAGACCGCCTGCTTTACTCCTGACGGGCTCTTCGAATTCAGGGTGCTTCCTTTTGGGCCGTGATCTGCTCCTGCGACTTTTACACGAATGACGGACACAGTTTTGTCCGGTCTCAAGTGGCAATCGTGTCTTTTCTATTTAGATGACGTCGTCATTTTTTCATCGGCTTTCGAGCAACACCTTCAGCGTGTTCGTGCAGTACTTGAGGCGCTACGAACAGCTGGCCTGTCGCTCAAACCCAAAAAATTCCACTTCGGCTACGAGGAGCTCAAGTTTCTTGGCGATGTCCTCAAAGTGATGGAATTCGCCCAGACCCCGCGAAAACAGTGGCTGTCACTGCCTTCCCAACGCCCACGAATAAACGCGACGTACGCCGTTTTCTGGGCCTTTGTGCGTACTATCGCCGCTTCATTCCGAACTTTTCCAAAATAGCAGAACCCTTAAACCAACTCACGAGAGACCACGTTGTTTTAGGGGCGAAGCTCCTTAGGGCGTGGGCTGTGCGTCCACTGTAGCCTGTATGTAGCCACCTCTAGTTTAGTTCTTGCAGAGTACACTAGATGGCGGTACCGTCCTCTGTATGTAGCCACCTCTAGTTTAGTTCTTGCAGTGTTCACTAGATGGCGGTACCGTCTCCTGTATGTAGCCACCTCTCGTTTAGTTCTTGTAGTGTTTACTAGATGGTGGTACTTGTAGCTGATGATGAAAAGATGCAAGATGTTATAAACTAGAAAGCGGTACTTGTAGTTGTTGAAAGACGCGAGATCTTATAAAATAGGAATGATGTCACATATGGCGCGTGTCATTGGTTGAAGGCAATCGTTGGATTTAGTGCGGCGACGTACGCTAGGGGGAGCGATGTAATAAAATCGAGTGGGCAAAATGTACAGAGGATTCATGGTTTACCAGGTTTACCTCCGGAGCTTCGCCCACTCATCATCATTCACTTCGTGGATATGGCGGAATTTTTTTTGTGTGGGCCCCAGAACAACACGAAGCTTTTTGCGAGCTACGACGACGCCTCGAGACTCCTCCAATATTGGGCTATTTCGACGAAAATGCCGACACTGAAGTACATACAGATGCAAGTAATGTCGGCCTTGGGGAGCCGTCCTTGTGCAATAGCAGGAAGGTATCGAGCGAGTGATCGCCTACCTATTCCACCACAAAAAAGGAATGCCTAGCTGTCGTGTGTGCCTTAGCCAAGTTCCAACCGTATTTGTACGGGCGAACATTCAAAGTAGTCACCGACCACCATTCCTTGTGCTGGATAGGCCCCGAAGACCCCTCAGGCCGCCTAGTTTGATGGAGTCTCCGCTTACAAGAATTTGACGTTACGGTGGTTTACAAGTCAGGACGCAAGCACACCGATGCTGACTGCCTATCACGTGCGCCAGTCGAGTCTATTCCTCCTGACCAAACTGACGATGAAAGTTTCCTCATGGCCGTCACAGCCTTCGACTTGGCTCAAAAACAGCGTGATGACAGAGAACTTTGCCCGATCATCGACTATCTCGAGGACAAGCTTGAACAGCCGCCACGAACATTCAGGCGCACGATTTTATCATTTTTCTTTCATGACAACGTCCTGTACAAGTGGAGCTTTGATCCCAACGCTCGAACCACCCTACTGGCCATACCATCTGTGATGCGAGACGACATCCTTAAGGCGTGCCATGACGAACCATCTTCCGGGCATTTGGGGTTCACGCGTACTCTGGCACGTATCCGCCACACGTACTACAGGCCCAAATTGTCTCGTACCGTCAAGCACTACGTGAAAAACTTGCCGAGACTGTCAGCGTCGCGAAACTCTGCCCATGAAACCTGCTGGTCTTTTACACCATGTGGAGCCACCCCGAAAACTATTTTAACAAGTTGGCATGGACATGATAGGTTTATTACCGAAATTTGCAGCGGGGAATCGCTGGATAATAATTGCGACTGACTATTTAACCCGTTATTGTGAAACACGAGCACTCTAGTGTGGTACTGCAAGCGATGTCACGGATTTCTTCATTCATGCTGTCGTTCTCCACCATGGTGCACCGGCCATGGTTCGAACAGACAGGGGCACGGCCTTCACTGCCCAACTACTTGAAGAAGCGATGACACACAGCGGCACCGTACATAACCGAACGACAGCTTACCATCCACAAGATAACGAATTAACAGAACGGCTCAATAAGACCGACACAGACATGAGTTCCATGTATGTCGACGTAGACCATAGAAACCGGGACAGTGTCCTCCCTTTTGTAACTTTCGCATATAACACCGCCGTGCAAGACACTACACGATTTACACCTTTCTGCCTGCTTCACGGCCGCGAAGATACTACGATGTTAGACGCCATGCTATTACCTGACGCTTTTACGACGACCACCACCAAAAATGCTGACCAGTATGCACACCGCGCCGAAGAAGCGCGACAACTACCTCGCTTGCGCATTCGCTCTCAGCACAAACACGATGCTCATAGGTACAACCTTCGGCACAGAGAAGTCACCTACCACCCCGGAGAAAAAGTATGGCTCTGGAGTCCCGTACGCCAATGCGGCGGCTCTGAGAAGCTCTTGCGTCGTTATTTCGGCTCTTACCGGGTTCTTCAGCGCGACAGCGATGTAAACTACGAAGTTATTACAGAGCCCAGCGTGTAGTCCTCCCGTCATGGTGCCCAGCCGGACATCGTCCACGTGGCTAGGATGAAGCCGTATTACTCACGCTGAAGACTTGCTCTTGCCTTCATACATTTGAAAGCATCGAGTCGATGCTTTTCGAGAGGGGGAGTAATGACACGAGCATGTAGTGGGTGTTTGGCTGTTGCGTGGATAGTGTCATCATTACTTGTGCGTGTCGAAGGATTTCGTCACCAGAAAAGACGACCACGAACTCGCACTGCTAGATCGAAGCTGTTCTGCTTCTTGCTACACTGTTACTTACACTGATTTTATTACCGTGACAGTATTAAAAAAAGAATTTGCTCCGGACGTGAGTCGAACACGGAACCTTCTGATCTGGAGTCAGACGCTCTACCGTTGCGCCACCGAGTCCACTCAGGGTGGCCGTTCGCACACACGCGGTAGCATGTTCTGCTTGGCCTTCTGTCGATGAAGCACATGTAAAGCGACAAGTCATTGTACATAGACAGATAAATAGATAGACAGATGAACGAAAACAATAAAAAAGAAAATTTGACCCGGACGTCATTCGAACACGCAAGCTTCTGATCTGGAGTCAGACGATCTACCGTTGTGGCATGAAGTCCACTTGGGGTGGCCGTTCGCACACACGCGGTAGCATGTTTTGCTCGGTCTTCTGTCGATGAAGCACATATAAAGTGACGAGTCATTGTACATAGACAGATAAATAGGTAGACAGATGGATGAAACTATTTAAAAAAGAGAATTTGACCCGGACGTCATTCGAACATGCAACCTTCTGATCTGGGGTTAGACGCGCTACCGTTGCGCCACCGAGTCCACTTAGGGTAGCCGTTCACACACACGGGGTAGTACGTTTCGCTCGGTCTACTGTCGATGAAGCACATGTGAAGCGACAAGTCATTGTACATAGACAGATAAATAGACAGATGGATGAAAATATTAAAAAACAGAATTTGACCCGGACGTGATTCGAACACGGAACCTTCTGATCAGGAGTCAGACGCTCTACCGTTGCGCCACCGAGTCCACTTTTTTTTTCTTTATTACCTGTTTTTCTGTACAGGTGTTCACACAGAAACATGAATGATCAAATACACTTGGACCAATATTTGATCCGAAGTGCTCACATTAAAATTTTTTCAGGTTGCACAATTCCTCTAACATTGTTAGCCAGCTGGGAGGTTCTTCTTGTTTATACACCTCAGTGATATACGGCATATTTGCAATGAAGTTCTCCCGGACAGGACGTATGTTCTGGTCAAGATGTCTGTAAGCCATAGTGGTCTGCCAGATGCTGTGAAGGCTAATTAACATAACCATGTCGTATGGTATGCCGTCGTCCTCATCCACACAGAGAAAACGAATGCCATGGCTTGTAATGGGGAGATCTTTTTTCAATGTTCTTTGAAGGATGTCCCAATGAAAGACAGCGTCCCAGCAATGAATAAACACATGGTCTATTGTCTCAGGTGTTTTACAAAGTAAACAATTGGTTGTCCATGGTACATCGATTCCCTTGTCCGCTAGCCACTGCTTTACGGGGGAGTCCCGGTATGCAATTTAAAAAAGAAAGTTTTTGCCCCTGCTTTTGCTTTCATCTTTTTGACCCTTTTCAAAACATCCTGTCCGGGTCCTCCATTGAACATAGATCTGTACAAAGGTGTTGGTAACAAGACATCACGGAGATCCCTGTACAGATTTTTTCGCTTAACAGTGGCAACATATTCCAGCGAAAAGCGCACTTTCAAAAACTCAAAAGACTGTATAACTTCTCTAAAAAAACCAGACACATATCGGCACATACCATTGTTTGTAGACACAACAAAATCTGGGATGCGTGATGACAGCCTTACTTGTATCACTGTTTGCAGAAATTTGTTTCTTTGATCGCGAAGGAAAATAAACCGAGAGACAACTAGTCTAATAAATAAATGACATAAACCGAGTCCGCCATTACTAACGGACTGGAATAAATTAGACCGGCTTGTACGTTCCCACGGTGATTTCCACACAAACACAGCAAAAATCCTGTGAAACTTCTGTACATTGACGCGTGACATACAGATAACTTGCATGACATACCAGATTTTTGATATCAAAAACATGTTGCACACAGTTGCACGTGCGAATATAGACAGATCCCGACCACCCCAGGCATTTGTTTTTTGCCTGAGGGTTTCTGCTTCACCTTTCCAGTAATCCGCGTTGTCGCGATAGCTGTCCAAGGGTACACCGAGGTACTTTAGGGGTTTGCTTTCCCATTTTACGTTAAGGTATACCTCAGGCCTCACATCCCAGTTGCCGTACCAAAAGGCAGTTGTTTTATGCCAGTTAATTACACTGCCCGTCATGTCACAAAATTTATTTGCCATGTAAACGACTTCACATATACTTTGTCTATCTTGGCAGAGTACTGCCACATCGTCAGCATATGCGAGTAATTTTATCTCCGTGTTCTGTAACCGAAAACCTTGCACTCTTGAGTTTTGAATGATTGATAAGCAAAAGGGTTCTAGGTAGATGGCGAATAACAATGCTGAGGCCGGGCATCCCTGTCTGATAGAACTTAGTATTTCAATTTCTTCACTGAGCTGCTTATTGACTATCAACTGCGTTACACACTGTGAATATGCCATCTTCAAACCATCAAAAATTACGTCACCAACTCCCACATGCTTCAACACACTGAACAATACTTCATGGGAGACGCGGTCAAAAGCTTTCTGTAGATCTATCTGCATGATTGCTATTCGTTCTTCAAAGGCGTCACAAATCTCTAGTACACTTCTTACTATATGTATGTTCGTGGTGATGCTGCGACCTTTTATGCCGCATGTCTGGTGTGTCCCTACAATCTTTTCAATAATGTTCTGAATTCTCCTGGCTAAAACCTTCATGAATATTTTATAATCAGTGTTCAAAAGACTGATAGGTCGATATGATGTTACAGATTGAAGTTTGCTGCTATCATCTGTCTTCGGAATCAAGGCAGTATGCGCCTGCGTGTAAGAGCGTGGCAGTTTTTTCTTTTTGTATGCTTCTACGATAACTTCGTATAGCGCAACTGCCACGTCTTCTTTATAAACTTTATAAAACTCCGCCCCGATTCCATCAGGGCCGGGCGTCTTGCCTGTACTTAGGTCGTCAATAGCTTTTTTTATTTCCCGTACGCTGATAGGAGCCCCTAATTTTTTTCGTGTATCGTCGTCAAGCTTGGGCATCGCATCAAGAAAGACATCACAAAAACCCGTGGCCATCGGTACTCGTTTTCCGAGCAGATTGCGATAATGGTCCACAAACGCCTCCATTATCTGATCTTTTTCATTCGTCAGTATGTCATTACGTACTATTTCTCTGATTTCATTTCTTTGTGCGTACTTTTTTTCATCACCCAAAGCTCGTTTTGTGGGCGTCTCACCTATCCAAAGTTTTTCACTTCTAGCTCTTATTATAGCGCCTTTATACTTCTCTTTATCTAAAATCTCCAGTTTGTTTTTAGTATCTGTTATTTCATTGGTAAAGGAGCCGGGTTTCACAGTTTCTTCTGCGCCACCGAGTCCACTCAGGGTGGCCGTTCGCGCAGAAGCGGTAGCATGTTTTGCTCGCTCTTCTGTCGATGAAGCACATGTAAAATGACCAGTCATTTACATAGACAGATAAATAGATAGACATATGGATGAAAATATTAAAAAAAGTGCCGCCATATCCACGAAGTGAATGATGATGAGTGGGCGAAGTTCCGGAGGTAAACCTGGTAAACCATCAATCCTTCGTACATTTTGCCCACTTGATTTTATTGCAACACACCACCTAGCGTACATCGCTGAACTAAATCTAACGATTGCCTTCCACCAATGACACGCGCCATATGTGACACCATTTCTATATTATAACATCTCGCATCTTTCATCATCAATTACAAGTACCACCGTCTAGTCTATAATGGGCACGGCGGCACCCGAAGCATGCAGAGCGCTAATCCCTTCTTGTATGTCGTACAGATCGGCACTTTCCAGGTGCTGATACCGTCGGGGCATGAAGAAGCGGGCAAACCGACGACAGCGTGGACAGCAAATCCAGGCCGTGATAAAGCCCGCCACGTGCAACACGCACCGGTTGGTCTGGATGGCCGGCCCTACAAGTTGGACCCGTTGGGTTCAGCGACGTACTGCGCCGACGCCATCTTCAGCGCCCCCTCGGTGCCTCACTCAACGTCGACAACCCTGGATATAAATACGGCCCCCCAAGCGACGATCGGCACTTTCCTGCTGCTGATACCGGCGGGGCATGAAGAAGCGGGCAAACCGACGACAGCGTGGACAGCAAATCCAGGCCGTGATAAAGCCCGCCACGTGCAACGCGCGCCGGTTGGTCTGGATGGCCGGCCCTACAAGTTGGACCCGTTGGGTTCAGCGACGTACTGCGCCGACGCCATCTTCAGCGCCCCCTCGGTGCCTCACTCAACGTCGACAACCCTGGATATAAATACGGCCCCCCAAGCGACGGTGATTAATGGGCACGGCGGCACCCGAAGCATGCAGAGCGCTAATCCCTTCTTGTATGTCGTACAGGTGAGAAAACGCTACGTCGAATGCATGCGTTCTGACTGCCTCTTCTTGATTGTGCTGCCGTGCCCAAGGTTGCTTTGTGATCCCTTGTGTAACTTGTCCTGCTATTTGAGGGACCTGTTATTACTAGCAGGTGACGTCGAGACAAACCCCGGGCCCGACTTAAAACAAATTTCTCAACAACTAACGCAAATTGCTGGTGATATTAAAGAAATTAAAGAAGAACGACTAACCGCTATTGAGTCCAAATTAGAAAAACTGGCTGCCTTAGATGAAAAAATACTGGACTGCACCACAAAAGTTTCCGCCTTAGAAAAAGTAGTATCAGGCCTAGAATTAAAGCTGGATGAATGAGAAAACCGGTCAAGAAGAAGTAACTTGATAGTGTATGGCATCCCCGAGGATGAAAAAGAAGACGAGGAATCACTAGAGCAAGTAATAAACAATACAGTTGCGAAAGGTGTTCTGAAAATTGAACCTGTTTCAATCGAAAGGATACATCGGCTCGGTAAACCAAGCGCGAACAAAACTAGACCAATAATTTTCAAACTCCTTGATGATCGAGACAAAACAAAGATTTTGAAAAACTCTCATAAACTAAAGGATACCGACATATCAATTGGCGAAGACTTTTCCCAGCGTGTGCGTAATATAAGAAAAAAATTGTGGGACTCAGTGAAACCAAATAAGAAATCCGGGCAAAAGGTACATCTTGTCTACGACAAAATTAGTATAGACCGTATTCTTTATCGCTGGGATGACACCGTAAACGATAAAGTGATGATTGGCGAGGCAAAAATCCCTCAACTGGAAAAAAAAAACCTGCCAAGCGACGGGCCGGCGTCTCGCACTCGAAACCGCCCCAGTTGAGGTTTATAAATGTGAATTGCCGAAGTGTCTTAAACAAATTAGAATCTCTTGAATGCCTACTTCTCGACCTTGAGCCAGACTGTGTTGCTTTAACCGAAACCTGGTTAAATAATGACATTTTAGATAGTGAAGTAACGCCCCAAATTACAATATAATGCGGAAGGACAGACCGACACGAGGCGGTGGAGTAGCGTTAATGATAAAACGCGAAATACAATACACTGTGCTGCCAGAGGTTGAAGGTGTAGAAGCTGTCTTTTTGAAACTAAAATTTGGCCTTCACACGACAATTGTGGGCTGCTGCTATCGCAGTCCTACTTCTGGCGAAGATAGCATGCAATCGCTCTACAACTACATTGAACAAAACATACAAAGCGCAAGATTCATCTTGTTGGGTGATTTTAACCTTCCTGATATCGACTGGCAATCCATGAAATTTCATTCCGCATGCTCAGATGTCCTTATCGACACAATGCTGCGATTTAATCTTCACCAAGTAGTCAACAAACCAACACGTGTCCAGGGAGAAACTTCAAATATTCTTGACCTTATATTCTTGAGTAACCACTTCCCAGCCGATGAAACAAAGATTGAAGTTATGGATGGCATATCTGATCACAAGCTCACTTTGTGCACTGTCCCCTTTCGTGATAAAATAGAACCAACAGAGGACGGTACCGCCATCTAGTGAACACTGCAAGAACTAAACTAGAGGTGGCTACATACAGGCTACAGTGGACGCACAGCCCACGCCCTAAGGAGCTTCGCCCCTAAAACAACGTGGTCTCTCGTGAGTTGGTTTAAGGGTTCTGCTATTTTGGAAAAGTTCGGAATGAAGCGGCGATAGTACGCACAAAGGCCCAGAAAACGGCGTACGTCGCGTTTATTCGTGGGCGTTGGGAAGGCAGTGACAGCCACTGTTTTCGCGGGGTCTGGGCGAATTCCATCACTTTGAGGACATGGCCAAGAAACTTGAGCTCCTCGTAGCCGAAGTGGAATTTTTTGGGTTTGAGCGACAGGCCAGCTGTTCGTAGCGCCTCAAGTACTGCACGAATACGCTGAAGGTGTTGCTCGAAAGCCGATGAAAAAATGACGACGTCATCTAAATAGAAAAGACACGATTGCCACTTGAGACCGGACAAAACTGTGTCCGTCATTCGTGTAAAAGTCGCAGGAGCAGATCACGGCCCAAAAGGAAGCACCCTGAATTCGAAGAGCCCGTCAGGAGTAAAGCAGGCGGTCTTTTCTCGGGCACGCGCATCGATCTCAATTTGCCAGTAACCACTGCGTATATCCATGGATGAAAAATATCGGGTGTTTCTAAGGCGGTCGAGTGAGTCGTCGATGCGAGGAAGCGGATGAACGTCTTTCTTTGTCACGGTGTTCAGTTTGTGATAATCAACACAGAAACGCAATGCGCCGTCTTTCTTTTTCAAAAACAAAACCGGTGATGCCCATGGGCTTGTAGATGGCTGAATGATGTCGTCAGCAAGCATTTGTTGTACCTGGTCATGGATGGCGTCTTGTTCTCTGCGCGAAACTTGATAAGCATGTTGTCGAATAGGCCTTTCACTGGGCTTGTACAGATTGTACATGTCAGGGATATAGGTCTAAAGTTAGATATATCATTTCCGCATCCTCCTTTATGCACAGGAACAACTTTGGCCTTTTCCCACTCCACAGGTAAAGAGCACGTTGATAGTGATTTGTTAAACATGACGCACAGATATTTAGCAAAATTACTTACCCGGATTTTAAATATGCCGACGACACCAGCATACTAAATTATCTAAATATAAAGTTTCCGTCCTTCGAAGAATTGTCGAATGATAGTTCCACGACCATTGAAACATTATGGTCTCAGTTAAAAGAAATTATGCACCACTGTATTAATACCTTTGTACCTCTTAGAGTGAAAAAAATTAAGAAACACAACCCGTGGATAACACGTGAGGTAATACATGCGAAACGCAAAGTAAAGCGAATACGAAAGAGAATGAAACGAAAACCCGGAGCAGTAACAGTAAATAATTTGACTGCTGCTGTGAGTGACCTAAAAACAAAAATCAAAACAGCGAAGAGCAACTATTTCACTAAAACGTTGCCAAACTTTCTAAAAAATTCCCCCAGCAAGCTTTGGAGCTACCTAAAGCCTGCAAAAAACAACAAAAGCAACACACCCCCGGAAAAAGATAACCCGATCACTGCAGACAAAATGAACAGCTATTTCAAGTCTGTATTCACTGTCGATGACGGAAACATTCCAGACATCGACACTAGTGCGGAAGGTACCCTGGAATTGATTATTGTCAATGAGGCCGGTGTCATAAATCTCTTGTTAAACTTGGACACAAAAAAAGGAGCAGGGCCTGACAACATTCCTAACATCTTTCTTGTAAGATATGCAGAGGTGCTAGCTAAATATCTGTGCGTCATGTTTAACAAATCACTATCAACGTGCTCTTTACCTGTGGAGTGGAAAAAGGCCAAAGTTGTTCCTGTGCATAAAGGAGGATGCGGAAATGATATATCTAACTTTAGACCTATATCCCTGACATGTACAATCTGTAAAATCTTGGAGCACATAATTCTTAAACAAATAACTAATTTCCTAGAAGAAAAACGTATATTATCTCCCTATCAGCATGGCTTTCACCGAGGTCTTTCAACCATAACCCAATTAGTGGAATTAACACATGAGGTATCCCAGAGTATTGACAACCAAAAACAAACTGATCTAATCTTCCTCGATTTTGCCAAAGCATTCGACAAGGTATCACACAAGAAATTACTTCAAAAACTTGAGGCCACCTCAGGAAATTCTACTGTTCTTAACTGGATCAAAAATTATCTTACTGATCGTACACAGTATGTGGAATTTAACGATGAAACCTCTGCTACCACCTCCGTCACATCTGGAGTTCCGCAGGGCTGTGTGCTGGCGCCAATTTTGTTTCTTCTCTTTATTAATGATTTGCCTACAAATATTAAGGAAAAAATCAAATTATTCGTGGATGACTGCGTGCTATATCGAGAAATAAACTCAACGGAGGACCATGTAGCTTTAAATAGTGCTTTACAAGATGTTTCCTGCTGGTGCCGTAAATGGCAGATGTCACTTAATGCAAACAAGTGTACAATTTTATCAGTAAGTCGAAAAAAAAACTAGGTCAAATTTTCTTTACACCATTAATGACATTCCCATAACTAGAGTAAGTCAGCATATATATCTTGGAATTATTATAACTGAAGATCTAAGATGGGATGCACACATAAGTTACGTTACTTCAGCTGCACTACGCCGCTTGTTTACACTCAGATACCGACTTCGCCAGGCCCCGCCTTCTCTAAAACTGCTTGCATACACTTCCCTTGTGCGATCATTACTTGAATACGGTAATATTATTTGGTCACCATTCACAAAACAGCAAATCACGAAACTGGAAGGAATACAAAGGAAAGCCATGAGGTTCATTTACAACAAGTACAGACATACAGATTCTCCGACTAAACTAATGAAAAAAGCTGGATTACTTACTCTAATGAATAGAACAAGGTTAGCACGTGCAAAATTCATACATGAATTAATACATGGTCATTTAAACATTGATGTATCCGCTTATCTTACGTTTGATCAAACTAGAACAACACGCCAAAAACACCCAATGAGACTTAACGAATACTCCTTCAACACAAACTGCTTTAAGTACTCATTCTTTCCGTTAGCCACTAATGAATGGAATAAACTGGATCCGAGTATCTCCAGCAATACCGAATTAGCAAAATTTCTAACCCTTGTCGAAAATGAACTTTGTATTATGCAAACGGAATCACCTGGTTGATTTTAATATGTGTGTTCGTGTGAACATTATACGAGCGAAGTATCATGTCATCATATTTTTTCTTTAAGCAATTTTAGTACTGAATCCAGGTGAAGATAAATCGCTCTGTTGATTCTTGAACATGTTTCTGTTTTTCAGTGTGTATAAATTTGCCCTTCCTTGAAATACTTCGCCATATTGTAGGGTAGTTTCTTATTGCTGTAACTTCTTGTTGTGTTTCTTGATGCATATGCCAATATGTCAACCAATGTGTCAACCAAGTCGCTGAATTTATTTTCTTCGGACAACTTTTCTTTACACTGTAAACAGAAATAAGCCGAGATAGGAGTAAATGACCTTGTCCTTTAGCGCACGCCCAGATGGGAGTTTTAAAAAACCGTCCGGAGGGAGTAAAAAATTTACTCCCCATCAGTAGGGGGTTTTTGCATGGTGCCAGGGGAGTTTTTATTTACATCCATTGGGGAACTTCTTCAGGTCAGTATGGGAGTAAATTTTTTGCATCGACAAAAAAAAAAAATTACGTCAACAGCTGTACCATGCGCAAGCGTAAGTTTAATTACATAACATTTAATGCGCACAACAGTGATTACAGTACACAAACATTATCACAACGTTCACGTTATATCACAACACTCGCACTCACCACAGCTTGCCACACGCAGTACACACCTACTATACAGTCACCGGGTATATATATGCACCACATTTTTACCTCCCATGTAGCCCTGGTGAAAGCCTTTTTTCGCTATTAGTTAGGCAATAAATACGCACGGCGTAAGTATGAAGTATGAAGTGCTCACATCACGCAGTGGCGTGATGTGAGCACTTCAACACACATGCCTTTTATCCTAAGCCCGCCTAACATTCATTAGTTTTTTACTATAGCGAAAAAGTTTCATCAGTTGACGCTCTGTCGTACGGGCTGAATTTGCATTAGCAGTACTGTTTGTGGACCCGTAAAATGCACGAAATCATACACAAAGTGCGCGCGGCCTTGAACGAACACATTAACGAGGCACATTTAGCAGCTCCAGCGATGAACCGAGGTAGACCGCCGCTACCGCATTCGACGACTAGGCCTCACTCTCGAGTACGGCACGGTGATTCGATGAATGAGAGCTGGCGATCACAAAATGCTTGCTGATGTGCAGTTTACGTCTCGTTTTTCCGATGCACAGAAATAGGTGTCCGCTATCCACGCAGTTTAAGCTACGGAGCGATAGACTTAAACGAATGAGACGGTTCGCAGTCGCTTTTCCCGTTGCTCGCATGCATTGCATGTATAGCTCGCAGAGCTCGCCACGGCGCCGGTGCGCAGTGCGAGCTCGATACGATGCCGGCTCGACACCGACGGCATAGCGAGGCCTTCTTACCACGTAGATGTTACAGCCGCGATGAAATACCGGTGACACTCTGAGAAGCCACTATCGGCGGAGACGGGGCGAGCGCGTCGCCGGCGCAACTCTCAGACTGGTTGCCGGCCAGCCTGCCGTAGTCGAGCGAAGCCTACTTCGAACCGCTTCGAAGTTTTACGGCGCAATCGCTGACGATCGTACTCCGCCTCATTCGGCGCTCGCCTTGTAGTTAGTCATTGACAGCTGCGGTCGCAAGGCGCAGAAGACTGTTATACATCCCAGCAGCCTTCATTTTTTGTGAAACACATTCTTTGCATCGCCGGTGGTCGGTGCTAGCTCGTAGCGCTTGCCGCGGTGGCCGGCGCGCAGTGCGAGTTCGATACGATGCCGGCTTGATACCGACGGCATAGCGAGGCCTTCTTACCACTTAGATGTTACAGCCGCGATGAAATACCGGTGACACTCTGAGAAGCCACTATCGGCGGAGACGGGGCGAGCGCGTCGCCGGCGCAACTCTCAGACCGGTTGCCGGCCAGCCTGCCGTAGTCGAGCGAAGCCTACTTCAGACCACTTTGAAGTTTCTGATGGTGAAACTCCAGGAGCAGCCGCTGACGATCGTAACAGCTTACTTTTGCTACCATTAATTTATTCTTCGAAGTTTTTTGTTACTCGGCCCTTTGAAGCGCGGCATTCACGACGTTTCGTTGAGGAATCAGACCGATGTGCAGCGTGGTTTAACGGTGCGAAATATATTGAAATGTTCCCAGTAAATACCAACCAGTCGTTGCTATTCTTCGGTGCACTTATAATATCGTTGCCTGTTGACAGATGCTTACACGATTAGCCACACAAAGCACATGTGTTTCACACCGACGTGCAAACATATGCCCGTACACACACATACACACACACACGCACACGCACACACACACACACACACACACACACACACACACACACACACACACACACACACACACGTCACGCCCAAAGAGGGTTTTTAAAGCTCCTATAGGGAGTTTGTGACCACGCGACCTGAAACTCCCTGGGGAGTTTAACAAGGTCATGTCGTTCATAAACTCTGTGATTAAGGAGGGACGTTTTACGATGACATGTGCCGAGTTCACTCCCTACCAGGGAGTAAATAATTGAGGCAGGGGAGTTTTGTGGGCTTATGTGCTGGAGAAACTCCCATCTCGGCTAACTTTTGCTTACAGTGTACACTAATGTTTTATGCCTTCTCTGATCTGAAATTGTTAAATGATCCGATTCTGTTAGTTTCATTCTGTACTTTATCGCGATGTATGTCTTTATCGTTTACCTATTCAAATTTTTATGTTCACGCCCTTCCTGCTAAAATCCCTGATGGGATTGGCAGTATGTCGAAATAAATAAATAAATAACATCTTTCATCTTTTCATCATCAGCTACAAGTACCGCGATCTAATGAACACTTCAAGAACGAGAGGTGGCTACCTACAGGGGACGGTCCCGCCATCTAGTGAACACTGCAAGAACTAAACAAGAGGTGGCTTCATACAGGGGACGCACAGCCCACGCCTTAAGGAGCTCCGCCCCTAAAAGGGAATTTGACCCGGACGTCATTCGAACACGCAACCTTCTGATCTGGGGGTCAGACGCGCTACCGTTGCGCTACCGAGTCCACTTAGGTTAGCCGTTCACACACACGAGATAGTACGTTTTGCTTGGCCTTCTGTCGATGAAGCACAGGTAAAGGGACAAGTCATTGCAGACAAACAGATAAGTGGATAGACAGATAGTTGAAAATGAAAAAAAAGAACTTGACCTGGACGCCAGTGATTCGAACACGCAACCTTCTGATCTGGAGTGAGACGCACGAGCGTTGCGCCACCGAGTCCCTTTGTTTTTCTTTATTCAGAGTTTAGTACATCATGTGCACACATCAATAAAAACACTTTCGCAAAAAGTACAAAGAAGCTTTTAAAAACGCCAAACACACATTGCTTGGCGTAATATTATTAGAAAAGTTTAAGCACGACCAGTTCATTCACTACAGGTTGCCACTCTGCATGCATAAGTACATATATTATATAGGGTATGCTTTCAATGAAGTATTTTCTGGCAGGGCATGCATTAACATCAAGATGACGACATATACCATGCATGCTTTCCAGATGGCGTGCATACTTAACAACATAAATATATCATATGGTATGCCAATGTCGCTATTAAAAGGTAGAAAACGGATTCCATAAGGTGGTAAATGTAGTTCTTTTCTTAAAGTTCTTTGCAAAATGTCCCAAATAAATGTAGCGTCCAAACAATCTAAAAATAGGTGACCAATGCTCTCTAGCTGGCTTGTGACATAAAAGACAATTAACAGATCATGGGACAAATAAACCTTTTTCCTGTTGCAATGGTTTTACCGGAAGCGTGCCAGGGTGTAGTTGAAAGAAAACGTCTTTGCTGATGGTCGTATCCCAATTCTTTAACCCTTTTCAGGACGTTTTTCTCAGGACCTTTTCCGTACATCGTACGGTAAATCGGCACAGGTAGCATTACATCGGTAAGGTCCTTATATAGTTGTCTTCTTGTCACACCACTTGGATAATGTAAAGAAAAACGTCCGTCTAGTATATTGAAAGCAGACACCACTTCGCGCAGATAACCATGAATGCCTTTGCGCCTAGCACAATAGCAAGACACAGCGAATTCGGGTAGATAACAGCATAATCTACTTTGAAGCATAGTAAGAAAGAAACGATGCCTTTGATCGCGCAAAAAATAAACCTTGAAACTATTTGCTTGAAGAATAAGTGGGCTAGTCCCAGCCCACCCGCCTTCACTGAGCGGAAAAGATTTGTATGGCTCCAGCTTTTCCACTTATAGGCCCAAACAAAAGGGGCAAAAACTGTGTTTACCTTTTGTTCTTGAGTGGTTCATGCACAGCACTTGAAGTACATACCAAATTTAGGCCGCTAGAATGATATTGCAGACCGTTAACCTCGCGAATATTCAGAGGATTTTTCCTCCCCACTTCACTTTCTCTCTTAAGTTTTCCGTCTCTTCTTTCTAATATTCAGTGGGATCATTAAAACTCTGCAATTGTCCACTAAGGTACTTCGTCGGCACGGAGCTCCACTTCACCTTTTCGAAGACGTCAAGCTTTCGTCCAAGGTTGCATGCCAGAAACCTGCGCTCTTATCACAAATTAAAGCGCTGCCTGACCACTTGCAGTACTTATCTGCTACGCTAACGGCTTCACTAATGCTTTCCCTACTTTGCGAAAAACAGCGATACCATCTGCGTATGACAGTACTTTGACCTCAGTAGACATCAACTGAAAGCCACGTATTATGTCATTGCTACCCATGTTCAAACAAAAGGGTTTCAAATAGAAGGCAAATAACAATGGGGAAATCGGACATCACCAGCACTCCTAGATATAGGAACGTTTTTGGTGACTTCCTTGTTGATAACAAGGCTAGCAAAGCAGTTCCTATACGACATTTTACGCCATCTAATATAACACTTCCAATATTTACATGTTCCAATATTGAAAATAGTACTGCATGCACGACACGGTCAAAAGCCTTTTCCAGGTCTAGTTGCAGCATCGGTACTTAGCTGTCCCTTACATCGCAGCAATCTAGAATGCTCCTCATGGTGTGGATGTTGGTGCCAATTGTTCGACCCTTGATTCCACATGTTTGGTCCTACTAAAACCTTTATCACACTTTGTAATCTCTTGGCAAACTCCTTCATAAAAACCCCGTAGTCTGTGTTAGTGATGCTTATGGGGCGATAAGCGCCCACAGGCAAGAGCTTTACCGGGTCATCACTCTTCGGGATAAGTACAATATGTGGCCTTCGAAAGAACGGCGCCCTTTCCTTTACTTCATAAGCCTCTGCAACGAGGCGACAAAGTACCTCCGACAGCTCATCTTTGAATGTTTCGTAAAAGAATGCACCTAGTGCATCTGGGCTGGGCGTTTTTCCTTCAGTGAATTCATAATGGCCTTTTCTATTTCTCCAACTGAAATTGGCTGCCCCAGGCGTTCGGTAGTCTCCTTGTCTAGTATAGGCATCATTGACAAGAACTCGCCGTCCAGGTTTTTTTTTTCTTTTACCACTGCTGCCCAGCAATCCTCTGTAATAATCGACAAACGCTTGTTTTATCATTTGTTTGTTCGTGGTCGTCACCTCCTTATTTTTATGCATTTTATATCATTATGCGATGCTTAGCCCTTTTCTTAGCACCGTGAGCGTTTCGTCGGTGATTCGCCCATCCAAAATTGCTCGGCGCGTGCGTGTATGACTGCTCCTCTCTAATTTTCTATGTCCGCTTTTTCGAGCTGTTGTTTTACTTCTCTTATCTCTTTAGCTAAGGTGCCTGATCACGCTCTCTCAAGTGACAACAAGAGTTCAAGCTGGCCCCGTAGTTCCTTTTCATTTGTTTTTCCCTTGTAACGTACCCTACTAATCTTTCGATTGCAGCAATTTTAACTTCTTGCTTGAAATCTTCCCATGCAGTGACCAAACGCCCCGACTCAGTCAAGAGTATTTTATCGATAAGTATTTTAACCTTGTCCACGAAGACTTCATCGCTAAGTAATTTATTGTTCGCTTTCCAAAACTTCCACGAAAAGATTAGCTTTTTGTTTTTCGCACCTATGGTAAACATTACGGCGCTATGGTCACTGAAGGCTACCGGTTTATGCTTACAAGTGTTATATACCGGCACAAGTGCTTGCGATACGTACGCTCTGTCTAATGGGGCACAGCAATCGTGCTGGAAATGCGTGTACTTAAGGTCATTTCCATTTAGCAAAACATTGCCAACATCTTCCAACCCCCTATCTTGCATAAGCTCTGACAACAACAACGCACTTTGATCACGTGTGGTTAGACGTTTCATCCTATCTTCTCAGAAACACACACAGTTGAAATCGACCAGCAGTATCACATTTCTTTCACATTTTAAATACTCTTCGACACGTGCAAAAAAGGGTAACCGCTCAGTTGCGCTGTTCGGTGCATATACACAAATGACAGGCCATTTCACACCAAACCACACAAAATCAGACGAGACAAGGCGGCCATTATCGGTAGTATGAATGCATTCTTCAACTAACCCTAAAAAATTGCGCAAAAAGAGGGCGCACCCCTCTTCCCCTTCCAGGTACCAACAGAGTGAGAAATACAAACATTATTACGGGGCCTGAAAGGTTCGACCATACAGTCCGCTTGTTCTTGGCTTTCGACCTTCATTTCCTGTACCACTACCATATCGAGGTCGTCCTCCAGAAAGAGGCGACTAACCTGATACCGTACTTCTTTCGTCTAAAGCGTAGGCCACGAACATTTAAGGTAGCGACACGTAACTCCGTTTCATGCTGTGAAGGCCGTGCGAACGATAGTGCAGACTACATGGTTCTTACCTCCCCACATGATAGAACCCTGGCTTTCGCGGTTGAATTTGTGGGTATACACGAACAAGTTTGCCCCCCTCCACACGCTTTACATAGTGATGAAGCCATCTTTGTCGCATTCTTGTCCACCTACTTATTTTGCTCCCTCGTTGAAAGTCTGCGCCCGTTGCTACGAAGGGTGGCTTTGGCGGCGTACGCGCACCCGCCGCGATGTTCGGCTTTGTGAACCCGGAACTGAGTCGCCTGTGTGCTGGTGATTTCGCTGCCGGCTCACATCCAATCGTTTTGTGTTGTCCTGCGTCCTCTTTAGAACCTTCTTCGCGTGATGGCTTTGCACGTGGCATGTCTTCGACGGTCACGCCCTTTTTCAGCTGCAGGTTTACTTTCCTGGTCGAGGTTCCAGCGATTCCGTGGACTCGCCATAGCTCTTCCGTTACTTCGGTCACTTTTCCATGGTTCACTAGCACGCGGTGCGCATGTCTTCGTCTGGTACATCATGTAGTAGCTAATAAAGTTTTAGCCGCACATCCTGGTTGTTTGAGTCAATGACGAAGACGCTTTTTCTTGATCTTTACGTCGCTAAGCGCTAATATGTTCTTCGTGGGTTGTGCTGTACTGAAAAACACAGCCCAGATGTGATTCATATGGAATGCGCCTAAAGGAATTACTCAAGTCGGCACACCCTGGTGTGTCAAAGCATCGCGTACATCCTCAGCACAATAAGGTCTTGCATATAGCCGTGTGGAAAAATAGTATTATGAACATACGCACCTGTGGGCAATTGTGGCAGCACGACTTTGTAATCCTGTTTTTGATCGGCAACAATCCTTTTTACACGGCCCATCTGGGCCGCTTAAATTGCCCCAATGGAGCACATGATGCACACATCCGTAAACTGCGGTGGCCGTAAGTGGAATCCTTGCGCCACCGAGTCCATTCGCACCGAGGGTGTAGCATGTTTTGCTCGGCCTTCTGTCAATGAAGCATAGGTAAAGGGACAAGTAATTGCAGATAGACAGATAGATACAGATAGATGAAATTGAAAAAAAAGGAGAAATTGACCAGGATTTGATTCCAACACGCAAACTTGATTGATTTGTGGGGTTTAACGTCCCAAAACCACCACATGATTATGAGAGACGCCGTAGTGGAGGGCTCCGGAAATTTAGACCGCCTGGGGTTCTTTAACGTGCACCCAAATCTGAGCACACGCGCCTACAACATTTCCGCCTCCAACGGAAATGCAGCCGCCGCAGCCGGGATTGAACCCGCGACCTGCGGGTCAGCAGCCAACACGAAAACTTCTGATCTGGAGTCAGACGCGCTAACATTGCGCTACCGAGTCAATTTCGGGGGGGGGGGGGGGTTGCACTACGGATAGATGAAAATGAAAAAAAAAAAGAGCTTGACCCGGACGGGATTCGAACACGCAACCTTCTGATCTGGAGTCAGAAGCGCTAACATTGCGCCACCGAGTCAATTTCGGAGAGGGGGGGGGGCTTTGCACACACGTGGTAGCATGCTTTGCTCGGCCTTCTGTTGAGGAAGCTCGTGTAAAGGGACAAGCCATTCTAGATAGATAAGTAGATAGACAGATAGATGAAAATGAAAAAAAAGCGATCTTGATCCGGGTGTGATTCGAACACGCAACCTCCTGATCTGAAGTCAGATGCTATACTGTTCCGCCATCGAGTACACTTAGGGTGGCCAATCGTACACACAAATAACAAACTCTTTCTGCAGTATATTTGCCTTACGCGGCCGAATTTGAGATGAAATAGCCTGCGTGACTCCTGATATATGGGACAAAAGTTTTGGCAAATGCACCATAAATCATGCCGCCCCACCGTGGTGGTCTAGTGGCAAAGGTACTCGGCTGCTGACCCGCCGGTCGTGGGTTCAAATCCCGGCTGCGGCGGCTGCATTTCCGATGGAGGCGGAAAATTTGTAGGCCCGTGTGTTCAGATTTGGGTGCACTTTAAAGAACCCCAGGTGGTCGAAATTTCCGGAGCCCTCCACTACGGCGTCTCTCATAATCATATCGTGGTTTTGGGACGTTAAACACCATATATCAATCAACCATAAACCATGCCGTCACAGTAACTGACATACCATTACGCAGTCACTTATTTCTTCAAAAGGCGCTACAAAAACGCATTTGAATTTTGTAGCTCGGCTTTGCAAAAAAAAAAACACACACACACACACACACTCGCAATAAAAAGGTTATAAGTTTTTCAGATTCCGGATGCGACCAAAGATTGCCCTCGGACTCTTGGCTATAGTATAGGAAGCTATCAATATTCAAACACAGGCTGAGCTTGTTAGGCAAACGTGTACATTCCACCTGTTTGTCACAGTCCCAATATTGCGAAACTTCCCTTCTACCAGCTCTCTGGCGCTATGGGCCCTACCTGCAGTTTGCAAGAGTATCCTGTAGCACATGACGGTAGTGACAAGAAACGAGAGTGGCTCCGTGAAACTGACAGCAGTGTCGTAACCGTGGCGTGGGAGAACCACGATTCTACTACTCATGCTTGTAAATATTTGTCATATATTAGGCACACTGATTTCGTTGTCGTGAGAAACGATGCCTCGTTTTAGACGGTGATAATCTGCACATCACTGCTGAGTCGGCACCGATCATGTTGCAACGGAAAGGCCGGTGGCGGCAAGTTTGTCGTCACCGCGCGAGCTACCGCCGATCTGCGAGACGCTGCGATCCACCACTAAATCTGCGAGACGCTGACACACCACGTGTGCATTACCATTAAAAAGGCCCGTAGAATCGCCACTTACCGGGGGACTACGTGCCATCTGTTCATTGTGCCGAGTCGCTTAACCTTCAAGTAGGGCCCAACCAATTCAATTGGTGTTGAGCAGAGAACATTACATTTATGCGCACTTGGTCGGACTTTGAGCGGTACACGCCGGCTCTGCGAGGTCTTTGTTTACGCTCACAAGGTGGTGAACACACGAATCGACGCGGCATTTTCGTTTGCAGCGCAATAGTTATTCATTGCTTTCTGCCATCACGAATACGTTGAATATAGGAACAATTCGTGCCGCCTTCCAGTCTTCTGGCAATTCCGGGGACAACAAAAAAGACACGAAAAATGACAACTGAGTATTGCGCAACAGACGCTGCAAAGCGACGCAAAAATATGTTGGGGATATTGTATTTTATAAGTATCCAACAAGGTTGCGAGAAAGTCTGCCCGAAAAATAACGCGTGCGAAATCGTATAGCGAACGTGCAGCATAACTTACAAAAAAAGTAGTTATTGTATTTCGTAGCCTGCTTGCGTAAAGTAAATATGTTGACTGAAAGCTGTCTCCGTGTCCGGGCTGCTTCACATATAGAGCTTAATATAAAAATCATTCCAATAGGCATGCAGTCTCTAACATCGACATGAGGGATTCGCTCAGCAAGTTAAACAAAACCGAAATGTAATTGTAAATGTACAAAAACATGCTGCATATGCCTGTCAAACCTCGTTGTAAAGCCGTCCGTGACTTGTGAAATGCACTTCGCCACGGCGAGGACTATACGTCATCTTCGCTCATTAGAGATTAACTATAAATGATGTCTTCTCCGATCAAGCGGGTCGCCCCATTGATTCGTTCTCGAAAGTTAGTCCATTGAATGGTGCGACAAGAGGCCGTTGCTCCAAACAGCCACTGTACCTGTCGTTTACTGTATTTTATTATTGCGATTACATCGCTTTTACTTCCTCTCCTCACAAGCATACGCATGGATAGGGTCGGGTGGAGTCCCATGACTTCGATATGCATGTACAGAATTGATCTGCTCAAATTGCTGCCGATAGTCACGACACAGAAGAAAGCCACTGCGCTTGACGATTCTTTGAGAAGCTGTTTGTTGTCCTAGAGCAACCCTTCTCAGCTGTGAGTATACTTGCACCTCCTACTTCATTGCGTGTTCGCAGTGACGTGTAGGTGCACGAAAACTTAGGAGAACGAGGTCGAAACTTGAAGCGTGCGGCTATCCCACGTGCACATATCATGCTAGGTACTAGAAAACATTAGTAGTGCAGATGCGAGTACTCATAGTAAGTCAGCACTCTTATCCCCGTATTTATAAACGCTCCCTGACTGGAACTTGACTGCCGCCGCTTGTACAAACACGTTTCGAACGCGCTACTTCAGCCGGTGCTTGAGCGCGCGGGCGTTTGGTCTTCGCGGGCTGTTCTTGCCAAGACAGTACGAGCGTGTTTTGAACGCGCTGCATTGAATGCAGTGGTAAGTCTAGTCGGGGAGCATTTATACATACGGGGGTTAGTGCATCAATGACCTCGCTTCTTCGTCGGGAGTGGAGCGACCTTCTATCTGAGCTTCTGCCGCCTAAACGTAGCACTGTCTGCCATTTTCACGCCGAGCGTGCGCGCCGCGAAGTTGCTATGACGCGGTTACAGCATGCCGTTAATTTACAGGAAAGTGTGAACGCTGTCGCTCGAAATGTGAGGCTGCTGTGTGCCACTGTATTTCCTCACAAGTCGCAACCTTCGGTACTACTTTGACAATCTGTTTGTTGTGGTACGCCTTCAGAAGCCGGTTCCTAGCGCCTGTCACTGGGCTGCTCTGAAGCTAGTTTATGTAAGCCGCATTGTTGAGCGCCTTGGCATAGGTTAAGCAAAACGCGCACCTGCGCAGTGCTGGTCGAAGTATATACCTGTTGCACTTACAACCGTACTAGGGTGGCTAGAATGGGGAGGTGTGATGAGCGGGGCGCTTTTCGCTTGTCGGAGAGTGTCACTCGGCGCGCCGATGCCGCAAGGGGCGCTGATGGCAGCGGCGCACTTCCCTGTGTTTGCTGCAGGTGCGCTGGGATTTTCTTCGCAAGCAGTCGCTACATTGCAAGTATGCCATCAGTCAGTGTTTGCGCTAGGTCCCTCTGAAATGCCCGAGGATGTCAACGGTAAAAAAGGAGACCCAGTGCTTTGTGCTAGGGTGCCGACAGTGTTGATAGATCTTGCATCGTACACTGCTGAGTGATGTGACTCCCGCCTTGTATATTATGTCATAGGCTATGTTGCGAGAAAGCGCATACTTAGCAATAATTGTGATGAGTGCAAGGACGCCTGTGTTGTCTCGAGAGAAAATGTGCTAGGAAATCTCCCAGCCCAGGCAAGCAAACTGTGGGATCTGGGTGGACTTTTGTATCCGTCGAATTCCCTTTATACCCTCATCCTTAACCTTGAGGACAAAATCACTCGTTTCTTGAGCTCAGCACGTCTTCACGCCAAGTCGGCCATGAGATGCTGAAGGGAATTGGCGAGACACAACAAATTGGCTGCCCAAAGCACGGTGCTCTCTTGACCAAAAGTGTGGTGCGAATTTATTGCCTCACTCGTGTCCACTTTTTTTTTGAAAGGCATGAACCAAAAAGAAGACGAAAAGAAAGGGCGGAGAGTTAAGCCATGTGTACTCTTGTGGCAAAGCTTGAATACCTTGGCATGCATGAAAATAAAGTTATGTTTTTGTTAAAGAAGTGTCTCCTCTATTTCTGCTGCTGGGGACAATTCTCAAGTCACAGGCTTTGCGGCATTTGTGCTTATTTTTATTTACTAATACTGTTGGCCTGTCGGCCGTTACGGGTGGGACAAAGCAGGACATTTGCATGGTCAACATCGTGTGACTTGAGAAGAGAAAAATAAGAATTCATATTACACAAGGAAAAAAAACACAAGCGTACATAAAAAAGAAAGAAACCATACTACACAAGAAACCGTACATAAGCGAAATAGTTCCTGTATACATGATCAAATTATGCGACGTCATAAATGCACAGTTAACAAGCGATGTTAGAAAATACAACCAACCATTACCGTACAAAAACACACAGCAGTACCTGCGAAATAATCTGTACATACACCGATCAAAGAATACAAAGCTAACCACACAATGCAACAACTGAACTCTGACAACCACTAAATAGACAGCATGCGTAAAGGCGTGCGTCTTTAATGGCCTACTAGGTTTTCTTCAAATTGTTCTACACTATTACTTTCTCGCATTTGTAGTGGCGATTGATTCCATTCTTTCATGGTTCTTGGGAAGAAAGAAAACGCGTAACTGTTAATGTGCATCTGAGGTATTTCGAAAGTACCATCTTTGATTCTTCGCAATGCTCTACCTTGTCGTGCTATCAAGTACTGACTGCTATTGATTTTGAATTTGTTTTTAGAGAGAAGGGAAAAAAAAGCTTTAGTATTGCTATGCGCCTGCATTCAGCAAGCGTGGGCAAGTTTAGCAAACCGAGCATTTCGGTGACGGAATCTACGAGAGTATCACGCTGGAATAAACCTTGCTGCTCGTCGTTGAACTCTTTTCAGTCTCTGAATTAACTCTGACTGATGAGGGTCCCAGATTATACTGCCATACTCTAGCATGGACCAAACGTAGGTCAAATAAGCTGTTAGTTTTACTGACTTAGAGGCGAATTGCAGTTTTCGTCGCAAGAACCAGAGCTTCTCTTTCGCAGTTTCGCATATTTTGCCAACATGGTAACACCAGCTTAAATTCATGGATATATTTACGCCTAAGTATTTCAGCACGTCAACCATAGAAAGCACCAAGGAATTCACTTTGTAATTAAAGTAGATGATGTTATTTACTTTATTTGTTACGCGCAATAAAACAGTTTTATTCTCATTTATTTTCATTTTGCATTTGTCGCACCAATCTTCTACTGTCTTAAGAGCATCACTGAGTAACTCCTGATCAACCGGGCTATCAATTTCTTTGTACAATAGACAATCATCAGCGAAAAGCCGGACAGTGATCTTTTTGTCAATTTCAGAGGCGGTATCATTAATATAGACTAGGAATAGCACTGGGCCTAACACAGACCCCTGGGGAACACCTGACGTCACGTTCAACGGTTTTCATTTAATGTGTTCTACTTCTACTTAATGTGTTCTACTTCTACTTCCAAACTTGCTTGCTCTTCCTTCTCCGCCGTTCTGCTCCGAAGGTACGCGGTTATCTATTTTACTATTTGTTCGTTTATTCCCATAGCTCCAGTTTCAGAAGCAGTTCTGCATGTAGCACTCTGTCGAATGCTTTCGACAGATCAAGACAGATGGCATCTGTGTGTTTTTTTTGACTCACGTCATGGCAAAGTCATTAATTGTTTCAAGAAGCTGTGTTGCTGTAGCGCTCTTACAGTAGCGCTCTTACAACGTTACTCGTCTAAGTTAATGAGCAATCGTAGGCTGCTAACACTTCTACGCTCGGTAACCGATAATTGAATGCCAAGTGAGAATTTAAGCTGCGACTCGCACAAGATTATGCGTTCGTGGCGGAGCCGCAAAACGAGGCTCTTTACCGACGTTTCTGCTCGTGGATGAAGGAACTTAACATGCTCTAAGTAATATGAAGCCTTCAAGTAATCGCAACATCTCGTAACACCCCTGCAGTTCTGCCGTGAGTAACCACAATATCCCGAAATCCACAAAAGTGGGTGTCGGGTCTCGCTCATATGCCTTCTCAAGAATTGTTTCAGGGGCGAAAAAATATAGAGATACTTAAGCCACGTAAGACATTACGTGGCTTAAGTATCTTAAGTATTGTCGTACATTGACTCAATAAAAAAGGTTTTCACTGAAAATAGGTGACCGCCATATAGCGTGAGAGCAGACCCGTAGCCAGAAATTTAGTTTTTTTCGGGGGGGGGGGCACTTGAAAAAAACTAGCTACTCCCCCCCCCCCGCATACGGGCCTGCGTATAACTGCGTGAGAGAGATTTCTGCGGAGAGCTGCCCGTGCTCATTCGTATGTCACCTACGCAAGGGTACCCGCGCCTCTGCGTGCAGCGCTCCAAGCGGCATTGGCAGGCTTTGGAGACAGGTTTCAGCGGCCGCTTTTCACACCTTCTCATTCTAGTCACCCTAACCGTACTATCGTGAGCAATGAGAGTTGGAACCAGGGTTACCAGATGGCGTGAGCCTCAAACCGCCGAATTGGACTTCGAAACAGCCCAAACATAGCCCAACGATAAATTAAAAGTAGCCCAAAAATAGCCCAAGTCAGTTGTTATTTGTACATTTTTTTGCCGCTCATATTATGAACTTCCTGGAAAACTATATTAGCTTTATAATTATCAACCAAAATTTTATTCTCATAAAGATGATAATACAGCTCAGCCACTCCCATACGACTTGTGAAGAGGGCCTGTAAAATTGTTACATATCGTTATACAAACACAGAACACGTACGAAAAAAAGAACTGAGAAGACTTCCGGCATTATTTACTGAATACCATGGGCCGAGGACCCTTCTTCGTCAATTGGCGAGACAAAATCCTATCGGAATGGCTCTGACAACAAAACCAAGCATGTACTGAAGCTGAACAAAGAGCGCAGAGCCATCATCAAATATTGTGAGACGATCTACAAGGTATATATAAACCATACAACCATGCTGGAAAGCGAGACCGACTGGAGCAGAAGACTACTACGGAGTCACATATTTACAGCGAATGACCCAAAACATTTATTGGTCCCTCGGAACAAAGGCACCAAGTTCGTTCCGATGCTTGGGGTTCTTACGCGGTTTCACGTATTTGACACTGAATGCAGTTAAAATAGTTTTGCTGAATTCACCTACCTTCTGTCTAATGCCTACATTTAAAGGCTCCCTTTGCTCAGTCCCAGAATAATCAAGGGGAGCTGGGAGGGGGGGGGGGGTAAAGGGAGGCAAGTGCTCTCTCTCTCTCAAAATACGTTTTCGAAGTGATGACACGTCAAGCCCTTTCTTTGATTATGTCTCCAAGTGCAGGGATCGTTGAACACATTTGACTATTTTGTTCGCAGGACTCAAGCAGCGCGGGGAAGTTCTTGGGGTCTTGTGTTCTTCGTATATTCGTAGGGGCGGCTGAGATTACAAAGGGACAGGTGCATGCTTAACCTGTTTGGCATCCCCGATTCGAAAATTCTCCACCATTGTAACTTCTTGCCTATCGATAACAATGTAGCCGAAAAATAGCCACATAGCCAAAGAGAAAATTTTGATGCCAACTCGAACAAAAAAAGTAGCCCAATTTGATTATTCATAGCCCAGTTCGGTAACCCTGGTTCGAACACGCGTGGGCGTGTCGAATAACCTCGAACCCTACGTCGGCTGATTTGCAGTGGCCGCTGTCGGAAACAAAGTGGAAAGGGTTCCGCGTTTCTGCTGTGGGCCCTCCTGCCTCAATTACCTTGCTGCAAAGGGGGAGCTTGGCAGTGTGTCACAGAACGAGCGCTAAAAAAGGGCGCGACGCCAAATTCTTGCGATAACGGGCGGGAGAAACGCCGCGAAGTCAAAAGAAAAAAAAAGGAAAGAAAAAGAAAACAAACGGCCAAGGCTCCCCGGGCGCGCGCTCTCCCCGCAGAAGCGTGGCTTCACGACGAACTTCCTCACCTCACAACGGCGGCCGAGCAAGCACTCGATTTTTCCAGAACGAAAGGGGCGTGGTCATACCGAGTTGACTCATCGGCCGGAGAGGGCATTCCAACCGTCTCGCCCTCTTCCCAGCTTTCGCTGCGTATCGCGCCGACGAAATGACGAGAAGCGTCTGGAATGCCGCGCGCAAGGTATTTAATCGAGCAGCCGAGACGAGAAATCAGGAGGAGACGGAAGTTAACGCCAGAGCGCGTAGGGATTCCGCCGTGTAGTCGGCGAAGGTTTTGGTCCGTAGGGACGAAGCCGGAGATGAAGAGGATTTCCACCTGAGGGGTGAAGGCTCGGGCTACAGGCAAGAGCGTGTGTTTACCGCTATTGAGCGAGGACGCGTGGCAACAGCTGCGGGTGTGAAGCTGACGTGTTTCGGCGAAGAAGTTGAAGTTTGAAGAGTGGCCAATTGAAGACGGGAGGTTTCCTGGAAGAGAAACTTCGAGGGCTGCGGAACGACAACAACGCTGGACTTTGAGTGAGTGATTCTCGGAAGAGTATCATCTCGACTTTGGTTCCAAGAACTTTGGACTGAATAGGTTTTCTATCTCTTTAGTCTTTAAGTGTCTTGGTTGTTCAATGCATGCGACTGCATTGTAGCTCGTATTGTTGTCCGAGTCCGTTGTTTCAAGTGTGGCTGATTGTATTGTGTAGTACGTTGATTGATTGGTTCGATTGGTGACATATTGTATGCAACTATTGTGGAGTGTGCATTTTTGTGTATTGTTTCTGATCTGCCATTATTGAGAATATTATTTTGTTTGTTTATCAACTCTCGGCTCTGACTTGTTCTTTGGGCCACAGCCGGCGTCTGCTGGCGCGCCAATAAGGACCACTCCTAAATTGTCCACGCTTTCGTGGTGCGGTTCGGAGGGCCGATACTTCGGCTCTTAGAATTAGCCCGGCGATCACCTCCCCGAATTAACGGGACCGGGGTGTGACAATTAATCTGGCGTCCGCGAAACAGGACCTTTTGGGTGCACAGTGTGTCCAAAGTAGTGAGAAAGAGCCTCGAGTGGTTGATAGTGCTATCGGAACGATTTTGTGTGTTGTTCAGTGTTCTCGTTAACGAGTGCAGGGGAGTGTTCCGATAGACTGATTTAGGAAGATACTTTTTGCACGCGGCAAGGTTTTATTTGCGAGTGGAGAGACACAATGGATCTCGAAAAGTTAGTCGCTCTTGGTGAGAAGATGGGGCTTTCTGGCGCCGAACTACGGTAGTGGGTAAGCCAGAAGGAGAAAGAGGCGGTGGAAAGAGAGAGGTTGGCAGCTGAGAGAGCCAAGGAAGAAAAAGCAGCTGAATTGGAGAGAGAAAGGCTGGCCGCTGAAAGGGCGAAGAAAGAAAGAGAGCAACAATTGAAGTTGGAGTTGGAGAGAGAGAAGTTGGCAGCCGAAAGGGCGAGAGAAGAAAGAGAAGCGAAGGAGCGACAGCTGAAGGAAGAAAGAGAGCAACAATTGAAGTTGGAGATGGAGAGAGAAAAACTGGCAGCTGAGAGGGCGAAAGAAGAAAGAGAAGCGGAGATGGCTGAAAGGGAACGGCAGCGGCAGCACGAGATGGAACTCGAGCGGCTCCGTTTGCAACAGCGAAGTGAAACTCCCGTCCAACCTAGAGTTGAAAGCAGCGAACGGGAAGATCATGGCTTCCGCTTGAACCCAAGCAAGCTGCTCGTAGCGCTTGATGAAAGGAAGGACGACCTCGACGCGTACCTTCACCGATTTGAGACGATTGCGAAGAGCCAGAATTGGCCGGAACATCAATGGGCAACTGCTTTGAGTACTTGCTTGAGTGGTGAAGCGCTCAGTGTGTATGGTAGGCTGACGCCGACCGATGCAGCCAACTATGCAAAGGTGAAAGCTGCTTTACTGAAGCGATTTAGATTTACCGTGGAAGGATTCCGGGACAGATTTAGGACAGGAAAGCCAGCTGATGGGGAGACGGCTACGCAGTATGCCGCCCGACTTTGCCATTATTTCGACAGATGGATTGAACTTTCAGGGACAGCGCAGGAGTACGATGAGCTTAGAGAGCTGCTAATTAGAGAACAATTTCTTACTAGTTGCCACCCAGGCCTGTCACTGTACTTAAAAGAGAGGAAGGCTGACTCATTTGAAGACATGCTGGAATTGGCTGATCAATTCTTGGAAGCGCAAGGTGGCACTAATTTGGCCAAGGTCAAGAAGGATTGTCCCGATGATTCGAAGAAATTGGCTCCCGAAGAAAAGAAGCGTGCACCAGAGAACATTCCGCGATGTTTTCTGTGCAACCGAGTGGGTCATCGCGCGAAAAACTGTCGAACGATCTTTACGAGCCCTATGGTAGTGAAATGCTTTAAGTGTGGTCAGACTGGGCACAAAGCAGATGCATGTCGGAACGGAGTGAGTCAAACTCACCAGGTATCCTGTGTGCAAGCAGCACCGAAATCCGATAATAATGCCGTCACCGACGGATTCGTAGAATTGAAGAATGGGGAAAAAATTCCTATTGTGGGTGCTGTAATGTCAAAACAGCCAACCGGTGTTACGAAAGGAATGCCAACGCTGCCTGGAAAAGTTGCGGGCAAAAAGATTACGGTGTTAAGAGATACCCGCAGTTCCACTGTTATCGTGCGGAGAAATTTGGTACGGGAAAGTGAGTTGACAGGCAGAACGAAACCGGTTTGTATAATTGACCGTACGGTTCGGATGCTTCCCGAAGCAAAGATTGAGGTTGAAACCCCGTACTTCAGCGGGAAGGTTACTGCTTTATGCATGACGACCCCCCTGTATGACCTTGTCATCGGAAACATCGACGGGGCGCGAGGGTCGAATGATCCAGAACGTTTGGGGGAAGACCCGAAGATAGAGCCCTCGCCAATCCAGCGGCCGCGAGATACAGTGGAGGAGCACCCCGTGACGGGTATCACTCGAGCCCAAGGTGAAGCCGCGGTGCAAGGGACTATGAATGATAAGATGATCGTGTTGAAGGAGTTCACGGGCCGGGCAACTGGACTTACGTCAGCACGACCTCAACCGACCGACAGTGCAAAGAAGACGGAGTTGGCCAGCCAGGCCAAATGTCGGGACGTGAACAAGCGGGTGACAGGATCGGTTGAGCGTTATCACCCGTTAACAGTGTCAGAAGTGACAACGATGGCTAAGACGCCGCCTCAGACCCCGTCGTTGGAGAAGGCTCGCCGAAAAAGAACAAAGAAAAACAAGAAGAAATCGAGTGAGCACCACAAGAAAGGACGCATACGCAGCTCGAAATACACAGGATAAGTGCTGAGATCAAAGCAGAATGTGTTTGGCAGTGTTGAGTGCCATATGTTGTGTTAATGTTGTGGTATCCTGTGTCACAAGTGTCGAAGTGTTGTGCTGTGAGGTGATGTATAGTATTGTACCATTGTTGTAGTGAAAGAACTTTGTCCATTTGTATATTGGGAATTTGTGGTGGAGTGTTGTACTCATATGCCTGTGGTTATATTTCATGTGCTGTGTAATTGAATTACAATGTACAATTGTATTTAGTGATCTATTGTGAAGGTGAAGTGTCATGAGCGAGGGATGGTGTTACAGTCTGTAAGAGTGTGTGGTGACTGTTCGCGCTCGTTTGTGTGGTTTTGAATATTATGAGATAATATTCTTAAAGTGGGGGGCAGTGTCACAGAACGAGCGCTAAAAAAGGGCGCGACGCCAAATTCTTGCGATAACGGGCGGGAGAAACGCCGCGAAGTCAAAAGAAAAAAAAGGAAAGAAAAAGAAAACAAACGGCCAAGGCTCCCCGGGCGCGCGCTCTCCCCGCAGAAGCGTGGCTTCACGACGAACCTCCTCACCTCACAACGGCGGCCGAGCAAGCACTCGATTTTTCCAGAACGAAATGGGCGTGGTCATACCGAGTTGACTCATCGGCCGGAGAGGGCATTCCAACCGTCTCGCCCTCTTCCCAGCTTTCGCTGCGTATCGCGCCGACGGAATGACGAGAAGCGTCTGGAATGCCGCGCGCAAGGTATTTAATCGAGCAGCCGAGACGAGAAATCAGGAGGAGACGGAAGTTAACGCCAGAGCGCGTAGGGATTCCGCCGTGTAGTCGGCGAAGGTTTTGGTCCGTAGGGACGAAGCCGGAGATGAAGAGGATTTCCGCCTGAGGGGTGAAGGCTCGGGCTACAGGCAATAGCGTGTGTTTACCGCTATTGAGCGAGGACGTGTGGCAACAGCTGCGGGTGTGAAGCCGACGTGTTCTGGCGAAGAAGTTGAAGTTTGAAGAGTGGCCAATTGAAGACGGGAGGTTTCCTGGAAGAGAAACTTCGAGGGCTGCGGAACGACAACAACGCTGGACTTTGAGTGAGTGATTCTCGGAAGAGTATCATCTCGACTTTGGTTCCAAGAACTTTGGACTGAATAGGTTTTCTATCTCTTTAGTCTTTAAGTGTCTTGGTTGTTCAATGCATGCGACTGCATTGTAGCTCGTATTGTTGTCTGAGTCCGTTGTTTCAAGTGTGGCTGATTGTATTGTGTAGTACGTTGATTTATTGGTTCGATTGGTGACATATTGTATGCAACTATTGTGGAGTGTGCATTTTTGTGTATTTTTTCTGATCTGCCATTATTGAGAATATTATTTTGTTTGTTTATCAACTCTCGGCTCTGACTTGTTCTTTGGGCCACAGCCGGCGTCTGCTGGCGCGCCAATAAGGACCACTCCTAAATTGTCCACGCTTTCGTGGTGCGGTTCGGAGGGCCGATCCTTCGGCTCTTAGAATTAGCCCGGCGATCGCCTCCCCGAATTAACGGGACCGGTGTGTGACACAGTGACTGCTAGCAGTGATATGAATTCACCTCCACGTACCTACCCGGACGCAATGACCCATCAGAAATGTAGCAGCTGAAATATCGCCTGTGACGTACCCTGCCGTTATGCTCGGGCCATGCTTGTATTATATCTAGGTGATAATGGCAAGAGACTTTGATACGTCTGTGTTCCTGTCTGCCTCTTGGGCGACACGGCGCACTGCCTAACACTAAAGCAACGGGAGTGCCGAAAGTCGGCGAAGAGCGCCCCTCCTTTCTCTTTATCTTTTGACAGTGCTCTCCACGTATCGCGCTTTCTCGGTTTTGAAGCTTTTGCCTCGGGCTGGCGTGTTCGAGCTTATATTGCTCGCAATCGTAGTTACATGACGTCCTGTAGAATAACCGAAGCTCCGTTTGTCAAGGACTGTGCGCTCGCCTGAAGGGGTGGTACAGGCAGCAGCGTCATTGCGAGAACAGAGTAGTGCGCCTGTGATGTGCATTTTCTCCAGTTTGCGAATGTTGAAATGTTTGCGGTGTTGTAACTTCTGTTACACAGGGTCTCTTCTTGTGTTCTGTACTAGATTCACGCGTCCCACAGTATCTCTTCATTAAAGCACTCAAACTGTCAAATTCTGCATTCACTTCAAATTTTATTCCAATTTTCTTGAAGAAAAAAAAACGGAGGCCTGAACAAAATGTGACACTGTTCACTTGATGTTGGGGTTCCGCTCCTCTTATTAGGCTCCCCATACAGTATCACAGTGGACACGGTAATAATAGTAAAATGTACAGTACATGCATTTGGGCTAACAAACACTGCTAGGTTGTACATAGTGTTTTTTGTAATAAAATAGTTACTTGGTAACCACATCTGATAACACAATCGTATGCTCTACTTCTGAAATTAGTCATGTTGAATATGTGAATTACATTTTGGAAATGAAGGATAGTAAGATAACCAATATAGAAATCCAAACATATTGAGAAAGAAAAAGAACGTACTATTTTTGACTGGTGTAAATTATTCTAGAAAAAAGTTGTTTTGTTTTCTTACTGGTAGATTCGATAGAAATTTCATGCTCTATCAAGTAGTTCAGAAGTTTAGGAAGTCTGTCACAGAGTATCTGCTCTCTCATAACTAAACGTGTATACATACAGTTGCGTACCAACTCTTCCATGAGGGGGGGGCGGCTAACCTACTGCACTCGTTAGCTGGTGTGTGTGTGTGTGTGTGTGTGTGTGTGTGTGTGTGTGTGTGTGTGTGTGTGTGTGTGTACAAACGTATATATATCGAGAGAGACAACTTTAACGCGCTTGCACTTTCATGTTATTTTTCATACACAGAGCACTTGCTTAGTAGTGTAAAAGAAAATACAGTCAGTTCTGAGCAGCTTGCACTGGGACAACATGCATATGTCTGTCATGCATGATTCATTTAATATATTACACACGACGTTTTTTATGCATTACGTCATAACTTTTGGCATGACTACAAATATGTTGATGGTGGCCTCCTCAACAGTAAATATTTTATATTCAATTAAATTTATAATCACTAACAAGAGTTCACAAGGAATACAGGTTTTAAATTTGAAGCAGTCCTTGAGGAACCAAAGGTATTTTGAGCATCGCTATCTACTTTAGCTTACCATTGAGCATGAGTTCACTGCTTTATTCGTCGCTGTTTTGCAAGCTGCCTCCATCACTCCAAGTTGCCATAGGCAAGGCTGATCAGATTTACCGAAGATTGAAGCTGAAACCTTTCTTGGCATTTCCAGTACGGCAAAACTAAATTATTGAGAAAGAATAGTTGCAATGATCTGCTCACAGCAGTTTAGACAGAGCAGCAGGGATGGTTATTTGTTTTGATGAAAGAAAATAATTTCCTGAAGCAGCAAATGCTTTGACCGGTCCACAAAAAGCTTGCTCTTTCCCATCCATAACTGCATAAGCCAGTCGCAGGAGAATAAAAGCATGAACAGGCGATGTAATATATAGGGCCCCTGTTCAGCGCTAGCCTGCTCTGTGGTGATACTGCACAGGGCGGAAAGCATCGCAAAGGCCCTTTAAGGAAAATCATCACTGCTGAAATACTAGAAAATATCACTACCTTGTACACTTGCAACCAAAATATTTTCTTTTTCTTGTAACAATATAATAGTGTGATTACAGTGGTGAAGGAAAAGTTTGCCCAAGTGGTGGTTTTCGCCAGTGTGCAGCAGACAGTGACCACTGTCAGAAGCGAGGGGGGGGGGAGGCTCAGAACCCTAACTTTCATTGTGCCTCCCCCCCCCCCCTGCCTGACACGCCTATGTGTGTATATTGAATGGCTGAGTATTCTATATTTCAGAAAGGATGTATTCAAGCTTTTTTTTAAGCAGCTCAAATAAACGGATTGTTCCATGAGAAAGTTTGACATTGTTTGTATTTTAAGGGGCCCTGAAATACTTTTTGAGCATAGTCAGAAAATGCTGCGGATGGGTAGTAGAGGCTCCCGACAACACGCGAGCCAAATATTATAGCGCAGCATGCGGCCTGAACTTCACAATAAATTATCAGTCGGCTAAAAGTTGCTTTCTCTTCTCTTGACAAATCACATATTAGGCCCAAAAATCACTCATAGTAAGCCCATCTATCAGCCATTGGCCGATTTGAACATCGCCATACTCTGTCGTTGCAGAGATCGCCGCGGGAGGCCGTCTCTTGTCCACTTGTGCGATTGCTCTGGAAAAAGGCCACGTATTCGAAGAAAAAGAAAATAAAAAAAGTGCTCAAAGTCACAACGTGCACGTGACGTTGTTGGTTTGCCCCTCCCACTCCTCCCTACTTAGCTGCCAGCGCTTCCGTCGGGACAAGAGAGAATGCTATTGCAGCGTGTGACAAATTTTTGTAACTCCGCTCGTACTGGACGGAGTCTTAAAACTTTTGCGGCGTTGAATTTGAGAGGCTATACTTTTCACCAGTGAATTAATTCTATGATTACTCAAAAAAGTGTTTCTGGGTCCCTTTAAGAGGTAATTGTTTGCTTAAAAGTCGTGTGCAGAAATTATGGCAAGATATGTAAACAGTCGTTTGGTGTGTGCTTTGTAGTTTACTCCAACCACATGAGGGATAGCTTTCCTTTGTGGTACGTGTAATCTGGGTTGTGGTGCCCCAAAAAAGGAACCAGCAGCTCATTTCGGATGAAAATAAACCATAATAGAGCTGCACTTTAGTACTACTCGGCAGCAGAAATAGTGAATTTGTGAGTATACAGACGGTTTTAGACATGTAGCCAACAATACGGTTGACGTGTGTCCCACAAGAAATTTTTACGAATGTGCACTTGAAGAGTTTTGACGTCAACAATATTTGTGGTGCGATTGCTCAAAAGTAAATCTCTCGTTGCTTTATTCTTTGGAGTGTTGAAATTGTAGCTTTAGTTTTGTTAAAGATGGTTTCTAATGAGTTCAAGTTACACTGCATGCTGAGACATTTGAAAACTTCCTTATCTCACTTGTTACAATTTGTAAAATCTGTAAATGGTATATTAGTGTCGTATCATCTGCACATATTTTGGTTCGTTATAGTTATATCATTTGTGTCAAGATTTAACAGTAAGGGATGCGCTTACACGAGGATACGTAGCCATTCACTTCTACCCTTTCATTCGATCCTGGAGGTATGATGCTACGAGATGTAATGGTAAATCACAAACATCGCACCTTTTTTTGTTTTATAAATGATGATTCAGCCTATCAAATGCCTTTGAAAAGTGAGTAAATGCCTAATACCAAATGAAGTCTTTCTTACTTCGGAGTGCGAGCTCTGTGAAATGACCACGTGGAAAACAGAACCGAGCATTGTGAGTATATTGAATTTCTTAGCCAACTTTGTTAACCTTGACTAATTTTTTCTAAACCTTCAGAGAACAAGAGTATAAGATAAATTGGCCGGTTGCTAGAAATTTTTGTCTCCTCTTTTAAATATCGGCAGGGGTGCAAGAGTTGTGCCAAATGCGCTAATTTGATACAATTCCAATTTGTTGCACTGAGCTGTGCCAAAACCATGAAATTTGCTGAAATTGTGTCACTCTGCACAAAAATGCGCAGTCAGCCTTACAGTTTTTTCAGCTGTGCTAATTTCGGTGAGAAATGCATGCCATGTTGCTCACCTGCAGCTTGCGCCATCAGTCAAAGCGTTCAGACTCCAACTATAGTGCCTACATTACACTTAAAATATTCTAGGCACCCACCCTACACTTGTGAAACGCGATCGGCCAGATAAAGTAACAACTCTGTGCGCCCATTGGTTCGCTGACTGTAGGAGATACCTATCGATGAGACGACTGAACTTAAAGGAAACCGTGTACTGCTGTAGCCAGCAACGTAATCACCGAAGCTCTGAGGGAAATGTAAATTTCCTAGCCTGAAAACGCAGCTGTCGCTTGTTAAAAACTTAACCTGAAAGCATATACCGCACTTTTTTCGTGTGAACAAGCTCGACGTGCTGCGAACACTGACGTTGACAGTGACCACATTGATTGGCTTAACAGTGGCACATTTATTTTCTTTTTTTTTTGCCTTGAAGTTACGTTCCGGCCATGGTCCTGGCGATAGAAATCCGGTACCGTCTGCGGGGAAAAAAAAGGTTGGGAAGGGGGGGGGGGTGAAGCGGTTAGAAAATTTCTTGGCTTTGGTTCTAAGGCTGCTTGAGCCGCCTTTGCCGCAGTACACCTGTACTCTGTGAGAAAACGTATCGAGTATAAGGGGCTGTTAGGGCTAGTGGGACAATGCACATTTTCCTCAGTTACTCATGCGTTTATGCGCCACACAATTCTGAGTACCAGTATAATCACTGACGTCTAAATACGCTATTGGCAATAATTTGAAGGCAGTGTATGACATTTCCGCTTCCTAAATCAATAACTCATGAATTCATGTATAAAAATATAGAACAAAGATTGGCAACTGAGAAAAAAAAACAGCAAGCGAATAAACAAAATGAACGTAATGAAAATTATTATTGAAACTTATAATAGTTCAAGATATCTACATGTAAGTGATGAAACAGGAGATAACTAATTGGATGGATTAAATGAGTATAACATAACACATACATATCAGTAACTAATACATTGTCATTACCCATACACGTACACATAAATGCATACAACCGTATTTAAACACACACACACACACACACACACACACACACACACACACACACACACACACACACACACACACACACACACACACACACACACACACACACACACACATGCATGCATGCATGCATGCATACATGCATGCATACATGCATGCATACATGCATGCATACATGCATGCACACATGCATGCATACATGCATGCACACATGCACACATGCATGCACACATGCATGCACACATGCATGCATACATGCATGCACACATGCATGCATACATGCATGCACACATGCATGCATACATACATACATACATACATACATGCATATATATATATATATATATATATATATATATATATATATATATATATATATATATATATATATATATATATATATATATATATATATATATATATATATATATATATATATATATATATATATATATGCGTGAGCGGTCACAACCACGTTGTGACCGTGACCGCTCACGGAGGATGTACTGGACTATATATATATATATATATATATATATATATATATATATATATATATGTACACATAGATACCTATATATTCAGGTGTCGCATGTTGTTAGTAAAAACGGTTTTAGATGCCAGCGGAAACAGTGTAATGAGGGGCTTGACTTAATAATTGATGGTAGTGAGTTCCAGAAAGAAATTGCAGAAAACAAGGCTGTCATTTTGCCGTAGTTAGTACTTACCTTTGGAAGCAGAAGGTTACTATTATTAGAAAAACGTGTGTTATTAGTATTGTGGAGATGTGTGAGGGGAAGTATGTCAGTGGGAATGTCACCGACTCTACTTCTGAATAATAAAATTCCAAGTTTGAGTTGAAAGGTGGAAATGAACGGTAGAGTTTCGAGAGTGCTAAAGAGGGGTGCTGCTGATGCTGTGTAGGAACTATGTGTGATAATTCGGACTGCTCTTTTCTGAAGGTGAATGAGAGATGTTAGGTGTGTGGCATAGGTTTTGGCCCAGGATGAAATGCAGTAGGTTAGGTGACTGTTAATGAAAGCATAATAAAGTGATTTTAAAATGTGTTGCTGAAAACAATGCCTTGTGCGAATGAGTATGCGGATGCCAAAAGCAGTCTTCTTAACGGCAGAATTCACGTGAATGTTATATTTGAGTTGAGGGTCTAATGTGACACCTGAAAAGTAGTGAACTCACAGGAGGTCCCCCTGACAGTTTTTAATTTGGGACCTCCTTCTGTATTATATAAACTTTTTACTTGCACTGTATTGTACTGAATAAAGAGCTTTAACTATCTAAAAAAATAAACTAAATTGTGTGCATTTTTTTGCCACCTCTACTCATCGCTTTTAGGAATCTCTCAAATTTTAGCATTGCAAGCTTTGCAGATCGATATTTAAATTTGCAGAGTCTGTCAAATTATTTGACAGGTGCAGCAAATTCTAATACGAACTTTATCATTGTTTGCTCAGTGGAGTGGTTCAATATAATACTTTTTTTGAAATAGCAAGGCTTATGTTCACACTGCATGATTTATGTGATGTTGAATCGTTTACACACATTTTTTAGTCTAAATGTAAGCCTTTTTTAAAGCTGCTGTAAATTTTGTATTTTATAAAAAAAAGCATGTTTTTTCTATGGAACCTGGTTCATCCAATTTTTGATTTTAGTGCTGTAAAAGTAACATTTTATTGCTCTAAACTATTTCGACTGTTACACCTCTGTATCCGAAGTTTTAATATCGGCATTTTTTTGGGGGGGTGGGGTGGAGCAAGGAGGATACATAAAACTTGCTGGAGTGGAAGCCGCCTATGCGCCGCTACGGGAGAGAGTGAAGCCGCGCCGAGCGTGCGGCGGCCATGTTGCCAGTGGCAGAAAAGAGCCGAGCGCTGCGAATTTATGCTTCATCGTGCTGCGGGTGAAGTGACACGTGTGTAGCAACGAAAACAAGTAATTCTGGTTGTGAATGTTTATTGCGACTTATACGCAGCCAAGTGGCATGTAGAGAACTCAATTAAGGTGCATATGCATCAAATAGCGATGCCTAAAGCAAACACATCATCGAAAACATAGGTGCCCTACTGGTGGTTGAAAATTATTGCCCTTGTCAAAAGTGGTCCCACCTTACTTTTGACCGATTCTCGTTTTTTTTCCTTCGTCATGTGTTGTATCCTCACTTTTACGTATTGTTCGGCAATTTGCCTGCACAAACTGTAAACCTGATTATCAAGCGTATCAAAGTCTAGGACGTTCTGCTCTAGTTTATGGAACCAGTTTTTATCGGAGGAAGCTCATAGAACTTTCAGGACGAGGCGTTTTGCTCTTGACTTCACCGTTGTGATGGAATCACATTCAGTCTGTAGTCGCCTCAGTTTTCGACTTCTTTACAGAGGCTAATGACATCTCGCGACGGTGAAACAAGACCACCTCGCCTCTTACATTTAATTAAAGGTGTCAGCTCATCTGAGTGCATGGCTGCTATGCACTCTTTACAGGGAGTTGCAGTACGACGTTTCGAACAATGAAGCCTCCTATGTATGGCACCACAGAACCCACAAAAAAGAAAAGCTTTCGGGCTAGTCAATGCGATGCGTGTTGTCGGGGTCATCGGGCTGCAGGACTTGGGCCTTGTGCATGTCAGTGAGATTGCTTCTTGGATCTACCATGGCTGCAGGAGTCGTTGCATTCAATACGAAGAGAACATCTTGGGAGCAGTGTCCAGAACTTGAAGACGTGACTTCCGTCTGAACCAATAGACGCTTGTATGCAGCCATAAACTGCGAAGCTGTTGGGTTGTCGTTATGACCGCCTAATCCACGTATTGATTCAAAGAAGTTTTCGGCATAGTCTTGACTGAGTTTGTGTGTCAGTAAGTATTTCAGCTGAACCTGGCTGACAAGTCTGTCAAACATTCTTTCCGTGCTTGCCATGCGTATCCAAAAACCAATGAATCCGTTTTTTTCGGTCCTTCTGTCACTGCCGGATCTCTCAGCCCGTTTATGTACGCTCGAGTCTCCGCAAAAAACGACTTCCAGAATGCTTCGTTCTCCTGCCGAAGGGGCACTTTGTACGACCTTGGCAGCGGGTTCCTGGAGTTTAAGATGTCAAACAAGCAATCAAATATTCTAATAAACGTAGATCTTGTGCTGGCACCCTTGAATTGCGACGGCTTTAGCTTTTGTTCGCAGAAGTCCAAAGCGTTGGCAACTAAGGCACTCTATCAGTTGTACAGCATATCATACCTTCATTTTCTTGCTTTTCCCATTGGACGTGGACTTTCATAAGTTTGTTTCCGAGCCACAACCCTTCTTCACGTTGAAGTTCCTTCAATGCCACTTCATAATCACATTTCACATGCTTCCCTTAAATGTCAAAGAGGTGGTCAAAGCACTCTGGCGCGAAGTGCACAGAGCGAAGTGATCTCAGTTTTTCGCATTCTGCTTCTCACGGCGAACGGCCCACTCCCAGAGGCTCCGCGTTACGGGATCTTTAGGAAACCTGTAAAAGAAATCCGGGCTATTATGTTTTGCACGCTTATATCGCGTCAGATATAGCTCCCTTTAGTAACAAGCACGGAATGGCTATGTCGAAGACGTTTTCGTGTACGTATACAGGTGGAATGTGAGGCCACAACATTTTTTCAACCTGTTGGCACATCCGTAAACGACGTAAGAGGCAACCATCGTAAACCATTTGTCTTTACATGCCGACAAGGTGAAACAACAACGGACGAAATCAGCAGCTCGCCATGGCGCTGAGCACGCCTTTTGCCACTGGCAAGATGGCGGCGGCTGGCTTCACTCGCGCAGCGCTCCTTCTACTCCAGCAAGTTTTATGTATCCTCCTTGGGGTGGAGGCACCTGAGCTGAGCAATAAGTTATAAATGTGACAAAGAAGTGGTAAAATAATGTCAATTACACATTTTACTGGCCTTATCTGAATTCTATGTGTGTGAGGTGCTGTAATATTCTTCAATGAATTGACTAAAATTTCTTTCTTAGGAATGAGGTATATACTGCCGTTCCTACTTATTACTAATCCTGGTTTTCAAGGTCGCCAGCAAAGCAGATCCACATTTGAATTCACAAAGTCTGTCACAATATTTGAAAAATACAGCAATTGTTAATGTGGACTGAACCATTGTTTGCTCAGGGAGGTGGTTCAAAATACTACTTTTATTGAAATAGTATCGCACATGTTCACTCTGCTCAATTGCCATGCCATGCAGACCTACGCCCTCATCGCCGCAGTCATGCTTTCTGGACCTGTGCTGCCCTAATCTGCAGCCTCACTGATCCTAGCGACTCACAGTTGCGGGACCGGCGCAGGCAACTGGACACGCCACTTCGTTCACGCTTCAGCGTGCATGGACGCGCCACCCCTCACCCTTTCCTGCCCTCCCGGATACCTGGTTTCATCGCGGAAAACAGCATCGCCACCGACATCAGCCACTTCCTCTTTTATAAAAGACCAACACCGTGCGCCTGCGCTCTGTGGGCTCGGTGACTGTGCAGCAGCGCAGTTCACTAATCCGTTTGCCTTTGCCATGCAGGTCAGTAATTCACACAGTCTATTCGCTAAAAAATCTAGTAATTACTTTTTGGTACAGTCACCGAGCCCACAGTGTTGCATTGCCATTGCCGCTAAATGCGCGAGTGTCATTTATTCCTTGTTGCTGCAAGCCGGTGATGTTGAAACAAACCCCGGCCTTAGTACCATTCAAGAAGTTGCCACCGAATTAAAAAAATTATCCGCTGGTCAATCCACCATTCTCACCGAACTAAAAGAGTTGAATAATCAGTTGCAATCAACTGATAAAGTAATAACAGACTTAGGTAAACGAAATAGGTCTTGAGAATCACTTCAAGTCCCTTTCATCTCTTAAAGTTGAATGGACAGCCCAAAGGCTACCACACTTCAGATGTCCCACCAGATAGACAGCTTATGAGCCCGAGTGGACGACTCTGAAAAGCGCTCCCGCAGAAACAACTTAATATTCTATGGCATTTCCGACACTAACCCTTCCGAACATTTCACTAAACCAGAAAAATTAGTCATCGCTCTTTGTACTAATCACATGGAACTGAATATTGAATCAAAAGATATAGACAGAGCACATCGTCTTGGCCGTCACGCTGTGGGCAAAGAAAGGCCGATAATTCATATGGTGTTGGTTTGATCATACGTTTTTTTATGAATGTAAGCCTTGTTTTTTTGTACTTTTGCAAATTTGTATTTTGTGACAAAAATAGGTGTTTTTTCCCAGAACTGCTTCCGATAGCACAGCCTGAAACTTGGTTTATTCAACAAAGGTAATATATACGAGAAACACAAGAAGGGAAAGGGCAATACAAGGTTTTATTGTGATCAAGTGTCCAGAAATGAGATTTCAGAATATAATAGATATAGACGGTGAGCTGATACAACTATCAATATTCTTTTTTGGGAAAAAAATTGCAGCATAACCATGGAGTGAAAGATAATGAGTGGGGCGAACCACGTGAGGGTTTTATTGCTAAACTGTGAACCAGCCGCGAATATCACGCTCTACATCGTCAAAAGAAGCGACGAACACTGTATATCATTATACAAGAAATTGTATTATCCGTAAGTGAAAGCTATAAGTCTCTTCCCTTCTCCATTCGTTATGTCTTTATGGCCGGTGAAGTGGTGGATTGGTGATGGGGCCTAGTGGGATTTTCGCAAGGACAAAGTAGTGGACAGTTGGCAATGGTAAAACTATGAGGCATCACGTACCTACATACAAAGGATGGACAGACCCACGCCTTTAGGAGCTTCGCCCCTAAAAGGCGTCCACAATCTTTAGTTTTTGTCTCACGATGGGTGTATAACTGTGGGCGAAAATTCAGGTAAGCAGCCTCACTTGTGCAATGGGTGGACAAATGTAAATCCGGGGCTGACTTCAGCACATCGTAGTGTTCTTGCAGGTGAAAATTCATGCGGCGCCCAGTCTGCCCAATATGTAACCTACTAAAAGACAGTGGGATATAATAAACTACGTCTGACCTACAAGTGGTAAAACAGTTTGTATGCCTAACAAGACAACTTTTCTTCACGAGGCCTGCCTTCATTCTGCTTCTCAAGTTAATGCTAGAACACATTCGCAGCAATTTTCCACCAGCGCCAATACGTCGAAGTTAACATTTTTTGCACATTTTAAAATTGTATGTGAGAACTCGTGTACATACAAGACTACCGTCGTTTATCTGCATTCTTTATGGGGCATCCCTTCATTCGCAATACCGCCTGAGCGGCAAATATTGGAACAGTAGACAGAAAGCATGCCTCTCTCAACCTAACCTGGCCTGCGTTTTTTTCAAATCAAGTAATTAGGTTGCAAAAGGCAGGCTTTTGGTAATGTTCTAATTTTCGCTGTTCCGAAGGTATTGCGAATGAAGAAAGGAATGGGATGCCCCATAAAATGAGGATAAACAATGAAAGATTGTAATAGTCCCGTATGTGCACGGGTTCTTGCATAATATGAAGAAAAAAAATGTGGGAAAATTTTCACCTTGACCTATTTTTTGCCGGTGGAGAATCTGCAAATGTGCTCTAGAATTGACTTCAAAAGCAGAATGAAGGCAGGCCTCGTGAAGAGAAGCTGCGGTGTTAAGAATACCGATTATTTTACCAATTGTCGGTCAAACGTGGCTTATTGTACACCACCGTCTTGTGGGAGGTTATATATTGGGCAGACAGGGCATTCTTTGACCGTATGCCTGCGAAAACACTGCAATGCGCTTAAGTGGGCCCCAGGTTTACATTTGTTGGCTCATGTACATATTATACACCCATCGTGACACAAAAACTGCAAAGATTACGAAAGCCTTTTCATAAAAAAGAATATTGATAGTTGTGTCAGCTCCCCGTTTATAACACTGTTAGATTGTGGAATCTCGTTTCTGGATGGCACCGGATCAAGATAGAACCTTCTTCCTTGTATTTCCCTTACCCTTGTCTTTCTGGTATAAATTATCTTCCTTGAATAAACCAAGTTTCAGTCTGCGCACGTTTGTCTTCTCCTTTGTGTCCTGTTAGTTTGCTCTCCCAATATTTTGTTTCTTGAGAAAGCTTTCACGTGTTGCATGGCTTTTCAGTTGAACAATTGCGTTGGCTGGCTCAGAATTGTGGAGGCTCCTGGCCCCATAGCGTACATCACTTTCATCAGATATGGTGGTTCATTCACTATAGGGCCAACCAGATCTTCATATTACATTTTCTAGAATGCTGCTCACTTCCTGTGCGATTCTCCGATCCCGATCTTCCATCATTTTCTCATACTTTTGCAATAGTATTCTAGAACGTAGCTTGCTTTTTTTAGCACACCATTTTTTTCCGCGGTCATTCAATCCTTTCATTTTCTCCTACATTTTGTCATTAAAGGAAATGCTTTTCTTCATATCTCTCGGTTCCTTTCATGCATCACTCTTCATAGGTACCTTTCAATTGTCCCGTTATATTCCCTCAATTCCTTTTTTGAATTGTCAGAGTTGTTCCAGACACTGAGCCAGTATATTTCAATCGTGATTTCAAAAGTTCATAGATCAAGCAAAACGTGCATGAACACTGCAACAGCAAAGGCAGCAGGGGTAGTGACACAAAGTATGCTAAAATTTGAAAAAAGAAGAATCCCAACCTATGTAACGGGAAGATGGCTTTAGCAAGCATGCCTCTGAGCTTCTACCAAGTGGCCTGTTACAGCGATGCACAGTGCTTAACCTAGCTTTGCAACAGTCGTTGCGTCAACGTAGGCTCTGTGGAGAAAGGTTTGTGAAAGGCTTACCCTAGAACCGGGAAGAGACTAGACAATCTCCACTGCCGTTGCGTACAGAGACATTACAGTTGGGTTCGTACACTCTCGAACACGGGCCAGAGAAGGAATTCGAGGCAGGTCATGAACAAACATGGGTTTATTTACCCAAGATACAGCACAGTGCGACGATCACGGGCTTGCGAGCTGACTTGCAAACTCCGCAAAACCGACCGAGTGTACGCTTGCCGGCAGGCAATAGGGCTATCGCACAAAGGGCCGCAGCCGAGCACGTGTACGAGAGGCCGCCTGTAGAGCAGCGCATCTACCTCCTGTGCCGGCATGTGTGCATCTGCCCGGCGGCTAGCGAGCACCGGGCGAAGGCAAGTTACCGGGGGAGAGACTGTTACCCATGGCCAACGGGGATGAGCAAAGCACCATGACGTGTGCTAGCATGACGTATGGGGAAGGTGCGTTGTACGGGCAAGTTCGAACACATGTCCCACACAGGGGAAAAATCGGTGCATGGCTCGCAGCAGACAAAAAGGCTAGGCAGGGAAACCACGGTGATTATGTCCTCCGTGCTCGACCAAAATCGGGAAACGAGGCGCCAAAAGGGAGAGCGCGCTCGATTCCCACATTCTTTCCTTTTAAAAACTGGCGTCAGCTTGTGAAAGAAGCTGTTGGAGGCCAAACAGCAAAAATGGCTTAGCCGCAATGGGGTTGGCTAACGGGGCGTTGTATAGCAGGAAGATGTCGTCTCCACAAAGGTCAGGGCCGGAGGTCACACAAAATGGAGAGGCGAGGTTGTCGTTTTCGTTGAAACGAGTCCGTAGTTCACCCACTGTCGCACCTTAACTCCACCAAAAGTTCCACCACGCCAGGAAGGAGATCCACAGCCTAAAAAGATAGGGGCAGCACTGCACAACGGGTAGCAGCCAGATCACATGGAAGTTCACTGGCCTGAAGATGGCAGCTGCAAACGTACGAGGCATGGCTGCAAGGTGCGTACAGTAACCAACCACGAAAAGTCGCTAGGTGTAGGGTTGGCAGGAACTGCAGCGCCCCAGAAACAGAAGCCGGAACGACCACGCTCAGGCGTTGCTAAAAACTTGAGTGGGTGCACCAGCTACAAAAAGGGGCAGCCAATGCGGCCAGGTGGGTTGAGCTCTGGGTGGTGTCAGCAGGTGGAAGACAGAAACCAGACCACTGCAAAGACCGGTGACTGCAGGCTGCCGGCAAGGAACAGGCTGGCGGCACAATAGTCAGGTGCTGGGAGATGACTGACCGATGAAGAAATGAACGAAAATGCCCCCAGTAAAGCCGGCTTGCTGAAAAAGAGTGCCTACATGACTGCGCTACCTATTAAAGAGGGTGCTTGCCAGGGTAAGGCTTGGTTGGACGACCCACAATAAGGCACTTTTGGTCCAGAGGGCTTTCTACCACTTCCAGACATGTGTCCGTGCACCGTAATGGTTATTTTCTCTAACGTAATGGTTATTCTCACGTGGTGGGCTCGGTGACTGTGCAGCAGAGCAGTTCACTTATCCGTTTGCCTTTGCAATGCAGACCTACGCCCTCATCGCCGCAGTCATGCTTTCTGGACCTGTGCTGCCCTAATCTGCATCCTCACTGATCCTAGCGACTCACAGTTGCGGGACCGGCGCAGGCAACTGGACACGCCACTTCGTTCACGCTTCAGCGAGCATGGAAGCGCCACCCCTCACCCTTTCCTGCCCTCCCGGATACCTGGTTTCATCGCGGAAAACAGCATCGCCACCGACATTAGCCACTGCCTCGCCTATAAAAGACCAACACCGTCCGCCTGCGCTCTGTGGGCTCGGTGACTGTGCAGCAGCGCAGTTCACTAATCCGTTTGCCTTTGCCATGCAGGTCAGTAATTCACACAGTCTATTCGCTGAAAAATCTAGCAATTACTTTTTGGTACAGTCACCGAGCCCACAGTGTTGCATTGCGATTGCCGCTGAATGCGCGAGTGTCATTTATTCCTTGTTGCTGCAAGCCGGTGATGTTGAAACAAACCCCGGCCCTAGTACCATTCAAGAAGTTGCCACCGAATTAAAAAAAAATTATCCGCTGGTCAATCCACCGTTCTCACCGAACTAAAAGAGTTGAAGAATCAGTTGCAATCAACTGATAAAGTAATAACAGACTTAGGTAAACGAAATAGGTCTTGAGAATCACTTCAAGTCCCTTTCATCTCTTAAAGTTGAATGGACAGCCCAAAGGCTACCACACTTCAGATGTCCCACCAGATAGACAGCTTATGAACCCGAGTGGACGACTTTGAAAACCGCTCCCGCAGAAACAACCTATTATTCTATGGCATTTCCGACACTAACCCTTCCGAACATTTCACTGAACCAGAAAAATTAGTCATTGCTCTTTGTACTAATCACATGGAACTGAATATTGAATCAAAAGATATTGTCACGGGGTCGTGACGTGGCCGAAGAGAGGAGACGTCGTGTTGGGATTTAGCTGTTTATTTGGGCGAACCTGTGCCCGGTAAACGGAAAGTCCAATTACAGCAGCAGTCTTGCACAGATAGCAGTCTCGGACTGATAGCGACGAATGGAGCGTCGGCCTTCGATCAACAACTACTGACAAGTGGCGAAGCGCGTCGGCATTTATACTGTTGCCATCGAATGTTCTAGCGTTATCGCTGGCGGTGGCGTAGGTTCCAGAACAATCTGTACCGTTCGCACAGTGGGCGTGATCTTATCGAAATGATCTACTACAGTCCGGAACCCTCTGGAAAACTTCAGGCGCGGTTTGCGCTGAGAATCGTGTGGTGTTTTGGGACGATAACGAAAACTTGGGAAATGGAACGTGGCGTTGCCCCCCTCTGAAAAAAGGCATCGTCCCGATGCTTTAACTAAAGATGAAGGTACAATAATAATGCAAGAAAGTACAGTGAATAAATTACGATGAAACAGTAATACAAAAAAAAAACACTGTTTCAGTTTGTTAACGCGCATGAAACGGCTTGAGGCGCGCGACATGCACGACTTCAGGTCGCGATCGGCGTCGTTGAGAGTTCGTGATGCCGTCGGGGACAACCTCGTAATCAAGTGGGCCGAGACGTCGAACCACTCTGTACGGTCCGAAGTAGCGTCGCAGAAGCTTTTCACTTAGTCCACGTCGGCGTATCGGCGTCCACACCCAAACACGTTCACCGGGCTGGTATTCCATGAAGCGTCGTCGAAGGTTGTAACGGTGGCTGTCTATCATCTGTTGATTCTTGATACGGAGACGCGCAAGTTGTCGGGCTTCTTCGGCACGTTGAAGGTACTCGCTCACATCGAGGCTTTCTTCGTCGGTGACGTTGGGTAACATGGCATCGAGCGTCGTTGCCGGGCTCCTTCCGTAGACCAATTTGTATGGAGATATCTGCGTCGTCTCCTGCACCGCCGTGTTGTATGCGAAGGTCACATACGGATGAATGGCGTCCCATGTCTTGTGTTCGACATCGACGTACATTGACAGCATGTCGGCGATCGTCTTGTTAAGCTGCTCGGTGAGGCCGTTGGTCTGTGGGTGGTACGCTGTCGTCCGGCGGTGGTTTGTTTGGCTGTATGCCAAGATCGCTTGAGTTAGGTCGGCAGTGAATGCCGTTCCTCTGTCGGTGATAAGGACCTCCGGAGCGCCGTGACGTAGGACGATATTTTCGACGAAGAACTTAGCTACCTCGGATGCGCTGCCTTTTGGCAGGGCTTTTGTCTCGGCGTAGCGGGTGAGGTAGTCGGTAGCTACCACGATCCACTTGTTTCCGAAAGCCGACGTCGGAAACGGCCCTAGTAGGTCCATACCAATCTGCTGGAAAGGTCGACAAGGTGGATCAATTGGCTGCAGAAGTCCCGCTGGCCTTGTCGGCGGTGTCTTGCGTCGCTGACAGTCCCGGCATGTCCTCACATAACGAGTGACGTTGGTGGTAAGACGTGGCCAGTAGTACCTTTCTTGTATCCTCGCGAGCGTGCGAGAAACACCGAGGTGCCCTGCCGTCGGATCGTCGTGTAGGGCCTGCAGGAGTTCTGGTCGCAGAGCTGAAGGCACCATAAGGAGGTACTTAGCTCGAAGCGGTGAAAAGTTTTTCTTTTGTAGAAGATCGTTTCGTAGGAAGAACGAAGCAAGTGCGCGCTTGAATACCCTCGGGACTTCGGCGGTCCTGCCTTCGAGGTATTCTATTAGGGCCTTAAGTTCCGGGTCGGCCCGCTGTCGTTCAGCGAAGTCGTCGGTAGTTATCGTTCCCAAGAAGTAGTCGTCATCCAGGTCGTCAGGTAGCGGTTGGTCGACAGGCGTACGAGAGAGACAGTCGGCGTCGGAGTGTTTTTTGCCGGACTTGTAAATGACAGTAATGTCATATTCTTGAAGTCTCAGGCTCCATGGTGCGAGGCGACCTGAAGGGTCCTTCAAGGTGGCTAGCCAACACAAGGCGTGGTGGTCGCTCACAACTTTAAAGGGTCTGCCGTAGAGGTAGGGGCGAAATTTCGACGTAGCCCAGATGATGGCGAGGCACTCCTTTTCTGTTGTGGAATAATTTGCTTCTGCTTTGGATAGCGATCGGCTGACGTAACCAATAACCCTTTCAAGTCCGTCAGCCCTCTGCACAAGAACGGCGCCAAGACCTACGCTGCTTGCGTCAGTATGTATTTCTGTCTCGGCGAATTCGTCGAAATGGGCAAGTAACGGAGCTGTCTGGAGGCGATGTTTAAGCTCCTGGAAAGCGTGTTCCTTTGGCGTTTCCCACTTGAATTCCACGTCGGCCTTGGTAAGGTTAGTGAGAGGATCGGCGATGCGGGCGAAGTTTTTACGAACCGCCTATAATAGGCGCACAGGCCCAGAAATCGGCGCACGGCCTTCTTGTCAGTGGGCGGCGGGAAGTTGGCGATGGCGGCTGTTTTCCGCGGATCGGGACGAACTCCAGACTTGCTGATAACGTGCCCCAGAAACAAGAGCTCCTCATACGCAAATCTGCACTTTTCTGGCTTCAGTGTGAGTCCGGACGTCTTGATGGCTTGAAGTACAGCTTCAAGGCGCCGAAGACGCTCGTCGAAACTCGAGGAAAACACGACGACGTCGTGCAAGTACACAAGGCAAGTCTGCCACTGCAATCCTGCCAGTAGTGTATACATAACGCGTTGAAAAGTTGCAGGCGCTGAGCAAAGGCCGAAGGGCATCACCTTAAACTCGAAGAGGCCGTCCGGTGTTATAAACGCCGTCTTCTCTCGGTCTCTTTCGTCGACTTCGATTTGCCAATAGCCAGTCTTGAGGTCCATTGACGAAAAGTACTTGGCGTTATGGAGCCGATCAAGTGCGTCGTCTATTCGTGGGAGAGGATACACGTCCTTTCTTGTGATTTTGTTCAGGCGGCGATAATCAACGCAGAAATGTAGGGTCCCATCCTTTTTCTTCACTAACACCACGGGGGACGCCCATGGGCTCTTGGACGGCTGGATAATGTCATCCCACAGCATTTCATCAACTTGTCTCTTCATGGCCTCACGTTCTCGCGTCGAAACCCTGTACGGACTCTGACGGAGTGGTCTGGCATTTTCTTCGGTTATGATGCGATGTTTCGTGATTGGGGTCTGCCGATTTTTCGATGACGACGAAAAGCAATCTTCGTATTGCAGGAGCAGGGCCTTGAGCTGTGCTTGCTTATCGTTCGGAAGTCTGGGATTGACGTCGAAAGCTATGGGAGGGGCTTGGTTCCTCTGAGCAGGTTCCGCAAAATCGGCAAGGGCGAAAGCACTGGTGGCTTCGACTATTTCTTCGATGTATGCGACCGTTGTTCCTTTGTTCACATGTTTGTACTCATTGCTGAAATTCGTGAGCATAACCGTTGCTTTGCATCCCCGCAGCTCTGCAATTCCCCTTGCGACGCAAATATTTCGGGTGACCAACAGATGCCTACTGCCTTCAACGATGCCTTCCAAGTCAGGTGATTTAGGAGCGCCGACTGAAATAATGACGCTTGAGCGAGGCGGAATGGTGACTTGTTCTTCCAGCACATTCAAGGCATGGTGTCCTGACGGCGTGCGCGGCGGTAGTGCTTCTTCTGTGGATAACGTCATCGACTTTGTTTTTAGGTTGATGACAGCACCATGGAGGCATAAGAAGTCCATGCCAAGGATGACATCTCTCGAGCAACGCTGTAGGACTACGAAGTCTGTAGGATAAATACGGCCGTTAATGGTGACTCTCGCTGTGCAGATTCCTGCAGGCGTTACGAGATGACCTCCAGCTGTGCGGATTTCAGGGCCTTTCCAAGCTGTCCTAACTTTCTTTAAATTCGCGGCGAACGACCCACTGATGACAGAATAGTCAGCTCAAGTATCGACGAGAGCAGTCACACTGTGGCCGTCGATAAGAACGTGGAGGTCGCTAGTTCGCCGTCTCGCATTACAGTTAGGGCGTGGCGTCGGGTCACGGCTGCGTCGGCTTGTTCCGCTGCTTCCATTTTGCGTCGTAAGGCCACCTTCGGTAAGTGAGCTTTCGCCGTCAGGGCTTTGCCTGGTTGGCGTTGTGTTCGGAAAGCTCCGTCGCGGCGTCATCGTCGTCGGAGGATCTTCGGTAGTTCGTCGCACAGCAACCGCACCTCCACCGGTTGCTGCCCTTAGTTTCCCGGATACGGGCTAGGAGACCAGCCCCGCGTTGGGCTGGAGTACTGCCGGGGGTGCGGTGACATGCGGCGGCTGGGCGACGGCGAACGGGGAGGACTTCGTGGTCTCCATTGAGTTTCTGTCAGGTAGTCGGCGATGTCACGTGGCCGTTCCCCTGGCTGCGGACGTGGTGCATCGACGGCGAAGCCACGGAGTCCCATCTGTCGGTACTGGCAACGGCGGTAAGTGTGCCCGGCCTCGCCGCAGTGGTAGCACAGTGGGCGGTGGTCAGGGGTGCGCCAGACGTCGGTTTTCCTCGGTGCACTGCGCTGGCCCGCTGGCGATCGGTAGGTCGTCGGTGGGGGTGGCGGCGGCGGTGGTGTCTGGCGACGGAAGTGCGACGGGGCGGCGTTTCGGCGTGGACGGGGAGGAGCGTTGTGGCGCACTGCAGTGGCGTAGCTCATAGTTTCTGGCTCGGGCAGTGGTGTTTGGGGAATTCGAAGCGATTGCCGAACTACTTCTCGCACAATGTCGGTGATCGAATCCACTTGAGGTTGCGCCGAAGGCAACAGTTTGCGCAGCTCTTCCCGCACGATCGCTCGGATCGTTTCACGCAGGTCTCCGGAGTTACTGGCTTGAGCAGCAGCGCAGTCTGCAGTCAGGCGACGATTATACTGTCTGGTGCGCATGTCCAGAGTCTTTTCGATAGTGGTCGCTTCGGCTACAAATTCTCGGACGGTTTTCGGTGGGTTTCTCATCAGTCCCGCGAAGAGGTCCTGTTTGACCCCTCGCATGAGGAAACAGACTTTTTTCTCCTCGGGCATGTCTGGGTCAGCGTGACGGAATAGTCGGGTCATTTCTTCTGTGAAAATGGCGACATTTTCATTTGGTAGCTAAACCCGGGTCTCTAATAAAGCAGCGGCCCTCTCTTTGCGAGCGACGCTCACGAAAGTTTGCAGGAATGCGCCGCAGAAAACATCCCACGTTCGGAGCGTGGACTCTCGATTTTCGAGCCAGGTCCTTGCGGTGTCTTCCAAATGGAAGAACACACGACGCAGCTTTTCGTCATGGTCCCAGTGGTTGAGGGCGGCCACACGGTCGTATGTTTCTAGCCAGGACTCCGGGTCTTCGAACGATGACTCATGAAAAATTGGTGGTTCCCTGGGTTGATGCATTACCATCGTGGGCTGGGACGCTGCAGTTGTCATTGTCGCTGCAGTCGCGGTCATGGCCTTGGTCTTCCGCGCAGTGTCTTGCAGAAGCCCGTACTCCGGTGGTAGCCCTTGCTGTCGGCGGCTTGTTCGCTGCTCCTGGTTGGCGTCGGTGTCTTCTCCGCGACGTGGGCTGGGTTCACGGCTTGACGGGGGCGTCCGGTACATGAACGAAGCAGCACCTCCACCAGATGTCACGGGGTCGTGACGTGGCCGAAGACAGGAGACGTCGTCTTGGGATTTAGCTGTTTATTTGGGTGAACCTGTGCCCGGTAAACGGAAAGTCCAATTACAGCAGCAGTCTCGCACAGATAGCAGTCTCGGACTGATAGCGGCGAACGGAGCGTCGGCCTTCGATCAACAACTACTGACACGTGGCGAAGCGCGTCGGCATTTATACTCTTGCCATCGAATGTTCTAGCGTTGTCGCTGGCGGTGGCGTAGGTTCCAGAACAATCTGTACCGTTCGCACAGTGGGCGTGATCTTATCTAAATGATCTACTACAGTCCGGAACCTTCTGGAAAACTGCAGGCGCGGTTTGCGCTGAGAATCGTGTGGTGTTTTGGGACAATAACGAAAACTTGGGAAATGGAACGTGGCAATATAGACAGAGCACATCGTCTTGGCCGTCAAGCTGTGGGCAAAGAAAGGCCGATAATTGTAAAAATCAATACTTTTAAAACAAAGGAAAAGATTCTTTCAAAGGGCCGTAAACTTAAAAACACCGGTAATAGCGTTGGCGAAGACTTTTCCGCAACAGTTCGAATGCTCGCAGGCATCTTATCGCTTTCGCTAGGTCCCAGTCATGTCCATTTATGTTGACCTTCAAAACACTACGCATGGGCAAGAAACGCTACATATTTCAGGAATCGTCACAAACCGTTAAAGAATTACTATAGCTAGTTCCTCGCAATCCAAACGCGCGTCATGGCCCCAGATCCACCCCACCCCCACTACTTTCGCTATCAGTTATTTTTACTAATATACGCAGTTTTCTTCCAAAGCGAGACGTCATCTCTAATCTTGTTTCCTCGTCGAGCAGCAGCATACTAGTTTTATCAGAAACATGGCTATACAGTGACATTAGCGACCGTGAAGTTCTTACAGACCTTCCAAATTTTACAGTGTTTCGCAGGGATCGTATAGACAGGTGAGGCGGGGGCGTGGCGATTGCAATCAGCAAAGATATTTCTTGTAATGCGCTTAACATTCAGACTGACCTTGAAATTATATGGCTTCTTTGCCATGCCACCCCTGAAACTGTTTTAATTGGTGCCTGTTATAGACCTCCCCACAGCACTCCCGACTTTGCTAATAAACTTAACGACACGTTAAATGACTTAACTACTGCATACCCCAACGCCCGCATTCTTCTTTTTGGGGATTTCAATCATCCTCTCATTGACTTGTAAACCAAATTACTTTGACGTCAGGAGAACCAGAAGCGCACGACTTTCTTGATGTGTGGCTTAACTTTACCTTAACCCAACTTGTAACTGAACGAACTCACGTAACTCAAACGTGTGCCGATACCCTTGACTTAATACTAACAGATCACCCTGACAGCCTTTCGTCCATTTCATATCTTCCAGAAATTAGCGATCACAAGGTAACTCATGCTGAGTTTACGTTCAAACCGGGGTCTCGCCAGAAAAGTAAAAAAACTATACGTCTTTATGACAAAGGAAATTACACAGCTATCATTGATGAACTCCGCTATTTCTTTCCATCTTTCGAACCATTTTTCCAGAATAGATCAGTGCAAGAAAGATAGCTGGAAATTATTTGCGGACAAAGTTGATTATCTTGTGAGCAAACATATACCCACATTCAATTTCCAGACCGACACTCAAAAGCCCTGGTTCACCAAAACATTAAAACGCCTAGAAAACAAAAGAAACGCCTCTTTCGTTCAGCCAAATAGAAGGGAAGCCAATGCGCATGGGAAAAATACTATGAAGCCGAACACGACTACCTAGGAAAGATATGCGAAGCACAACACTCTTTCTATAACTATAACTTGCCGAACATTCTAAAAAGTGATCCACGCAAGTTTTTTGAAATAATCAACCCTCACCCCACGCAGTCTACTAACTTCACCGACGATGCCGGCAGACCTGTAAGTGACGTTGATTGCGCAAACATCTTTAATAGCGCATTTGGATCAGTGTTCACAAAAGAAACAGACCTTTCATTTTACATGCCGACTTCCACTATCGAACTCTTGATGCCACCCATCACATTTTCCGTGTCTGGTATAATATCTATAATTAATAACCTAAAGCTGTCATTCTCCGCGGGTGTAGCCAATATTAACTCCAAGTTCCTTAAAAACACTGTAGATGTCTGTGCCGAATATTTATGTTTATTGTTTTCGCAGTCACTTGCCACAGGCCAAGTGCCCGACGATTGGAAAAAAGGGAAGGTCATTGCAGTCTTCAAAGCTGGTAAGAAAAACTCGCCTCTAAATTATCGTCCCATCTCATTAACTTCAGTGCCTTGCAAAATCATGAAACACGTCATATTCACTCACATTATCAGTTTTCTTGACAAGGTTAATTTTTTTCATACTGCACAACATGGCTTCCGAAAAGGGTTTTCATGCGAAACTCAACTAGCACTTTTTGTTCATGACCTTCATTCCAATCTCGATAATAACCTTCAAACCGACGCCATATTTATAGATTTCACCAAAGCATTTGATAAGGTACCTCATAAACACCTGTCGCTGAAACTTTCCCACTTAAACTTACACCCCGCAGTCCTAATCTGGATCCAAGAATTCTTACATAACCGTTCCCAATTTGTCCTTGTAAATGATCAGCTCTCCAACTTTATTCCAGTTACATCAGGTGTCCCTCAGGGTTCCGTCCTTGGCCCCTTGTTATTTATAATATATATTAACGACCTACCAACGAACTTAACTTGTAACATACGCATGTTTGCTGATGACTGCATTTTGTACCGCACAGTAACGAATGTATCTGATCAAATTAGCCTCCAAAGTGACATTAACCAAGTGCAGCGTTGGTGTGAACGGTGACAAATAGAACTTAATCCTAACAAATGTAAACTTGTGTTGTTTCAGCGTCGCCATAAACCGCTAACCACTTCCTACGTAATCTCCAACACTCCTGTTCAACTTGTGCAATCCTACAAATACTTTGGCCTAACTTTGTGCAGTGACCTAACTTGGGCTGAGCAAATCCGGACTATCATCGCAGCTGCTAATCGTGCTCTAGGCTTCCTAAAACGTCATCTGCGCAACGCACCCCGCCATGTAAAATTATTAGCATATCAGTCGCTCGTAAGAAGCAAGCTTGAATATGCATCGTCAATTTGGAGCCAACAACACGCGTATCTCATTACTGCACTCGAATCACTTCAAAACCGTGCTACTAGATTCATTCATTCCTCATATGCCTATCACATTAGCGTGTCATCTTTAAAAGAAGAAATTGGCCTGTCCCCTCCATCTTCCCGCCGCCGCATTGCCCCGCTTTGCTTGTTTCATAAACTTTTTCACAGTCCACTTGCAATCGAACCTTACATTTCCCCCCCATTTCGCAGGTCATATCGCATTGGCCATGTCTTTCAAGTTGCCCGTCAACGTTCCCGCACCCGTTACTTTTGCTGCCTCATTTTTTATTCGTGCATCAAAAGACTGGAATGACATCCCCCACCTTATTGCAGCAATCACCTGTCCATCAACATTTATGAATAGCGCCACAAGCCATTTTTCAAGCTAATTCATGGCTTTTTCGTACGTTTTTTGTAACCCCACCCCTTATGTAATGTCCCCCTGGGGACCTTTACGGTAATAAAACGAAATGAAATGAAATAACGAGGCCTGGAATAACGAGTCCAGGTACCTGCTGGGGGAGAATGACTGCTTATGCGAGCTCCCGTAGATTGCACCGGTGGCGTGACTTGGGGGCCAGCCTTCTCGGGGTTTTCCTGTGGTTCAGTGACTGCCTCGCCCTCTCTCATGTCGTTGCTGTGGGCAACGAAAGATTTCATCTCGGAGATGTTGACTGAACCACTTACTTGCTTCCTGTGGGTGTCGGCCAGCATGACCACCAGAGGGGAGAACACTTTGGTCTGCACTCAGTATGAACCCAACTACTTGGACGACAGAGCGGCCGGGACGGCTTTGGCAGCGTCACTCAAGACCTGATTGCGTCTGACGACGAGATCGCCGACGTCGTAATGCACGTCCCTGTGTGACTAGTCATATTGAGCCTTTTGTCTAGCTCGGGCTTTTGCCAGGTTGGAATGCACCAGGTCGAAGGCTGCGTCCATCCGTGAGCACAGTTCCGCTCCATAGCCAGAGGAACAGCTATGGCACACGCCCCGCTGCTGCTCCGCAGAACGTGGTCCTTGGGGTTGGGCAGCTCTTTCCTGAAGTTAAAGCAAGCGGGCGTGTAACAGGTCAAACGGTTCACCGTGAACCGCAAGGAGAAGTTTATCTCGTTAAGACAGGCATCCCAATTGCTGTGGTGCTGTGCAAAAGCTGTCAGCAAGGGCTTGAGGTCTGGTGTATCCACTTCGTCTTGGCCTGTGGGTGAGGCGTGGTTGTTACACCTTGGCCCTGAAATAACTTGTCCGTAAACTCCACTGGAAAACCAAAGCAGGTAAAGACCTTGGTCAACTTTTCCCTGATTGCGTGGGCGATCAACTTTCGAAGGGGAAACAACTCGGCTTACTTCGTGAAGTGATCTGTGACAGCCAGGAGAAAAACATGCCTTCTCTGGCTTCCTGGGAAAGGTCCCATAATGTCGCAGGCCACGACCTGCCAGGGTTCTTGGCTGTTGACTGGCTGCACAAGCCCGATAGGCTTGTCCCCGCGAGGAATCGCGCATTGGAACCAGTGGCACGAGCAGGCATAGTGAAGAGCATCGCGCTTCATGCCGGACCAGGTAGAAGAGCGGCATGACTTTTAAAAAATATTAGGGCTACTCGCATATTCGGCCAACTGTGAGTCGTGGAAATGTGAGAGGGTCGCTTTTCTTAGGCTGCAGAGTATCGCCACCTTAAAAGAACGCAGTGCAGGAGAACGCCATTAGCATCAAGCAGGTACGAATTCAACGTGGCCGAAGCAATACCAATCTGCGTCCGCACCGACAACAATATGAGCTGTCTGGTTGCGCTTGACGGGTTGACCGCCACGCTCCTCTTGGAAGCTCAGCTCTTTGAGCTCGTCAACAATTTGCTGACAAAACGAATAATCCTGTTGTGCCTTGAGTAGGTCCTCTCTGCTGAAGAAGATACTGTCGGGCGTCACAGGGTCTATCAGGTATGCGTCATCACCCAAGGTTGTCGACTCGAAAGTGATCTTGCCTTCGGTGTTCGCACCATTCGACCTGTTGGAGCCAGAGGCCTTGGAGTCTACTTGGTGCAGTTACTCCCAGGAGTGGTGGATGCAAGTGTCAAACACCAAAACGGGGCTCGCGACAAGGCTTTAGCCATGACGTGTGAACTTCCTTTCCAGTAGCGCACAACAAAAGCAAGCGGCCCAAGCGCTCGCAAAGGCTTAAGCCAGGTGAGTGCTATGTGGTCTGTTTTCACCACGAATGGCACGCCGTCGACGTAGCAGTCTAACATCCAAAGAGCAAAAACTATACGGTGGCATTCCCTTTCTGTCACGCTGTAGTTGCGCTCGGCGGCGTTAAGTGACTGGCTCGCAAAGGCTACTGGCTGGAGGACACTGCCGTGCTCCTGAAGCAGCACTGCCTTGAGACCCAGGTCGCTCACGTCTGCTTGGAACACGGTGTAAGAATAAGTTAGGTGATGACACTGCGCCTGCTGTGTTCGCCGCCTGGGCTGTTTCCGCTTGATGCGACAGATAGCACTCGTGGAGGGTGGGCCAAGGGGCTCACTGGGGAGCAACTCAAATCCACGTGTAGGTTATTGCTGTGGAGCCTTGCTTGTTTATTGCACACTATATACACCTATACATCGATGTCGGTAAATTAATTCACTGCGACTCTGCTGTAACAGACTTGATTTTCTAAAATATATGCAGTTTATTTGCTAACACTGCTTTTGTCATAAAAATGCTCTAACAGCAGCAAGCGTCGACCTGGAGAGCAGTTGTATTTCGACACGTCAGCACTAGAAAGAGTTTTTCGCAGCAATTCTGGTGCCGGTGTTGGTAGTGTCGGCATGTTTGGTTCAGAACAAAAAAAGAACAAAAAAAAGAATGGGAGGGAACATTTGAGGTGTTTGCGATAAGGATACGAGCCCGAGGGCAAAGGCACGTTAGCTATTAGGAAAGTGATAGTCTGTGTGCATTTGTTCATGTATGTGAGTGCATGTGCACCTGTGTGTGTGCGCCCACGGGGGATAGTGCTGTCCTGTTCCGTTTGCTTAGCAAAAATAACGAAAAACTTTGTCAGAAAACTTTGAACAGATGTATCAGAACACTTACACACGTTGTATTATGAACCTAAATAGACACTCTACCCTTGCCAGTATTGCTGTTAGCGTCGCACAGATGACTCCATTTCGGCCTCTGGCAGCATGGTGTGGTGGGAAGAATTTCATTAGGTTTGAATGTCTACGCTGGGTTGTACCACACCCCAGTCGGGATTGTTGGGCCAGTGCCGTTGGTCATAATTTGAGATATTTTATTAAGGCGAGCGGACTTCAACATGAAGTGCTTATCACAAAATAAAATCGAGTGCACTACCTAAAGCAGTATATCTTGTGCAGCTCGTCCCTTACGCCACTGATGCGGCATGCGGACAATTGTATTTCGCGTTTGATGAGGTATCTTAGGCTATCTAAGGCCTTTGCCTTGACAAGTGGTGTTGTGTTAAGTATAGTGGTCAGACGTGTTCCTGCAATGTTGCAATGCAGTGACGATGAAATGCAAGAGCCATCCAAAAGCAAGAAAATCTAGCCTGATGAAATCAAGCTCGGCAAAATATTTATAATCACGTGAATACCATCACGATCAGCCTGAATATGTCCAGCAGGAAAAAGGCCTCTCCCATATTCCACCGTTCAACTCGGTGCTGTGCTTGCTGCTGCCAATTTATACCCGCAAACTTCGTAATCTCATCTGCCCACCTTCTCCCGCTTGCCTTTCCCTCGCTTGCCGATCGGTATGATCGTCACCACAGTGAAGTTTCGCATGCACCCGGTTCTTTAGTACTCTTGTGAACCCCATGTCATCACATCTGCCTCTCAGAAAAGCTCTTATTTCGCTATGACGAACCATACGAAGTCCTACGCAAGGTCACTAACCTCACCTACGAGATGCAGCGAGTCGTCGATGAAGCACACTCAATGCCACCACCATTTACTGTCGTGCACGTCGTAAGACTGAAGCCTTATGTGTCACCCAACACTCCGCTTTCGTGACAAGCGCCGGGTCAACGCTTTAATGCCGCGGTGTAGTGGCACAAGGCAGTATCGGGATTGGGGCATAAAGCGGTAGGAGGTCTCTGCCTGGAAGAGAACACTACAAAGTGGATAGAGACTGGCCCCAGCCCGCCAGTGTGACAGCCATTGTTGTCGCGTGTGAACATCGGAAATATCCACAAATATACGTTTCCTTGTAAGAATATGTATCCCTTCCCGTCAAGTGCGGTCACCGCAAAGAGTTTCGTTGATTGGGTACCAAACCGCAACTTGGATTCACGCAGGCTCTACCGATCGAAGCGCAACCAACATTGATTAGGCCTAGCTTGCCGTTTGGTATGTTGTCGTGGAAAGCTTGTCCTAAACATGAGTATTCAGCGTCAAAAAGATCGCACTAACAGTGAACCGAGAACCGCGTGTGTGATATGGAGTTCGCGTTTGCGGCCGGGAGATCAGCAACGACGGTCGACAACTCCTCAACCTTACGTACGACAGCGCACTGGTAGCAAGAGTGAAAGCTCGCGTGATCAAACTGTAAAAGGATTTCAATTTATGGACGAGGAAGCAAACGCAATATTTGTTGCAAGCATGATAACGATGACTTCTACCTCGACAGGAAACTGTTAAGCGCATGTAGTTGATAATGACGGAATCGCACGTGCCACGTCGAGCGGCGCGTGGCCGAAGCCACGCTAGCGGCGTTGGTACGCTGTAGCCGTGTCGGCGCCGGTGCAAGGGCTTATCGGTCACTGAAGAAACTGTCCTCCTCCCTTAGGGCAAGGTCACGCCAGCGGAAAGTTTGCCATAACGGCGCTGTGCCCTAGACCGCAGAGCTGTTGGAATTGCACGGCAAGCTGCTCGGATAAACATGGCTGCCCTTCCGACCGCCTCGAATCTATCAAGCGGCCGCCGTGCGCTCTGTAGCTCGTAAGCTCCGAACTGATGCTTCCATTTGCTTTAGACTCGTGTTCTTTAGCTTTGACAACACAGTACTTGAATGGATTCGGGACTATTTTTGAGAACCATACTCAAACGATTGATGTTCAAGGTTTAAGCAAGCCTTCCCGAATCTTGAAGGGCGTAGAATACACGTTTGTTTGTTGTTGCTAACGCTGGATGGCTGGCGCCACTTGTCCGAACGCCTGCTCTGTGGACGTCATTTTTATTTGCTGTGCCCTTTTTTAAAAACCGCACAGGTGAAAATGCTCTATTCAATGCTGGAACGTAGTCTGGGAACAACGCATATGACATATCGAGAAAAGCGCGGTGCAAGAAACAAGCAGCTTGAAGTGTCCCGCATTGACGCAGACAATGCGGAGAGGCAAAAGCAGACGACGCGGCTCAGTCATGTGGCTCTTGCGTCGCTGATTGGCTAAACCACTCTCTGGCAAACGACACAAAAATGGGTCTCGGACCCATTTTCGGAACGGCGAAGAATGGCAGACATTCGCGAAACAAACAGCCATGCACGACTACCTGAGAAACGTCAATTGGCGAGGCATGCTTGCAGCTAGCTTTAACCGGTCCTTATTCGGTGAGCCCGCGCTGAGTTCGCGGTCTTTTTTTTTCATTTTTTTCTTTCCTCTGTCCTTCATTCGTTCACTCCCTGTCCCCTCTTTTTCTGTAATGACCTCGTCGTTCGCTCCCCAGTGGACCACCCAGCGGTACTCGTTACCGCGTTTGTCACGAACAATTTGCTGCACAATTAACGCTTTTATCAACGACTGATTTGCCCCAGTAATGGAGATGAAATTCAAAGTACATGGTTAAACAGAAATATGAACATACCCTGACAACTTAACTACCATGCTGTCCCAACGCAGGTACGTTGACCTCCCTGCTCAGCTATATAACATTGTCTTTAGAGTTGTTGACAAATTCTTTTCTTATACACTAGTTACAACGGTAATGGGGGAACAAGGGGGGAGGGGGGTGTTGAGTGATTTCAGGGTGCAAAATGCAAACAGATGTATGCAGAGGAAGAGGTTGCCACGAAGGGCATGTTGAAGAGCATTCTGTTGCGTAATAAGAGCTGCTCAATATATCCCATGAGGTCAATATCATTTTAAAGTATAGTTACATTCAGCAGCTTTTCATACATTCTTACAATGCACTCAAGACAATAATGCATAGCAAGAAATGTGTTAGCCTATTTCAGCCATGCAGAAAAACACACCAACATCTAAAATAATTACCATTTTTGTAATAATTGATGCTAAGCAGTTTGCCAGTTTCAAAGATTTGGCTGAGTTATAAAATTTTTCATAAAAATGGTGTATGTTTCCACAAAAAACAATTAAGCTTTGAAATAAAGTCCACATGGTTTGTTCTTTTAAATATTTAAATTTTCAAAATTTATTTTGCGCTCAGGGTTTGTACATTACGGAGGAAAGGGGCATATTACATATGAGAAAGTAAACACTTGATATAAAATAAATACAAAACTTTAGCAATTCACATAATTATACAAAATAGTCCATATTATTGATATCAAGAAAAATGTAGCAGTATAGAACTATTATATATATATATATATATATATATATATATAAATATATATATATATATATATATATATATATATATATATATATATATATATATATATATATATATATATATATATATATATATATATAGTCACGGGGTCGTGACGTCCACGAAGAAGCCGGGAGTAGTTGAAGATTCAACTGTTCATTTGGGCGAACCTGTGCCTGGTAAACGGAGAGTTAGATCACAGTAGCAAACATATATACGAGTTGCCACTGGTAATGTGCCTATCTCGTGGGGGGAAGGAGAGATCAGCGCGTTTTCAAGCTTTTTGGCAAGATGGTGCTAGAGGGTTGCGCTTGTCGGCCCGCTCTTGTACTGTGACCTACAGTGCATGGTCCCTTCTGCGGCGCGTGCGCCTATCTCGTGGTGACGCAGAAGTCAACGCCTTCGGCTTTCACCATCGGCGTTCACCAGAATCATTGCATTTTAGTTACAGGGCACACCAAGGTCAGTTTGCTCACTGCAGTCTGCCCGTTTGTGAAAGCATGCTTCTCAAACACAGTGAAGTAACTACTGTGACTCTAGTTGTACACGCTTCTTGTGCATGCTTGTGTTACGTGTGTATCTTAAGTTCGAGCAGTGGATTGAGTGCTGATATGGGAACATTAATTAGCTTGTACTCTTCCTGTGTGTGTTCTTTTTGTGTTCTTTTGCCCTGGGCAGTGCACTGGACGTTTCGATCTGGTTTCCACTGTTTGCTTGATATTCGAATTTGTTGCTATTCCAGTCGTTGCTTCGCCCTTATGGCGAAACCATCTTGTTAATTGCTCCTGTCCTCTTTTGCGCTTTACTTTCGGAGCTTCCATTGGCTAAACACCATCAGGTGTCCATCTCGCTTGTTTTTTCTTGCTTGTTTTACATTGAAAGCTGCTAAGAGATCACAAGGGCAGTTTTTTGGTGCAGAGCCACGTCGGCGCTCGAAAAAACCTACACAGGCTTGGTATGTTGGGAGAAGAAACATAACATAGCGAGGTATAGAAGAATTCATTAACAAACAGGTGTACAATGTGAATTGAGTAACGAGGCAATACAAATTGCGTAACCATTGCGTCATTGAGTGCTTCTACATCATTTCCAAAAGCTAAGCCTTAATTCTTCAGCCACTGCATCAGATAAGTGCACATAATTGCTGTGGTGGGGGCTGGCTGGTCCCGACGAAGCAGAAGAAGAAGACGACCGACGGAGACGTACGCGGCCAGCGGGGACGCCGACCAGCCCGAACACGCGGGTTGGCACGAAGCGCCGAAGAAAAGAACAACAACCGCACTCCAAGGTTACCCAACACACACTCGTTTTATTTTACAGTCGCCTTGAAATCCCAGATGCCATAGCGGCGCCCCCTGGCATCCTCACATGTCATTCCGAAACCGAAACCGAAAACCCAGAACACAACAACCATCCCCTCCTCGAAAAAAGTTCACCTATACACTGTTTATATCAACATGATCGATACCAAAGTATATACAAGGTATGTACGTTAGAACACATGAAAATTCAGATCACGGCACACCGAACTCACACACTACGAGTACTGATAATGCACTGAAAAAAATGTACAATAGAAGTCCTGAAATGCACTGAAAAAAATGTACAATGGAAGTCCTGAAAATGCACTGAAAAAAATGTACACAGCTCAGTACAATATTGATTTGAATGCATTGGACCTTTTCACAGAACAATAATGTTCACAACAGTAATGAACAAGGGTTCTACATAACGTAGTCTTCGAACCGACGCGGCTTCTGCCGCTTCCGCTTAGGGCGGGCCCTTTTGGGTGTAGAATCAGTTGTCTCTGCACCTTGGTCACTTGTGCTCTGATGTGACACATCAAGAGCAGTGAAAGATTGTGAAGGCTCTGAACGAGCGTTAACATTCGCGCTCTCATCAGAGCTCGCAGCATGAGCTTCGGAAGAATTTTGCGGAGCGAAGTCCGGTTCAACAGTCTCAGCCGAATTTGAAGGTTCGAAGTCAACCGTAAGACTTGGTGTACTTGAACCAGCGACACCGACTGGTAACTCCTCCTCCCCCCTTGAAGAAATGCCTGTACATGGTCGCCACATGTAATAATCTGATTTATAGTTGAAAGGCGCAGACGGAACGTGATGGGGAAGACTTTTAGGTGTTGAAGGCGAATCTGTATGAAAAATAACAAGGCGCGAAGCATTCCAGAGGTTACCATCACTTAAGCGAAACGAAGTGGGGCTAACCTGGCCCAAGACTTTGTAAGGACCCCGATGCTTGGGGTGCTTGCCTGGCACACGAACCTTGACTAGATCGCCAGTGCGAACTTTGGACTGTTTGCACCTCGACGGCTGTCGACATACTTTTTCATTGCTTGTTGATGAGCAAAAATCCTGGTACGGATTTGATCAGGAGTAGACATTCCTATGTTACGAGGCAAAGAGACTATGTCGAGAGCAACTCGCGGTTGCCTACCGTGGAGAAGTTGAGCAGGAGACACTCCAGTGGTGCCTTGTGGTGTGAACCTGTACGAAGCTAAACTTTCAGTCAAAACTTGCTTGAGGGGACGGTGCTCTAATTGGGCGATCTGGATATGTTCTTTCAGAATGTGATTAAAGCGCTCGATTTGCCCATTTGATTGGGGATAGAAAACTGATGACCTCAAGTGCTGAATTGCTCGTTGTGAAAGAAAAGCCTCGAAATTTTGAGACTGATACTGTGGACCATTGTCCGTAACTATGGCATCAGGAAAACCTTCCCGTCTGAAGATTGAAGACAGAAACTCAATGATGACCTCAGAAGTAACCGTATGTGTGAAACAAAGCTCTGGCCATTTGGAATGGTAGTCGATCAGAGAAACAATGAACCGGGCATTTTGCGGAACATTATGCAAAGGACCGATGATGTTCATGCCGAGTTTCTGCCAAGGCCGATCAGGCCACTGGACTGGCTGGAACGGAAGAAATGCAGGTTTGGCGGATTTGTCAGCTGCCTGACATATATGGCAGTTGTAAACTGCATGCTCGACCTGCTTGTCTAAGGCTGGCCACCAGTACCTGTCTCGGAGATTCTGTTTGGTGCGGACAATACCTGGATGGGCCTCATGGGCAAGCTGTATCAGCTTGTTACGGAAAGAACCAGGGGGAATCACGCGTTCATCGCGGAAAAGCAAGTCCTCGACTCAAGACAGTTCCTGTCGGACTGCGAAGTAAGGCAAGATTTCAGAAGCCAGAGCACATTTGGAAGGCCATCCTTCACGTAAATATTTGAGAACTTGAGACAAAGTGGAATCTGCAGCTGTAGCTGCCTGAAGCTCAGCTTTAGTAATGCAGTAACTAATAAAACAACTTCCTCATCCCGCTCTTCAGTAACCAGTATCTGAAGAGGAAGGTGCGACAGTGCATCAGCAACCACGTTATTAGAACCTTTACAATATTGAACACTGAAATTATAATACATGAGTTTGGCACACCAACGGGAAAAGCGAATGGGGCGGCGGCCTTCAGATCCTGCAGAAAGAAGAGCAACTAGTGCTTGGTGATCTGTACGTAATGTGAAGTGCCGGCCCCACAAGTAAACATGCCATTTCTCACAGGCAAAAAGACACGCGAGAGCTTCACGCTCTCCTACTGAATATCTTCGTTTAGCAGGGGTCAATGTACGAGATGCAAAAGCGATAGTGATCAGCTGATCACCTCTTAGTTGTTGAAACACTGCTCCCAGTCCAACATCGGACGCATCCGTCGTGATGACGATGGGAAGCTTCTCAGTGAAAATACTAACAGCTGGCTTTGAGGCCAGTATTGACTTAACTCGAATGAATCTCTGCTCAGCTTCAGCTGACCAGTTAAAAGGCTGTGCTTGACGAAGTAGAGTACGCAGTGGTGCAACAACATCAGCATAGTGAGGAACAAACTTGGCATAATAACCAACAAGACCTAAAAAAGATTGCAAGGTTTTGGCATCAGTAGGCCGCGGGGCATTGACAATGGCCTGAACTTTAGAATCAACCGGTGTCAAGCCGCGGGAACTGACATTATGTACTAGAAATTGTAACTCATTCACAGAAAAAATGCACTTGTTATTAGGTTTCATACCATATTCACTGATGCGGTTGAGAACAGTATGCAAGTTAGCATCGTGCTCTTCGCGATTACGTCCCCACACAAAAATGTCATCCAAGTAACAAAGGGTGCCATTACAACCCTTAATAATAAATGACATCATTTTCTGAAACACTGCAGGGGCAGATGCAAGCCTGAAACACACGCGGCGAAACCGAAACAAGCCTTCGTGCGATACAAATGTGGCTAAGTCTCTACTGCACTCAGAAAGTTCAACTTGGTGATAAGCGGGCGTGAGGTCTAGCTTGGAGAAACACACCGCTCCGGAGAGCTGATGAAGCAGTTCTTCAATGTGAGGAAGTGGAAACCCGTCTACGACGATCGCCTTGTTCGGTTCTCGTAAGTCGACGCATAGTCGAAGGGATCCATCTTTTTTCTTGACGACGACCAGTGGAGAAACCCAGTCAGAAGCAGAAACTGGCTCGATGATTTCGCTGGCTTGAAGGCGAGACAGTTTCGCAGAGACTTGCTCACGGAGAAGAAGAGGAATGCGGCGCAGCTTGGCACGCACAGGGCACACACCTGGCCGACGCATCACTTTATGCACAAAACCGCACACACAACCCAGTTCACGGGTGAACAGGTGGTGGAATTCAGAAGGCGCGTTGGCCGGAAGATCACCTTAGACGTCGACTTGAGCACACGTCATTGACGCACCGACGATTTTGATGGACAAAGGCCTGATGGCATCACGTCCCAAAATCGAGCTGCCATTGACAGTTACATAAGAAGTAATAGAACCAGTGCGACTCCGATAGGAGACCTGAGCTGTAAAATGACCTAATATATCAATCGTTTCCTTCGAATATGTTTGTAGAACGACGCGTGAAGGCAAAAGCCGAATGTTGGAAAAATGACTATGAAAGTCAGCGGCACTGATTAAAGAGACTGAGGCACCAGTGTCCACGAGAAATGACAAGGGCACATGGCCCACTGAAGCTACGATGCTGGGCTCGGACGTAGTGTGGAGGCCATCCACATTTAAAACAGTGACCGTATTGGTCTGTGCAGTGCTCGAAGGAGCGGAAGAAGAAACTGGTTCAGGAAGATTTGCTGGACGAGGGACTGGAAATGTCCGATTTTTCTGTACGCAAGACAAATGCGGTTTCTCGCGGGACACTGCGCAAAATTGGCTAAATGCCGAGCCGATCCGCAACGAAAGCAATGCGCAGTTGCGCTTGGAGAAGACAATTGCGAACGCGAGTTAGGAGCTCGGTGCTGTTCCTGAAAACCAGAATTTGGCGGAATGGGGTCGCCATTTTGCCGGCTTCCTCGCCCCCGCGACGCAGAGAGGCCGCCATTTTGCCCGCCACGGAAGGACTGTGAAGGCGGGCGTCCATGTTGGCCGCCGCGCCGAGACGAAGATGAAGGGCCGCCATGTTGACGCGTCCCGTGAAACAAAGAGCCGCCAACTTGGCCCCTCGCAGCAGAAAGTTGCTGCACTAAATGCGGAGTGAATTGCTACAATTGGGAGCGAATAAGCTCGTCCTCTCGCGCAATCGAGAGAGCTTCGGATAATGAAATCGAGGAGTCCTTTTGAAGCATGCGGCAGCGGACGTTTTGCGAAGCTACCCCGGTAAAAAGCTGATGGCGGATCATATCGTCCTTGAGCGCGCCGAAGCCGCACGACGCGGCGAGCGTTCGAAGAGAAGTAATGAACTCGGCGACTGGCTCGCCAGGCAATCGTCGCCTTTCTTGGAATTTTACGCATGCGAGATAATCGCCCGAGACATCTTAAAAATGCTCATCGAAAAGAGTAACAGCATTCTTGAAGGCATCGCCCGACGCTGGCGTCGGTGACGCGTTGGTGGCGTCCAAAGTATAGAAGAGCTTTAACCCGGCAGGGCCCAACTCGTTAAGCAGCAGGGCCTTGCAATGCTCGGGCTTGCTGGCGTCTTCCCCGGCAGCGTCTGCGTAGGCCTGAAACATTTCCAGTCCGCCCACGGAAGTGGCGGGTCTCCGGGCGAATGAAGAAATAGGGGAGGTGGAATAGGAGACGCCATTTCAAGCAAGAAGAATGGAGAGGTGCAGACGAGAAGAAAATGACGCCAGTGCACTGTTTGAAGAAGACGACAAAGGCGGCGTAACTGCATGAAGAAGGAATGAAGCGACGCAGCACGCAGTAGCCACCTTGCTGGGAACAAAGAGCTTCTAGGGTTAGCAGGGTAGGTCTATTAGAAGCAAGAAAAAGACGAACACGGAGAACAAAATGGGTTCTTACAGGTCCTCGTCGCCATTGCTGTGTTGGCGGCTGGCTGGTCCCGACGAAGCAGAAAAAGAAGACGGACGACGGAAACGTACGCGGCCAGCGGGGACCCCGACCAGCCCGAACACGCGGGTTGGCGCGAAGCGCCGAAGAAAAGAACAACGGCACTCCACGGTTACCCAACACAGACTCGTTTTATTTTACAGTCGCCATAAAAATCCAGATTAGGGAGCCTACATGAACGGCCGTTTTTAGGGTGGAGACATCTTAATAAGTGCCTTCAAGAAACTCAGCCAAAACCAGCGGGCAACGGGGCAGGTTGTTGCCAGCTTCCACCAAATTCAGCATAGTTTTCTGTGCGCCGCCATTTTGGAGCCAGCCGCCGCTCCCTCCAGCTACGCGAAGTACGGCGCAACAAAAAGGAGCCTGGGCTTTTGACAGCGGCTGTTCTCAGGGTCGTGTAAGCGACCCAGTTCTCAAAGTGAGCGCACGAAGAAATTCGCAGCACACACAAACACTTGCGACATAATACTGAGGTTACGCTGACACGAACGCAAGCGTGGCAACAGCTCAGACTAGCGAGCGCGTCTCCGTACGAACGCGCGGGCGCGTCCCGTTTGTGGGCTTCCTACTGGCAATGCGTGGACGCTACAAGGACAACTTCGGTTATCTACTCATTCGCGAACACTGCGAAACACATATACGTGTGCCGCAGGAAAAAAAAACAGTGAACGAAATACGCAGTACTCACAGAGCAAATACGAGACGCACTGGTGGGCTCCCAGCCATCTCGCTTCACTTGAGCCAGCCATAGTTGTCGTCGGCCAGGGCTCGCTGGGAAGCAGAACATTCGCACCCCCTTTCTGTTGTGGTTAGTGCAGAGCGGTACGCAGCATCCAGGCATTCTAAGGCTTCACCGGCAGCGTTTAACACGCTACCGCAACGTTCAACGCCGTATGATTGAGAACTAAACGCAACCGGGCATAGACGCAGTGCGGGCACCAAGATGGGGCGACAGCGCGGCGTTGCTGTCTGGCAACATTGTATTTTGGCGGGCGGCGGCATGTAGTGGGTCAAAGGCTGACATCACCCTAAACACGGCCGTTCATGTAGGCTCCCTATCCCAGATGCCAGAGCGGCGTCCCCTGGCATCCTCACATGTCATTCCGAAACCGAAACCGAAAACCCAGAACACAACAATAATGCCTTGCAAATGTGTCGTGTACCTCGCTTCTCTGCTGAAGGATGAATAATGGCATAGCAGGTGCTACCCAACTTGACAAAGATCAATTTGTGATGTAGGTCGGACATTGCAAGCGTACTTGTTATTAGCAGATCTAAGGGAATTTACAGTGGGTTCTAGAAATGCGGCTCTTGGATCTTTTCTTGTGACTGTGCGGCACTTTCCGTACAGACCTGGCGTTTTTTCATCTCTGTAGCAGTGTTGCGAAATGGGAACTGTGGTGTTTGCGAAAGACGTAAGAAGCACCGGCAGCGCCACCGTACAAAAAGACGTTTATTGTACGCAACACATCAAATATATACATAAAGGACAGACGCGCCCCCTGGGGGTGAAAGAACACAAAGTAAAAACCGAAACTGAATATAACATACTCACTCCCTTATATGTAGTGATTAGTTGTTAGTAAGTGTTAGTAAGAAACCCCTACCCATGCACTGTACATTTTACACGCTGTATACACATACATATTTACTCTACATACACACTGTGCTGTACACACAGGCAACTAGTGGGTCTGATAGTCCTTGAGTCAGACCGGTGGCCGGCGCTCTCGGGACGGCCGATGGGGATGCTGCACGGCCGGAGATGGTAATGAGCTTGTAGAGCTCTGTAGTACGCCAGGAGACCGCGATTGCGGCCCAGGAGAAGGCGGCTGCAGCATGGCAGGCTCCGGTACAGGCAGCTGTGGATCAGGAGCAGGCGACTGCGGTACGGCAGACTGCAGTACGCCAGGAGGCGGTGGCGGGGCAGGCTGCGGCACTTGAACCGGAAGCTGTGGCGCAGGTAGCTCCGAAAGTTGGTATGGTGGATTCGTGCCCCTCTCAGGAACCCGGGAAAGCTTGGAGGCGTTCCATGTGTGGCCGTATGCAAGTCGGAAAGAGGCAGGTCCCCTCCTCCCCAACACCTCAGTTGGCAAGGAAAAGGAGCGATCCCCCTTGAAGCGAACGGACGGCTTCTTGATACGAACGAAATCGCCCACAGCTATCTTTGGCAGCATAGCAGCTATCCTGCGGTCCGTGCACTCCTTACTGCTTTGCTGTTGAAGCCGGACCCTTTGGCGCAGTCGCGCCAGTTCCTCTGCTGGGTCTTTTGCAAACGCTGGTGCCGAAAACCCCACAACATCCAATCTGGTTCGAGGCATTCGCCCATGCAGCAGAACTGCTGGGGTAACTCCAGTGGTAGCCCGTGGAGTACAGCGGTAAATAGAGATAGTCCGTAACTGCTTGTCGGATAGGTCTCCTTTCGAGGAGTGAAACCTGGATGAAGTTCTTCAGAGTTCGATTGAACCTCTCGACTTGCCCATTCGCCTGGGGGTAATATACAGACGAATGAGACAGCTGGATGGCTCGGTTTTGAAGAAAGGTTACAAATTCACGTGAAGTGAACTGCGGCCCATTGTCGCAAACAATCTCTTCCGGGTATCCTTCACGGGCAGAAACACTGGTCAAGTTTTTCACGGTGCTTGTGGCCACTTCGCTGCAGAAATATATCTCTGGCCATTTGGAATGGTAATCGACCAGTGTTACAGCAAATTGGCTATTGTGAGGTGCATGTTCCAATGGGACAACCATGTCTAGGCCCAGTTTCTGCCATGACCTTTCAGGCCAGTCAATAGGCTGCAATGGCGCTGGTGATGTTTTGGCAGACTTATCTGCCTCCAGGCAGATGTGACAGTTTTTCACGGCAGATTCAGCTTGCTTGTTCATCCGTGGCCACCAGAATAGCTCACGAAGTCGCGCCTTTGTGCGCGTGATGCCCGGATGTGCCTCGTAGGCAACGGCGATGAACTGAGCCGTGAGTGAGGACGGAACAACGAGGCGTTCTGCGCGTAGTAGAAGGTCATCAACAACAGAAAGTTCTTCGCACACAGAGTAGCAAGGTTTTGCCTCCTCTGGTATGGACTTTTGTGGTGGCCAAGAACCGAGCACGAATGACTTGACCGTTTGCAGACAACCACCGTTGAGGACGGCTTGATTGAATTCTTCCTTCGTCACGCAAGCCGACTTGACCAACGACACAATTTCTTCATCCTTGGCCAGCTGTGCCTGCGCGGCAGGAGCTGGCAGCCGAGAAAGAGCATCTGCCACCGTGTTGGTGGACCCCTTGCGGTACTCGACAGTGAAACTGTAGCATAGGAGTCACGCATTCCAGCGTGCAATTCGAAGTGGCCTTCTGCCACGTCCTTGCGAAGACAGCAACGATACCAACACTTGGTGGTCCGTTCGAATCTTGAAATGGCGACCCCAAAGGTAAGTGTGCAATCGTTCGCACGCCCAAATGCATGCCAACGCTTCGCGTTCGCCGACCGAGTACTTTCTTTCCGCTGGTGACAAGGTACGAAACGCGAAAGCCACTGTGCGGAGCTCATGGCCATTTTGCTGCTGCAGAACGGCTCCCAGCCCACAGTCAGAAGCGTCGGTCGACGCGATGACTGGAAGTGATGGATCGAACATGTGGAGAACTGTACTTGAAGAAAGCATTTCCTGGACCCTCCGGAAACTGCTGTCTGCTTCGGCTGACCAGATGAATGGCTCATCCTTGCGAAGCAGAACGCGCATAGGCTCGTCCACCTGGGCCAAGCGGGGAACAAACTTGGAATAGTATTCTACAAGACCCAGGAATGAACGGAGGGCAGCAACATCTGTTGGCACTGGAGTGTTAACTACCGAGTCTACTTTCTCTGGAAGCGGCGAGATACCTTGTGTAGTGACCTTATGCCCTAGGAAAGAAAGTTCTGGAACGTCGAAGAGGCATTTGTCGTTCAATTTCAGGCCTGCGTACTTGACTTTCTGCAAGACCTTTGTTAGGTTCAAAAGATGTTCTTCTGCACTTTTCCCAAAGACTATCACGTCATCAATGTAGAACAACACACCAGGGCAGCCATCCAGAATTGTGGCCATCATCTTCTGAAATGCCGCTGGGGCAGAAGCTAACCCAAAGCAAACTCTCTTGAACCGAAAAAGTCCTTCATGCGTGATGAAGGCTGTCAGGTCCCTGCTGTCAGAGTGCAAAAGAACCTGATGGTAGGCAGAAGCCAAGTCAAGTTTTGGGAAGTGTGTCGCGCCTACCAAGGCATGAAGGAGTTCCTCTGTATGAGGCAACGAAAGCTGTCTGGTACAATAGCCTTGTTAGGCTACTGGAGGTCAACACAAATTCTGATGGTGCCGTCTTTCTTGTCAATGACAACAATGGACGAAACCCATTCAGAAGCATCGATGCATTCGATGATGTCAAGGTTTAGCAACCTGTGAAGTTCATTTGACACTGGTTCCCGAAGTGAATATGGAAGACGGCGCAGCTTCGAAGATACCGGCTGCACGCCTTGCCGAATCTTGACACGATGCGTGAACCGCTTAGCAAGACCCAACTCGGGACTGAAAAGTGAACCGAAGTCGTGTTTCAAGGCTGGCGGAAGGTTTGCTTGCCAGGGTTGCTCTATTGACTGCATCGGAATGTGACAAGGTGTCGGGTCATTAACACGCGGCGGCGGGGCAACGGACGTGTGCAGGCACTCAAGAGTGGAGCCCTGTATTCGAAGATTTAGGGCTTAATGCCGTCAAGGCCAATCAGACAAGTTCCTTGGCGAACGATGTAGAAAAGAAGTGGTGCAGAGCGCCCTTTAAACTGAACGTCTGCCTGGAAACGGCCTAGCACGGAAATTAGGCGCTTCGAATAGTCAAACAAAGTGACATGCGGAGCTGGGAGGAGCAAAACACTTTGAAAATGTTGGTGAAATTCTTGCTCTGATAGAATTGAAACAGACGACCCTGAGTCAACTAGAAATGACAACTTGACATCCGCTACGCGTACTTATATGTATATTACGCTGCGAGCGGGATGCTGCACAGTCAAAACTTGCTCAGAACTTCCCCCTGACAAAGCATCGTCATTGATGCCAACTTCACGAATCCTGCCTTGCATTTGACGCTTGTGGTTGCGTACTTTCTGAAAGTGGCCCTTCATCAAACACTTCTTTCACTGCGCAGGACACTGTGACGCTGATGAGCGGTGATTCCGCGAGCCGCATCGAAAACAGTGTGGTGAAACGGACCGGCTATCTCTGTCTCGCCGAGGGGGGCGGAGCCCCTGCGGCGCACGCGAACCGCTAGCGCTTGGAGAGTTTCGCTGAAAATGCGCTTTTGGTTGGAAATTGAATTTTCGCGAAGAATGCGAATACTGGGAACGACGCTGTACAGAAACAGGCTCGACCGAAGCAGAAAATTCCTTCAGCTCTTCAGCTGCTTGCTCAAACTGAAGAGCGATCCGCACTGCGCTCTCGAACGAAAGAGAGGAACCCTCGAGCAGTAACCGTTCACGTACGTGGTTGGAAACAACGCCGGCAACAAATCGGTCCCGCAGAGCATCATCTTGTGAAGCGAACGAACAATGCGAAACGAGCTCCCGTAAAGCAGCAACAAAGTCATGAACGGACTCGCCTGCGTGCTGGCTGCGGCAGTGGAAACGATGACGCTCGACGACGACGTTACACGACGTGGAAAACTACTGCCGTAAGGCGATGAGTGCAGCCTCGTACTCGTCAGCAGCGGCCGCGGGAGGCTTCTCTTGTACTTCCGGTGCTGCGGCGCTTGCTGGTGCTGCGGCATTTGACCCTGCAGGTAAAGTCCGGTAAACACGCTGCCCTTCCGCCCCCAAACAATGCAGAAGAATGGACTTGCGTCGCGCTGGTGGGAACTCAGCTGCTCCGGACGCTAGAAGGTAAACTGTTAAAGTCTGCGCCCACTCCTCCCATGGAAGTGACGGCCACCCGGGCGTCGGGAGGAACGGCGGCGGCGGAGCAAGGCAGGAGAAACTCATGGCGGGGCGGACCTAGACGACACTCGATGCTGAAGGTAGCTTGACGTGTTTGTCCCACCCTCGTCGCCAATGTGGTGTTTGCGAAAGACGTAAGAAGCACCGGCAGCGCCACCGTACAAAAAGACGTTTATTGTACGCAACACATCGAATCATAGCCTCCTCTATAACTTATATAGGAGGCTATGATCGAATATATACATAAAGAACAGACGCACCCCCTGAGGGTGAAAGAACACAAAGTAAAAACCGAAATTGAATATAACAGTAATCTCCACTCAATTCCTATTTCAATCCAGGGAATTGCAACTTTCTACAATCACATTCCTTTCAGTGCCTCAGAATAAAAGAATTAGGCCCAATCCTACTCTGAGAGTGCCAGGCAGTTCAATTCCAGTATTGGGGTTTTTTAACGCATAAAAGGTATCTTCATAGCTTTACAGAGTTAAATAGGAATGCCTTATAAAGTTGATGTCATCAGATGCATTAGAAAAGGGAAAAGCATGCAAAACATCTTACCGAGGTCGAGGTATATCTTGGTGACATGCCTTGTGCAGTGCAAACACGCTGCCGATTTCCGTAGGGGCAGTACTCCCGTTACCAATAGTATTGGCAAGATTAGCATGTTTGAATGAATGGCCATGTTTTAATATTGTTGAAACCTAAATGTGGTAATGCCACAGTGATGACATAGCATATTTTTATGGTGACAATAGTTCTGTTCAAGAAGACTAAGTAGCTTTGCAACGTGTCTGGAGCAGTCATGACAATGGAGAGAACTAAGATTTGGTTAATGTGAACAAAATCTTCTAGTTCTGCTAGTATTAGTTCGAACAGTGCATCACTCGGGCACCTTGTGCCTTTGCATCAAATAGACAACGCTGGACTGCAGTCCTCATCGGCACTCACACTTGTTAGGTGGGCCTCGCAAGCATGGAAGGGGGGAGAGCTTCCCGTTTTTGCCTGTCTGCAGGTCTGCAATGTGTTCATTATCGCAAAGATTACTTACATGTGTCGGGTACTAAAGTGCTCGTGAGATAGATCAGGCTGTGGATAGAGTAATTGCCACTTTCGCGTAGGGCTATCAAAGGGAACATATATATGCGCAAGGATAATTAGTTTCTCTTTTCAGTATCTGCTGGGATAAAACATTTGTTTGTAGCGCTAACTTATGCCTTGGTTTCTCTTTTACGATTCGGCAGATTGTTCACACTTTTATACCACGCCTACCCTTGGCTTTGGTTACAAAAAATGGACCTAGAAAACGTGTTGTCACCTTCGAGTTCAAAAAAACTTGTACTCAGGCCTGTTTGACTGATTTGAGCATGATATTGCAGTGGTAGCAATCAGAGGGTGCAGCAAAATATGTTCGTCTACAAGGCCTTCTTTTGTTGGCGATGCAAACACACGGCTTTGTGCCATGTTGTGGCGACTTAGCAGAGAAAATATGCTAAAAGAAAATAACGGTACTAATTAAATGATATCTCCCCCAGAGTAGGGAGAGTGCGAGCTGACCAGCTCGAGACTTGAGAACACCTGACCTTCCGACCAATAACGGCAGAGGTCGGTTGCAGCTTTCTGAACTTAGACGAGGGCACCAACACGTATTTTATTTATCAGCTCAAATTGATGTTCTTACAACACGTCTCGCGATTGCGAACTAGTTCTTTGGCAATGATTACATCGTAAAATGTGCTTAGCTGCACTCATGATCTTAAGTGCTGCAATAAACAGGGTTTGCATAGCCCTTTGAAATCTTTAAATATCATTGATATTGAGAGCATAAATTCAAGGGCCCTTGAAACTCCTTCAGTACTTCTGAACTCCTTGTAATCCTTGAAAATTCTGCGGAATTTGTCCTACTGGAGGAACCTAATGGCATATTTGTGAAAGTCACGTTTTTTTCAGTCTTTCTGGCTTACCAATGACCATGAAAAAGAGCGGTGTTGAAAAATGGCGTCAGAGAGTTTTAGTTTTAAAATCGCACAGGCGTTTCGGTGTCTGGCAACTAATATTGATTAGAAACCAAGTCCAAGGCTTGTCGCTCGCTCGATTACGATCCTAAAGTCTAGCTAAGTTGCAGTCTTTCCGCCGTCTCGAAGAAGCCCATGTTCGTGGTGGAAGCTACGGATGCCTCCCGTCTTTTCTGTAACATCCCGTTGACGGTGGTGTCACAAGCCGCAGCGTCATTGCTTCTCTCTCGATACTTCTCAGTCTTTCTAGGCGATGCGGGCGGCTATTTTCAGGTGGTCAGGAGGTCGGCGCGCCGCCGCTTGCTGTCTGATGTGTTGTCGCGTCGTCTGTACTGGTTATATTTTGGCATGCTCTGAAGGGGAACCCGCTGGCAGCGTGTCTGCTTTCCGTTGTTCGAAGGCAACGCTCTTGCCTACGCTCGTTTTGCGACGATGACAGACTTGCAAAGTGACGAACTGTCTCTTGTTTTTGTGTCACTAATCTAAACTGACTGATTTTTAAACACGACAGTTGTGCTGCAGGCAACTTTCGTTTGAGAAGTATGACGGCATTCAAGTGTAGTTTTGTGAAGGACAGGACGAATCCAAACATTTCGAGTGTGCTGCTTGGGTAAGGCCCATTGAACAGAACGTGAGTGCAGCGTACTGTGACTGTGCAGAAAACAGTTTTCACTTAGTAACGTCGCAAAGAGCTGTGACAAGCCACGTCATTAGTAAAAAGCATAGACTTGTTGTGAGCAGAGCTGGAACACTGTCCGTAGCATCATTTCTGACGCTGCCAGCAAGCTGGCCGTCAGTCTCTGGTGTGGCCAAGACTGGGCCAGTGACGTCAGGATCTGTACAGCCTTCACTTGCTAAAACTTCGCCTACATGAGAACATCACAGGATGTATCGCTGAACAACCACGGCAATGTTGGCCGATGGATGGATGGAAAAACTTGATTTCGTCAGAAAGCAACTGAGGATGATTCCGTGTTAGATGGCCATGAACCCAAAGTTGGTGGCGACCTGTGTGGCCCACTACACGACCCTTAACTGGACGACTGGGTCTGAACTGGTCAACACGGCCTTCCAGTGCTCAAGGGAGGGATCACGCATAATATCCATCGGCGGCAGCACTATGCTACATTCCCAAAGTATGTGATCATATGTTGCCACAGCCTGACACAATTTGCATTGCGGCTTAATCTCCTCTGGGTACATTTTGTTCAACACGTAAGGTTTGAGAAAAAATCGCGTCTGCAGTTTTCTCCAGACGCATTCCTTCACCTTAGTCAACCGCTTGTGCGGGGGCGGATAAAACCTCCGCTATAGTTTACAATGATTCGTTACGTCATGAAAGGACACCAGCCCATCTCTCACGGACCTCCCCGAAACTGGCGGCTGACCTACCCGGCTGACGAAACCTCGAGCATTCAGGTGAGCCGCCTCGTTCCTAGGGTTCCCAGAGTGTGCTGGCACCCAGACAATTTCTGTTTCTCTAATTTCTCGTCCCGTGGCCCCTCTGCAGAAATGATGCGGCGGTTGCCGATATTCTGCCCCTCGCCAGATTTCGGATGGCTGTCTTCGAATCACTGAAAATCAAATCTGACTGCGAATTGGTTATAGCTAGCGCTATTGCCACTTCCTCTGCAGTTTCCGAGGAGCGGGTTTTGACCGATCCAGAGGCGACCAAGCGCCCGCGCCTGTCCACCACCACAATCACAAAAGCGTCTTTGTCCTTATATTCCGCAACATCTGTATAGACTGCCGCTTTGTACTCGTCGTACTCCACGTGTAAAGCTCTGGCTTTTGCCTGCCTGCGCTGCGTATGGTGAATCGGATTCATATTTTTGGGCAAACGTTTTATGTACAGGGCCTTATGTAACTCTCGCCGCACCTGAATTTTAGTGTCCCCCGTGGGAGCCTCTGCTCCAATGCTAATCTTTCCAATATAATCCTGCCCGCTTTGGTTGTCGAAAGCCTAGCGTGCTGCATCACCAGATGCGCCTCCCATAATTCATTCAAAGTGTTGTGTACCCCTAGTTTTAACAGCCTTGCTGTAGGCGCGTTGTTAGGCAACCCAAGCGCTGCCTTGTAAGCTTGCCGGATCATAGCCTCGACCTTACGTTTTTCTGCGGCATCCAACTTCATTTAAGGTGTCGCGTAAGTAATCCTGCTGAGCAGAAACGCCTGTACCAGCTTACAGAGTTCTTTTTCTTTAACCCCGCTCTTACGGTTAGCGATACTTCTGATTAGCCTGACAGTAGCATTGACCGTAGTCTTAAATTTTTCAAGGGCCACCCTATTCTTCCTGTTAGTTTACAGATATAGGCCAAGAATTCTAATCGTTTGAGCTTCAGCTACCGGCCTACCCCCTACCTTTACCTCTAACGGCGGTGGCGGAATATAGTGTCTTGCATGTAGCCCTCTGAGTTTGTCCCGAACCACAAAGAGCTCGGACTTGGGCTGAGAGCATGAAAGTCTGCCTCCCCTGCCAACTCTTCGACAATGTAAACTGCCTGTTGTAGTGTTTCTTCCAGATGCGCGTCACTACCCCTGGTTACCCATAGAGTAATATCATCTGCATAAAATGTGTGTTTGAGTCCCGGTATCTCCTCCAGCCTCGGCGGTATTTTAATTAAGGCGATGTTAAATAGGAACGGGGACAAAACTGAACCCTGCGGCGTCCCTTTGCCTCCCAACGCGAATGAGTGTGGTTTTATATCTCCTATTGAAATCTCTGCGGTTCGGCCCTCCAAAAATGATCTGATGTAGCGAAATGTCCCGACCCCTGGGCCAATTTTCGATAGGTTATTCAATATTGCCTCATGCGAAACATTGTCGAAAGCTTTATTCAGGTTAAGCTCCAATACAGCTTTGGTGCCCGTGCCATGCCCGGGATCGACTACATCATGTTTCAGCTGTATCATGATATCCTGTGTGGACAAATTGGCCCTGAAACCTATCATAGTTGGGGGAAAGATAGCCTTGTCCTCTGCATAATTCTGAAGCCTGTTTAGAACCACGTGCTCCATCAATTTGCCCACGCATGATGTCAGCGATATGGGGCGCAGGTTTTCCAAGCAGAGTTTCTTGCCTGGCTTCGGAATAAATATAATCTTAGCATGCTTCCATTGTGCTGGGATCTCCCCGGCCACCCAATACTCATTTATCACGTCAGTGATCGCCCCGACCGATTTGAAATCTAGGTTTCTCAGCATTTTATTAGTAACTCCATCCGGACCTGCAGCAGACATAGTACGCAGCTGCCCCACGGCAAACGACACCTCTTCAATTGTGAACTCTTCATCTAGGTGTGAGTTTTCTACCCCCGAGTAGTGTGGTAAGCAACCGTCTACTCCATCAGTTATGTACCGATTCCGAAGTTCCTGTATAAACTCTCCAATTGTATATATCAGACAGAGTATCCGCAATGTTTTATTCAAAGGCAAGGTAGAGTCTGAGAATACAAAAAGCACAATATGACAAAGGTAGACAACAAATGCATCTCGCCTTAGAAATAAATTGAAACAAATATTGTAACAAATACAGAGAAAACACAGACAACGCACACATCGCTAGAGTTGGCAGAATCTGAGAAGCTGGTGAAGTATGACACACCGGGCCAGTGGGTAAGTAAGGATCTATGGCAAAAACAGCGCACAATGCTGATGAAGAAGGAAGAAGTGACATATACAAAGCAATGAAGTCGCAAATCACGCCTGGGGTTTATCGAAATAATGCATAAAAAAGGAGCGCACAGAAACCACACGACACAATATAGCAAAAAGGCAAAGGTGCAGTGTGCTGGCTGTGCTTAAGAACAGCTAGCCCAAAATGAAAAAAAGCAGATTTGATGCCTGCTTGTCCTCATAAAGGTAGGGCTTTGTAGCTTGCTCACTACGTGAAAGACAAACTTTATGCTACAACACTGGCAGGTCTTGTGGCTCTTCTTATGCTTCGCCTTCATCAAAAACTTAAGATCCCAAGTGATTTGCGTTTGGGTGTTGCTGTGACGCTTGCAAGCTAAAATAGATTGTAGTCATCACTTATCCAGAATTGTGGACCTTAATTGGTGCTACGAGAGTGGTATTACAGGGCTAATAATAAGCAGAAGGAAACCACTTTGGCTCATTATTTTTCACAAAGGCTCTACATCGTACGTTATCACTCACAAGCTATATAAAAATCAAATGGCAACGTCCGCAGCCCCATCAAACGCTACAAGTTTGAGTATTCTTTTGAAACTTTTGATGGGCGAGATGAGGAGGTTGATGAGAAGCTAAAATACGAAAAGCGTGATAACGTGAACCGTGCCCACTTCATACTGTGTTCCTTACCCGCTCGAAGACATTTCAACAAGCGGTTTTGTTATCGATATATTACTTGAGCTGAAAAGATAAAGCATACACAGTGACTAAGCGACCCACAGTAAAGTGTACAGTTCGCCCGCATTTACTACAAAAATACAGACAAGATACCCAACATTCTTTTTAAGGTTATGCAAATCACTTCGAGCGAATCCACAGTGTCCCTACTCCTCATAGCGGGTAACCAAACAATGTACGCAACGAAGGAGTGGTTAGTCCAGTTGAACTGAATATAAGCATATAAGACCATAATGAAGTCTGCTGTAATGAAGTAATAACATAACAAAGCTATTGCAGGAATCGGCTCAACTCGAATACTGCAGTGTAAACCCGCCGCTAATTGCTAACCTTTGAACTTGTCAAGCTGCATGCCTGAGATTGAAGACTGGAACCTAACCCTATCTAAGTTTCTGTCCACAAAACGCACATGCCAACATAAACGAACCCGGCAAAACATTTTCAGAAACTTCGCACGACACCCAGCAGAGCAGAAATGAAAATCCCCAACACTTTACAGATGGTGATACAAAACATCGCACACTTTCAGGTGATGTGCAGTGGCCTCAATCATGGCAAGAAAGTGAGATTCAAGTTGTTGTACGTATGCAAAAGCTGCTTCTGATGGCACAGTGAGATTGCCAAAAAGTTTGCTGGGGACGTGGTATGCTTTGAGCATTGTGAAATACTGGTGGGTACCCTTAAGCGTCTCACTGTCGTCTTTCAGTAACTGTGGGCAACTGCAACCGCCACATGCATTCTGAAGGAAGTGTTTGATGAGAAAACCAGCTACATAATATGCAGCGGAGTCATCGATAATATGAGAGTGAATGTTGGTCGCAAGTTCAGAGAGATCGTCTAGAGCGGGAAAGTCGTCAGGCTGTGGCTGTGCACACTCCTCATTATCCACAAGAGACGCACTGGTGAGGGAGAATGGCGAGAGCTGCTCCTGGAGGAGGTCACATTCATCATCCTCGACATTTCCGTATTCTGACAGCTTGAAGAGTTTTCTTATGCAGATGTGCTTCAGGCCACAAATATATTGTGCTACATTGGGGTTGGTGTTGCAACCCTGTTTTTGCCTAATGTGGCCAAATATGTTCTCCAGAGGATCCTGTTGAAGCCTGCATGTTAACAGGTATTCAAAATTGTATTTTTGGAGAGGTCGTCCCATAGTTGACAAATAGCCTGAATTGTAATTTGCCAACCTACGGTGGTTGACGTCTGCCAACAAACTGCCATGATGCAATCCAGGGAAGCTAGCCTCGGAGGAAGTCAATCAGCTCTGAATCATTTTTTATGACTGCATCCCGCAGCTTTTGCGAAGTTCTTTTTTTACTCAAGCTGTTCAAGGCATCAAAAATCCTGTCCATACGATCACTAAATTGAGCTGTAGCGATGGCCGAGGCAGGCAGCACCTTCGCATACACCATTGCCGTGATAGCAATCGAAACTGATGCACTGTGGACGTGAGTTGCTCAGCTGACCTTCATATTAGAAAAAAGGTTTCTGATGAACGGCCGTTCACTGAACTTTGGAGCCAATCGCAACCGCAACTGATGTGAGGATTGGTAAAGGCTTACAATGTGCGACCAGTTAACGATGTCATTCCCAATGTATAACTTGTGTGCTTGGACATTATTGCGCGTTGTTTTAATTAAATGTGGAACATCAAAAATGTAATACACCCGCTCACCATTAACTTTAAAAAAAGGCTTTGCTACAGTCACTCTTAGTTGGTTAGCGAGACTTACATTTGAACTGCCCTGGTCACAAATGACTGCTTTCACTGCAATATTAATGCTCCTAAGCTCCAGAATGAGTGACACCAGCAAGTTATGCATAACAGATGATTGTGTATGTGTGCCCTTTAGTAAAATTAACCGGTTGAACCCACTTTCTCGAAACACCAACAAGAAGAAAAACCAGTGCTCGATCAGCAATGGTTGAAGTGCGATGAGTGCCATCATCTGTAAAACCCTAGACAACGTCTCTTGCAGCATCATAGTACAAATTCTTTTTGAGTGCTATTTCGTCGAAAACTAAAGCACACACTCGGTCCCGTTCATTCCAAGCTTGAGTATTTGTAGCAATGGAAGAATGGACTCCTGGAATTATGCCTGGAGTCATCTTTACATTAGCTAGCCACTTCCTTAATGAACGCCGGGAGGGCAAAGAAAAATATGGAGCCAGAAATCAGTATGCTCGTGGACCTCGGAAGTTCAAGTGAAGAGCGAATTTCTTGAACCACACGGCAAACCGCTTGCCCTTGCGTTTGGGCCTCAAGCGAACATGTGCAGAAAGAAGTTTAAAAACCTCCTCGGTGACGTGCGGTCGGTTAACTCCAAGGGCCTTTGAAGTCGATGACGGTGCTTGGTGAGGCTGTCTCCGCAGTCTTTTGATAGTTTTCCGCTGTGCTGCTACTTTGGCTTGGAGATGTTTAATGGTTTGCTTGTACTTAATTGATGGAGACATTGTCGCTGGCACACAGGAACGCACTGCAATAAAGAAAAAATGGATGTAAAAGCGAAGAACAACTAATCCCATACGAGCACTTTCCTCGCTCTTTCAGACCCAAGGAGCACAACTTTTTGTGGTGCAAAGTTTTCGATTCCACAACCTAAAAACAAACCATTCACAATGTTGACAATGCACAAAAAAATGAAAATCACTGAGAGTCCACCCTTATATTTTGTAAGTGCACACGTAGTGTCCTTTTGAGGATAGTTTCCTCAGAATGTCCTAAACATAAAATAGCACATTAAAAACAGCTGCAATAAAAGCATAGTCACCATTTTCTCCAGGGCACTCAGGCGTGGAGCTGTTGGCGGAGACGTCTTCTGGAGGGTCTTGTGAAGCTTGTACAGTGCCTCGGACAGTGCTGTCGGAACAATCTTGCGAGCGGCCTGCGGAAGTCTCTATACCAATCCACTCTGGTGTTGAAGTGAACATACAACTTACCTGTCACACAAGGTCCTTTTGTGCCAGCTGAACAACTGGTTAAGGTTTTCTCTGGCAAGACGAAGTCAGCAGAAGTTCTTTCACCAGCTACAAGGGAGCTGCCACCTGCAGAGGTTTGGTCAACAGTCAATTTGGGTAAAAAAAGGAATCGCGACACTGAACGCACCCTGCTCATCGGGGCACCTCAATGTGAGGGAGCCGCTTTTTGAAGCCTCTACCGCAGGTCCTGAAGAAATGAAATTACGACAATGTGTCAGTAAGAGGCTTAAAAGAACACAAACTGAAGCTCATCCACACCTTGCAGTGCAGCTTCTGCAGTCATGTCACAGTCACTATTTGAAGCGACGCTCAGAGAACCTGCACATATGTGCAGTTGGTACAAGCATGGGGAAACTTAAACAGCTCTTTCAAACGCATGAATTGGTCGAACGTGGAAGAAAAGAGAAGGCACCAACTAGGAAACAAGTAATTTGTGACTTTTAGAATTATCAACAGTGCCAGCTTTCACAGTGATGAAAGGTATATGTACATGTGCACTCAGGCTTGAAGATAACGTGAAATAGCCTTTTAAAGTCTTTCAAAACAAGTTGCGCAGGTGAAGAGCATCAAAAAACGACAGAAATGTAAAGCTGCTCTTAGGAAGGTAATAGCCCACAATTCACAAAATGTAAGACTTTCGAAGTGTTACTTCCATAGTTAGGTTTCTCCATCGGCTACAAAGATCTTCGCGGTTAACTGTCGCCACTTATTCAATACAAGTGGGTGCCATTGCACATATTTGAGTTTCGGTCAATCACTTACATGGTGCAGCTGGTTGCACACTGGGAACAGCCATTCTTGTAAGCCTTGTGTGCCCAAGGTCCATGAAACTTTGAGCAGTAAAATGGTCGCTACAAACCCTGTAGGTTGCGTACAATAGGCTGGCCGGCTTACACAGGAGATCATCGCGTCCAGCATACTGCATCCATGCTTTCATCCTGCATTGCCAATCAACTATCAGCTGAAAGGGGAAGTGCTTGAATAGTGATTTTGTATTGTTAACCTCACTGAGCAAGTACGAACAGTAAGCCTAAAGACATGCAAACCATACAAAAGCTTTAACACCCCTGCCGTCCCGTGGTATGCGGAAGAAACTCGTCCCAGGCTTCTTGTGGGTTTTGCCATTGTTGAAGCACCACGACACACAGCAGTAGCTGCTGTAGCTTGGACCGCCGGATGGCATGGCATCAGCGCGGTCTGAAAATGTTAGTAAGTAGATGCTTCGCTGCCAAATTACGAAAAAGATATGTGCACGTCATAAGTGTACCAGCAAACCCCTTTGAATGATTAGATAATCGATTCACAATAGAAAACCAGTGATACATCTCTGGCCCATAAAACTCTGACTTACAAAGATAGACGTGAAGACCACGTACAAAGATCTTCAGAAGTTTCCAGGCCGCTATACCTTGTAATGCTATGGTATCGCGGCCTGGGAACTTTAGAACACCTTCGTGCGTACGCAGTATCAGCAGTACATTGGGAAGAAAAATCGTAGTTGAAATTTGTGCGGTAAAATTATATTGGAAACGTCAAAAAAATTTGTGGGCAGCTTGCACTAGTGGCACAAGGCTAGCGAAGAAACTAAGATGATGGCCACTTGGCTAGTCCAGATTTGCCTCCGGCCCACCAAGAATTATTCAAGTTTCGAGCCTTCGGGAAACTCGTCGTGAAGCATGCGAGGCCCAGCGAACGCTTCTCAATATTTTGCACCGAGCCACCGAGCCTACGACCTAGCTGCCCAGCTATGCTCAGCGCACAGACGCTCGCGTCCGTGGCAGACGCAGCACGCGTCGCCTCGGCTTGACGCCGTGCCGCCTTTGCTATACTACATACGCTGCACAATGTTCCCGTCTAGCCCCGCATAGAGCCGCAAACTTTCTTTTTAGCGAACCTCCCCGTCCTTACAAGCTTCAGAAAAAGGTTACAACTGCGTGAATGAGACGCCACGTAAGAAACAAACTCCCACACACGAAGCCCAACGTGTGTGTGTGTGCATCTTTCTATGTTTGTTGCATGGTGTCTTATTCGCGCAGGTGTAACCGTTTTCTGAAAAAATGACCCAACAAGCCCAACAACATGTCATTCAACAAGCTTCGCTTGAAAACGTGCCTCACCTGTTATCTCACGCACGAAAACGCCGACGCAGCCGACGTTGACGAAAGCGACTCAGTCATGCATGGGCTTGTCGCTGGGTGGATGGTGTTTATGACAGTACGGCTGAAGAAAAATAATCGCGTAAGGTGTGTTGAATAAATTGTTTTTATGTATAAAAAACATACCAGATTTGGGCGTATAATTATTATTTTGTAAAAACAGTTCTGTTGCATTGATTATAACTGTTTTTTTACGCTTGCGTCCTCTGACGTTTGGTGAGAGCACTAGTTCGTTACGTAGTCGCGCCGCACTTCCTGAGGCCAGGTTTCGCGGAGTGTCCTCTCTTGTCTTTTTCTTTCTCTATGGTTTCACTCCAGTCGCCTTTCATGTTGGCCGAAGATAGGTAAAGATGTAAGCTTTAGCTGGCGCTGCAGGGCTGAACTCTTTGAGCACCGCTTATGGTACAATTTGCAGGTCTAAATGATGCTGACACCAAAATACTGTTCGTGATTTTATAAACGCGAATTTCTTAGCAAATTTCAGTGACTTTGCGATATCTATTTATCTATCTATCTAGCCGCCTTAGACTTTTGCTCTCCTGGCCATTTTGTAATGGAATTCATACCATATTTGGTATGGCATAACAAGATTATATGATGAGCATAAGTGACTAGCGACATCATGAAAATCGTGACATATGTCATGAATGTTGTGATTTACATATCATGGTCTTGGTGCTCTGGCGGTGGTTTCATTTACATGGCATGTCGCAAGACTAGTATGGTACGACATGACTGCATGGCGAAAATGAGGCACAGGCTCTCAAGTGAAAATATGACATGCGTGTCATGTAAGAACATGACTACTTGCCACGCTCATTATGCACTCGTGGTCGGTTCGCTAGCTTCGCATATACAAACTTCAGTATTTCGTGAGGTGAATAGACGATTGTAAATCCGTTTCAATCCTGAATTTTTTATGGTCAACCAAAAAAATCGGTGGGCATGTTTTCTGACTTAGAAACTGTCAGAATTCATGCAAAAAATTATGAAGGCACCACGTACAACAGATTACCCATGAGAACCACGTCCAGTGTACTGGACACTGGGACTTATTTATTCCAAAGGAAGTTGAATGTAACGAACAATGCTGATTGAAAAATATTGCTTTGGGGAATCTTGGGATCTCAGTTCGCTTTAAAATCACAAAAATAGTTGTCGCCCGGCTTCATATAAAAAAATTTGTACTTGAAGCACGCAATTTGCTACAAGGTCTTGCATCATTGTCTTTCTGCTGGTGAAAACATGCAAACTTTTGGTCAATTCTGGCGTTCACTTGTGATGTAAATCACGAAAGCAGTTCTTGCCTGCTTTCAGACAGAGAAACACCTTGCACTTAGAGCACTGAACTTGCGACTTGGCCTTGCAACCGGAAAGCCGGCACCTAGGAGAGTTGGTCATTACTTGCGGATCCGGCCAATGACCTTCTTGTTCAAAACGAACGTCCGGTCCGGGAATTTGGACGGCAGCCCTGTGGTGGTGTTCAGAATGACCACTAGCATCCGCAGATGGCCGTCCACGGCGTTTTCTTTCTTCGGTACCTCTGATAAGAGTTTCTGCTACCTGCATCCTGAAGTCTGGCAGATGCAGCACTTGGCTCTTTGTGTAGCCTGCCTCTTTGGTGTCTTCCTTGTAATTGAGCCAACTGTTCACCAAAGCGAGATCAGTGAAGTGAAAAATGACCTTAACAGACCATTTTTTAGTCTGCATTCTTATGCGGTAGAGGTTGATCAGGAAGTCGTTCAGGTCTACTCCACCCTTGTGATTGTTGTAGAAACGAACGCACGCTGGCCTTTCTAATTCAACAAATTTTTTTGCTTCTTGTCGTATCGCTTTGTGGTGTCCACTGGTTCGGTTCCACAACACGAGGACAGCAGCGTAACTGACCTCGTGTCCATCCATTTAACCACAACCATTTTGCCGTCAGCGCTCACCTTCTCGTGGCTTGATCCGCGCCCATCAGCAAGCAGCTCTTTATCAGACTTCAAGGTTGTCCTTATTTGGTTCGTCATAACAGTACCGTGACCGAACATTCCTTGCTTCAGAAGACGCTCAATTAGCGGCACCGACGTGAAAAACCTGTCAAAACACAACACGAAGTCCTCCCAAGGAGGCATCGTTTCAGCAAGCCGCATGACAATCCCTCCGCTGATTCCGAGGTCCTTGTGCTCTGAGAGAATTGGTGTCGTGGCACCCTGGTAAATTTCAAAGTCCAGTACCCTCCCTAGATGGTCGGCAAGCACAAAGTTCTTCAGTCCAGTCGGGTTTGGCTTGCCCCTAACGTATTGACGCAGTTGTGTTCTTCCTGTAAACGGAACCATTTGTTCATCCACTCAGGCTGCATGCGACCTCGAAATTTTCAGGCAGGCTTTCCTCACACGATCTAAAAGCGGCTGAACCTTCCAGCATCGGTTGTTGTCATCTTGGTCGCTGTCATTGTTGCAGACGTGCAAGGCGTTTCTGAGTCGGAAGAATCGATCTCGCGGCATGGCATCAGCAATCAATGATACTCGGGTCGCTACTGCCCAATACATACGCGCTTGAGGAAACTTAAGGCTGCCCATTACGATGTGGATGCCGAAGAGAGCTTTGGCCTCTTTAGCTGTCATACCTAGCGTGGTTACATTTGTCTGGATCCAGTACAAGTTAGTTCTTGTCGCTACGAATTCCCAAAAGTCGTCCTCAAAGTACTCCTTAAAATATGTCGAAGGCGACTGAGGCTCCTGACAGGCTAGTGAAGCTGTAGCTTTTTCGATGTCAGTTGGAGCCGAAAATGCTTGCACTTTCCAGGACTGTGCAGCTTTTTGGCGTGTACGTTCCTCTAAAAGTGTTTTCTCAAACTTCTTGTTTTTGACATTTTCATCTTCACTGAAAGTATCTTCGTTTTCGTCGCATTCTTCGCTATGAAGCGCGGACTCCGGTTGAAATTTTCCCGCTTCGTCGCCCGAGTCTGAATCCACATCATGATCTGACTCGTCTCCACACAATAGTTATTGGATTTCGTCATCACTCAGCGCTTTTTCTGCAAACAAAACAACCAAAGTGTGTTCACACTTAGTTTGCAAGAAAAAACAATAAATTTTAGAAATGTTTCAATTTTAAGTTAGAAACTATTATTTTCTGGGTCACGTATTAAAAATCAAACGTAATACTCCGTTCACGGATATTTTTCAACGAAACGCAAGCATTGAATCCCAGTGTCCAGTGCACTGGACATAAAAATATTGTCGCGTTGTGCACAAACTACCCTTATTTGAGGCGATCTTTAAATAACATCATTTCGAGTTGAGTTTATTTAACAAGACGAAATTTTGCTACATAAATTAAACAAACATGACTCTAAAAAACCACTTTCTCGAGCGCGTTGCACGTGGCGGCCTGCCGCTGTAAGACGATGGATGGATGGATGGATGGATATGGCTGTACCCTTTAGATCGGGCGGTAGCTAGCGCCACCAAGCCGTAATATCTAATGAACCAAAAACTATATTTATTTATTTTTCCTTAAAAAAGAGTTTGAGGATTCGTACTTTGCAGTGAAGAGTTTAATTTTCACTCGCGCCTTGACTTTAGCCACCAATCAGATAACCTCCTTCTAGTGAAGTCTACCCGCTTAAAGTTTATTTTGCCCTCCCGGTCCCTAAACCCCAGTGCTTTGAAAAACTCTGCGCCATCATCCTGAATTATAGGGTGAAGCCCTTTACAGAACATTATCAAGTGTTCGGCAGTTTCTTCTTCCTCTCCACACGCACTGCATATTGTGTCTACCCCTTCGTATTTGGCCCGATATGTCTTGGTTCGCAGTACTCCCGTTCTGGCCTCAAACAGTAGAGAACTACCCCGAGTATTATCATAGATCCTTTCCTTGGCAATTTCCTGCTTAAACGTTCGGTAGACCTCTAGTGCGGACTTCTTAATCATGCCCATTCTCCACATGTCAGTCTCCGTTTCCTTCACTTTCTTCTTAACCGATAATTCTTTTTGGTTTGGCCACCTGCTGTTTTCTAAGTATTTACCAGTCAACTTCCTGGTTCGCTTCCTCCATTTTGTATCGACATTCTTCATGTACAAGTAGCTGAAAACCTTCCTAGCCCAACGCTCTTCCCCCATTTCTCTCAATCGCTTTTCAAATTTTATCTTGCTGCTAGCTTCCCTGCCCTCAAATGATGTCCATCCCATATCACCTTGTACTCCCTGATTTGGTGTATTCCCGTGAGCTCCTAAAGCAAGCCTACCTATTCCACGTTGCTTAATTTCTAATCTTGCTTGAACTTCTGATCTCATGCACAAGACCGCATTGCCGAACGTCAGCCCAGGAACCATGACCCCTTTCCATATTCCTCTCACAACATCATACCTATTGTAATTTCACAGTGCCCTATTTTTCATGACTGCTGCATTCCTGTTACCTTTAGTCGTCACGTATATTTCGTGTTCCCTCAGATACTCGGTCCCATTGCTTATCCATACGCCCAGATATTTGTATTTATCTGTTATCTCTAGCGTGACCTCCTGTATTCTAAGCTCACTACCTTCGTTTTCATTGAAAATCATGACTGCTGATTTTTCCTTACTGAATCTGAAATCTAACCTATCTCCCTCATTACCGCAGATGTCCATCAATCTCTGCAAATCTTCCTTGTTGTTGGCCATTAGCACTATATCATCTGCGTACATTAATGCTGGTAGTGCCTGATCAATAAGTTTTCCTTGTTTGACTAAAGAGAGGTTGAAGCCCAGTCCACTTCCCTCTAATTTTGCCTCTAATCCTTGTAGGTACATCATGAATAATAAGGGGGACAGGGGACACCCCTGCCTAAGCCCCCGTTTTACCTCTGCAGGCTTGGATACCTGTTTTTCCCACTTTATAACTACCTTGTTACCTTTATAGATACCCTTTAAAAGATTAGTGACTACATGTTCCACGCCTAGTGTGTCCAGTATTCCCCACAATTCCTCTTGAACCACGCTATCGTACGCTCCCTTGATATCCAAAAATGCTAGCCACAGGGGCCTGTGTTCCTTTTCTGCTATTTCTATGCACTGCGTCAGTGAGAACAGATTGTCTTCCAACCTCCTGTGTTTCCGAAACCCATTCTGCAGTTCCCCCAGCACCCCCTCATCCTCTATCCACGCCTGCAGTCTTTCTTTTATAATCTGCATCGCCAGCCTGTAGACCACTGATGTCACTGTTATAGGACGGTAGTTGTTTATGTCAGCTTTGTCCCCCTTTCCTTTATAGATCATGCTCATCCTGCTAAGTTTCCATCCGTCGGGAACTTCACCATCGATTATTATTGTGCTCACTGCCTCTCTCAAAGCCTGCTTAGACTTCGGGCCTAATGTCTTTATCAGCCTAATTGGAATGCCATCTCTCTGTGCTGCCCCCTAGAGCCTATGCGGCCAAGGCAGGAACTAGTTTAATTGAGATATTTCTCATGGTCTGTGGAAAGCTTGAAAATTGGTTTCGGTTTCGCTTTGGCCTATTTTTAGTTGTAGTAATCGCTTTTTTTGTATGTCCAGTTTACTGGACTCGGGGTCGGAAAGGGAAATGCCAGTTGCAAACATGATAATCGTGTCATGGAAGTCACGTACGAAATAATTTACACCCGCCTCGTAACGTTGTGCTGATTTTAATGTGAGAACCGAATCTTTCTTATTCGTTCTTCGCATATCATCGATTCCCACTGTAAAAGGGATCTACCCATTTCCTTTTATGTAAATTTTTCTCAAATTTACACGTTTTGTACATTCGAAATCTCCGGAATATTGTAATTTGACTTATTGTGAAGCTTGGGAAAATCAAGACACAAAGCATTACACATGTTTAACAGATAGTGACAGCATTGGGTGGCACGGTGTCTTTTTTGTATTTGTGGCAGATAGTAATGTGCCACTCGGGGAATTTCACAAAAATACTCGGTGGAACTTGGAAACCTCGGGAAATTTTGAAATGGTGGACTTGGTAGACACCCCTGTTAACAGTTGTTTAATTTTTCCTTTTCGCATCCTTGAAAAGTTTCTAAATTTTGAGTCAAATATTGTGTTGTGTGCCAAAACAGTAAAAAAGAAAAGTTAAGGGTGGGGATACTGCAGATAAATGGGGTGCAAGGCATAAAAGGGGGGTGGATGTATGCAACTTTCCGCATAACGGATACGAATGGGATAGAACCATGGTTACGCAAAGGACTGAAATCAACTTATGAACAACACACTCTATAAGGACAGAATTCTGGCAGGCGTGTCAGTACCATGCTAGTAATCAGCCCAGCCTTTTTAAAATAAATTATCGTAATGTTTATGACTCTCACTTGGTCATGTCCGAAGTTTTAGAAAGTGCACGTTAATGAAAGTGGACTCTTTTTTTCTTGGATAAGATGTAGTTCTGTTTCCATTCTATTTCGTGCGGAAGGAGCTTAACTCTATCCCCGTTCCATTTCTCCAAGTGTTCCATTTTCATTCTATTCTGGGGCGGTGAAAAGGGGAAATGATTTTGGAGTCATTCAAATTCTGTATTGGCAACACTGCTCCATAGTCATGTGGAACAGAGAGAGCTGCTTCATATGCGTGCACTTATGCGGCACTTCATTTTTCTTCTACAGTGGGTTTCAGCCATTTTGTGTGCGCGATGCCCTTGTGCTGCAGTGGGCGTGAAACTGATGTCGAGCTACTCTTTCAGAGCCTTCTTGGAAGATGAGGTTCGTGAGGCTGATAAGCAATGAGCACGGCTTCACGTTTGCGAGATAAGTGAGCTCCCAATTTTCACATCGCTAACTTTAGGTTTTCGTTATGAGTGCGCGAATATTTGAGTTTAAAGTACGAATAGAAAAATGCTTTGTCAAATACTTCGATGGGACTTTCGAATAGCTGCCATTTGAAGTTTCAAAAAGTTGCACTGGGCACATATCTAAAATGTGACAAAAGCCACTAGTGCAACTTGATCAGGGTGTGGGACTTAAACAAATGCCAAGGTTGTTGCAGAAGGCCTTTCGTTAAATCTTATTCTGATATCCTGGTTCAAAAGCGAGTGCCTGTTATTTTCAAAAGAGATTACGCTATTTCTGCACCTAAAAAGATGCTTAAGAAAACTGTCGAACCTTCCAGAACTTGATTTCTCTAATGAAGGCATGGACTTCACATGTAGTTCAGTCATGTACACCACAAGTTATGTAAAATGTCCCGACTTGGACCTACGATACTCTCGGTGACTGGTGTCACCGTTGGCATCGCTCATAATCATATGGCGGTCTTGGTGCGTTTAAACCCCACAGATCAATATGTCACCGGTGAAAAAATTTTCTTGCTCTGCAGTTGTCACTGCTGTACTGCTGCACACGTTCACAAGCTCCCATAATTCTGGCACACTGTTAAAACGCTGCTGTAATTGTGCTCGAAGATTTTTCGGCGCTGCAACACCCATCACTTTAAATCTTTGTCAGATGAGCCGTATTTCCTACCACAGGGCATAAGAAAGTCTACCATATTCCATATGTTAGCATTTATGATAATAGGAGTGGCGCTACCAAATGAAATGGCAGTTCTTCTATGGACACGCTTGTGCGCCCAAATAAAGCTGAAAAAAAAACACTAACGTGTGTGTAATAGCGCTGTCAGAATGCCCTAGCAACTAACTTTTCTATGTCTTGTCATAACTGGTGGTGCTCATCTTATGAAATATACTACTTGATATTCCATTTGAATTTGATACTTTGTGCAATATTTGAAAATATTTGAATGGAAATGAAATTTCACTGGGGAGTAAAATATTGCTATGAAACAGATGTTATGCTGCAAACGCAATCTGCACCACATTGCGCTCGTCAGCTCAAAATGGTCAGACTTAGTGAGGCGTCCTTTAAAACTGCCAGCAATCACATGCATGGCAGTGACCAGAAAAGTGAAGACCATGCATGGAAAAAGCACAAGCACTCGCTTATCACGAAAACTAGTGCTTCTTTGTCACAGAGGCTTACAGAGTTGGCATTTATGTTGTGTTGGCAGCATTGGAAAACAAAGCTTTTGAAATGCCTCATTTTGCTTGCTTGTGATGTTGCTTAAAATACCGGTGTGCTACATACAGCATCGATGTGCACCCACTCGTCCATAATGCAACAAATGTTCTCCAGCACAAGCCAAAGGAGAGGTCTTATGTTCTCTCGGGAGGTCATTGATACCTCTGCCTGTTTTGCCGACGTGTGTATCCACATGAAACGGGAATACCCCTGTCGCGCAGAATACCAAATTCATGGTGTGGTAGCAGTACCTCATGCATTGTTTTTTAGTTTCTTTTCTTGTACAAACTAGCCAGTTTTCGAGGTTGTGGCTTGCATCAAGTTATGGGAAAGCCTGTAAGGTACTTTTTCTAATCTGCTTTCTACATTTACCACCTTTTTTTCGTTTCAAGGCCCTCTTTCTTTTTGAAAAATGTTTCCCGAAAAATGTTTCCCCCACAGCTTTCGTCAACTTGCCTGGAAAATCTGCATTCATTACCCTGCCGGCGTGTGTCTGAAACTCGGCTATAGGTAACACAGTGTCGCCTGAGAGTTCTTAAAGGGCAACATAGCTCTGTCTTTTTTAGTCAATTTTGAATTGCAGGACACAAACCGGCTTATTCCTTGGTGAATACGTGCAGCAGATGGCCACCTGTACTAGTACAAGTATATGTAAGGTCCACAAGTTCAGTGGGTTAGGACAAAACCATAAGCAATGGTTACAATTGCAGCAACAGAATTTGGACTTTTGTTGGGTGAAATGCTTGAAAGGACCGTACATACCAAACAGCTCCTGCCGTGCCATCCTCCTCCTAATGGTGACCTTGCCCTGAAACTGCTCCCACGCACTCTTTGGTGCATTCATATGCTGTATTCTGCTATGTTGCATGCCCAAGCGAGCTTCTATCATTGCCATCACCTGACGTGCTCTCCGTGGCTATAGTGTTCGTGCGAAACAATCAGTTTAGCCGCAAGGGCAAAACGGGAAATGCCGTGACTACAAATTGGGGTGTAATACCAAGTAAGGCTGTGAGCCGGCTCTTTTGGATACAATCTCGTGTAACACTTTGAAATGCGGGGGGCGAAGAAATACGGCTGCTCCATGAAGCAAGATTGTTTTTCTATTCTGCAATCTAAACGCGAAGTGGGCAATTTGATGACGTCTGCTGAGATAGTGAAACCACCAGCAACTGCACCTTTATGCTCAAAATCTTAGTGGCTGCTATCTCCCCCTTTGTTTCTTCCTCTCCCTACAAAAGAGAACAGGGCATTTTCTTTTTGCTGAAGGGTAGGCCTTGAATGCGGGGTCATGTTACTCTTCATGAAAACTAGATGGCCGGCTAATTTCGTTCCTGTTTCAGCCGCCTGCGTCTCAATAAGTGCTTGCGCACTTGGCTTGGTGTAGAACATGAAATGCATGAGGCAATATTATCGATTTGCACTCGATGCAGGGCGGGATGTGGGGGCGGCGAAAACCCGCCAGAGGTGTTTGATTCATCGCTACGCAATGGAGACATTTGAGCTCTCTCGTCTTGTCATCTGTACATGCCGGCAGGTGTGTCGCTTGCCGACTTCCGGACTCTGCGACCGAGTATGTAAATGTAAAATACAGCAATCATGATGCAATACTGGGTGCGCTTAGAGCCGTGCTAGGTATCATTGCCACGAGCTCTCGTGACTCTTTTGAAATAATGAAAGCCTCGCAGATACACTCTCCAGGACGAGGTTAATGACGAAGAATATCACAAGCATGGTTTGCAAATGATTTGGAGTGAAGTTGGTAGATAATATCTGCCACTTTGCGTCTTGAACAAGGTTCTTAGCGGTCCTTGAAACCCCTTAAGTTTCGAAAGGACATTTTCAAGGCCTTGAAGACCCTTAAATTTTTTTGAAGTCCTTAAGTCTTTAAATTTCGTCGATCGAAGTTTGTTCAGCCATAATCTAGTGGATATTTTTGCGCACCTTGCAACTATGGGCTTTAGCCAACAGATCATCCAACCAAATCCGTTTCTATAGCCATATTGCAGTGTTGTAGTACAGTCTCTAGTACGCTGCAGTTGTGGCAGCGCTTGTGTGGTTATAGCAGCAACGACAGAGCTAAGCCTGGCTTTTTTGAGGAGACTGTGCAAGTGTGCGTGTATATCTGCAGTCGCCTTGCTTACGGTAGAACCATGCCGGGCAAGTGCGAATTACAGCTGTCTTGGTTATGCATTGCTGCCTGTTGGAAGTGGATTGCACCTGATTCGTCAAGTTCGCATCAGGCAAAGTTTTCCCACGTGGGAAGAGCTTTGTTGTGTCGTCATTTAGGAGTTCTGCCCTTGAAAGTCACAAGAAGAGTACGAAACACATTGAGAACACAAAAGAACTACAATCCATGGTAACTTGAGTGCGTTCATGATACCAACCGTACAAAATAAAGTACAAATTTTTATGCTGTAAGAAGTGGCATTGTTATTTTCTTGCAGTTTCAAGTGTTATTTTAGGTGGTTGAAATGAAGGTAATTGTAAAGTTCTTGAAAGTCCTTGAAAGCTCTTGCATTTTGTTTCACTCAGGTGCTATGAACCCTGTTGAATAAGCTGCTCAGAATCCTATTCCTACGTCTTGGTCATAACGAAATGGTATCAAGAGTGCTGATTATGTTAGTGTCAGCATCAGTGCAAGAAATCTTGCCAATTGTAACATTATATGGCCTATATAAACATTTTATTCTTACATTACTTTCAGTTGTCTTCACCACTTCTTACAAACTTAGTTTAATAACCAAGAATTATGTTCTTTATAGTCAGACATCTGGATTTAGTCAAAAAACTAACGGCTTTTGGTGTTGATATCAAAATAATATCCTGGATCAACAACTTCTTAACTAAACGGAAACAAAGCGTTAAAATTGACAATCAGCTATCAGAACCACTTGATGTTTATTCTGGTGTACCTCAGGGATCGGTTCTTGCACCTCTGCTATTTTTAATGTTTATTAACGACATCCACTTTTTCGTTGAGAACCCTATTCAGATGCGTCTGTTTGCCGACGACTGTGTCGTGTACACAGTCGTGCGCAATTCAGACGACCAAACTAAACTTAATAATTCACTTCAGGCAATTTATTCCTGGTGCAATACTTGGGGCATGAAATTAAACACATCAAAAACGCATTGCATTTCTTTTACAAATAAGAAATCCCCCCTTAACTATACATATAGGATTGGAAACTCAATTATCGAAAAATGCAATCAAGTAAAATACCTAGGCATTACACTCACGCCGAATCTTAACTGGGAACCACACATCTTGGCCATGTGTCAGAAAGCGGAAAAGAAATTATCTTTCTTAAGAAGAAAACTGCGCAATGCACCACCACATATTAAAATAAATGCCTACAAAACACTAATTAGACCATGTTTAGAGTACGCCGATCTCATCTGGAGTCCACATCAAAAGTACCTGATTAGTAAAATAGAACGAATACAAAAATTGGTAGTAAGGTTCGTATATTCAGAATTCGCGAGGCAGTCCAGTACCGCAGATTTACTCGCAAGGGCAAACTTAAAACAACTTTTTCAACGCAGAATAATGTCACGATTAAAATTCCTTTACCAATTATATCATGGTCATTTCCACATATCACGCTCTCATTATCTGCAAGATCCACTTAAACAATCATTCCGACTAAATCATTCTAAAACAATACGCCAACCTTTAAGTCGTGTAAACGCTCACAAACATTCACTTTTTCCGTCAGCTATCTCCCTCTGGAACAGCCTACCCAATGACATTGTTTGTTGTAGCACGATTGACTCTTTCATCAACCGCATACAGTGTATTGAATTTGCACCATGATTTTTTTTTTCTTTTTTTGTTTGTTCATGTATGTATTTCGATGTATCTGTGTACCCACTCCTGCTTGGGCCGTGAAGGGCCTGCAGTATATTCAAATAAAAAAAAAAGAAAAAGATTTTAAAAAGGAAAGACAACAAAGGCACAACAGATGAACGACCTTCAATGCAAGAGGTTTGACATCGTAAAACTTGCCAAAGCACAGCGACCAACGAATAAATGTGCACATCGGAAGCATTTTTGTTGATGCGATGGCAGCTGAGCGACATCTGGGCTTATCGTCCTATGTGTGGCCACGACCTTTACAGCATTTTAGCATTGAAATGTCTAAGAAAGATGTGACGAGACAGATGAGCCGTCGATCATATTGGGTACACTTCAGACTACAGAGAGTGCTCTTATGTCAACAGAAACAAATAAAAAAATGGAAAGAGGGCTTAACTTGGAGCGTACCAAGGCGGTGAAAGCGAGAAGACCGGTATTGTTGTTCGTGTGAAACAACTTTAGAAGGATGGCGCTCGCCTGTCTTTTCACAATGGATGTGCAAATTTAATTCAGTATGCATGGGATCCTAAGGAGGGTTGAGAGAAAGTGCAGGACACTTATACAAAATTATCGTCCTATTTCACTGACATCCCAATGCTGCAAACTTGCGGAACATATTATAGCCAACTGTGTTCGTGAATTTCTAGAAAATAATGCTGCACTAACAGAACATCAGCACGGCTTTCGAAAAGGGTATTCAAAGATAACCCAACTAATAACAATAGTTCACTCGTTCGCTTCATCTCTGATTCTAATGGCCAAGTAGATGTAATATTTCTTGATTTTAGCAAAGCTTTTGACAAAGTACCACACAATAAACTAATCATAGAGCTTAGAATTCTTGGCGTCCCTGAACACTTCATCAGATGGATTCCTGCTTACCTGACTAACAGGAAGCAATATATTGACATTGGAGGTGAAGGTTCTGAAAGTTTGGCAATCACTTCAGGGGTGCCAGAAGGCAATGTCCTAGGCCCCCTGCTTTCCTTGATTTATAATAATAATATTGTTAGCGTAGTGAGCCCTGGTGTTCAAATTCGATTATTTGCAGACAACTGCGTATTATTCAAAGAAATTTTTTATCTTGATGATCGGCTTGAGGTAAATAGCAATTTAAATAACGTATTGCAGTGGTGCGAAAAATGGGGCCTGGTTTTGAACGCCGATAAAACCGTACTGCTCCCTATAACGCGTAAAAAAGCACCCCTGTCTTTCACTTACCAGCTTGGTTCTTCGCCACTTAGGAAAGTCGATAGCTATAAATACTTAGGTGTTATAATAACAACTACCTTATTGCGGAATAGACATATAAATATTATTTTCTCCTCTGCATTCAGAAAACTTTGCTTTCTAAAACATAAGCTTCATAATGCCCCAAGCAATGTTAAATTACTGGCCTATTATTCTTTAATAAGACCTAAATTAGAGTACGCGAGTGGAGCATGGGACCCATACACTCAAACTAACATCAAGTGTCTGGAAAGAATACAAAGGAAAGCCATCCGGTTCATTTTTAACTAGTTCGCACGAGTCGACTCTCCTTCTGAAATAATGAAGGCCAATGGCATTGTCCTTCTTAGCATACGTCGAAAACGGATAAGAATTGACCTTCTTTCTCTTCTTCTGAACCACAAACTTGCGATTGACCCATCGCTAACCCGAGATCGTTATCAACCAGACGCACAAGGCATCATCATGCCAAATCTCCAACACCCTAATTTTGCAGGACAGACGCTTATAAGTTCTCATATTTTCCACGCACGGTCTGAGATTGCAACAGAACAACTCGGGCATCCTCAGAGAATTTATTTCTCCTTTGCTATAAATAGCATTGTCCTGAAAATTGAAGTTTCCGATCTTTCATTACAGCGTTTTTCTTTTCTTTTCGTTTTCGTTTTCATTTTGTATGTGCTGTACTTCTTGTATACTTATGTATTCATTACTTTCTTGGCTTGAACGGGGAAAATGATTGTGTTTATTGTTTTGTATTTATTATGTATCTATGTTTACTTTAATCGCACAACATATCAAGTATGAATTTGTGGTGTTTTCTTCTCCTTTGTCCGGTACATGCTTTATATGAAAATTTGCTATGTCGCTCATTGTGTTCACTCTTAGTGTATTAAACACTCACCCCGAACAATATTTTTGCCACATAATCTTCAACTATGTCCCCTTGTAACTGCCCACCTGCTTGGTACCTTAGGGTCTGCAGTATATAATAAATAAAAAATAAAAATAAAATAAAAAACACCTTTTCTGCACTATTCACTAGACAAACCGAGCAATGGCGACACCGTAACAGTGCACGAGGCACAGGGCCCAGGATATGCAGCGACTGAAATAGCGACAGAACGGACACTATTGGCTTTGTACACATCTGCACAGCGATCTGACACTAAGTGAAAACTGACATTTTCATGTAAACAGGGAGCGGTTGCGTGGATTCCTCTCCAGCTACGTTGCATGCAGTGCGGTGCCTAGGCTGCCCACGCCGTCACTGCCGGGCGGATAGTTGTACCGTGTGTGCGGATTAGCTGTGCGAATTGCCCTTCCCCAGTTCACTCCAGACCAAGCATAGATCAGCAGAGTAGCTTGTAGCTTGAGGATAACAAACCTGCGCCAAGTGAATTGCGCCGCGATTATCTAGCAGTAATGAGAAAAGAGAGACAAGCATTGCTCATCCCATGTTTTTTTCAAGTTATTTCTTTCAGTTGTAACGTTCAATGATTGGAACACGTATATATGTGCACACATATACATGCACACACACATTCGTGGGTAGTGGACAGGGTCAGCTCATTAGTACTGAGTCTTCAATGACAGCCATTGGAATTCTTACCTACAAAAATAATTTTGATTGAGAATGATGCGGACACCGCTAGGGGGCCACGGAGTGCGGACGTGTTGCGCGTCGGCTCCGCAACTTTCCTATGTTTTTGGTGGATTGTCGAATTTATCGTGGAAAACGCTTCTCACCATCGATCGGCGGCAGTTTCAAGGACTTCCCTGACACCAAGTTTTGCCAGGTGGGACCACTTTTTAGCCACTTATTGGCGCCTTTTATTCCACCACGAAAGCAAGAACGCCAAGTCCAGCGTCTCTGCGCACGACGCCATAGACCGGCCGCTGCGGCGGTTGGGCCTGCAAGCCTAACGTGTCGCCGGACCTCCTCGGAGCTCCCGATCCCCGACGGCAGCGTACAAGGCCTTTGCCAGGGCTAAATGGATGTCGTAGAGGTAGAAGGAGAGGACATTCGGCCGGAAGATTTCGGCGAGGGAGCAGGATGGTGCAGCATAAAGAGAACGAAACAGGCCGACGGCGCGTCCGAGTCAGCGCAAGACCAGAAGACGGAGACGCAGCAACAGGCGGCTGCCGCGGAGACTACAGGGATTGCCCCGGATACTGCCACAGTGGCGCAGAATAAAAAGAAGTGTGCTCGTTACTTGCAGCACCTCGCTAAGGCGAGCCGAATGCCAGAGCTACCGCCCGATGACTACAGGATCATTGTGCGCCCCCGCGGCGGATTCAACGGGGCTGAATACAAGATAGATCGCATTTACTGCTGCCTTCGTAACGCGGCAGGTATCGGTAGAGAAGCGGCTAGAGAGGACAGCATCTGCCTCAACGTTAAACAGAACGTCGTGGTGCTCAGCGCTCCGTCCGCGGACAGAGCCAAACGCTACGGAGCCATCAGCAAGCTTTGCATCGGGAACCGAGAGTTCGAGGCGAACGCCTATCAGGCCGCCCCGGAGAACACTTCCATGGGCCTGATTAGGAACATTTCCAAAGATGAGAGCCCGGAGGACATCGTTAACAACCTAGTGACGCAGCGCAACCCCGGCGTGCTGCATGCCAAGCGAATGGGCACCACGGACAACATCATCGTATTGTTCGTCGGTTTCCATGTTCCCAGACACGTATACTATGGACCTATGCTTGTGAGATGCTCCCTCTACAGAAAGCACATCGACGTGTGCTACGCGTGCGGGAGGCTGGGCCATCGCTCCGATGTGTGTCCCAACCCTGCCGACAAGATTTGCCGTGGCTGCGGAAGCAGTAACCCACCGTCTGACCATCGCTGCGAGCCGCGGTGTCAAGTGTGTGGCAAGGATCATCTCACGGGTGACCGCGTCTGCAAGGCGAGATACAAGACTCCTTACATAGTCAAGCGTCGCCGCCTAGAGCGAAAGCGGCGTGAAGAAGAGCAAGCGGCCGCAGCGTCCGACAGCATCTACAACAGCGGCATTAGCACCGAAGGCAACGGAGGTTACTACAATCATTATCCGGCGTTTGAAAGTCATTCATCCAACGCCACCCGAAGAGGACGCTCGACAAGCCGAGACGCGAGAGGCGGCGGCGGTAAATCCCGGTCCCGCTCTCGCAGCCGGACACCAAGGCCGAGAAGCATGTCGAAGACGCGCGGTGGCGCCGTTCCGGGCGCCGCAGCTGTCAACCAAGGCACCCAACAAAGTCAGCAGCATCAGACGTGGCGGCAGCCGCAACAACAAGGACCCATGGGCACATGGCAGCAGGTGAGATGGGCGGATGTAGCCGCCTTTCGCGCCGGCGGCGTTGTTTCGCCGGGACGTCCTGGCGGTCCCGCCGTCGGTGGCGGCGGTGGGAGCGAGCTCAAGCTAGCGGTAGAGCGAGCGCTAGAACAACGCCTAGGACCATTACAATCGATAATTTCAGAGCTGAAACGCGAGAACGCCACCCTTAGAGCGGAAAATTCCAAATTGAAAGGAGAGGCTCCACGAATGCAACAACCGCAGCAACAGTCGACGGCGCCGCCACCACCGACGCCTCGGTCTTCGACTCCGTCGAGACCCGAGGCGGCGGGGATGGACACGGATGACGAGAGCAGTTCGGGAGAGGGGGCAGGCGGACGCGAAGACCGCCCGTGTATCGCGAAAAGGATAGCACTAGATCCTGCCAGGCACGAATCCACACAGCGATTTGGCCGTTATGATAAGCTACAGAAACAAATCGATACTATCGAGACCAGCCTCGATGAACGTCTTGCTAAACAGGTGGCACAGATGAATGACATGTTCAATAGTGCGATAGCTAAGCTCTCTGAACAAATGACACAAATGCTCACCGCGCACACGGCGCGCATAGAAAACATTGAAGCGCGACTCCCGCCATCTGCGGGCAGACCGATTAGAACGGTGAGTAAGCCCTACGCTAGACAGCAACAGAGTCAGCAGCAGCAGAACGCGCTGCCAGACGCTGAGCCGCAGATTAAGCCGCACCCCAGTCGCCTCGACGGCGATGGGCTAAATTAAACACAAGCATCACCATGGCTAGACACGCGCACACTCACACTAACACTCACAAACAACAGTACACGATCTGGCAGTGGAACTGCCGGGGATATAGGAGGAAGCGGGAATCTCGAGCAATTTATTCGAAGCCGTGAGACGAAACCGGACATTATCCTTTTGCAGGAAACAAATTATCCGGCAAAACTAGCTGGTTACAAAGCCATAAATGCGGCCGCGGCGGACAACAGGCGGAAAGAAAAACGTGCTACACGGCGCTCGGCGCATGGTGGGACGCCGGGGGCGGTCGCGGGTCGCCGAGGGCGGGGCGATCCGCTCTCGTCGTCGGCCCGACCGCGGTCGCTGCCGTCGTCCCCGCCGCGTCCGGCGCAGGTCGCCGCCGTGCTAGTTAGACGTAACATCACGGTGGCGCAGCGCGAACTTGAGTGCGTAAGGATACCGCAAGTTTTTGTAGAATTAATTCCTAAGCGCGGCTGAGGCCTGTTTGTACTTAACGTCTACAGTAAACCCACGCTACAGCACCGATTTGGGGAGATGCTCCGGAGAGCAAGCACGGCCGCCAACGGCGCACCTCTGCTTGTTGCGGGTGATTTTAATGCGCCCCATGGGGCCTGGGGATACACGCGTGAAACGCTCAAGGGCAAACACCTTTGGGAAGACTCGCAAGACCAACGGCTTGAACTGATCGCGAACCCCGCCGATCCGACGCGCCGGGGTAACAGCGTGAGCGCAGACACGCTACCGGACCTCGCGTTCGTGTCGAATGTCACAGCGGCGTCTTGGCAAAACACGCAGGAGGACTTAGGGAGTGACCACTCTCTGATAGAGATTACGGTAGACACGGGCCCGAGCGTTCGCAGAACATACTCTGAAAGCACAGGCCGTAAACTCAAATTAGTGCAGTGGGACGCGTTCCGCAAAAAGAGAGCAGAAGGCGGGCGGGGCGACGAGCCGATCACGGATATAGACGAGTGGACCGCGACGCTCAATCGGGACGTAGACGCGGTAACGTGCCACATCCCGCCCGAAGCGAAGCTCGAAGTAATCGACAGCAGGCTCCTACACATGTGGGAAGCAAAGCAAGCCCTACTCAAGAGGTGGAAACGCCAAAGACATAACCGGGCGTTGAGGAAACGCATAGCACGGTTAGACAGAGAAATTGAGGAACATGCGTTCCAAGTCTGTAGGTCACAATGGGAAGACCTGTGCAACGGCCTCGAACGACAGATGCGATGGGCGAGTGCTTGGCGCCTTTTCCGGCACCTATTGGATCCGGAAGATACTCGTGCCGCTAAAGGCCATAAAACTCGGAGACTTGTGAACGATCATAAAGGCGATGACCTGCTTGGTGCAATACGTGACCGTTACTTTAAGTCGGCAGAGAGCGTCCAACACCCAGATTATGACGGCGTTGCTAATGAGCAACTAGACGCCGAATTTAGCGAAGTGGAAATTCGGGCAGTCCTTTTTGAACTATACACCCGATCGGCGCCCGGCCTGGACCGGGTTTCGAACAAGGCTCTCCGCAACTTAGATGACGAGTCAATCTCCCGATTTGTGACTTATATCAACGAGTGCTGGCAACGCGGTTCCCTTCCTGAAGCGTGGAAAAGAGCTCGAGTTATCATGATTCCTAAACCGGGCAAGCAGGTTGCGCTTGATAATCTAAGGCCAATTTCGCTCACGTCTGGTGTAGGAAAAGTTCTGGAGCACGCAGTCCTCAAACGCGTGACTGACTTTCTCGAAGTCCGCGATGTATTTCCGCACACCATGCTAGGATTCCGCCGCAATCTCTCCGCACAAGACGCGTTGCTTCAGCTGAAGCACCACATTCTTGATGACATTACCAGCTCAACCAAGGCGATCCTTGGCCTAGATATTAAAAAGGCCTTCGACAGCGTTAAACACGAAGCAATTTTAAACAGAGTTCAAACATTAGGACTAGGACAAAAAACATATAATTACATACGTGACTTCCTTGCCGGCAGACGCGTACGCGTCGTCGTTGGAGATGTGGAACTGCAAGAATTTGAGTTGGGCTCGAGGGGCACGCCACAAGGCTCCGTAATTTCGCCATTACTCTTTAATTTAGTTCTATTGGGGCTACCCGAGAAATTATTAGGCATACAAGGATTGTATCACAGTATCTACGCGGATGACATCAACCTCTGGGTTCCCGGCGGAGGTTGTGATGGTCACGTCGAGCGTACGCTCCAGGCAGGTGTAGACGAAGTTCAGGAGTACTTGCGAGGAACGGGCCTCGAATGCTCGGCAACCAAGTCGGAACTTCTAATCTACAAACCTACAAGTAGAGGTCGCAAAACCCCGCGCGACGAGGAAAGGGAGTGCTACAAAATACGCGTTCTATTGGCAGATGGCACTCCCATTCCACACGTAGACAAAATTAGAATTCTGGGGTTACACCTGCAGGCAAACGGCCATAATGGTGAGACGGTGCGAAGACTACGTAGTTCGGTAGACGACACGATCCGACTCCTACGTCGTATCACGAACAGACGTACTGGTATGCGCGAACACTGCGCGATCCGTCTAGTGCAGGCGTACGCAATAAGCCGTATAACATACGTTGCCCCCTACATCAAATTGCTAGGCTCAGAAAAAAACAAGATCGAATGTATAATACGAAAGGCTTTCAAGAGAGCAATTGGAGTTCCACTGAATGCGAGCACTGAAAAGTTACTAGAACTTGGACTGCACAACTCACTCGACGAGTTAATTGAGGCCCATGTCGTTTCGCAAAACGAACGCTTGTCGGGGTCTAAGACGGGTCGACACATCCTCGAGTCACTTGGCATCCGGTACCACACTCAGCAGGGAGAAAAAGCGGATGTACCTGCCTCGGTTCGCGACCGCCTAATTGTTCCGCCGCTTCCTACGAATATGCACCCGACGTACCACGTCGGGCGCCGTAACCAGCGAGCTAGTGACCTTCAAAAGAAGTACGGCACTAGCGACGAAGTTGTGTACGTAGATGCCGCGAGATATGGGGACGGAAGACACGCACACGCCGCTGCGGTCGTTGACCGTGCGGGCAAATGCCTCGCGAGCGCCACGGTGACCACGGGACATACGGAGGCGGCCGAAAAAGCCGCGATAGCCCTAGCAATCGCCACGGTGCCGAACGCTACGATCGTAATCAGCGACTCGCAGGCAGCAATCCGCGGCTTCGCGCGCGGCAGCGTCTCGCGGGAAGCGGCCCGCATCCTTAAGAGGTGCGGTGATGGTGACTCAGCGTCGCGATCGCCACAACAAAATTTAACAGTCTTCCTCCTTTGGACCCCGGCACACACCGATGTCCCGCTTCCGAGCAACGAGGCGGCCCACGCCGCGGCTCGAGGTCTCACTCGCCGAGCCGCGGCACATTCCGTGGCCGCCGCCTCCGCTCCCGAGAGCGGGGCTTCTGATCTGCCGGATCGAGACACTTTGACAGACACGCAGCGACAACACAGACCACAATGGTCGTGGGGTGATCGTCTCATCACGTTCCGAGATATTACGCAACACTACAGACTGGAAAGGCGAAAGTTCCCGCCACCGCATGAAAAATTAAACAGACACGATGCCGTAAGCTATCGCTTACTACAAACCCACTCTTACCCCAGCCCGGTCGTCTTACGCCACTGCTACCCGCACTTACACATTACCGATCTATGTAAAGCATGCGGGCACAGAGCAACGCTGCGCCACATGCTCTGGGAATGCGCCGATATCAATGGTCGAGAAACGGCCGCCGTTCGCGATGCGCCTATGGCGGCTGCCAATACCAGGCAACAGGAAGCCTCGAGCTCACTTGTTCCCGCCGCCGTCCCGTCTGCGGGAGCCGCGGGGGACCTTCTCCGTCGGCGACGCCGCCGCTGGGAGGCGGCGCTCAGAAGCTCGGAGCTCAACGACCGGCTCTGGGCTGTCCGGCAGGCCGAACATGCCACCCGAGTTCAGGGACTCAGCGCCGCCATCTGAGGCCACCAAGACCAAGCTGCCGGCCAAGTTCTAATAAAGTTTCCTCTCTCTCTCTCTCTCTCTGAGAATGATGCTTGATGCTAGAACGTTGCTCCAAAGGTAACTTGCATTGCTCTAAAACACACCTTATGATGAATTCAACCTGCTCTAACACTCCCCTTTTACTGCACCAAAGCTGCTTCAAAGCACTAAAGTCCACTTCCATCCCTTAATACAAGAACGGGAAAACGCAGGACATGCAGTTTTCTGTTTTTTTATATGAGAAGCTTTCTTGATTACCCCATCATCTGATAGGTCCCCTGCAGCTTGACGCACCGAAGTACCCGCTGCTCTGCAGCAGGCGCCATGTCTCCACAGAGACCGACGTATGGAAAGCTTGGCCTTCCACCACGGCCGTGCCATGAGAGCACCTCGAGTGGCTCCGCACACCCCGAGGGCTTCTCCCACGTAAGTATATTATGAGCTTACACCGTTTGCATGGGGAGGTGTAGATAGTGCTAGCAGGCACAAACAATAAAATCCGTAGGGACGGCCGCCTACTTCAAGTGACTGCCAGGGCAATAGTTTGATTGAGTAGGGGATTCATGATTATATGAAGTATGATTCCATAACGTTTCTTGTTTTACATAGTAAATGTAAGTCTTCTGAAACTTCCCCCTCGTGTGTTAGCTCAGTGCACATGCACCACTGCATAGGGAGCCCTCCGTTTACTTTGATTTCATTAATTCGAACTTCTTTTAATTTGAACAAATTTTCGGGTCCCTTGGAGTTCGACTTATCAAGATTCGACTGTACATGCATCGTATACATACATGTATACCTACATCAGAGGGAGCACTGTATAGGTTTTGGTGCAGAAAACCTAATGATCCTGATGTGTTGGCACAGATAGAAGTGATGTGTGGACCACGATAGCATAGAAGTGAAGTTAATGCCTAGAAGTGATGTGTGGACCACGATAGCATAGAAGTTAAGGTAATGCCTAGGTATCTGTAATGGTCAGTGCATTTTGCCATGCTATTATCAATTATTTATTGACTAATAAAGTTATCATGTTTGCGAATAAAGGTGATTAGCTTGTATTTGGAGACATGAAGTGTCGTCTGCCATGTTTTACACCACTCAATAATATGCTGAGGTCTTCTTTTAAGGGTTCAGTGATCGCTACTGTTGCGGATTGGACGATAGATAATGCTGTCATTGGCAAATATACGCATACATAATAAGTTGTCAGGCAGGTAAGTAATGTAGATGTGGAAAAGTAAGGGACCGAGAACACTGTATTGTGGAACACCAAAGGAAACGTAACAAAGTAATGAAGAGTGATTGTTGGCGTTGGTGAATTGTTGGCGGTTATATGAGGAGTTTCTGAGCGATGTTTGCGAAAGTGAATCTAGCTTTAGTGATGAGTTTTAAAATCAAGCGACAATGAGCAACACGGTCGAATGCCTCTGCAAAATCAAGAAATAATCATTCTGTAGATTAGTGTTCATCTTAGAATGTAGGCCGTTGGTGAACTCGGAGTTGATTCTTGCAAAACGACCCTTTAGGAACCCGTGCTGGTTAGAGAAAAAGAAATTGTTAGACTTTAAATGTGCATAAGCGTTAGAAGCTATGGTAGGCTTAAGCATCTTGCAACATATGCATGGCAAGGAAATGGGGGCCATAATTTTCAGGTGAGCTTTTACTACCAATTTTATGGACTGGCACTATCTTTGCTATCTTCCAGTCAGAAGGCAATATTCCGGTAGTGAGCGACTGCCGAAAAATGTCAGACAGGATAATGCCGGAGACATAAACAGTGTTCTTAATTATTTTGGAATTGATATCATCAATACCAGAAGATGATGACACCTTTAGGTTTTGAGTAATTTGAGATATAACTTCAATTGTGATATCGATTTGTGACATGAATGAGTAACTGCATTTGACAATTTCTGGAAGATGGTCATGTTCGCTAAGAAACGTGGATAAAAAGTATAAATTAAATAGTGAAGACATTAAGTGTCAGCAAAAGGAGTGTTATTTTCATCGTGCAATGAAATAAAGTTATTGTCGCAATCAGGGCTGGTTACTTTCCAGAATTTTTTTGGTATTAGATTTCAAGAGTCAAGGCAAATGCTGAATAGTATTTATTTTTCGTTGTAATTTCGTGGCAATATGTATTCAGGTATTCCTCGTACCCATCCCAAGAAGTCTGTGAACGTGACGCTGACCTATACACTAGAGCACAGCGAGCTCAGCGCTTGCTGACATATTGAAAAGCGCATGGCGCCATTTGCTGCAAGCGCCGCGAAGTAATACTCTCAACTGCCAGGCAAGCAGACGCTCTGCAGATCAAACGTGAAACTTCACAAATCGAGTCCGGCTGTAAGCATGTTTCACGCTGGTCCTGTGGTGGAATTTTATGCGGTATTCGTGTGAAACGTCAAGGAGACCTTCCGCGACAGTCCGGAATGTCTGCAGCACGTGTATTGTAGACTACGGACGCAGCTTCATCGAATACAAACTATTGTGATTGAAAGAAAAAATGAACAGCGAAAGCGTTGCTTTCGACTGCGGCATGCCTTGGCTGTGACAAGGCGGAATTTATACTGTAAGCCAGCATCAACGTAGCGCTAGAATCTGGATCAAACTTGCGCTCATGCACCGCATGTGTCAGTCCTGCCTGGCACTTGGAGCACACACGCGTTGCAAAAGTGCCAGCGAGAACAAAATATTAAAATGCTATGGTGAAGCCGGCAGAAAGCACGGGTCGATTCTCCTAGTGACTGTCGAAGCATTTCGCAGTTCGACTGAATCGAAAGTCATGCTTTTCGTGTCGTTCACGCATTGCCATAGTAGGCTGTTGCAGTTGCACTAAACATGCGCGGTGCGTGCATCCACGCATGTTTGCATAAACACTATAAGTATACTTACTTGTAACCTTCACTGGACTCGTTTTTTCTGCTTATAGCGGTTTTATCCTGAGGCGGGGGAGCTCGGTGTTTATTGTTGGGGACTGAAATCTGAGCAATCGCAAAACGCCGCACCAGCACGATTCCGGTGATGCGCTGTGAACTTCACAGGCAGTGCTCTGCAATCTCTTCCTCTTACGCTGGTTTTTGCCGCATCAGATGACAGTGCAGTGGTACCCAGATGACGTTTTATTAGCGGGCACAGCGTCAACAGGCACTTTTTCGCATTTTAAACTCCCAGAACCACTGCATGCCATGCTTGCGAGGCGTGCCTTGGCAGTTGCAAACAAATTTTGGCATCTCCGAAAGCGAGGGTATACCACCGAAGGCGCCTGTAAACTGAGCAGCTATAAACTGATTGACTGTAAAAGGAAGGCAGTAGCACATTGTCAAGAAAAAACTCAAGTTTCTTGTCATTGGCTTCATGATCGCCTCAGCTATAAACCAATTTTCTTTCATATGGTTTCTGCAAAAGATGGCAGGGTAAAAAGATCAACTTTCCACAGTTTGTGGTCATAAAATCCATTTTGTGGTCTATAGGTTTAGGTGCAGTTGTAAGAATGAGGACAAGTGTATTCAAACTGCGAGTTGAGTGAGTGACAACCTGAGCCAAATCGAAGTCTAAAGTTAATGAAGGCAGCTGAGTACTTACACGAAGATGACAGCTGCTCGCAGTCAATAAAGGGTAGAATAAAATCACCGAATAGATAAACCGTGAGACCGTCTCAAGTTTCAATGGCAGAACTAATGCTGCTGTGCAACTCATCTAAGAAAGAATCATGACAAATATTCATTTTGCATATTATTGACGCGTGTCTACATGTAGACGAAAACGATAATGGAGGACTTAGTGGACACGAAGTAGTGGACCTCTAGCTTTACTTGAGACCGAAGAAGGTGATCTTGTGGCTGAGCTGTTGAGAACACGCTGCTTTCTTTGCCTCAAGGTGTACCCGAGTTTTTTTCGCGTTGTACCGCGACATTGGGGGAGGTGCTGGGCCGCCACCTTGTCTGATGCTCCACACGCGTGCTGGAAGCCGTGCGAGTCGAGGATCATTGTCACCGGTAGAAACTCCGGTGCAACGCTCCAGTCGATGGTTGCGAGGCCTCGCGCCAGAGCTCACTCACTCGCCGAGACCTGCTAGGCACCGTACACCTCAACCAATGGCCAACGCAAGCCCGCAACAGGTACCCCAAGGCAGCTTTTCGACGCACCCCTCTAAGGTGACCATCTTTCAACCCCTTTCCCACGCACCCATCTCAGGTGACCATCTTTCAACCCCTTGTCCCGATAGCTTTAGTGGCGGTGCCCATGAAGGCGTTGACAATTGGCTTGACAACTACAAGCGTGTTTGCAAGGTCAATCAGTGGTCAGTACAGGGAAAGCTTTCTCGTGTGTATTTCTGCCTTGACGGTGGGGCTCGTACATGTTATGAGAATAGAGAAGGCAATCTGTCAGCTTGGGACGACTTTCGACAGAAGTTCGTCGATACTTTTGCCGATGTCGATAGAAGGGACCGTGCGCAGCAGTTATTTGAGCTGTGGGTTGAAAAACCCATCGAAACCGTTGCAATGTTTTCCGAGGACATGACTCGTCTCATTCATCGAGCTAACCCACACATGACGGAAAGTTGAGTTACCTCATGCGCGGTGTCAAGGAACAGCTTTTCACCAGGCTTCTGCGCAACCCTCCAAGTACTGTGGTTGACTTCAGTATGGAAGCTACGGCTATCGAGTGGGTTCTTCATCAACGCTGCAGGCAATAAGACCGCATGTCCAGCAATTTCGCAATCAACGCTAATGTCATGATGTCTGAGCATCGGAGCTCCTTATGAGAGTTGATTAGGGAGATAGTTCACAAAGAACTGCAGAGATTACTTACTCCGGTTGCTGAAAATCCCATCGCGTCGATAACTGAAGTCGTACGCGATAAAATCCACCAAGCGTTGTCTACGGCTGGTCCTGGTACTCAGCAGCCTCCTACGAGCTACACTGCCGCTCTCCGACGTCCACCACCCGCTATGCTGGCGCTGTACCCCCATAGTTCCTTGGTCTCCGCCGCAAGAGCAGACGCTGCATCAACCACCCAGGCTACAGCCATACAACCAGCTGTCCACAGCCACCCAATGGGCAGCGACGCAAGGGGGTATGCTCAGACGCCCAACGACCCGGAAAACCGATGCATGGCGCATAGTGGGCAGACGTCTACTATGCTTTCACTGCGAAGGTGCAGGCCATATTGCCCGTTATTTCTGGCATCGAGGTGATTCGTTGCGTCCTCATCGACGTTGCTTTGACGTTCGATGTGCCAACGACGAATACACCCTTTTCTATACACCCCTTTCAACCCTTTCTATGGAGCCCGTTCTCACTTTTGGGATGGCTGTACTGCTGCAGAGGAGGCAATGCCTACTCACCCTCCTAGTCTGAGACGTCGATCCCGCTCTCCGTACCCCGCGCGTTCACCTTTGTCGCACCAGCGCACCTACGCAGACCTTAATACAAGAAGGTCACCTAGCCCGTGACGGGGAAACTGAGAGCGGCAACCACCGGGGGCAAGGTTGTAGGCCATAAAGATGACAAGAAGCCCCCACAGCATGACGTCGTACAGTCAATAAGCCGTGAAAACTATTAAATTGTGACTGCCGGCTTTAGTGTTTTTCTTGACGGCCAGAAAGTGACAGCTTTAGTCGACACTGGTGCCGACTTCTCTATTATCAGTCAGGATCTCGCCGACAGCCTCAGAAAAGTGAAGATGCCGTGGACGGGGCCTCGCATAAGAACGGCGGGGGGTCAGTTACTGATGCCCCCTGGAAGATGTACCGCAAGAATTGACATCAGAGGTTCTCCTTTCACTGCGTCGTTCGTTGTTATCACCGCATGCTGCAGAGATTTAATTCTTGGCATGGATTTTTTTACTGGAATATGGTGCCGTCGTCAACATACCAGAGAGCATGATTACGTTTTGCAACAGTTTGGCTTATCCAATTCTCCAGAGTTGCGACCAAACCAACTGCGTATTACTGATGACGACGTGGTTCTCCCTCCTAGGTCATGCACGCTTGTTTCGGTGGCCGCCGCTGCTTAGTTTGACGACGAAGGAGTGGCAGACCAAATAAGCTCGTTGCTCTTCACCCACGGTATTTCCGTCGCATGAGGTATCGTCAGAGTTGCTGCTGGACGTATGGACTTGGTGCTGATCAATTTTAGTGCTGAGGGCTGGCACCTTCCTAAAGCACTGCTGTCGCTTACTTCGAAGATGTCGAAGATGTCGAACCAGGCATCGAATAATTACCGATGAAACGGCGAGACCTCTTCACCAGAACCAAACAACGAGACCTATTCACCAACAAAAGAACGTGAAGCTATACAACAGCAGGTAGACAGAATGCTTGAAGATGACGTCATTTAGCCTGCACAGAGCCCCTGGGCATCGCCTGTAGTCCTCGTTAAGAAAAAGGACGGCAGCATGCGCTTCTGTGTGGATTACCGAAGCGAAGTCAGGTGATCAAGAAAGACATATATCCACTACCGCGTATAGACGACTCTCTCGACAGACTTCGACACGCTCGATACTTCTCTTCAATGGATTTGCTGAGTGAATATTGGCAAATTGAGGTGGACCAGAGGTGGACCCAAAGACCGCTTTTGTAACACCAGATGGGTTATATTATTTTAAGGTTATGCCATTCGGTTTGTGCTCTGCGCCTGCTACCTTTCAAAGACTCATGGATACCGTGCTTTCTGGGTTGAAGTGGAAATTATGCCTAGTATATCTGGACGACGTTATAGTGGTGTCCGCAATGTTTGATGAGCACCTTGAGAGACTTGAGGTGGTCTTACGAGCCAAACAGTCCGCGGGCCTGACGTTTAAGCCTGATAAGTGCCACTTTTGCTTCGAAGAGCTGGGATTTCTTAGTCACGTTGTCAGTTATGCAGGTGTTCGTCTGATCCTGAAAAAATTGCAGCCGTAGAACAGTTCCCTATGCCGACCGATAAAAAGGCTGTCAGACGCTTTCTCGGCCTCTGTGCATATTATCGACGATTTGTCGCAGACTTCGCACGCATAGCATCACCGTTAACTTGCCTCACGAGAGAAGACGCCACCTTTGTGTGGAATAACGAAGAGAAAGCTGCCTTTAACGATCGTCGCCAGCGGCTACAAACACTTCCAGTTCTTGCCCACTTCGACGAGAGAGCCCTTACAATGCTTCTCACCGATGCTAGCAATGGTGGTCTGGGAGCTGTGCTTATGCAGCAGCAAGAGGGCACAGAAAGGGTAATCGCTTACGCAAGCAGAACGTTAGCACGCACACAGGCTAATTACTCAACGACTGAGAAGGAATGACTCGCCGTGGCATGGGCGGTTACAAAATTTTGTCCGTATTTATAAGGCTGCCCCTTCAAAGGAATTTGCGACCACCACTCACTGTTTTCGTTAACAAATCTTAAAGACCCTACCGGCCGATTAGCGTGTTGGAGCCTCAGGCTGCAGCAATTCGATATGGCAGTCATGCATCAGTCAGGGAAGCGACATATGGACGGCGACTGTTTGTCCCATTTACCCATTGAGTCGCAACCCTACCCGAGGAGGAGGAAACATCATTTCTCGGTGTCCTCGACACGACCACCATTGCGCAGCAACGTGACAATGGTGAGTTGCTTGGCTTAATTACCTACCTGAATGGCAGATCTCGGAAAGCGCCAAGAGTTTTCGCAAGAGTGTTGTCATCGTTTTCTTCACGGGGCAGAGTGCTCTACAAAAGAAATGTTTTGTGGACTGCATCTGCCTATCTACTCGTCACCCCAGATGCCCTTCGCACCGAAGTACTGAAAGCATGCCACAACGAGGTTACCTCTGGCCACTTGGGTTGCATGAGAACGTTGGGCAGGGTACAGCAAAGGTATTACTGGGCAATACTAACCACAGCCGTGAAGAACCACGTTCGTACCTGTCTCGACTGCTAGCGACGCAAGTTACCACCAACTAAACCAGCTGGCCTCCTGCAACCCGTACAGGTCCTTATGATTCCATTCCACCAGATTGTCATGAACATTTTGGGCCCACTCCCTACTTCTACTGCAGGCAACTGATGGGTTATCGTCGCGACGGTTTATCTGGCCCGTTAAGCCCAGACAAAGGCTATCCAGAGTAGTACAGCAGCGGAGGTGGCAAGATTTCTCTTCCAGAATATTGTACTGAGGCATGGGGCACCAGCCGTCATAATCACAGACACAGGAACTGCATTTACGGCAGCTCTTTTGGACCATGTCTTGATGCTGAGTGGAACAACGCATCGTAAGACCACCGTCTACCACCCACAATTGAACGGGTTGATAGCGCGTCTAAACAAAACCATTGAAGACATGCTTTCGATGTACATAGACGTTGAACACAAAAATTGGGATCAAATCTTGCCATACATAACGTTTGAATACAACAAGGCCAAGCAAGAAACGACCCGTATGACACCGTTCAGCCTCGTTTATAGACGGGAAGTACGAACCATGTTAGATGCAATGTTACCGCACGAAGACGACGACATCGTGCCGGACGGGGACACGTTTCCTGAACACGCGGAAGAAGCTAGGCAACTTGCACGTTTACGAATCTTGAGTAACAATTGATGGGAGACTTGGCATGCGGGGTCATGTTATCGCACTTGCCTTTATTGCAAAGGAGATAGATCAGCTCATCTTATCTCTGCCTTAGCAGCAGTTTGTTACAACTTAGTGTAAAACATGATGCTGCGTCCGATGACCTCAATCGACACATTACAGAAACCATGCCGCCCAGTGGCATAGCCAGGGCGAGGGGAGGGGGGCACATTGGGAACGTGCCCATCCTACTTCCAAAATTTTTTCGCCGTGATATATATAGCGCAAGTTGACATTTTACCTGCCCCTCCCCCCCTTCAGGTCAAGTGCAACCTCCTCCCTCCCAAATTTTAAAAAATTTCTTGCTATACCCCTGACAATGGCAAAAACCAGTCGAGAATGTCCATATAATTGCTATGCCTATGTGGAAGGGACCTACCCTGCGAGATTTTTTTATGCACTGCTTTCTTAAGGACACGGTAAGGGGTTTTTGGAATATAGAGAGAACGCCCTAGCCACACAATATGTTGCTGCAAAAGGAAAATGAAGTTTGTGAAATTGTTTAGTTTCAGCACAGAGATGAGTGCCGGGAAAGGTTGGCTTTGTGATTCTAGCTAATTTTCATATTACACTGGGAAGTCTAATTAGTCGTGAAGAGAAGAAACCTTTTTTTATTATTCTTGGGCTCATTTTGGACAAATGTTCTTGGGACTGCGTCAGTATCTAGCGTTGTATGTCACCATATTTGTCTACCATATTTGTCTGATAACCACCTAGAATATATTATTTTATGAAGTACAATTTTATTGAACCTGTATTACCTTTATTTGCTACAGAAAAAATGATTTAGAAAGTTTTTCTATAATACTTACATGCATGACGTCATTATTCTTGCATCATTATCTGAAATCGGGAGTGCTTCTAAGATGTTTGGCTCCATGAAATTTGCAATGAATCTAAATATTTATAGCTCTTCTCAAGAGTCTCAAAACAATTTTTCAGCTCCTTGAATGTAATTGAAACTTGCTTCTCCTCTAAGATTTGTACTTGGCAGCTCCAGGTTGCTCTAGATTGTAAAATTTTGCTGCTCCAAATTCCTACAAAAATAGGAGATTTCGCTGCTTCAAAGTGCTTCAAATGAAAAAAAATCTTGCCTCTCCGAAAAGTGCTGTAAATCTGAAGACTTGGCGGCATCATTGACCTAGTAATTATGGTAGGTTGACTACACTATTCAACCCTGAACAAAATTAAAAGTGCCTGCTTGAAAAAGAAGTAAAACGCTGGCCCAAGTGTAGGAAGAAAGAAGGGAAATCAACTGGTGGGACCGGTCTTCTTGTTGTGCTTGGCTATATGTCTTGAGAGACAATGAGGTCGTGGAGTCTTTGGAGTGGTCTTATTTATAGTTTCTAAGTTATGCAGAGTCCTAGAAGAAGGCCGTGAAGTCTAAATCGCTTTTATTTCTCATTTGAGCTTCTTTTTTCATTGTGAACACCAAGTTTAGGGAGCTTAGAAAGCTCTTCAAGAGAGAGCTTTGGAATAATGAAGTTATATTTGTTTTTCAGCTTGTCTGGGGTTCTGGGAATAAAGGGAAGTGGCATCCCAGTCGTTCTACTGGAGCAGCTCCAAGATGTGCCTGTTCACTACCATTATGACGAATGTTCTCGAGCCGCACACGACAGGGCTCCTGCCAAGTACCAGGAAACAGAATCCTCGGATGACAACTGGTCAGTGTTTTTGTTGTGCCTCTGGCGTTAGTTTTTTTCGTCAAAGTGAGTGCACGTGTAACAAAGTCCTAATGTGATATCATAGAAGTTAGTTGATGGCCGTTTTTTTACTTGTGTTTAGAACAATGGACTTAGTATAGCGGGTAAATCCAACAAGCATGGAAGGGGCGACAGCTTCCCGTTTTTTCCTGTGTGCAGGTCTCCAATGTGTTCATTATCGCAAAGGTTACTTACATGTGTCGGGTACTAAAGTGCTCGTGAGATAGATCAGGCTGTGGATAGAGTAATGACCACTTTCACGTAGGGCTATCACAGGGAACATATATATGCGCAAGGATAATTAGTTTCTCTTTTCAGTATATGCTGGGAGAAAACATTTGTTTGTATTGTAGCACTAACTTATGCCTTGGTTTGTCTTTTACGAATCAGCAGATCGTTCACACTTTTATACCACGCTTACCCTTGGCTTTGGTTACAAAAAATGGACCTAGAAAATGTGTTGTCACCTTTGACTTCGAAAAAACTTGTACTCAGGCCTGTTTGACTGATTTGAGCATGATATTACAGTGGTAGCAATCGGAGAGTGCAGCAAAATACGTTCGTCTACAAGGCCCTCTTTTCTTGGCGATGCAAACACACGGGTATGTGCCATGTTGTGGCGACTGAGCAGAGAAATATGCTAAAAGAAAATAACGGTACTAATGAAATGATATCTTTCCCAGAGTAGGGAGAGTGCGAGCTGACCAGCTCGAGACTGGAGAACACCTGACCTTTCGACCAATAACGGCAGAGGTCGGTTGCAGCTTTCTGAACTTAGACGAGGCCACCAACACGTATTTTGTTTATCAGCTCAAATTGATGTTCTTACGGCACGTCTCGCGATTGTTCACTAGTTCTTTGGCAATGATTACATCGTGAAAAGTGCTTAGCTTCACTCATGATCTTAATTTCTGCAAGAAACAGGGTTCGCATAATCCTTTGAAATCTTTAAATAATCTTACAAGAAAACGTATATTTACAGATATTTACAACGATTACACGCGATGACAATGCCTGGGGCACTGGCGGGCTGGAACCAGTCTCTATCCACTTCGTAGTCTTCTCTTTTTGCCAGGGACCCTCTACCGCTTTATGCCCCAATCCCACTACTGCCTTGTGGCACTACCCCGCGTCGTTAAAGCGCCGACCCGGCGCTTGTCACGAAAGGGGAGTGTTGGGTGACACATAAGGCTTCAGTCTTACGACGTGCACAACAGTGGATGGTGGTGGCATTGAGTGCGCTTCGTCGACGACTCGCTGTATCTCGTAGGTGAGGTTGCTGATCTTGCGAAGGACTTTGTATGGTCCGTCATAGCGAAATAAAAGTTTTTCGGAGAAGCCGATGTGACGACATGGGGTCCACAAGAGTACGAGAGAACCTGGTGCATACGAAACTTCACGGTGGTGACGATCGTATCGATCTTTCTGAGAGGCTTGAGAAAGCATGAGTCGTTCTCGGGCAATCTGTCGTGCTGCGTCGGCTCGCTCTATGGCATCGCGGACGTATGTGACAGGGGAGCTTGAACCAGCGGGAAGGAGTGTATCAAGAGGCAGAGAGGGTTCCCGTCCATAAAGAAGGTAGAACGGGGAATAGCCTGCGGTGTCATGTCTGGAGGAGTTGTAAGCGAAGGTGACGTAGGGTAACGTTGCGTCCTAGTCACGGTGGTCTGGAGAAACATACATTGACAACATGTCCGTGATAGTGCGATTCAGGCGCTCTGTAAGTCCATTAGTTTGTGGATGGTATGCCGTTGTGAACTTGTGGTTCGTGGAACAGGAACGTACGATATCCTGGACGACGCGAGATAAAAAGTATCGGCCTTGGTCAGTAACGAGCTGTCGAGGAGCGCCGTGATGCAATATGATGTAATGTAGCAGAAAGTCGGCGACATCGGTAGCGCAGCTGGTTGGAAGAGCGCGGGTGATCGCATAACGTGTCGCGTAGTCGGTCGCCACGGCAACCCATTTGTTCCCGGATGCAGAAGTGGGAAATGGCCCGAGAAGGTCGAGCCCTACGCGGTAGAATGGTTCAGCAGGGATCTCAATAGGGTTAAGAAGGCCAGCTGGAAGCGATGTTGGTCGTTTTCGACGTTGACAAAGGTCGCAGCTGGCAACATACTTTTGCACAGAGCGATATAGGCGTGGCCAGAAAAAACGGCGCCGGACGCGATCATAAGTGCGAGTGACTCCCAGGTGACCAGCGGCAGGTTCATCGTGAAGCTGTCGGAAAACATCTACACGCAAATGGGAAGGCACGACGAGAAGGCGGTCAGGGCCGTTAGGGCGCATGTTGTGGCGGTAGAGAACTCCTTCATGAAGGAAATACAAGTTCAGAGAAGTGGGTGGAGTAGCGGAACTCAGGCTTTCTATGATGGGAAGTAAATCCGGGTCGCGGCGTTGCTCAGAAGCGATATCAAGAAAGTCTGATATTGGTAAGACGCAAGCCTCCGTAGCTCTCTCTGTGGCGTCTGGTGGATCCACTGGATACCGTGACAGGCAGTCGGCGTCTTGATGGAGGTGACCAGATTTATACACGACCGAGAAGGTGTATTCTTGGAGGCGTAGCGACCAACGACCGAGACGTCCCGTGGGATCCTTTAGCGAGGAAAGCCAGCAGAGAGCATGATGATCAGTTACAACAGTAAAACTGCGGCCGAAGAGGTACGGGCGAAATTTAGCGACAGCCCAAACAAGAGCAAGACACTCTCTTTCGGTGATTGAATAGTTCCTCTCGGCAGGGGATAAAAGGCGGCTGGCGTAGGCGATGACACAGTCACGTCCATGCTGACGCTGAGCTAAAACAGCACCAATTCCGTGGCCACTCGCGTCCGTACGAACTTCTGTCGGGGCAGTCTGATCGAAGTGGGCTAATATTGGCGTAGTCGTGAGGGCTGCAATGAGCGCCGAAAATGCAGCACTCTGAGGCGAATTCCAAGTAAATGGGACGTCTTTTTTAAGAAGCTCGGTGAGAGGCCGCGCAATATCGGCGAAATTTCGGATGAAGCGGCGAAAATAGGAGCACAAACCAAGGAAGCTCCGGACATCCTTATGAGAAGAGGGCACGGGAAATAGTCAATGCGCGAATTTTGTCCGGATCGGGCTGTACCCCAGATGCGTTAACGAGGTGACCAAGTACAGTTATTTCGCGACGGCCGAAACGGCATTTGGAAGAGTTCAGCTGAAGACCAGCGTTGCGAAATACTTGGAGAATACTGGACAGTCGCTCTAGATGGCTTGCGAACGTCGGTGAAAAAACAATTATATCATCCAAGTAGCATAAGCAAGTGGACCATTTGAAGCCGCGCAGAAGGGAGTCCATCATGCGCTCAAAGGTGGCCGGCGCATTACAAAGCCCAAACGGCATTACTTTAAATTGATATAACCCATCGGGGGTTACAAATGCTGTTTTTTCTCGGTCCCGTGGGTCAACAGCGATCTGCCAATAACCAGATCGAAGGTCAATGGACGAGAAAAACTTTGCGCCATGAAGGCAGTCAAGGGCGTCATCTATTCTTGGTAAAGGATAAACGTCCTTCTTAGTGACCTTGTTGAGATGTCTATAGTCGACACAAAATCGCCATGTGTTGTCCTTCTTCTTGACAAGCACTACCGGGGATGCCCACGGACTAGATGAGTGTTCGACGACGCCTTTGGCGAGCATTTTCTCGACCTCTTTCTGGATGACAGAGCGTTCGGCGGCGGAGACGCGGTAAGGGCGGCGATGAATTGGGTTGGCATCGCCGGTGTTGATGTGATGGGTCACAACTGATGTCTGGCCTAAAGGGCGGTTGTCAAGATCGAATATGTCCGCATAGGATGTCAACAGACGGTGGAGGTCTTGTGCTTCGGAGGGCGAAAGATCTGGCGCTATCGTTTTGGCAATGTCAATGCTTGACAGGTTGGGCGCAGTGAGCAAGTTGACATGCGGATTAGGTTGCTGAGCCGACAGTTCAGAAATATCACACTCTTGCAGCGACGACATGACGCCTAGTTTAATACCAGCAGGCAGCACATGCGTGGAGAAACCAAAGTTCAAAAGAGACAAATAGGTCTGATTGTGGCATACTCTCACCACGGTGTGCGGGACAGCAATGGAGTGCTTTAGCACAACGTCGGTAATAGGTGAAACGACATATTCACCATCGCGCACAGGCGGATCACACACGAGCTGCACGTAAGTCGCGGCTTGCGGCGGAAGATGCAGGAACTCGGTGGCACAAAGGCGACTTTGAGCGTCATGGGCAACAGCGGCGTCAAAAGGCAGTTCCAACTGAAGAAGACCTGTCGAGCAGTCGATAAGGGCGGAGTGCGCAGAGAGAAAGTCGAGGCCAAGAATCACGTCATGTGGGCACTGCTCAAGCACGGTGAACAATACGACGGTCTGGCGCCCAGCAATACATACGCGAGAAGTACACATGCCGAGAACGGCAGATGTGCTCCCATCGGCAAGCATTACTGCACACTTAATAGGAGGCGTGATCACTTTTCGCAGTTTAGTACAGAGAGCAGCGCTCATGACTGAAACTTGTGCACCAGTGTCTATCAGGGCTGTAACGGTAACGTCATCCACCAAAAGGTCCAAAATATTGCGGCGTGTAGGAATCGTCAACAGAGGATTTGCAGAATGGGTCGTTAATGCAGCGTCACCTCCGGGAGCTGCATGGTCTAGTTTCCCGAGGTTGAGGGCCCAGGTCGTGCAGGGGACCTGGATCGAGAAATCATCGGCGAGAGAGATCGGCGGCCTTGGGGTGATGGCGACCGGCTGAACCTTCGGCCCTGAACGTTAGTAGGAGCAGGCTGTGGATCGTACGGAGTAGAAAAGCGGCGAGAACTGCCTTCAAAGCGACGCCATGTCCCAGTGTTCCAAGATGAATTGGATGACCAACGATTGCGACAGTAGCGTGCAATGTGGCCGGCGTGAGAGCAGTGAAAGCAGATTGGTCTATCATCCGACGTTCTCCATTCAGCAGGGTTCCGGTAGCGGGAAGGGTAGCGTGAAGGGTACACCGGAATCTGGTTAACAGAAGCCGAGCTCTCGGTGGTGCGAACAGCGCAAACAGGTGTGATGCCGAGATTTGCTATTTCTTGGCGAACGACGGCTTGGATGAGGGAGACGGTGGATGCGTTGTCTTGAGGACCGTCAGAGGCGATGGCTGCAGGAGCCATTGCTTCGAGTTCGCGACGAACGATTCGGGTGACATTTTCGGACGATGTAGCTTGCGTGAACTTGGGGCTGTCTTCACAGGTCGAAGTGGCTGCAGTATTAGGCAGACGCGCAAACTGGCGGGTTATGCGACGGTTCTTGGCGTGCTCGAAGCGCTGACACTCCTTCACAACCGCGTCGACGGTGGCGCAATCTTTAACGATCAACAGATTGAACGCGTCATCGGCAATTCCCTTCAATATGTGAGCGATTTTGTCAGTTTCGCTCATGTTCTCGTCCACCTTTCGACAGAGGCCCAATACGTCCTGTATGTAAGAGACATACGATTCTGTCGATGTCTGCACGCGACATTCCAGGTCTTTCCTCGCGGCCTGCTGTCGCCCAAATGGCCTGCTGAATAACTCGAGAAGCTTCAGTTTGCAAACGTCCCAGCTGGTCAACTCCGACTCATGCGTCTCATACCAGGTGAGCGCCGTATCCCGCAAGTAAAATACAACGTTGGCCTGCATCAACGTAGGGTCCCACCTATAGTATTCGCTCACGCGCTCGTACAAAGCGACCCAATCTTCAACATTCACCTTGTCCTTGCCTGTGCCCGAGAAGGTTCCGGGGTCTCGTGGAGGCAGGAGAATCAGAGGAGGCAGCTGCTGCTGCCGGTGCTGGTGCTGCTGGTGCTGGTGCTGGTGCTGCTGCTGGTGCTGCTGCTGCTGCTGCAGCTGCGGCTGCTGTTGCTCTTGTGGGTGGGCCTGTTGAGCCATTGCAGAAAAATGAAGGTGGCGACCACTCCGAAGTTCCGTGTTGGTTTGCCGGAAAAGCCAGGTAGGCGTACCCAGCACCTCCACCAATAATCTTACAAGAAAACGTATATTTACAGATATTTACAACGATTACACGCGATGACAATGCCTGGGGCACTGGCGGGCTGGAACCAGTCTCTATCCACTTCATAGTCTTCTCTTTTTGCCAGGGACCCTCTACCGCTTTATGCCCCAATCCCACTACTGCCTTGTGGCAATATCATTGATATTGAGAGCATAAACTCAAGGGCCCTTGAAACTCCTTCAGTACTTGTGAACTCCTTGTAATCCTTGAAAATTATGCGGAATTTGTCCTACTGAAGGAACCTAATGGCGTATTTCTGAAAGTCTAGTTTTTTTCAGTCTTTCTCGCTTACAAATGACCATGAAAACAAGCGGTGCTGAATAATGGCGTCAGAGAGTTTTAGTTTTAAAATCGCACAGCCGTTACGGTGTCTGGCAACTAATATTGATTAGAAATCCAGTCCAAGGCTTGTCGCTCGCTCGATTACGATCCTAAAGTCTAGCTAAGTTGCAGTCTTTCCGCCGTCTCGAAGCAGCCCGTGTGCGCGGTGGAAGCTACGGATGCTTCCCATCTTTTCTGTAACATCCCGTTGACGGTGGTGTCCCAAGCCGCAGCCTCATTGCTTCTCTCTCGATTCTTCTCAGTCTTTCTAGGCGATGCGGACGGCTATTTTCAGGTGGTCACGAGGTCGGCGCGCCGCCGCTTGGTGTCTGATGTGTTGTCGCGTCGTCTTTACTGGTTATATTGTGGCATTCTCTGAAGGGGAACCCGCTGGCAGCGTGTCTGCTTTCCGTCGTTCGATGGCAACGCTCTTGCCTATCTATGCTCGTTTTGCGACGATGACAGACTTGCAAAGTGACGAACTGTCTCTTTTTTATGTGTCACTAATCTAAACTGACTGATTTTTAAACACGGCAGTCGTGCTGCAGGCAACTTTCGTTTGAGAAGTATGACGGCATGCAAGTGTAGTTTCGTGAAGGACTTGACGAATCCAAGCATTTCGAGTGTGCAGCTTGGGTAAGGCCCATTGAAAAGAACGCGAGTGCAGCGTACTGCGTGCTGTGCAGAAAACAGTTTTCACTTAGTTACGTCGCAAAGAGCTGTGACAAGCCACGTCATTAGTAAAAAGCATAAACTTATTGTGAGCAGAGCTGGAACACTGTCCGTAGCATCATTTCTGATGCTGCCAGCAAGCTGGCCGTCAGTCGCTGGTGTGGCCAAGACTGGGCCAGTGACGTCAGGATCTGCACAGCTTTCACCTTCTACAACTACGCCTACATGAGAACATCATAGGATGGATCGCTGAAAAACCACGGCAATGTTAGCCGAAGATAGGTAAAGATGTAAGCTTTAGCTGGCGCTGCAGGGCTGAACTCCTTGGGCACCGCCTTTGGTACAGTTTGCAGTTATAAATGATGCTGACACCAAAATACTGTTCGTGATTCTATAAATGCGAATTTCTTAGCAAACTTCAACGACTTTGCGATATCTATTTATCTATCTATCTAGCCGCCTTAGACTTTTGCTCTCCTGGTCATTTTGTAATGAAATTTATACCATAATTGGTATGGCATAACATGACTATATGATGAACATAAGTGACTAGCGACATAATAAAAATCGTGACATATGTCATGATTGTTGTGACTTACATATCATGGTCTTGCTGCTCTGGCGGTGGTTTCATTTACATGGCATATCGCAAGACTTGTATGGTACGACATGACTGCATGGCAAAAATGAGGGAGAGGCCCTCAAGTGAAAATATGACATGCGTGTCATGTGAGAACATGACTACTTGCCACGCTAATTATGCACTCGTGGTCATTTCACTAGCTTCGCATATACGAGCTTCAGTATTTAGTGATGTGAATAGATGACGAATGTAAATGCCATTTGAAAACATGATAATCGTGTCATGGAAGTCATGTACGACATAATTTACGCCCGCCTCGTAACGTTGTGCTGATTTGAATGTGAGAACTCAATCTCCCTTATTTGTTCTTCGCATATCATCGATTCCCACTGTAGAAGGGATCTACCCATTTTCTTTTTATATAGATTTTTCTCAACTCTACACCTTTTGTACATTTGAAATCTTCGCAATAAAGTAATTTGACTTATTGTGAAGCTTGGGAAAATCGAGACACAAAGCACAATACATGTTTAACAGATAGTGACAGCATTGGGTGGCACGGTGTCTTTTTTGTATTTGTGGCAGATAGTAATGTGTCACTTGGGGAATTTCACGAAAATACTCGGTGGAACTTGAAAACCTCGGCAAATTCTGAAATGCTGGACTTGGTAGACACCCCTGTTAACATTCGTTGAATTTTTCCTTTTCGCATCCTTGAAAAGTTCCTAAATTTTCAGTCAAATATTGTGGTGTGTACCAACCCAGTAAAAAAGAAAAGTTAAGGGTGGGGATACTGCAGATAAATTGGGTGCAAGGCGTAAAAGGGGGGTGGATGTATGCAACTTTCCGCATAACAGATATGAATGGGATAGAACCGTGGTTACGCAAAGGACTGAAATCAACTTATGAACAACACACTCTATAAGGACAGAATTCTGGCAGGCGTGTCAGTACCATGCTAGTAATCAGCCCAGCCACTTTAAAGTAAATTATCGTATTGTTTATGACTCTCACTTGGTCATGTCCGAAGTTTTAGAAAGTGCACGTTAATGAAAGTGGACTCTTTTTTTCTTGGATAAGATGTAGTTCTGTTTCCATTCTATTTCGTGCGGAAGGAGCTTAACTCTATTCCGGTTCCATTTCTCCAAGTGTTCCATTTTCATTCTATTCCGGGGCGGTGAAAAAGGGAAATGATTTTGGAGTCATTCAAACTCTGTATTGGCAACACTGCTCCATAGTCATGTGGAACAGAGAGAGCTGCTCCATATGTGTGCACTTATATGGCACTTCATTTTTCTTCTACAGTGGGCAGTGGGTTTCAGCCATTTTGTTTCCGCGATGCCCTTGTGCTGCAGTGGGCGTGAAACTGATGTCGAGCTACTCTTTCAGAACTTTCTTTGAAGATGAGGTTCGGGAGGCAGACAAGCAATGAGCACGGCTTCACGTTTGCGAGGTAAGTGAGCTTCCAATTTTCACATCGCTAACTTTAGGTTTTCGTTATGGGTGCGTGAATATTTGAGTTTAAAGTACGAATAGAAAAATGCTTTATCAAATAATTCAATGGGACGTTCGAATAGCTGCCATTTAATGTTTCGAAAAGTTGCACTGGGCACATTTCTAAAATGTGACAAAAGCCACTAGTGCAACTTGATCAGGGTGTGTGACTTAAACAAATGCCAAGGTGGTTGCAGAAGGCCTTTCCTTAAATCTTACTCTGATATCCTGGTTCAAAAGGGAGTGCCTGTTATTATTAAAGGGATTACACAATTGCTGCACCTAAAAAAATGCTTAAGAAACTGTCGAACCTTCCAGAACTTCATTTCTCAAATGAAGGCATGGACTTCACACGTAGTTCAGTTATGTACATCACAAGTTATGTAAAATGTCCCGACTTGGACCCACGATACTCTCGGTGACTGGTGTCACCGGTGGCATCGCTCATAATCATATGGTGGTCTTGGTGCGTTTAAACCCCGCAGATCAACATGTCACCGGTGAAAAATTGTTCTTGCTCTGCAGTTGTCACTGCTGTACTGCTGCACACGTTCAGAAGCTCCCATAATTCTGGCACACTGTTAAAACGCTGCTGTAAATGTGCTCGAAGATTTTTGGGTGCTGCAGCACCCATCACTTTAAATCTTTGTCTGATGAGCCGTATTTCCTACCAAAGGGCATAAGAAAGTCTACCATATTTCATATGTTAGCCTTTATGATAATAGGAGTGGCGCTACCAAATGAAATGACAGTTCTTCTATGGACACGCTTGTGCGCCCAAATAAAGCTGAAAAAAAAAGATTAACGTGTGTGTAATAGCGCTGTTAGAATGCCCTAGCAACTAACTTTTCTATGTATTGTCATAACTGGTGGTGCTCATCTTTTGAAATATACTACTTGATATTTCATTTGACTTTGATACTTTGTGAAATATTTGGAAATATTTGATTGGAGATGAAATTTCACTGGGGAGTAAAATATTGCTATGAAACAGATGTTATGCTGCAAACCCAATCTGCACCACATTGCGCTCTGCACCACCTCAAAATGGTCAGACTCAGTGAGGCGTCCTTTAAAACTGCCAGCAATCACATGCATGGCATTGACCAGAAAAGTGAAGACCATGCATAAAAAAAGCACAAGCACTCGCTTATCACGAAAACTAGTGCTTCTTTGTCACAGAAGCTTACAGAGTTGCCATTTGTGTGCGGGTGTTCAAGCATTGGAAAACAAAGCTTTTGAAATGCCTCGTTTTCCTTGCTTGTGTTGTTGCTTAAAGTACCGGTGTGCTACATACAGCATCGATGTGCACCCACTCGTCCATAATGCAGCAAATGTGCTCCAGCACAAGTCAAAGGAGAGGGCTTATGTTCTCTCGGGAGGTAATTGATACCTCTGCCTGTTTTGCCGACGTTTGTATCCACATGAAACAGGAATACCCCTGTCGAGCAGAATACCAAATTCATGGTGTGGTCGCAGTACCTCATGCATTGTTTTTTAGTTTCTTTTCTTGTACAAACTAGCCAGGTTTCGAGGTTGTGGCTTGCATCAAGTTATGGGAAAGCCTGTAAGGTACTTTTTCTAATCTGCTTTCTACATTTACATCCTTTTTTTCGTTTCAAGGCCCTCTTTCTTCTTGAAAAATGTTTCCCCCACAGCTTTTGTCAAATTGCCTGGAAAGCCTGCATTCATTACCCTGCCGGCCTGTGTCTGAAACTCGGCTATAGGTAAAACAGTGTCGCCTGAGTGTTCCTAAACCGCAACATATCTCTGCCTTTTTTTAGTCAATTTTGAATTGCTGCAGGACGCAAAAGCGGCTTAGTCCTTGGTGAATACGTGCAGCAGATGGCCACCTGTACTACTACAAGTATATGCAAGGTCCACAAGTTCAGTAGGTTAGGAGAACACCATAAGCAATGGTTACAGTTGCAGCAACAAAATTCGGACTTTTGTTGGGTGAAATGCTTGAAAGGACCGTACATGCCAAACAGCTCCTGCCGTGCCATCCTCCTCCTAATGGTGACCTTGCCCGGAAACTGCTCCCACGCACTCTTTGGCGCATTCATATGCTGTATTCTGCTATGTTGCATCCCCAAGCGAGCTTCTATCATTGCCATCACCTGACGTGCTCTCCGTGGCTATAGTGTTCGTGCGAAACAATCTGTTTAGCCGCAAGGGCAAAACGGGAAATGCCATGACAACAAATTGGAGTGTTATACCAAGTAAGGCTGTGAGCCAGCTCTTTTGGATACAATCTCGTGTAACACTTTGAAATACTGGGGGCGAGGAAATATGGCCGCTCCATGAAGCAAAATTGTTCTTCTATTCTGCAATCTCAACGCCAAGTGGGCAATTTGCTGACGTCTGCCGAGATAGTGAACCCACCAGCAACTGCACCTTTACGCTCAAAAGTTTAGTGGCTGCTGTCTCCCCTTTTGTTTCTTCCTCTCCCTACAAAAGAGAACAGGGCATTTTCTTTTTGCTTAAGGGTAGGCCTTGAATGCGGGGTCATGTTACCCTTCGTGAAAACCAGATGGCCGGCTAATTTCGTTCCTGTTTCAGCTGTCTGCGTCTCAATGAGTGCTTGCGCACTCGGCTTGGTGTAGAACATGAAATGCATAAGGCAATATTGTCGATTTGCACTCGATGCAGGGCGTGATGTGGGGGCGGTGAAAACCCGCCAGAGGTGTTTGATTCATTGCTACGCAATGGAGACATTTGAGCTCTCTCGTCTTGTCATCTGTACATGCCGGCAGGTGTGTCGCTTGCCGACTTCCGGACTCTGCGACCGAGTATGTAAAGATGAAGTACAGCAATCATGATGCAATACAGGGTGCGCTTAGAGCCGTGCTGGGTATCATTGCCACGAGCTCTCGTGACTCTTTTGAAATAATGAAAGCCTCGCAGATACACTCTCCAGGATGAGGTTAACGACGAAGCATATCACAGGCATGGCTTGCAAATGATTTGGAGTCAAGCTGGTAGATTATATCTGCCACTTTGCTTCTTGAACAGGGCCCGTAGCGGTCCTTGAAACCCCTTAAATTTTGAAAGGACATTTACAAGGCCTTGAAGACCCTTAAATTTGTTTGAAGTCCTTAAGTCTTTGAATTTCGTCGATCGAAGTTTGTTCAGCCATAATCTAGTGGATATTTTTGTGCACCTGGCAACTATGGGCTTTATCCAACAAATCATCCAATCAAATCCGTTTCTATAGCCATATTGCAGTGTTGTAGTACAGTCTATAGTACACTGTAGTTGTGGCAGCACTTGTGTGGTTATAGCAGCAACGACAGAGCTAAGCCTGGCTTTTTGAGGAGACTGTGCAAGTGTGCGCGTATATCTGCAGTCGCCTTGCTTACGGTGGAACCATGCCAGGCAAGTGCAAATTACAGCTGTCTTGGTTATGCATTGCTGCCTGTTGGAAGTGGATTGCTCCCGATTCGTCAAGTTCGCATCAGGCAAAGTTTTCTTACGTGGAAAGAGCTTTGTTGTGCCGTCATTTGGGAGTTCTGCCCTTGAAAGTCACAAGAAGAGTACGAAACACACTGAGAACACAAAAAGTACTACAATCCATGGTAACTTGAGTGCATTCATGATACCAACCATACAAAATAAAGCACAAATGTTTATGCTGTAAGAAGTGGCATTATCATTTTCTTGCAGTTTCAAGTGTTATTTTAGATGCTTGAATTGAAGGTACTTGTGAAGTTCTTGAAAGTCCTTGAAAGCCCTTGCATTTTGTTTCACTCAGGTGCTATAAACCCTGTTGAATAAGCTGCTCAGAATCCTATTCCTACGTCTTGGTCATAACAGCCTGTTATGTGAGAGGAAGAGATAGACTGTTATGATGTATCCAATGAATATTCAATGACGAAATGGTATCAAGAGTGCTGATTATGTTAGTGTCAGCATCAGTGCAAGAAATCTTGGCAATTGTAACATTATATGGCCTAATTAAACATTTTAATCTTACCTTACTTTCAGTTGTCTTCACCACTTCTTACAAACTTAGTTTAATAACCAAGAATTATGTTCTTTATAGTCAGAAAAAGATTTTAAAAAGGAAAGACAACAAAGGCACAACAGATGAAGGACCTTCAATGCAAGAGGTTTGAAATCGTAAAACTTGCCAAAGCACAGCGACCAACGAATAAATGTGCACATCTGAAGCATTTTTGTTGATGCCATGGCAGCTGAGCGATATCTGGGCTTATCGTCCTATGTGTGGCCACGACCTTTACACAATTTTAGCATTGAAATGTCCAAGAAAGATGTGACGAGACAGATGAGCCGTCGATCTTATTGGGTACGCTTCAGACTACAGAGAGTGCTCTTATGTCAACAGAAAGAAATAAAAAAAAATTGGAAAGAGGGCTTAACTTGGAGCGTACCAAGGCGGTGAAAGCGAGAAGATCGGTATTGTTGTTCGTGTGAAAAAACTTTAGAAAGAGGGCGCTCGCTTGTCTTTTCACAATGGATGCGCAAATTTAATTCAGTGTGCATGGGATCCTAAGGGGGGTTGAGAGAAAGTGCAGGACACTTATACAAAATTATCGTCCTATTTCACTGAGATCCCAATGCTGCAAACTTGTGGAACATATTATAGCCAACTGTGTTCGTGAATTTCTAGAAAATAATGCTGCACTAACAGAACTTCAGCATGGCTTACGAAAAGGGTATTCAATAATAACCCAACTAATAACAATAGTTCACTCGTTCGCTTCATCTCTGATTCTAATGGCCAAGTAGATGTACTATTTCTTGATTTTAGCAAAGCTTTTGACAAAGTTCCGCACAATAAACTAATCATAAAGCTTAGAATTCTTGGCGTCCCTGAACACTTCATCAGATGGATTTCTGCTTACCTGACTAACAGGAAGCAATATATTGACATTGGAGGTGAAGGTTCTGAAAGTTTGGCAGTCACTTCAGGGGTGCCACAAGGCAGTGTCCTTGGCCCCCTGCTTTCCTTGATTTATAATAATGATATTGTTAGCGTAGTGAGCCCTGGTGTTCAAATTCAAGTATTTGCAGACAACTGCGTATTATTCAAAGAAATTTTTTATCTTGATGATCGGGTTGAGGTAAATAGCAAGGTAAATAACGTATTGCAGTGGTGCGAAAAATGGGGCATGGTTTTGAACGCCGATAAAACCGTACTGCTCCCTATAACGCGTAAAAAAGCACCCCTGTATTTTACTTACCAGCTTGGTTCTTCGCCACTTACGAAAGTCGATAGCTATAAATACTTAGGTGTTACAATAACAACTGCCTTATCGCGGAATAGACATATAAATATAATTTCCTCCTCTGCATTCAGAAAACTTTGCTTTCTAAAACATAAGCTTCATAATGCCCCAATCAATGTTAAATTACTGGCCTATTATTCTTTAATAAGACCTAAGTTAGAATACGCGAGTGGAGCATGGGACCCATACACTCAAACTAACATCAAGTGTCTGGAAAGAATACAAAGGAAAGCCGTGCGGTTCATTTTTAACAAGTTCGCACGAGTCGACTCTCCTTCTGAAATAATGAAGGCCAATGGCATTGCCCTTCTTAGCATACGTCGAAAACGCATAAGAATTGACCTTCTTTCTCTTCTTCTGAACCACAAACTTGCAATTGACCCATCGCCGTACCCGAGATCGTTATCAACCAGACCCACAAGGCATCGTCACGCCAAATCTCCAACACCCTATTTCTGCAGGACAGACGCTTATAAGTTCTCATATTTTCCACGCACGGTCTCAGATTGCAACGGAACAACTCGGGCATCCTCAGAGAATTTATTTCTCTTTTGCTATAAATAGCATTGTCCTGAAAATTGAAGTTTCCGATCTTTCATTACAGCGTTTTTCTTTTCTTTTCGTTTTCGTTTTCATCTTGTATGTGCTGTAGTTATTGTATACTTATGTATTCATTACTTTCTTGGCTTGAACGGGGAAAATGATTGTGTTTATTGTTTTGTATTTATTATGTATGTATGTTTACTTTAATCGCACAACATATCAAGTATGAATTTGTGGTGTTTTCTTCTCCTTTGTCCAGTACATGCGATATATGAAAATTTGCTATGTCGCTCATTGTGTTCACTCTTAGTGTATGAAACACTCACCCCAAACAATCTTTATGCCACATAATCTTCAACTATGTCCCCTTGTAACTGCCCACCTGCTTGGTACCTAAGGGTCTGCAGTATGTAATAAATAAAAAATAAAGATAAAATAAAAAACACCTTTTCTGCACTATTCACTAGACAAACCGAGCAATGGCGCCACCATACCAGTGCACGAGACACAGGGCCCAGGATATGCAGCGACTGAAATAGCGACAGAACGGACACCATTGGCTCTGTACACATCTGCACAGCGATCTGACACTAAGTGAAAACTGACATTTTCATGTAATCAGGGAGCGGTTGCGTGGATTCATCTCCAGCTACGTTGCATGCAGTGCGGTGCCTAGGCTGCCCACGCCGTCACTGCCGGGCGGATAGTTGTACCGTGTGTGCGGATTAGCTGTGCGAATTGCCCTTCCCCAGTTCACTCCAGACCAAGCATAGATCAGCAGAGTAGCTTGTAGCTTGAGGATAACAAACCTGCGCCAAGTGAAGTGCGCCGCGATTATCTAGCAGTAATGAGAAAAGAGAGACAAGCATTGCTCATCCCATGTTTTTTTCAAGTTATTTCTTTCAGTTGTAACGTTCAATGATTGGAACACCTATATGTGTGCACACATATACATGCACACACACATTCGTGGGTAATGGAGAGGGTCAGCTCATTAGTACTGAGTATTCAATGACAGCCATTGGAATTATTACCTACAAAAATAATTTTGATTGAGAATGATGCTTGATGCTAGAACGTTGCTCCAAAGGTAACTTGCATTGCTCTAAAACACACCTTATGATGAATTCAACCTGTTCAAACACTCCCCTTTTACTGCACCAAAGCTGCTTCAAAGCACTAAAGTCCACTTTCACCCCTTAATACAAGAACGGGAAAACGCAGGACATGTAGTTTTCTGTTTTTTTAATATGGGAAGCTTTCTTGATTACCCCATCATCTGATAGGTCCTCTGCAGCTTGACGCACCGAAGTACCCGCTGCTCTGCAGCAGGCGCCATGTCTCCAAAGAGACCGACGTATGGAAAGCTTGGCCTTCCACCACGGCCGTGCCATGAGAGCACCTCGAGTGGCTCCGCACACCCCGAGGGCTTCCCCCACGTAAGTATATTATGATCTTACACCGTTTGCATGGGGAGGTGTAGATAGTGCTAGCAGGCACGAACAATAAAATCCGTAGGGTCGGCCGCCAACTTCAAGTGACTGCCAGGGCAATAGTTTGATTGAGTAGGGGATTCATGATTATATGAAGTATGATTCCATAACGTTCCTTGTTTTACATAGTAAATGTAAGTCTTCTGAAACTTCCCCTCGTGTGTTAGCTCAGTGCACATGCACCACTGCATAGGGAGCCCTCCGTTTACTTTGATTTCATTAATTCGAACTTCTTTTATTTGAACAAATTTTCGGGTCCCTTGGAGTTCGACTTATCAAGATTCGACTGTACTTGCATCGTATACATACATGTATACCTATATCAGAGGGAGCACTGTATAGGTTTTGGTGCAGAAAACCTAATGATCCTGATGTGTTGGCACAGATAGAAGTGATGTGTGGACCACGATAGCATAGAAGTGAAGTTAATGCCTAGAAGTGATGTGTGGACCACGATAGCATAGAAGTTAAGGTAATGCCTAGGTATCTGTAATGGTCAGTGCATTTTGCCATGCTATTATCAATTATTTATTGACTAATAAAGTTATCATGTTTGCGAATAAAGGTGATTAGCTTGTATTTGGAGACATGAAGTGTCGTCTGCCATGTTTTACACCACTCAATAGTATGCTGAGGTCTTCTTTTAAGGGTTCAGTGATCGCTACTGTTGCGGATTGGACGATAGATAATGCTGTCATTGGCAAATATACGCATACATGATAAGTTGTCAGGCAGGTAAGTAATGTAGATGAGGAAAAGTAAGGGATCGAGAACACTGTATTGTGGAACACCAAAGGAAACGTAACAAACTAATGAAGAGTGATTGTTGGCGTTGGTGAATTGTTGGCGGTTATATGAGGAGTTTCTGAGCGATGTTTGCGAAAGTGAATCTAGCTTTAGTGATGAGTTTTAAAATCAAGCGACAATGAGCAACACGGTCGAATGCCTCTGCAAAATCAAGAAATAATCATTCTGTAGATTAGTGTTCATCTTAGAATGTAGGCCGTTGGTGAACTCGGAGTTGATTCTTGCAACACGACCCTTTAGGAACCCGTGCTGGTTAGAGAAAAAGAAATTTTTAGACTTTGAATGTGCATAAGCGTTCGAAGCTATGGTAGGCTTAAGCATCTTGCAACATATGCATGGCAAGGAAATGGGGGCCATAATTTTCAGGTGAGCTTTTACTACCAATTTTATGGACTGGCACTATCTTTGCTATCTTCCAGTCAGAAGGCAATATTCCGGTAGTGAGCGACTGCCGAAAAATGTCAGACAGGATAATGCCAGAGACATAAACAGTGTTCTTAATTATTTTGGAATTGATATCATCAATACCAGAAGATGATGACACCTTTAGGTTTTCAGTAATTTGAGATATAACTTCAATTGTGATATCGATTTGTGGAATGAATGAGTAACTGCATTCGACAATTTCTGGAAGATGGTCATGTTCGCTAAGAAACGTGGATAAAAAGTATGAATTAAAATGTGAGGACATTCAGTGTCTGCAAAAGGAGTGTTATTTTCATCGTGCAATGAAATAAAGTTATTGTCGCAATCAGGGCTGGTTACTTTCCAGAATTTTTTTGGTATTAGATTTCAGGAGTCAAGGCAAATGCTGAATAGTATTTATTTTTCGTTGTAATTTCGTGGCAATATGTATTCAGGTATTCCTCGTACCCATCCCAAGAAGTCTGTGAACGTGACGCTGACCTATACACTAGAGCACAGCGAGCTCAGCGCTTGCTGACATATTGAAAAGCGCAAGGCGCCATTTGTTGCAAGCGTCGCGAAGTAATACTCTCAACTGCCAGGCAAGCAGACGTTCTGCAGATCAAACGTGAAACTTCACAACTCGAGTCCGGCTGTAAGCATGTTTCACGCTGGTCCTGTGGTGGAATTTTATGCGGGATTCGTGCGAAACGTCGAGGAGACCTTCCGCGACAGTCCGGAATGTCTGCAGCACGTGTATTGTAGACTACGGACGCAGCTTCATCGGATACAAACGATTGTGATTGAAAGAAAAAATGAACAGCGAAAGCGTTGCTTTCGACTGCGGCATGACTTGGCTGTGAGAAGGCGGAATTGATACTGTAAGCCAGCATCAACGTAGCGCTAGAATCTGGATCAAACTTGCGCTCATGCACCGCATGTGTCAGTCCTGCCTGGCACTTGGAGCACACACGCGTTGCAAAAGTGCCAGCCAGAACAAAATACTAAATGGCTATGGTGAAGCCGGCAGAAAGCACGGGTCGATTCTCCTAGTGACTGTCGAAGCATTTCGCAGTTCGACTGAATCGAAAGTCATGCTTTTCGTGTCGTTCACGCATTGCCATAGTAGGCTGTTGCAGTTGCACTAAACATGCGCGGTGCGTGCATCCACGCATGTTTGAATAAACGCAATAAGTATACTTACTTGTAACCTTCACTGGACTCGTTTTTTCTGCTGATAGCGGTTTTATCCTGAGGCGGGGGAGCTCGGTGTTTATTGTTGGGGACTGAAATCTGAGCAATCGCAAAACGCCGCACCAGCACGATTCCGGCGATGCGCTGTGAACTTCACAGGCAGTGCTCTGCAATCTCTTCCTCTTACGCTGGTTTTTGCCGCATCAGATGACAGTGCAGTGGTACCCAGATGACGTTTTATTAGCGGGCACAGCGTCAACAGGCACTTTTTCGCATTTTAAACTCCCAGAACCACTGCATGCCATGCTAGCGAGGCGTGCCTTGGCAGTTGCAAACAAATTTCGGCATCTCTGAAAGCGAGGGTATACCACCGAAGGCGCCTGTAAACTGAGCAGCTATAAACTGATTGACTGTAAAAGGAAGGCAGTAGCACATTGTCAAGAAAAAACTCAAGTTTCTTGTCATTGGCTTCATGATCGCCTCAGCTATAAACCAATTTTCTTTCATATGGTTTCTGCAAAAGATGGCAGGGTAAAAAGATCAACTTTCCATAAATTGTGGTCATAAAATCCATTTTGTGGTCTATAGGTTTAGGTGCAGTTGTAAGAATGAGGTCAAGTGTATTCGAACTGCGAGTTGAGTGAGTGACAACCTGAGCCAAATCGAAGTCTAAAGTTAATGAAGGCAGCTGAGTACTTACACAAAGATGACAGCTGCTCCCAGTCAATAAAGGGTAGAATAAAATCACCGAATAGATATACCGTGAGACCGTCTCAAGTTTCAATGGCAGAACTAATGCTGCTGTGCAACTTATCTAAGAAAGAATCATGACAAATATTTATTTTGCATATTATTGACGCGTGTCTACATGTAGACGAAAACGATAATGGAGGACTTAGTGGACACGAAGTAGTGGACCTCTAGCTTTACTCGAGACCGAAGAAGGTGATCTTGTGGCTCAGCTGTTGAGAACACGCTGCTTTCGTTGCCTCAAGGTGTACCCGAGTTTTTTTCGCGTTGTACCGCGACATTGGGGGAGGTGCTGGGCCGCCACCTTGTCTGATGCTCCACACGCGTGCTGGAAGCCGTGCGAGTCGAGGATCATTGTCACCGGTAGAAACTCCGGTGCAACGCTCCAGTCGATGGTTGCGAGGCCTCGCGCCAGAGCTCACTCACTCGCCGAGACCTGCTAGGCACCGTACACCTCAACCAATGGCCAACGCAAGCCCGCAACAGGTACCCCAAGGCAGCTTTTCGACGCACCCCTCTAAGGTGACCATCTTTCAACCCCTTTCCGACGCACCCATCTCAGGTGACCATCTTTCAACCCCTCTTCCCGATAGCTTTAGTGGCGGTGCCCATGAAGACGTTGACAATTGGCTTGACAACTACAAGCGTGTTTGCAAGGTCAATCAGTGGTCAGTACAGGGAAAGCTTTCTCGTGTCTATTTCCGCCTTGACGGTGGGGCTCGTACATGGTATGAGAATGGAGAAGGCAATCTGTCAGCTTGGGACGACTTTCGACAGAAGTTCGTCGATACTTTTGCCGATGTTGATAGAAGGGACCGTGCGCAGCAGTTATTTGAGCTGTGGGTTGAAAAACCCATCGAAACCGTTGCAATGTTTTCCGAGGACATGACTCGTCTCATTCATCGAGCTAACCCACACATGACGGAAAGTTGAGTTACCTCATGCGCGGTGTCAAGGAACAGCTTTTCGCCAGGCTTCTGCGCAACCCTCCAAGTACCGTGGTTGACTTCAGTATGGAAGCTACGGCTATCGAGTGGGTTCTTCATCAACGCTGCAGGCAATAAAACCGCATGTCCAGCAATGTCGCAATCAAAGCTAATGTCATGATGTCTGAGCATCGGAGCTCCTTATGAGAGTTGATTAGGGAGATAGTTCGCAAAGAACTGCAGAGATTACTTACTCCGGTTGCTGAAAATCCCATCGCGTCGATAACTGAAGTCGTACGCGATAAAATCCACCAAGCGTTGTCTACGGCTGGTCCTGGTACTCAGCAGCCTCCTACGAGCTACACTGCCGCTCTCCGACGTCCACCACCCGCTATGCTGGCGCTGTACCCCCATAGTTCCTTGGTCTCCGCCGCAAGAGCAGACGCTGCATCAACCACCCACGCTACAGCCATACAACCAGCTGTCCACAGCCACCCAATGGGCAGCGACGCAAGGGGGTATGCTCAGACGCCCAACGACCCGGAAAACCGATGCATGGCGCATAGTGGGCAGACGTCTACTATGCTTTCACTGCGAAGGTGCAGGCCATATTGCCCGTTATTTCTGGCATCGAGGTGATTCGTTGCGTCCTCATCGACGTTGCTTTGACGTTCGATGTGCCAACGACGAATACACCCTTTTCTATACACCCCTTTCAACCCTTTCTATGGAGCCCGTTCTCACTTTGGGGATGGCTGTACTGCTGCAGAGGAGGCAATGCCTACTCACCCTCCTAGTCTGAGACGTCGATCCCGCTCTCCGTACCCCGCGCGTTCACCTTTGTCGCACCAGCGCACCTACGCAGACCTTAATACAAGAAGGTCACCTAGCCCGTGACGGGGAAACTGAGAGCGGCGACCACCGGGGGCAAGGTTGTAGGCCATAAAGATGACAAGAAGCCCCCACAGCATGACGTCGTACAGCCAATAAGCCGTGAAAACTATTAAATTCTGACTGCCGGCTTTAGTGTTTTTCTTTACGGCCAGAAAGTGACAGCTTTAGTCGACACTGGTGCCGACTTCTCTATTATCAGTCAGGATCTCGCCGACAGCCTCAGAAAAGTGAAGATGCCGTGGACGGGGCCTCGCATAAGAACGGCGGGGGGTCAGTTACTGATGCCCCCTGGAAGATGTACCGCAAGAATTGACATCAGAGGTTCTCCTTTCACTGCGTCGTTCGTTGTTATCACCGCATGCTGCAGAGATGTGATTCTTGGCATGGATTTTTTAATGGAATATGGTGCCGTCGTCAACATACCAGAGAGCATGACTACGTTTTGCAACAGTTCGGCTTATCCAATTCTCCAGAGTTGCGACCAAACCAACTGCGTATTACTGATGACGACGTGGTTCTCTCTCCTAGGTCATGCACGCTTGTTTCGGTGGCCGCCGCTGCTTAGTTTGACGACGGAGTGGCAGACCAAATAAGCTCGTTGCTCTTCACCCACGGTATTTCCGTCGCATGAGGTATCGTCAGAGTTGCTGCTGGACGTACGGACTTGGTGCTGATCAATTTTAGTGCTGAGTGCTGGCACCTTCCTAAAGGCACTGCTGTCGCTTACTTCGAAGATGTCGTAGATGCTGAAGGCTGCTTTGCGGTGGTCGATGAGTCGTTAACTTTTGATTCAGCGCCTATTCTGGACGTTAGCACTACTTTGCCGAAAGATGACCGAAGCAGACTCTTTGAGCTACTGGCCGAATTTCAAGACTGCTTTTCGACAACGTCAAGAGTACGCCACATACCTCTAACCAGGCATCGAATAATTACCGATGAAACGGCGAGACCTCTTCACCAGAACCAAACAACGAGACCTATTCACCAACAAAGGAACGTGAAGCTATACAACAGCAGGTAGACAGAATGCTTGAAGATGACGTCATTTAGCCTTCACAGAGCCCCTGGGCATCGCCTGTAGTCCTCGTTAAGAAAAAGGACGGCAGCATGCGCTTCTGTGTGGATTACCGAAGCGAAGTCAGGTGATCAAGAAAGACATATATCCACTACCGCGTATAGACGACTCTCTCGACAGACTTCGACACGCTCGATACTTCTCTTCAATGGATTTGCGGAGTGAATATTGGCAAATAGAGGTGGACCCGAGGTGGACCCAAAGACCGCTTTTGTAACACCAGATGGGTTATATTATTTTAAGGTTTTGCCATTCGGTTTGTGCTCTGCGCCTGCTACCTTTCAAAGACTCATGGATACCGTGCTTTCCGGGTTGAAGTGCAAATTATGCCTAGTATATCTGGACGACGTTATAGTGGTGTCCGCAATGTTTGACGAGCACCTTGAGAGACTTGAGGTGGTCTTACGAGCCATACAGTCCGCGGGCCTGACGTTTAAGCCTGAGAAGTGCCACTTTTGCTACGAAGAGCTGGGATTTCTTAGTCATGTTGTCAGTTATGCAGGTGTTCGTCTGATCCTGAAAAAATTGCAGCCGTAGAACAGTTCCCTATGCCGACCGATAAAAAGGCTGTCAGACGCTTTCTCGGCCTCTGTCCATATTATCGACGATTTGTCGCAGACTTCGCGCGCATAGCAGCACCGTTAACTCGCCTCACGAGAGAAGACGCCACCTTTGTGTGGAATAACGAAGAGAAAGCTGCCTTTAACGATCGTCGCCAGCGGCTACAAACACTTCCAGTTCTTGCCCACTTCGACGAGAGAGCCCTTACAATGCTTCTCACCGATGCTAGCAATTTTGGTCTGGGAGCTGTGCTTATGCAGCAGCAAGAGGGCACAGAAAGGGTAATCGCTTACGCAAGCAGAACGTTAGCACGCGCTCAGGCTAATTACTCAACGACTGAGAAGGAATGACTCGCCGTGGCATGGGCGGTTACAAAATTTTGTCCGTATTTATAAGGCTGCCCCTTCAAAGAAATTTGCGACAACCACTCACTGTGTTCGTTAACAAATCTTAAAGACCCTACCGGCCGATTAGCGTGTTGGAGCCTCAGGCTGCAGGAATTCGATATGGCAGTCATGCATCAGTCAGGGAAGCGACATATGGACGGCGACTGTTTGTCCCATTTACCCATTGAGTCGCAACCCTACCCGAGGAGGAGGAAACATCATTTCTCGGTGTCCTCGACACGACCACCATTGCGCAGCAACGTGACGACGGTGAGTTTCTTGGCTTAATTACCTACCTGGATGGCAGATCTCGGAAAGCGCCAAGAGTTTTCGCAAGAGTGTTGTCATCGTTTTCTTCACGGGGCAGAGTGCTCTACAAAAGAAATGTTTTGTCGACTGCATCTGCCTATCTACTCGTCACCCCAGATGCCCTTCGCACCGAAGTACTGAAAGCATGCCACAACGAGGTTACCTCTGGCCACTTGGGTTGCATGAGAACGTTGGGCAGGGTACAGCAAAGGTATTACTGGGCAAGACTAACCACAGCCGTGAAGAACCACGTTCGTACCTGTCTCGACTGCTAGCGACGCAAGTCACCACTGTTATGACCGCCATCGGTAGGCGCCATGCTGTCGCTGAGAAGCGTAGCCGGGCCACGTTCCCACGCCTGGAACCCAGGTTTTCTTGGAACCAGCGTCGAGAGCTGACGGGGGAGCGGCGCTCTTTTAATCTTCAAACAAGTAGCCGGCTCGCCGAATGCCTATGCCCGCCAGGCATTGTCCCTGCTAGCCGGCGGATGAGACGTCACGTCGCCACGAAGCGGTAAGCCGTTCCAGAGGGGACAACAAAGACAGCGTCTTCCTTTGTAGAAACGACGACCGCCGCCACAAAGTGCCCTGCTAATTGAGCGGACAGATTGGCGGACCGTTTGATGTCTGCTGTCCGAAGCTTGGAACCCCTCGACCAGCGACATACACGACGAGCAAGAGACTCTCTGGCGCCACCTTTAAGTGCAGTGATCTTGACTCGAAATTGGCTGTTCACGTGCGCCGTGCATGCTCGTACCCCTCACCTGTTGTGTGTGTATGTGATTGGTGTTCCACTGAAGAAGGAGGAGCCCGACAGGGCTTATAACGGCGCCGCAGAGTGCAGGACGTCGCTCTGAACCAACTAAAGGTTCAACCACCACGTTCGTAGTGTGTGAAGGCTCTGAACCAAGTAACGGTTTAACCACCACGCTCGTGGTTTGTGAAGTTTTTCTATGCTGTAAATATTTGTAAATAGTGCCATAAACCTTGTTTGTTTTTCGTATCCCCATCTTGTAAGCGGTCGTTTCCTCAACCCGAAGCTACACCACGCTACCACAGCACCCCGGGATCACAACAACTGGTGGCAGCGGTGGGATTCCCAACAACTGGGTGGCAGCGGTCGACTCAGCACCCCGAGCCACAACAACTGGTGATCAGCGGAGGGATCCACGACAACTGGTTGGCATCGGTGGGACACGACTCAGCACCCCGAGTTACCACAACTGGTTGGCATCGGTGGGATTCGAAGCTACAAGTGACAACAACAGTCGGCCCAGGAGAAGCAGCTGGCTCGAGACATGGATCACGTATGGGTGAGTGCTTGGCTTTTCCTTTGAGTGAACCAGGTTCTAAAAGAGGGTTAGATTTTAGAACTGGTAGTTAACTTTGCCGAAAGACTCAGTTTCGCCGTTTCGGGAAGTTATTTTTGGAAGTAGCGAGCACTCAGTACGATCATGGACTTACGGGAGCTGCAGAAGTCAGACTTGTTGCTGTTGTGTGAGGAATTGGGGATCGATACAAAGGGTTTGGCACGAAAACCCATAATCATTCAAGCGATTAATGATTTGGGGGCTGATGATGAGGAACTAAGTGAAGAATGGGACCTCATCATCGAAAGAAAACTAAGAGCAGCTCAGATGGAAGGAAAGAGTGAAGACGAAAGAGAAAGCCTCAAGCTAAAGTTTTTCAAACAGGACTATGAGTTGAGTATGAGGTTGGGACGCCAGCAAGGAGTACTCGAAAATGAGGCAGAGTTCGAGATGTCTAGGTACATGCAGCCATATGAGGTATCATGGGATATGGGCCTGTATCTTAGACTCTTTGAACGAAAGTGTAGTCAACTTAAGTGTGAGCGAGACACCTGGTCTCAGAAGCTACGCACGGTTCTGCCCTGCGAGGCAGCGGATGTTGTTGCGCGACTCAGTGAGCAGCACGCGAACAACTACGAAGTTGTTAAATCAGAGCTAATCAGAAGATTCGGAACTTCTGTTAGCCAAAATAAAGAATCAGACCGGAGTCTGAAAGTGAGGCGCGTCACAAAGCGCTGGAAGTTGTGGCGCGTCATGAAGCGCTAGAAACACAGATTGCGGCAGAAAAGGGCCCGCGAATTCTCGAAGGCGTCAATCTAGAGCATGTCGAGAACGAGCCCTTGGCCAGTCTCGAGGTAGAGACAGTATCAAAAGACGGTCCTTGCGGGGATGAGGTGTGTGCCAGCAGCCCTAATGGGCTCAGTAAGGAGCTGGAAACCATCCCCATGCCTCGAGAGGACGTCTCGAAATTTTCACATGTAGATATGGTTAGTGCAGTGGCTAATGATTGCAAGAACGCGAAGCTTCAGGAGTGCAGCGATGCCATCGGAGAGGGCCCAGTTAATGGTTTCATCAGCATTAACAAAGATAATTTGGCCCGGCAGTCCGTCGTGACACCGAGTATAAAATGTTTGAGCGTGGGGGAAAATGTAGCACTAGCTCCAACAAGCTTCCCAACCACTCAGTTCCCGACGCGACATGATGATGGCATCGAGAGAAAGGAGGCAAGAAAACATCGCCGAAAAAGAAAGAAGCAGAAGCGTTCGTCACTGTGCAGGCCTAGGTCAGGCCCCACTCAGTCGCAAGAAAGACGAGAGGCTAAGCCGTTAATCCGTTCCAGGAAACGTCCATGGTGGCGTTCCGAGACGCACAAGCGGCAGCAAGCCAGGTGTAGAGGGGGGAAACGAGGTGCGTTACCCGAACGAAAAGCGCGGTTGCGCTCGACGACTTCGAGAAAGCGGCCTTGCCCGAAGGGTCAAAGTCGAAAGGGCAGAGTGGCTAAATACCGCGCAGGGTTGAATACAAAGAGAAAATGGCACAGGCTCCCTCCGAGCTACTGGCGTCACTTTCAAATTCCTACGGGGAATAGGCCGAAGTGTAAAATTAGGTGTGACGGAAGTGCACTGCTTAGTGTTTGTGCATTTTGTAGCCTCGGGCGTGCTCCAAAACTGCCGGGACCACGACCCCATCGTGTGCGATTCAGAGGAATCTAGTTGAGAAAAGGGGGCTGTCAGTTTTAACAATGGTTGCACGTGCGTGTTAAATATGGCTACTGATTATTGAATTGGAGATGCATATTGGTCTGTTTAAGTTTGTAAGTCACATGATGCGGAGTAAATTTTTGAAAAGGAAAACCGCCGAACTAAAGGCTGAAAATTGAAGTCCATTAATCATTTGTACGAATATACCGAGAAGGTAAAAACAAAAAAAAAATTGTTGTTTTTTTTAGTGTTTCAAAGGTTTAGTTTAATATCGTATGCCTTTACTGTCATGTGGATGTGGCGTGAATTGGCATTTAAGGAAGAAGATATTAACATAGACCAGATGATTTCGTAAAATGGTTATGTTTGGCGCAACACAGTGCAGTTGTCGTTGCGCGTTATGAGACTTGAGAGCCATTGGCACACGGTTTTATAAAAAAACCTTCGCGGTTGTTGTGAGGTGCTTTTCAGGTGTTTTTACCTATGGTTATTTTTGTGTTGTACACGGTGTGTTACAATGTAACGTAAGAAAGACAAAGTGTGAGGGATTAAGCGTTTGGTTAATAGCGCCGTGTATTTTGCAATGCTTAGAAATGAGAGTAATTGAACGCTCAGGAGAGCCCAGTGAGATTTACTCAGAGGCATTAGCAAAGGCAATTTGCTTCAACCAAACGAACCTTCTAGAAAGAAGTGTTTGTCTCTGTTTGGTTGGTTTTCTTCGAAGACAATTGATCAAGGATCATATGAGCGAAACGGTAAGCTTTTTCTAATTCTGAGCAAACTAAGAGTATTTTGGCCACAGTGTAGGCCAAAGATTCAGAAAAGCTAGAGAGCTTTATGTCTCAGTGGAAGACAATTATGGGCGGCCGTAAACAAAGACGGACGTTCGGACAAGGGTAGCGCTCACTGAATCCGAGTTCCTGACTGATGCTCTCAGCGGGACAGAACCGTGTAAGTAGTCAGCGAGAAAAGAAGGAAGCTGCCGTTATATGTCTCGACGACAGTGGCAACGAGTATGATGCGTTCTACTTGAGCCAGAATTTGGGCTCTCGTGAGATAACGTACTGCGCTTCAGGAAACGAATGCGCTTGCCTTGTGTAGGTTATTGATCAGTTGCAGTTTTATCTCGGTGATGCTAAATTTAAAGTAGGGACTGACCATTTTCCCCTTACTTGGCTGCAAACCATGACCTCGAAGAACGGTCGCCTTGTGAGGCGGAGCTTGATTCTTAAGGGAAAAAAAATATCATTTTGACATTAGGTAAAAAAAAAGGGCAAACTGAATGGAAACGCTGACGCGCTCAGCCGCTCTTTCTAAGCCATTCTGGGGTGCTCTTTATGTATCAAAATTGATATTTTAGTTTTTTTTTGTCGTGCATCTTATTATGAGAAGGTTTAAGATAGCACGTTTGATTTCTCAGCACAAGTGAATCCTGAGAGTTTTGAGTGTGAGCTTTTTGTTAAAGCTAGTAAAGAAAATTGGTTTGTCATCCCTCTTTTGGCTTGGTTTGATCGAAGGGGGCCGAGTGCTTGCTTGTACAGGTGGTCGAGTATCAGAGATGCTGTCGAAGATTCGGCAATCACCCGGACCATGCCACAAGCGAAGGCCAGTTCCTGGTATTCAACTACTGACCTTTTCGTCGTCCCTGCGAGCAGCAGTGTTGACCGCTGCCCTCCGTGACTCATCTGGCGAGGGGGAAGCTGTTATGACCGCCATCGGTAGGCGCCATGCTGTCGCTGAGAAGCGTAGCCGGGCCACGTTCCCACGCCTGGAACCCAGGTTTTCTTGGAACCAGCGTCGAGAGCTGACGGGGGAGCGGCGCTCTTTTAATCTTCAAACAAGTAGCCGGCTCGCCGAATGCCTATGCCCGCCAGGCATTGTCCCTGCTAGCCGGCGGATGAGACGTCACGTCGCCACGAAGCGGTAAGCCGTTCCAGAGGGGACAACAAAGACAGCGTCTTCCTTTGTAGAAACGGCGACCGCCGCCACAAAGTGCCCTGCTAATTGAGCGGACAGATTGGCGGACCGTTTGATGTCTGCTGTCCGAAGCTTGGAACCCCTCGACCAGCGACATACACGACGAGCAAGAGACTCTCTGGCGCCACCTTTAAGTGCAGTGATCTTGACTCGAAATTGGCTGTTCACGTGCGCCGTGCATGCTCGTACCCCTCACCTGTTGTGTGTGTATGTGATTGGTGTTCCACTGAAGAAGGAGGAGCCCGACAGGGCTTATAACGGCGCCGCAGAGTGCAGGACGTCGCTCTGAACCAACTAAAGGTTCAACCACCACGTTCGTAGTGTGTGAAGGCTCTGAACCAAGTAACGGTTTAACCACCACGCTCGTGGTTTGTGAAGTTTTTCTATGCTGTAAATATTTGTAAATAGTGCCATAAACCTTGTTTGTTTTTCGTATCCCCATCTTGTAAGCGGTCGTTTCCTCAACCCGAAGCTACACCACGCTACCACAGCACCCCGGGATCACAACAACTGGTGGCAGCGGTGGGATTCCCAACAACTGGGTGGCAGCGGTCGACTCAGCACCCCGAGCCACAACAACTGGTGATCAGCGGTGGGATACGACTCAGCACCCCGAGCCACAACACCACCAACTAAACCAGCTGTCCTCCTGCAACCCGTACAGGTCCTTATGATTCCATTTTACCAGATTGGCATGGACATTTTGGGCCCACTCCCTACTTCTACTGCAGGCAACTGATGGGTTATCGTGGAACAACGCATCGTAAGACCACCGTCTACCACCCACAATTGAACGGGCTGATAGCGCGTCTAAACAAAACCATTGAAGACATGCTTTCGATGTACATAGACGTTGAACACAAAAATTGGGATCAAATCTTGCCATACATAACGTTTGAATACAACATGGCCAAGCCAGAAACGACCCGTATGACACCGTTCAGCCTCGTTTATAGACGGGAAGTACGAACCGTGTTAGATGCAATGTTACCGCACGAAGACGACGACATCGTGCCGGACGGGGACACGTTTCCTGAACACGCGGAAGAAGCTAGGCAACTCGCACGTTTACAAATATTGAGTAACAATTGATGGGAGACTTGGCATGCGGGGTCATGTTATCGCACTTGCCTTTATTGCAAAGGAGATAGATCAGCTCATCTTAACTCTGCCTTAGTAGCAGTTTGTTACAACTTAGTGTAAAACATGATGCTGCGTCCGATGACCTCAATCGACACATTACAGAAAGCATGCCGCCCAGTGGCATAGCCAGGGCGAGGGGAAGGGGGCACATTGGGAACGTGCCCATCCTACTTCCAAAATTTTTTCTCCGTGATATATATAGCGCAAATTGACATTTTGCCTGCCCCTCCCCCCTTCAGGTGAAGTGCGACCTCCTCCCTCCCAAATTTTAAAAAAATTCTTGCTATACTCCTGACAATGGCAAAAACCAGTCGAGAATGTCCATATAATTGCTATGCCTATGTGGAAGGGACCTACCCTGCGAGATTTTTTTTATGCACTGCTTTCTTAAGGACACGGTAAGGGGTTTTTGGAATATAGAGAGAACGCCCTAGCCACACAATATGTTGCTGCAAAAGGAAAATGAAGTTTGTGAAATTGTTTAGTTTCAGCACAGAGATGAGTGCCGGGAAAGGTTGGCTTTGCGAGTCTAGCTAATTTTCATATTACACTGCGAAGTCTAATTAGTCGTGAAGAGAAGAAACCTTTTTTATTATTCTTGGGCTCATTTTGGACAAATGTTCTTGGGACTGCGTCAGTATCTAGCGTTGTATGGCACAATGTTTGTCTACCATATTTGTTGATAACCACCTAGAATATATTATTTTATGAAGTACAATTTTATTGAACCTGTATTATCTTTATTTGCTACAGAAAAAAATGATTTAGAAAGTTTTTCCATAATACTTACATGCATGACGTCATTATTCTTGCATCATTATCTGAAATCGGGAGTGCTTCTAAGATGTTTGGCTCCATGAAATTTGCAATGAATCTAAATATTTATAGCTCTTCTCAAGAGTCTCAAAACAATTTTTCAGCTCCTTGACTGTAATTGAAACTTGCTTCTCCTCTAAGATTTGTACTTGGCAGCTCCAGGTTGCCCTAGATTGTAAAATTTTTGCTGCTCCAAATTCCTTCGAAAATAGGAGATTTTGCTGCTTCAAAGTGCTTCAAATGAAAAAAATCTTGCCTCTCCGAAAAGAGCTGTAAATCTGAAGACTTGGCGGCATCATTGACATAGTAATTATGGTAGGTTGACTACACTATTCAACCCTGAACAAAATTAAAAGTGCCTGCTTGAAAAAGAAGTAAAACGCTGGCCCAAGTGTAGGAAGAAAGAAGGGAAATCAACTGATGGGACCGGTCTTCTTGTTGTGCTTGGCTATATGTCTTGAGAGACAATGAGGTCGTGGAGTGTTTGGAGTGGTCTTATTTATAGTTTTTAAGTTATGCAGAGTCCTAGAAGAAGGCCGTGAAGTCTAATTCGCTTTTATTTCTCATTTGAGCTTCTTTTTTCATTGTGAGCACCAAGTTTAGGGAGCTTAGAAAGCTCTTCAAGAGAGAGCTTTGGAATAATGAAGGTATATTTGTTTTTCAGCTTGTCTGGGGTTCTGGGAATAAAGGGAAGTGGCATCCCAGTCGTTCTACTGGAGCAGCTTCAAGATGTGCCTGTTCACGACCATTATGACGAATGTTCTCGAGCCGCACACGACAGGGCTCCTGCCAAGTACCAGGAAACAGAATCCTCGGATGACAACTGGTCAGTGTTTTTGTTGTGCCTCTGGCGTTAGTTTTTTTCGTCAAAGTGAGTGCACGTGTAACAAGGTCCTAATGTGATATCATAGAAATTAGTTGATGGCCGTTTTTTTACTTGTGTTTAGAACAATGGACTTAGTATAGCGGGTAAATCCAACAAGCATGGAAGGGGCGACAGCTTCCCGTTTTTGCCTGTGTGCAGGTCTCCAATGTGATCATTATCGCAAAGGTTACTTACATGTGTCGGGTACTAAAGTGCTCGTGAGATAGATCAGTCTGTGGATAGAGTAATGGCCACTTTCACGTAGGGCTATCAGAGGGAACATATATATGCGCAAGGATAATTAGTTTCTCTTTTCAGTATATGCTGGGATAAAACATTTGTTTGTATTGTAGCACTAACTTATGCCTTGGTTTGTCTTTTTCGAATCGGCAGATCGTTCACACTTTTATACCACGCTTACCCTTGGCTTTGGTTACAAAAAATGGACCTAGAAAATGTTTTGTCACCTTTGACTTCGAAAAAACTTGTACTCAGGCCTGTTTGACTGATTTGAGCATGATATTACAGTGGTAGCAATCGGAGAGGGCAGCAAAATACGTTCGTCTACAAGGCCCTCTTTTCTTGGCGATGCAAACACACGGGTATGTGCCAGGTTGTGGCGACTGAGCAGAGAAAATATGCTAAAAGAAAATAACGGTACTAATGAAATGATATCGTTCCCAGAATAGGGAGAGTGCGAGCTGACCAGCTCGAGACTTGAGAACACCTGACCTTCCGACCAATAACGGCAGAGGTCGGTTGCAGCTTTCTGAACTTAGACGAGGCCACCAACACGTATTTTGTTTATCAGCTCAAATTGATGTTCTTACGGCACGTCTCGCGATTGTTCACTAGTTCTTTGGCAATGATTACATCGTGAAAAGTGCTTAGCTTCCCTCATGATCTTAATTTCTGCAATAAACAGGGTTCGCATAGTCCTTTGAAATCTCTAAATATCATTGATATTGAGAGCATAAACTCAAGGGCTTTGAAACTCCTTCAGTACTTGTGAACTCCTTGTAATCCTTGAAAATTATGCGGAATTTGTCCTACTGGAGGAACCTAATGGCGTATTTCTTAAAGTCTCGTTTTTTTTTTCAGTCTTTCTCGCTTACAAATGACCATGAAAACAAGCGGTGCTGAATAATGGCGTCAGAGAGTTTTAGTTTTAAAATCGCACAGCCGTTACGGTGTCTGGCAACTAATATTGATTAGAAATCAAGTCCAAGGCTTGTCGCTCGCTCGATCACGATCCTAAAGTCCAGCTAAGTTGCAGTCTTTCCGCCGTCTCGAAGGAGCCCGTGTGCGCGGTGGAAGCTACGGATGCTTCCCATCTTTTCTGTAACATCCCGTTGACGGTGGTGTCACAAGCCGCAGCCTCATTGCTTCTCTCTCGATTCTTCTCAGTCTTTCTAGGCGATGCGGACGGCTATTTTCAGGTGGTCACGAGGTCGGCGCGCCGCCGCTTGGTGTCTGATGTGTTGTCGCGTCGTCTTTACTGGTTATATTGTGGCATTCTCTGAAGGGGAACCCGCTGGCAGCGTGTCTGCTTTCCGTCGTTCGATGGCAGCGCTCTTGCCTATCTATGCTCGTTTTGCGACGATGACAGACTTGCAAAGTGACGAACTGTCTCTTGTTTATGTGTCACCAATCTAAACTGAATGATTTTTAAACACGGCAGTTGTGCTGCAGGCAACTTTCGTTTGAGAAGTATGACGGCATGCAAGTGTAGTTTCGTGAAGGACTTGACAAATCCAAGCATTTCGAGTGTGCAGCTTGGGTAAGGCCCATTGAAAAGAACGCGAGTGCAGCGTACTGCGTGCTGTGCAGAAAACAGTTTTCACTTAGTTACGTCGCAAGGAGCTGTGACAAGCCACGTCATTAGTAAAAAGCATACACTTATTGTGAGCAGAGCTGGAACACTGTCCGTAGCATCATTTCTGATGCTGCCAGCAAGCTGGCCGTCAGTCGCTGGTGTGGCCAAGACTGGGCCAGTGACGTCAGGATCTGCACAGCTTTCACCTTGTACAACTACGCCTACATGAGAACATCATAGGATGGATCGCTGAAAAACCACGGCAATGTTAGCCGAAGATAGGTAAAGATGTAAGCTTTAGCTGGCGCTGCAGGGCTGAACTCCTTGGGCACCGCCTATGGTACAGTTTGCAGTTATAAATGATGCTGACACCAAAATACTGTTCGTGATTTTATAAATGCGAGATTCTTAGCAAACTTCAACGACTTTGCGATATCTATTTATCTATCTATCTAGCCGCCTTAGACTTTTGCTCTCCTCGCCATTTTGTAATGAAATTTATACCATAATTGGTATGGCATAACATGACTATATGATGAACATAAGTGACTAGCGACATAATGAAAATCGTGACATATGTCATGATTGTTGTGATTTACATATCATGGTCTTGCTGCTCTGGCAGCGGTTTCATTTACATGGCATATCGCAAGACTTGTATGGTACGACATGACTGCTTGGCAAAAATGAGGGAGAGGCCCTCAAGTGAAAATATGACATGCGTGTCATGTAAGAACATGACTACTTGCCACGCTAATTATGCACTCGTGGTCATTTCACTAGCTTCGAATATACGAGCTTCAGTATTTAGTGATGTGATTAGACGACGAATGTAAATGCCATTTGCAAACATGATAATCGTGTCATGGAAGTCATGTACGACATAATTTATGCCCGCCTCGCAACGTTGTGCTGATTTTAATGTGAGAATTCAATCTCCCTTATTTGTTCTTCGCATATCATCGATTCCCACTGTAGAAGGGATCTACCCATTTTCTTTTTATATAGATTTTTCTCAACTCTACACCTTTTGTACATTTGAAATCTTCGCAATAAAGTAATTTAACTTATTGTGAAGTTTGGGAAAATCGAGACACAAAGCACAATACATGTTTAACAGATAGTGACAGCATTGGGTGGCACGGTGTCTTTTTTGTATTTGTGGCAGATAGTAATGTGTCACTTGGGGAATTTCACAAAAATACTCGGTGGAACTTGAAAACCTCGGCAAATTCTGAAATGCTGGACTTGGTAGACACCCCTGTTAACAGTCGTTGAATTTTTACTTTTCGCATCCTTGAAAAGTTCCTAAATTTTCAGTCAAATATTGTGTTGTGTAGCAACCCAGTAAAAAAGAAAAGTTAAGGGTGGGGATACTGCAGATAAATGGGGTGCAAGGCGTAAAAGGGGGGTGGATGTATGCAACTTTCCGCATAACAGATATGAATGGGATAGAACCGTGGTTACGCAAAGGACTGAAATCAACTTATGAACAACACACTCTATAAGGACAGAATTCTGGCAGGCGTGTCAGTACCATGCTAGTAATCAGCCCAGCCACTTTAAAATAAATTATCGTAATGTTTAAGACTCTCACTTGGTCATGTCCAAAGTTTTAGAAAGTGCACGTTAATGAAAGTGGACTCTTTTTTTCTTGGATAAGATGTAGTTCTGTTTCCATTCTATTTCGTGCGGAAGGAGCTTAACTCTATTCCCGTTCCATTTCTCCAAGTGTTCTATTTTCATTCTATTCCGGGGCGGTGAAAAGGGGAAATGATTTTGGAGTCATTCAAATTCTGTATTGGCAACACTGCTCCATAGTCATGTGGAACAGAGAGAGCTGCTCCATATGTGTGCACTTATATGGCACTTCATTTTTCTTCTACAGTGGGCAGTGGGTTTCAGCCATTTTGTGTGCGCGATGCCCTTGTGCTGCAGTGGGCGTGAAACTGATGTCGAGCTACTCTTTCAGAACTTTCTTTGAAGATGAGGTTCGTGAGGCAGACAAGCAATGAGCACGGCTTCACGTTTGCGAGGTAAGTGAGCTTCCAATTTTCACATCGCTAACTTAGGTTTTCGTTATGGGTGCGTGAATATTTGAGTTTAAAGTACGAATAGAAAAATGCTTTATCAAACATTTCGATAGGACGTTCGAATAGCTGCCATTTAATGTTTCGAAAAGTTGCACTGGCCACATTTCTAAAATGTGACAAAAGCCACTAGTGCAACTTGATCAGGGTGTGTGACTTAAGCAAATGCCAAGGTGGTTGCAGAAGGCCTTTCCTTAAATCTTACTCTGATATCCTGGTTCAAAAGGGAGTGCCTGTTATTATTAAAGGGATTACGCAATTTCTGCGCCTAAAAAAATGCTCAAGAAACTGTCGAACCTTCCAGAACGCCTTCAACAGCATGCATCTGTGTTTTACCCTGCTACAATGGTAGTTAATGGGGGCAACATTACGAGCAGATGGCACAAAAAGCTATCCAGCGAAACAAGCAGAAAAGTGCAGCATATATTCACACGGGTTGAAATACTTATATTGCGATTCTGCTCACCGTGCGGGAACACTGTTCGAAGACAGCTGTTGGCTTAGTACAACAGTGTCTAAGAAGTTTTTGTCGAAAAAGTTACCCTGAAACAATATTTCCATCTTTCACGCCTACGTATATTTCAACACTGGCAACGTGTTTCTAGCTGCATCTTGTCGCATCCAACATCGTTTTTCAAGAAGAAGAAGGAAAATAGTATAGCAGAAAAAACAGGGGATTAACCATTGTTTCACAACTTGTTTGCTATGCCCTATGCATGAAAACAGTATAGCAGGAAGATAAAAGATTTAACATACATACTGTATTGTTGGTGTTTACTGCAATGCTACCCATATTGTTTTTTTTTTGCAAAATGTACACTTTGTTGCGCGTGAACGGTTTTAATTTTTACCAATATTAAATCGCTCCATGTCATTTTCACGCGCAAGTAGAATTCGATCAAGCCCTATGATAGCAACACAGATATATAATATATGCTCACCCAGAGCCGCGAACGACGGCCTACACGGTTCGCTAAGCGACAGATTGCACGACGAAGCTTGCCACGCTCCTGAGTAGTCAGATATAGTTTCAAAAATAAAAAAGAAAAACTGCTGGAGCGTAAACTTATCATTTTAGCACGAAAGACCCCACATGTGTTTAATAAAGCGTACCTCCAGCATGGTCGAGCAATTCCTATTTTAATAACAACTTATTTGTGACGCTGACGAGTAGAACTATTTTGAAGATCTTGCATCCGACTAGTAGCACAGCAGTAGTGTTGCGTCCGTGAGGTAGAGTTGGAAGTGATCTCATTACTAGTTTTTGCAAACATCAATTAAAGTCGTGTTTTACGCAGAGAGGTAAAACACGTCCTTGACTTTTATCAAAGAGGTGTCGTGAAGACAAGGCTCGACTTTTTATTTTTTTATGACTTTATTTACACACCTCAAGTTTTCGTCACGCGCCATGTTTTCAGCCCAATCCTAAAGTACACACAAATATGCGTAGAAACATAAAAAAATCACCCGAAAAGAACTCGGTATACGGCCCTGTAGAACAAGGGCACGAGAACACCGGGTCAGGGGCAGAGTAGCGCTGTTTACAAGATCTCGCATTCATGCGAAGCTTAGAATTCAGGTCAAAGCGAGAGTTGTCTCAATGGAGGACGAGAGAAGTGGCGCGCAATGTACGTAGCGACAACCATTGATATTTTTCCTTCTCAACGCACATGTCAGCAGATGCAGATGCGAACTTTCACAAGAGCAGCATAACGGTTTGTCTAAATCTAAAGATGGGCGCACAACAATCATTAATAACACGACAGCGTTAAAGAACTCGTTTGGCGGAAATTTTTCGGACGGTGTCGCTGTCGACGTGATTGGTTCTGAGCGAAAAATCACCATCTTGTGCTTCAGTGAATAATCGAGAAAAATGCAAATAAATTGAATGATGAAAAATTCGGGGCCCAAAAGAGGATTGAAGCCAGGCCCTTCTGCGTGGCGAGCAGGCGTTCTACCAAACAGCCATGCATCTGCTTATAAATGCCGTAAAAACAAACTTCACCCGCTTGGAAACGCAGTAAAAGTAACTTTAAATCTATACAAGCACACACCCTGTGTACAGGCTTTACGATGCAACATCCAATAGCACCATAATATTGCGTCGTAAAATCGTATATTGCGATAAGGACTCAGTAATTGTGATTATCATACCTTTATGGCTAAAGCCGGCTAACATTACTGTTCGTATTTCCTTAAGACCATGTAGAGTGGGTGTATAGCAAGCTTGAAAAGTTTGAGCATTGCTCATGGTTTAACATGTTATCGACGGCACAAAATGCAGCGATATGCAAAAGCTTCACTGACACAAGCCAATTTCAGCTTTACTGATTACATTGTAGCAATCCACATTTTGAACTGCTCGAGTAACATCATACAATAAAAAGTAAACTCTAAGCGGTGGAACCACGCATACGGACAGGACATCGACATCGTCTTCAAATCTTCGTTGGGAAGTGTAAAAGTCACCCAATATTTATTGCTGTAACCATTGCGTGTGATCCCCTGTCTTGTGTAAGTGAACGCTCCTTCGCCTTGGCGAATCAGGAGCTAGTGTTTGTAAGAAACGGCACATTCCACAAGTGTTAACTATATTCTACAAGGAAATGCAGGCTTTGGCGAAGCGTGCCGGCTGGGTTAATATCGAAGCTGATTAGCCTGCTGTTTCTTGTCAAACTCATGGCAATAGCATTTCAATCACCACCATAAGTGGGCACATAGCAGAAAAATTGAGTGCGCTAGTCAACGCACTGATGGTCAACTAAAAAAAGAGATAGAAAATACTTGGCCGAAAAAATGTGCCAAAGGAGTACGCCAAATCCTACTAAACATTTTGCTAAAAATAAATAGTTAAGCCTAAGTGGCTGCCAAAAACAGTGGCAAGCCGACGATTCCGAATACGTAGAGAGAATACTAGAAAACAAGAAAGGCGATGGCCGCTGCCAAGACCCCAAGGTGATACAAGGCTTGCATCAAAGACGACGTGCCCGTGTGGTCGACCGCCTGTGGTTCAACTCGAGCATCTGTGTCCTGAGAATCGCCGTGAAAACAGCCTGGTATCATTCAGCTAAAGCCGTAAAACGACCTAGAAGCAACCTATAAACAATGTTCATCATCTACCTGACGACTTTAAACAACCTATAAATAATACTTTTTTGCAGATTAGTTGCTTTATACTAGAAAAATTCACTTGCTGCGGAAATTTGAAGGAAAACGAGAAGAGATGAAAAAGGCTGTGCTCTTTTTTGTGTTCTCAATTCGATTTTTCAACCTAGAAGTAACTAGATATTGTAGTAAGACGGTAAGTCGGGCCAGTTGGTTAGGATCCATCTGGTGTTGCACTGTAAGAAAGTTCACGATGGGTAACTAGATATGTCGTCAGAATTGTTAGCTGGTTCAATGCTTGTGCAGTTTAGTGCTTAGCACAAGCTCCACCATTTTTTTCACTTTTATTTCTATCGCTTGTACTTTCTGATCGTGGATGTTACGAAACGTTTAGGTGTGACTACATGTATTACATATATGTCATTACTTTCCTAAGAGAAGTTAAGTTAGGGCACTTTAAACAGTCTTGTTTTGTCTGTGTGTATAGTGACGCGGTCATATTTAAAGTACCCCGAATCAGCTAAACTCGTTCAGTCAGCTATATATATATATATATATATATATATATATATATATATATATATATATATATATATATATATATATATATATATGGTGGGGTGATATTCAATGGATCCGGTGGAAAATGCAGTATAAAAAGAGGTCGACAAACGTGCGAAAAAACACTAGTTTTACTAACGTTTCGGCAGGTGGGCTTGCCTTCATCGGAGTGAATGGTTACACATGGCACACAGGGCACATATATAAGCCGCTTCTTTGCGTATCACAAGGCTAAGTCATTATCAGTAGTATAGGAAACAAGATTATATATCACCAAAGGTACGTGGCTATAGTGTATATACAGCTGAAAACGCGTATCAATATACAATAGTGAATTGGCACGTGTTAGATACCCTACAACTTGTATGGAATGAAACAGGTCAGCAAAATAACAAACTGCGCACGCAGTAGCTCACTTGGTCATACGTTCTGCGAGATAAACACAGCCTAAAAACATTCAGTAAGCCTTTAAAAAAGAAAAAGATGTTTAGAGAGATAAACAAAATCACAAAGCAGGCAGAGCAAAATGAATGCGAGTAAATGGTGAAGCGACAAAGGCCACCTACATTATGTAGGTAATATTTGACAATAGGCCAACATCGTGCGAAGAATATACACTTGTCAGTAAAAAAAAAAACGATTTACTAAGGCAATATGCAAGTAAGCGTACCCGGGCTCTCGTTCATGCCGGCAGATAGTGTTTTGAATTTATGAAATAAAAATGACTCTTTTACTTCGCGTTCATGGTGTGATTTAAAACCCGATTCCAGTATTGTAGCTATCATGTTACTGAATGAATGACCTGCCTCGGTGACATGCCTTGAAATCGGTAAGTTAGGAAGGGCATGCACATGAGCTTTATGATTATTGAAACGGTATCGAAAAGCAGTTTCAGTATGACCTATGTATTGTACATGACAGATTGAGCATTCTAGCAAATATACGACATTTGCAGTATCACAAGTAAAACTGCTCTTAATTTTGAACTTGAAGTTCGTCGCAGTACTGGCTGCCAGTGTTGTTGTCGTCATGTGTGCACACACTTTACAGCGGGGCTTTTTACAAGGACGGCAACCAAGCGCCTGGTCGTTATTGCTCTGTCTGGTTTTAGAGGAAGTTAATAAATCTCGCAAATTTCTGCCTCGTCTGTACACAACACGTAGTGGTTCTGGAAACGCTTTTGCAAGGCGTTCGCTCTGCATAAGTATGTTGTGGTGTTTACGGAAAATTGATGCTACGTTAGGTGCCGATGCGTTATGGGTTAAAACCAGGTTAACCTGTGAATGACTTTTAGGATTTTTTTGGGGGGATGCAGAGTGCTGTACGGTCTTATGCGTCGGCACGCCTTACTGCGTCATCGACTAACTTGGGCGGATATTTCTGTTTAAGAAGTGCAGTGCGTAGCTGGTTACAGTTATTATCAAAGTCAGATTGCTCAGAGCAAATTCGCTTAAAGCGTAAGGCCTGGCTGTAAGGTATGCTGGATTTGCAGTGATTTTTGTGGCTGCTTTGAAAGTGTAAATACCTCTGTCTATCAGTCGGCTTGCGGTACAGTTTAGTGCTCAATTTTGCATTATCGAGACAAACGGTTACATCGAGAAAGTTAATGGTCTCTGGTGAATATGTGTGCGAAAAGGATATGGAAGAGTGAGCATTATTAAAGTCCGAAATAAAAGACAAAAGTTCCTCCTCTCCGTGTGGCCAAATTATGAAAATGTCGTCAATAAATCTTTTATAATAAAAAGGTTTTAGCGAACGACCCAACAAGAATTTGTTCTCAAGGGATCCCATAAATATATTTGCATAGCTTGGCCTGATCTTAGTACCCATAGACGTACCACTTACTTGAACATAATGCACTCCATTGAATTCAAAGTTGTGGTACTGAAGAATCATTTCAAGCAGTATAGCTATAGTCGAGCTATCAATGGACTTGTCGAGAGCGGAGTGATCGTAAGCCTCAACCACGGACCTTATACCATCCAAGTGCGGTATGCTTGTGTAGAGAGACGCAACATCGAGAGTTACAAGAAGAGCGTTGTTAGGTATAATAAGGTTGGCAATATCAGAAAGGAAGTCGTTAGTATCTCGCCGAAATGACTGGAACGTAGGGGGTATCTGGTTTATCAGGCTATCTACGTAACGCGACAAGTTTTCTGTCACGGTACCTATGCCGGAAACAATTGGGCGACCAGGATTGTTGTGTTTATGGATTTTCGGCAACAAATAGAACCTACCAGCTGCCGGACTAAGAGGGATTAGAGAAGCTGCCCTATCATTTAGTTTTTTCTCCTTTATAGCTTTATTAGTTTTCTTATTGTGCCGTCTAATATCGCTTTATAATCCTCAGTCGGATCGGCCTCGAGTCGCTTATAAAACGACTTATCATCAAGCTGACTGTTCGCTTCAGCAATATATTTGGTCGTGTCCATGACAACGATGGCACCTCCTTTGTTCGCAGGTTTTATTGTGATGTCGGTGCGTTTGCCAAGGTTTACTATAGCTTTTCTTTCTAGGGTCGATAGGTTTCGACGAAAAGACTGGGGTTCATTATACGCTTGAATGATATCTCGCTGCACTGCTTTAATAAATATGTCCAAGTGTTTATCACGTTGTGACCCCGGTGTCCAACGTTTAGCCGAGGGTAAAGCGGTTGGATCGTCGGCTGGAGTCGGCTGATCGAAGAAATATTCGCGTAGTCTCATATTTCGTGTGAAGTTGTCTAAATCTTTGTATAACTGAAATTCATTATAGTTACCACTTGCTGGACAGAAGCTTAAACCACGGGATAAAAGACTGAGTTCTTCTTTAGATAAGATAGCAGTTGAAATATTAATAATGTTGTCGGGTGCAGGTTTACATGTTTTTTCCTTGGCCGAAGATGGAGGCGTTGATTCATGATGATACGGGGCGCGAAAAAAACGACACACAACAGAGAAGAAGTACACGGGACGACGCGCTACTAGCAACTGGAATATTTTATTCAGGAAACACCATTTATACCGCAGTGACATCAAATTTAACCCAACGAATCGACCAAAAACTAAAAATACATGCTCAGCATGCCTATAAGTAACGTTGCAGATAGGCTATCTCCCCTTCCTGCAGACTGATAGAGGGGTGGCTGATGCAATCATGCCCCTCCCTCTGGATAAAGAGGGCTTCTATAATCTCCCTCTCCGCTGAGCCCCTGTGCCTGTAGATTACAGTTGTCTGCTCAAATACCGGCTTACAGTTACCCTGATCGCATCCTCTGCAATGCATCGCCAGATGCGTGAACGGCCTTCCTATTAAAGAGCTGCTGTGCTCTCGCAACCGCACGTTGAGGCATCTACCAGTTTGCCCTATGTATGCCTTGCCGCACGACAGTGGTATTCTATATACAACACCACGTGCGCAAGGAACGAACTGCCTTACGTGCTTAATGGCACATCCTCTTTTTTCACACTGCTCTGGCCTACCTGTCTTCTTACCAACCGCTGAGCAGATGCGGCCCACCTTGTTTTCTGCGGAGAACACGAGATCCACCCCATACCTCGAAGCCACTCTCTTAAGGCCGTGCGAAAGCCAGTGGATATACGGGATTTTTGACACTGTTTTTCTTCCCTGCGGGACATTCGTGTCTAGGCCTGTGCCAGGCCGTTGCTTAATGGACTTTTTTATTTTTTCGCAAGCAGCAGCTAAGACACTATCAGGAAACGCCGCGTCTCTTAGTCTTTCCACCTGCGCGAAAAAACTTGTCTCCATAAGATGTGGGCATGATCTGTCCAACGCCGTTTTTAGGCACGTCATGGCAATGCCATTTTTTACTAGGCGAGAGTGCCCAGAGCTGTAATCAAGAAGCGGCTTCGCGGTCCTAGGGGAAAACATCCAACACACGTGTTTTTGTTGGAATGACAGCTGCAAATCCAGAAAACGCAGCTTTCCATTCCTCGGCACTTCGCGCGTGAATGTCAAGCCCCGCCCCTTATTACCAAACACACTGAGTACTTCATCAACTCTGCTATCAAAGTTGTCTGAATTAATCAACAGCAAATAGTCGTCCACATATCTGTACACTTTTTGGACCAAACCATCAAGGCCAGTTACAAGATCGTTGTCAACTCTGGCTAAAAAAAATGTTGCTCAGAACTTTGATAGCAGAGTTGATGAAGTACTCAGTGTGTTTGGTAATAAGGGGCGGGGCTTGACATTCACGCGCGAAGTGCCGAGGAATGGAAAGCTGCGTTTTCTGGATTTGCATCTGTCATTCCAACAAAAACACGTGTGTTGGATGTTTTCCCCTAGGACCGCGAAGCCGCTTCTTGATTACAGCTCTGGGCACTCTCGCCTAGTAAAAAATGGCATTGCCATGACGTGCCTAAAAACGGCGTTGGACAGATCATGCCCACATCTTATGGAGACAAGTTTTTTCGCGCAGGTGGAAAGACTAAGAGACGCGGCGTTTCCTGATAGTGTCTTAGCTGCTGCTTGCGAAAAAATAAAAAAGTCCATTAAGCAACGGCCTGGGACAGGCCTAGACACGAATGTCCCGCAGGGAAGAAAAAGAGTGTCAAAAATCCCGTATATCCACTGGCTTTCGCACGGCCTTAAGAGAGTGGCTTCAAGGTATGGGGTGGATCTCGTGTTCTCCGCAGAAAACAAGGTGGGCCGCATCTGCTCAGCGGTTGGTAAGAAGACAGCTAGGCCAGAGCAGTGTGAAAAAAGAGGATGTGCCATTAAGCACGTAAGGCAGTTCGTTCCTTGCGCACGTGGTGTTGTATATAGAATACCACTGTCGTGCGGCAAGGCATACATAGGGCAAACTGGTAGATGCCTCAACGTGCGGTTGCGAGAGCACAGCAGCTCTTTAATAGGAAGGCCGTTCACGCATCTGGCGATGCATTGCAGAGGATGCGATCAGGGTAACTGTAAGCCGGTATTTGAGCAGACAACTGTAATCTACAGGCACAGGGGCTCAGCGGAGAGGGAGATTATAGAAGCCCTCTTTATCCAGAGGGAGGGGCATGATTGCATCAGCCACCCCTCTATCAGTCTGCAGGAAGGGGAGATAGCCTATCTGCAACGTTACTTATAGGCATGCTGAGCATGTATTTTTAGTTTTTGGTCGATTCGTTGGGTTAAATTTGATGTCACTGCGGTATAAATGGTGTTTCCTGAATAAAATATTCCAGTTGCTAGTAGCGCGTCGTCCCGTGTACTTCTTCTCTGTTGTGTGTCGTTTTTTTCGCGCCCCGTATCATCATGAACCAGCACCAACTCGCCCAACTTTTTACTTTACGAAGGCGTTGAGTTTTGAAGTTTTACACCTTCTCTAAGCAATTTTTTGCGTTTCTGTGCGTTAAGCTTGGAACGTTTCTTTTGCTCATATGCTCTTAGGGACGATGATTCCTCTGGAGAAAGGCTAAACTGATCGAGTGGTGATCGAGTGCCCCAGCACCTTTGGGGGCTTACCCCACAAAGAAGCCACCGGACTACGCCAGAAACCGCCAAGACCCGCAAAAGGCAACCTGGGGCTATCCGGCCGACCAAAAGTATCCAGGATCATGCAAGGTCTTCTCGCAACAAACCCACCTTGAGGGAGCCACGCTGCAATGCCATGCTCGCCGAATCAACGCCTACAGCGTCCGCCAATCAGCGGTCATCGGATCATCCTTGTGTGCCCCGGAACGAGGAATGCTACTCCTGCTCTGCCCAGAGGAATTCCGCACCAGGAACATCAGCCAGCTTGGCTCCACAAGACCCACGAAAGACGGCAGTTTCCCTTACGGGCTCCAGGTACCCACTTCGACGCAAATATTCAGACGTTTTAAAAAGAAAACCGAATAATTGACTGCAGCACTCATTGTCGAATAGTATCCTGAGCTCAAAGTGTTCTAAGCAGTTTCAAATAATTAGGAAGTCTGTCGAGAAACGTGTCCGTTACGAGCTACATGTGTCTACTCTAGAAGCATATTTAGCGGCTTCCATTCCGCCTAGAGGTTTAAGTCTCTGTCTACAGCTAGCAACATCAAAGCTATCGAAGTGCAACGCGAGCAAGTGGTTTGACACCCTAAAGAACGCCTCACTTGAGCTAGTACACATTGTATTAAACCATTATCGATCTTCCGTGAAATCGCTGATAAACAGGGAGCGCCGACTACTCGATCAGTTTAGCCTTTCTCCAGAGGAATCATCGTCCCTAAGAGCATATGAGCAAAAGAAACGTTCCATGCTTAACGAACAGAAACGCAAAAAATTGCTCAGAGATGGTGTAAAACTTCGAAACTCAACGCCTCCATCTTCGGCCAAGGAAAGAACATGTAAACCTGCACCCGACAACATTATTAATATTTCAACTGCTATCTTATCTAAAGAAGAACTCAGTCTTTTATCCCGTGGTTTAAGCTTCTGTCGAGCAAGTGGTAACTATAATGAATTTCAGTTATACAAAGATTTAGACAACTTCGCACGAAATATGAGACTACGCGAATATTTCTTCGATCAGCCGACTCCAGCCGACGATCCAACCGCTTTACCCTCGGCTAAACGTTGGACACCGGGGTCACAACGTGACAAACACTTGGACATATTTATTAAAGCAGTGCAGTGAGATATCATTCAAGCATATAATGAACCCCAGTCTTTTCGTCGAAACCTATCGACCCTAGAAAGAAAAGCTATCGTAAACCTTGGCAAACGCACCGACATCACAATAAAACCTGCGGACAAAGGAGGTGCCATCGTTGTCATGGACACGACCAAATATATTGCTGAAGCGAACAGTCAGCTTGATGATAAGTCGTTCTATAAGCGACTCGAGGTCGATCCGACTGAGGATTATAAAGTGATATTAGACGGCACAATAAGAAAACTAATAAAGCTATAAAGGAGAAAAAACTAAATGATAGGGCAGCTTCTCTAATCTCTCTTAGTCCGGCAGCTGGTAGGTTCTATTTGTTGCCGAAAATCCATAAACACAACAATCCTGGTCGCCCAATTGTTTCCGGCATAGGTACCGTGACAGAAAACTTGTCGCGTTACGTAGATAGCCTGATAAACCAGATACCCCCTACGTTCCAGTCATTTCGGCGAGATACTAACGACTTCCTTTCTGATATTGCCAACCTTATTATACCTAACAACGCTCTTCTTGTAACTCTCGATGTTGCGTCTCTCTACACAAGCATACCGCACTTGGATGGTATAAGGTCCGTGGTTGAGGCTTACGATCAATCCGCTCTCGACAAGTCCATTGATAGCTCGACTATAGCTATACTGCTTGAAATGATTCTTCAGTACAACAACTTTGAATTCAATGGAGCGCATTATGGTCAAGTAAGTGGTACGTCTATGGGTACTAAGATCGGGCCAAGATATGCAAATATATTTATGGGATCCCTTGAGAACAAATTCTTGTTGGGTCGTTCGCTGAAACCTTTTTATTATAAAAGATTTATTGACGACATTTTCATGATTTGGCCACATGGAGAGAAGAAACTTTTGTCTTTTATTTCGGACTTTAATAATGCTCACCCTTCCATATCCTTTTCGCACACATATTCACCAGAGACAATTAACTTTCTCGATGTAACCGTTTGTCTCGATAATGCAAAATTGAGCACTAAACTGTACCGCAAGCCGACTGATAGACAGAGGTATTTACACTTTCAAAGCAGCCATAAAAAAGCACTGCAAATCCAGCATACCTTACAGCCAGGCCATACGCTTTAAGCGAATTCGCTCTGAGCAATCTGACTTTGATAATAACTGTAACCAGCTACGCACTGCACTTCTTAAACAGAAATATCCGCCCAAGTTAGTCGATGACGCAGTAAGGCGTGCCGACGCACAAGACCGTACAGCACTCTGCATTCCCCCCAAAAAATCCTAAAAGTCATTCACAGGTTAACCTGCTTTTAACCCATAACGCATCCGCACCTAACGTAGCATCAATTTTCCGTAAACACCACAACATACTTATGCAGAGCGAACGCCTTGCAAAAGCGTTTCCAGAACCACTACGTGTTGTGTACAGACGAGGCAGAAATTTGCGAGATTTATTAACTTCCTCTAAAACCAGACAGAGCAATAACGACCAGGCGCTTGGTTGCCGTCCTTGTAAAAAGCCCCACTGTAAAGTGTGTGCACACATGACGACAACAACACTGGCAGCCAGTACTGCGACGAACTTCAAGTTCAAAATTAAGGGCAGTTTTACTTGTGATACTGCAAATGTCGTATATTTGCTAGAATGCTCAATCTGTCATGTACAATACATAGGTCATACTGAAACTGCTTTTCGATACCGTTTCAATAATCATAAAGCTCATGTGCATGCCCTTCCTAACTTACCGATTTCAAGGCATGTCACCGAGGCAGGTCATTCATTCAGTAACATGATAGCTACAATACTGGAATCGGGTTTTAAATCACACCATGAACGCGAAGTAAAAGAGTTATTTTCAATTCATAAATTCAAAACACTATCTGCCGGCATGAACGAGAGCCCGGGTACGCTTACTTGCATATTGCCTTGGTAAATCGTTTTTTTTTTACTGACAAGTGTATATTCTTCGCACGATGTTGGCCTATTGTCAAATATTACCTACATAATGTAGGTGGCCTTTGTCGCTTCGCCATTTACTCGCATTCATTTAGCTCTGCCTGCTTTGTGATTTTGTTTATCTCTCTAAACTTCTTTTTCTTTTTTAAAGGCTTACTCAATGTTTTTAGGCTGTGTTTATCCCGCAGAACGTATGACCAAGTGAGCTACTGCGTGCGCAGTTTGTTATTGTGCTGACCTGTTTCATTCCATATAAGTTGTAGGGTATCTAACACGTGCCAATTCACTATTGTATAATGATACGCGTTTTCAGCTGTATATACACTATAGCCACGTACCTTTGGTGATATATAATAATGGTGTTAGATAGTGGGTGAAAAAAATAACCAGCCGTGAGCAGGAATCGAACCTACGACCTTCGAGTAACGCGTTCGATGCAATATATATATATATATATATATATATATATATATATATATATATATATATATATATATATATATATATATATATATATTGTAATAAGCGAGACAGACACAACACCCGTTCGTCGGGCAAGCTGTTCTATTTTGACTTCGTTCTTCTCTTCTTTGCTCTAGATACCCGCGCGCCGAAGCGCCAGCGTCTTTCTAGGTCATGACACTCGGCCATGACTGCGCGCGCGCGGAGCTGGCGGCAAAGTTTTTGGTGGGCGGGCTTGGCTGCGTCGTGGTGGTCAGCCCGGACCACAATGCAACATGGAGCGACGGTCTGGGGGAAGCGTCTCTGGTGGACGGCACTAGCTACCTCGAGCTGGTCGCTCTTCTGCACGCCACGGTGTCCCTTGAAAAAGTGCTGTGGACTCGGGTGGCCGGCACTGGCTGCCCCGGTGCGGCCGACGCTCTCGGCCGCGATTTGGTCCTGGTATCTGCCAAAGGTAGATCTGGCGGTCGATATACTGGCTGCATCTTGGAGGACGGCCTTGGCTACGCTGAAACTGGGTGCCAGAGTCTTCCTCAAGTCTATCGGGAGGTCGAGACTGGCTGCATCGTTGTGGTCGGTCTCGGCCATGCAGAGGCTCTCTGTGGGAAGTAGCTAAACATGCACCTGACAGCGCGCTTCGGACGGGCCACAAAATCAGCGGCAGACGAACTCCGGACGAGGGTAGCCGAAAGAGTATCCCACAAGACGCGCTGGGTACCTTGGGCTCTACCGGCACCATCACCGTAGGCGGTTCAAGCATAGGCGATGCTGGTGTCTCCACTTGCCTCAGTAAAGGTGATATTGGGGATGGCTTCTCTAACTGAGCTGTATGAGGACTGGTAACAGCCTCTTCCACTGACATGATGGCAACGCGTACCAGCGCGGGTACTGAGAACAGTAGTGGCGTGTCGCACCTGCGTCGGACGTCATTCGTAGGACAGGCGGAGAAGCTTACTGCCGCGCGGCTGGAGGGCTCCGAGGAACTTTCGATGTGTTGCTCCACTTCAGCTCGGTGTGCGAATGGGCTTGCGCCGGTGAAGGGCAATGCAGCACAGTCGAGATGATTCTCTGCGGCTGTTTCGTTGGAGCAACGCCCTTCAAGAGGTCCGACTTCAGTAGCGGCCTCTGGCCGCAGTGAACTTGCTTCGGGTATCGACAAAGTGTCTAACTTTTCGTGTGGTAAGCTGCAGCGCACAGCTGCAGCCTCGAGGTGGAAAGCCTCTGGAGCTTGCTCCTCGATACCGGCCAGGTTGGACGGGGTGGTGGTGGAGAGGTGGTAAGGATTACGACCAAAAGCAGCTATGAGCTTGCAGCTCCACTCCGCCCATGACTGCTGCTTGCAGCCTTCATACCGGTGCCACGCCACTGCACCTTCCCGAAGAGGGTCTATGGCCACATATTATTTCTGATTTTCTGTCCAGGCCTCGCGCATTGCTATCGCGTTGACGGTTGCCGTCCAACCGTCGGCATCGTTGCGGACCCCGTGGAATTCCGGTAGTTCGCAGATGGCATGTGATAGTGAGGTGGCAGGTGGCAACGCAGAGATCACCGACGCGAAGCAGTCGAGCTGGTGTGAGAGCTCGATGAGAGAAGACCGAAGCTGCCGGCATTGCTCCGGTGTGCTTGCCTCAAGGTCTCATGAGACAGCTACATCCAACGCTGCGTTAATGTCACACAATGCTGGCAACATTGTAGGAGCTCGCTCGGCGATCAACGCTGTCAGTTCGTTAGTCTCGATGCGGATTAGCGCAATGGTACGCCGCAGGTCCGCGGTGCTGTCAGGCATTAAGCCCGAAGAGTCAGTGATCGTAGTCTTTGAGTAAGTAGCAATTGCAGCACTCACCCCGGTGTGGTCGACGGGCAGGGAAGCCTGGACGGCGTTCCGTGGCGGCTCGTTTGTTGAAACAGAACCGCAACGGGAATGTAGGCCATCGGAAACGTGAGCGGCATTCCCAAGGGACAGGAGCTGGTGTGGATTACGGCCGCGAAGTGGTAGCATAGTGTCCATTGGGTGATGCCCTGGTACCACAGAGGAGGCATGGACACCGTCCACTGATGGTCTGAAGGGTGGCTGAAGCGGCGGGTGGGAACCCAACGCTAAGGAAGCGTGGACGGCGTTCCTTGATGGAGAAGCCCGCACTGCCAACGAACCACGAAGACACGTACCGGTGGCTTCCCGCAGAGGGTTCAATTGTCGGCTTGCGCTGACGGCAGAATCCATAGCCAAGGACGCGTGGACGGCGTCCCTTGTGAAATGGAACCGGTAACTTGTACTGCAGCCGCCGAGGAGGCCTTGACGCCGTCCCCGAACGGTGGTGGCTGTGGCGGCAGGTGAACAGCTGCCGAGGAGGCCTTGACGCTGTCCTCAAGCGGCGCTTATCGCAGCTGTCCTGAATGACGAAGCCGGGACGTAAGCCTTCTTCTTCGTCGACTGCGCCATTGTAATAAGCGAGACAGACACAACACCCGTTCTTCAGGCAAGCTGTTCTATTCTGACGTCGTTCTTCTCTTCTTTGCTCTACTAGCTACCCGCCCGCCGAAGCGCCAGCGTCTTTGTTGGTCATGACACTATATATATATATATATATATATATATATATATATATATATATATATATATATATATATATATATATATATATATATATATATATTGTTATTATCATTTTTACTGGTCTACAACAATAAACTCCCGAATTGCAGTTATTTTGGGACATTCTGTTTTTACCATGAAACATTTACAAGGTACCGTTTTTATTGCAGAGTCAAGCGCACAGCACAATATGAACAATTGCTCGAAACTCAAATAGGCAGGCAAATGATGAAGCGGCTGGCTAATGGGTGTTACACACAATGTTGTGCCACAATAGATTTGTTCAGAAACATTAATGATGTGATGATCATTCTTTTAATGTCGATGAATTGAAGGCAGAGCACGCGAGATACATTAACTATTTGGTCAACAGCACTCACACTGCATTTGTAGGGGACGCTAGATACAAACTCAAGTGAGCTCACACAGAGAAAATGGTAGAATTATGAAGGAAAATGTGTGACGATCTGAACCATCACCACGGCATACATGAAATGTGGAGGAATTAGCTATCACATTACCCATAGCACAAATACAAGCGGACGTAATGGTCAGTGATTGGCAAACGGTGATACCAAACTTCGCATACGGTCCGTGGATTTACAAGAAAACTTGACAATAATATCAATAAAATGTCCACCTTGTTGTGATTGCGCTGAGTCATATCCAAAAGCGAGTAACGAACCAAGAGGGCAGGACACTCATACACCATCAGTAACGAGGCTGCGCACCACAAGGCTCGAAGGCTTACACACAGAGCATTGCTTTGCCCTGTTCCGGGTGTTTCAAAAGGACCAGAGAGACCGCAGCACCGATACGTCTTCGGTTTATTGTTGACAGAAGAGGAATAAAAATATACAGAGCGTGCCCCTGGCCACCTCTTCATCTTCGCCCCCTAGCTCCATCTTCAATCTGGTTTCTACATCTTCCCGCCGGCCACATTCAACCGAAGCAACCTCCGAGCGAATACAACAGTTAAATCGGCCTCTTGACTAATTTGCCTTCAGGTGTTCGAAGCAAGCAGGTTCTCACTAGTCCATCCTTGCCTGGGAAAATCTTTTCGACCTTGCATAGTTTCCACTGTTTTTTTTGCGCTTCTCCAAGCAGAAGTACATCTCCTTCTTGCATATTTGTGTGACCCTCTATTTTTATGCTGGCACACTTAAGCTCCCTCAGGTACTCCTTTTTCCATCTGGTCCACCATGTTATCATTGCCCGTTTTTTTGCATTCCAGTAATTCAGCAAACTGTATTCTCCGAGTCTGTTTTCTTCCTGCTTGTTCATTGCTTGCCTGCCTCCTATAACATCCGTCGGTGTGATGGGTTGTGGCTCGTTAGGATCGTAATACATATAAGTAAGAGGCCGGTTGTTAAGTACGTCTTCTGCTTCAACAACCACAGTCCGGAGTTCTTCATCCAAAAGTCGAGCACCTATAGTTTTTGCCATGGATGTCTTAAAGCTTCTGATCAGTCTTTCATAAAATCCTTCCCACCATGGAGCTAACTCTACAATAAACTTCCATTTTATTTTCAGGCTACTGTTATACTTTTGCACCCTTTCATCTTCCATCTTTAATATCTTGTTAATCTCTTTCTCAGATTTCTTGAACGCTCTTGCATTATCACTGTAAATAGTTGTACACAATCCTCTTCGAGCTACAAATCTTCGGAATGCTTGTATAAACGCTTCTGATGACATTCTCTTGACCAACTGCTGTTGTATGGCTCTTGTTACTGCACACGTAACTATCACAATGTAAAACTTTGTAATTTTGTCACCTTTCTTCTCTCGAGCATTTAGCGGTCCAGCAAAGTCTATACCAACTGTGTCGAATGGCCTCGTCTTTGTTATCCTGTCAGCTGGTGGTGGTGAAGTTTCTTGTACCCTTGGTCTAGAATGAAATCTCCTACATGTGATGCATTTTTTAATCACATATTTTACCATCTGTCGGGCTCGCATAATCCGAAACTTCGTTCTTAGATGTGGCAATGTTGCCGCAACGCCACCGTGCATTGTCACTTGATGCGCGTTCAGAACTAGGAGTTCTGAAGTGACTTTCTCTGGGTAAAATAATAGGATGCTTCTCATCAAAGCTCCACTCCACTGAAGCCTCCCTTTTACTCTTAGGACACCTTGATAATCTTCGAAGATTACGTGCCGTACAGATTCTTCTTGTCATATATTCGTGTCACTGCATTTTGTAGCGCTTTCTGCTCCTGCTTTATCAGCACAAACTCTGTCTTGTCCAATTCTTCTCCTGTGAGCGAACCTGTTTTCTTTTCTTTTCGTCGGTTTCCTATATAACAAATCACCCACGTGGTAACTCGTAACGCTTTCTTGTATGATCCAAACCTGTTCACATCCATTATCTTTTCTTGACACGGGTTGGCAGTTAACAAAGACGAAGAAAAGATCGTGGAAAGCTTGTCATCCCTGTCCGATTTTCGCGTGATGTCATAATCAGGCCTTTGTTTTTCTTTCTTGATCCACGGGGGGCCTTTCCACCATAATTCACTGTTCAGCAAACGTTTCATCTTCATCCTCCTTGTCGTCAAATTCGCAGGATTTTCATCACTTTTAACATAACTCCATTGACTCTCGTTGGACTTGCTCATAATTTCTGCTGCGCGGTTGCGAAGGAATAGAACTTTCGTCTTGTTGGACTTTATCCAGCATAACACAATTTGAGAGTCAGTCCAGAATTTCACACGCCTTAGTTTCCTGATGAAATTCTCACTTATATGACTGGCCAATCTGACTGATATTATGGCCACCAACAACTCCAATCTAGCTAGTGTAATCTTTTTGATTGGAGTGACTCTCCCTTTCGCAATGATTAAATTGGCTTCATTGCTTCCATCGGAGTATTCTGTCACAATGTATGCTGCTGCTCTATACGCCATTGAACTCGCATCGAAGAACACGTGTAGAGTCGATGCTTTCACTTCAGCTGGCCTGTTGTCATAGCATCTGTTAACGGTGAAGTTATCCTAGTGCTGAAGCTCCTCCGACCAGTCCTTCCAACCTGATCTATGCTGGCTTTGTAATGGGTCGTCTCATTTCATTTTATCCATCCAAATTTTTTTGCAGCAATATTTTTGCTCTAACTGAAAATGGTGTCAAAAAACCTAAAGGATCATATAGCTTCGCCGTTGCTTCCAAAACCTGTCTTTTTGAGAGTTGTCTCATGTCCTTGTCATTTCGCCATGTAGTGTCGGGAAAGCTCAACACGTCGTCTACGAAATTCTATTTTAGTCCCAAAAGCTTGATTTGTCCCTCTTTTCTTATCCCTCAATTTAGATAATTTCCTTCTTCATCAAATAGGTTTCTTAGTTCGGCATCATTTGAAATCCATTTCCTTAAAGTCATTCCCGCATTGCTGATGCTGATGTTGATGACTTCTGCTGGATGGCGCTTACCCACAGAGGGGGATGGGTCAAGAGCCGGGCGGCAGGATACTGAAATGAAACTAAAATGAAAATGAAGCCGATCTGAAAAACTAGTGTTAAAATAATACTACCAAAAACCAAAATGCTTGCTGAGCAAGCGGTCAAACCATCTGTTGTTTTTGATAGACATAACTACGAATTATAAACTAAAGGTCTGAAAAGGTAGGGGTTCACTAGCACGGTAATCTTTTAGTTGCGTTGATGTAATCAAACACAGTGGAGCATACATCCCTGTGGCAGTAACCAGATTGCGAAAAATGTCTCGTGCTTCTTTGTATATCTTTGTCGATATCGAGTATTCGTCGACTCCTAGTAAAACGTCATCGACGTAGATTCCTTTCCGGAGTTGCGCCACAACTGCAGGATAATTTTCTTCGAATTTATCCAAACGTCGATGAACTGTGGCTGCTAGAAGAAAGCTACTTGGTGTAGTTCCGAATGTAACCTTGTCATCCTCCACGTTTTTATCTTCAGGGTTGTCATATCTTCGCTGGGTATTCTTTCCCACTACATATATCTCAGTGCGTCTCGGTCATTTTCATGTATCTTGATTTGTGAAAATGTTTTTTCAACGTCGGTTGATATAGCGATCTTGTGATGTCGAAAGCTCATCAGCAAGCTTGTGATGTCGGGGTTTAGGTTTCGCCCATTTTCCAAGTTTTCATTCAAGTATTCGCATAGATTCTGGCTTGATGATGCGTCAAAGACGATCGGTATTTTTGTCGTTGTTCGGTCCTTCTTAATTACTGCTTGATGCGGCATGTAGTATACTAATTTGTTCTGTATATCTGATCCAGCATCTTCTTCGGCGTTTTCTGCCATTTCGTGCTTGAAGTACTCTCGAATAGCTTTGTCATAGGCTAGGAGCTCAACTTTATTCTTGCATAATTTCTTGGTCACTTGTATAAGCCTCTTCTCTGCAATGGTGTTCTTGTCGTCCAATGTCACGTTTTCCTTCCATGGTAGCCGCACTTGGTATCTTCCTACCTTAAACTTCATTGTTTGTCGAACGTACTCTAGCACATGTTCATCGCTCAACTTTGTTGCTGGTTTCTCCTTGATGCCCATGTTTTCCAAGTCCCAGAATCGCTGCAGTTCGTCCAAAGTCGTATCCGACTTGGCACTGACCTTGAGTACAATAACCGTCAATAATTTCATCGGCACACAATGAAGTCCCACAGGACCTTAAACCTTCCATCCCAATATTGTTTCTATTGCCAATACTTTTGGATGAATGTCGCAAATGCGACCAGTGACTACAGTACTCCAGTAATATTCTGCTCCAATAATATAGAAGTTTCTATATTTTTTCTTTCTTTGTCTGTCTTCTCACTGTCATCAGCCAAACAAATTCCAATCGATCTTGCTCTTTCGTGTATTGCCAACGGTGGCGATGGTGGCACGTCCCAGGATATAACTTCTATCTCCAGTGCCTCAATCGTGACTGGCTGCGATGTGGGATCCTTCCTCACGCTGACCTCGACGACTTTCATGTCTAGTTCCATCTCTCCTCCTCCAAATGATCCTACGGTAATACTATCGGATCTTTTTACCTTGCACGATAGTTTTTTGACAGTCTTTTGAGGATGAATGTCCTCTGGCTCCCATTGTTCAGCATAATCCGTGCGTAGCACCCGCTGTCTTCTCCCTCCGTCCACGAAAAGGCTGTCTGCAGTAGTATGCACTTGTGTTCACCAGACTGTTGTGCGTGCATGTTGCAGGACTTGCTGGTGTCTAACCGGTCAGGTTGCGCCCTTTTACGCGCTTGTTCAACGCCATCACCACTTTGCTGCTGTGCTGACATTCCTGCAGGCGTACGTGGTCGACACATGGATGTTGCGTGCCTTCCCTTGCATGTTTTGCAGCGTACGTTAGCGCGGCATATCTTCACCGTGTGGTGAGGTCTAGTGCATCTGAAGCACCTTCGCTCCGTTGCAAGGCTTCTTTCTTCTCTTGCATACTAATTCTTCTTCTGCAATCCTCCGTGTAGTGTTCAGTCATCTCACAGAAGATGCATTTCTTAATCGAGGTGCTTTGAAGCGTAATTGTTCTAGTCCGCCTCATACTGGGCGGTGACTGGGTCACGTCATATTTTTCCTCACGAGTTTCTTCTCTGCTGCGTATATATATCTTTAAAAACTCCATAATTTCTTTCAAACTACTCATGCTGTCTCTTGACGCTGAGTCCGATTCCGTAGTTGCTGGTCTGTTGTCATCGTTCTCTATCTCCTTCATCTTCACCTCTATCCTCATATCCACCAGTAGCGCAGATTTTACAACAGGAGCTATCACTGTGGCATAACTATTCATTTCCACACATAATGACTGCAATGCTCGTGTGTTTACTTGCAACTTTTGGAAGAGTTTCTTCAACCCAACTACACCTTTAGGACTCTTCACTGCTTCCACGTTTGCTAGCTATTTTATGTAGGTCTCTCTCAAATGATCTTGTCGTCTGAATGCTTCTTTCAAAAGAGCGACTGCATGCTCGTAGTTCTGATTAGAAAACTGCAAACCTTCTATGAGGGACGCAAACTCCCCACTTAGAGACGCCAGAAGCTAATTAAATTTTTGATTCTTCGGCATGTTCACTCTGTTATGCACCGATGTCTCGAACTCATGCCAAAACCTTGGTTATGCTGTTTTTCCCATCAAACTTGATCATCTCAAGACGTGGCAACTTAACAAGCTCTTGCGTCTCCGAGATTTGGTTTGTACATTGCACTGAGCTCGCCTGTTCTGTGACTATTCTCGTAGTCAGTTGCGTCGCTTGTTCAAACTCGAGTAATTGCTCCTCTATTTTTGTCGTTGCAGCGACGATCTTCATCTCATAATGCAAAACTCTTTCAAATTCTGCCTCCGCGTCGTCTTCTTCAATGAATGGTTCAATCTGTTCATTAACTTGTCTTAGCATCTGTGACACACTCTTCATCTGGTTTAGAAGCGTCCTAAGTTGCGCTCAATTGGCGCAACTTAGGACGCAACTTATCAATTTCTCTCGTAAGCGTTGTCACATTTGCTCGAAGCGTCTTCCGCTCCTTCGGCAGGACCTCTTTATTCATGCTTAAAACGTGTTGAAAGAGCTCTTGCCTGTTTATGTGCGTCACCAACAGTCGTCGGTCGTGGTCTTTCCCTCGACGGTTCATCCTTGTGCCAGACGCCGCTGCTTCGTTCTTCAACCCGTTGTTGCGAATGGGGTTGATGTTTTTGCGCCCGTCCTCAGATCGTCCTGATCACGGCACCATGTTTCAGAAAGGCCAGAGAGACCGCAGCACCGATACGTCTTCGTTTTATTGTTGACAGAACAGGAATAAAAAATATACAGAGCGCGCCCCTGGCCACCTCTTCTTCTTCGCCCCCAAGCTCCATCTTCAATCTGGTTTCTAAACCGGGGAATGTCGACTAGTAGGAGTGGGAAGATGGAATGACTCCATTTCACGAAATTACAGTACACCATATACTGCGACGTTGTACAGCCGCAGCTGCACTCGTGTAGAGGACGCGAGCAAACGGTGTTGGCTCGGTGGGGCGAAACCTTGAGGCAGTGTTGGGTTCTGACGAGGCCAACCTGACAACTAGGCCACGCATACTCTGATACATCACTCGAGAGCGTGAAACTGCCTCAAGCTTTCTCCTCGCAGACAAAAAATATACAAACCTGCTGCTCGCGTGCTCTACACAGACGCAGCCGCGGTTGCACACTCCCACCTCCTCACTCGAAAGTAAGAAAGGAAAACTATCTGGAATGGCAGCAGTTACAAACCCGACACACCCACTGCCCAACTAATAAGTACATATTGCGTCCACATTTCTACACTAAAGACAATTGTGGATCTAGAGCCAGCCCTGATCATACTTTATTGGTATGTCTAGGCATAAAAAACATCAACCATGATGCTAGCTTAAACAGCGACAGCTTCCGATAGCGCAGAGAGTCTGCGCTGCTTTGCTCGGACCCGGAAAATCACTTTGGGCCGTCCCAGCGAGTCGTGGAAGCCGCAAAGGGCCAGCAGCCCCTTGCTGAAGCCTAGGTGGAACCCAAGCCCATCCTACCATTTGCAGGACACTTAAAAAGGCTATTGATTTTCATCTTAGAAATGAACCGTTTTTTTTCTCGTAAAGTTTGCTAAAATTTTAAAAATGGTGATACTGCGTCAAGCGTTTTCGGCAACGAAAATTATATATAGTTCAGCCACCTATTTTTAGTGAAATAATTTTAAAATTGAACTTTGATGTCCCTAATCTGCGCGGGACGTAAATTATTTTAAAATTAGACATCATGACCGAAAATTTGCAATTTTTCAGGCAGATTTGCCTTGTACTTTATGGAAATTCGCTCTACGCTCGATTGATTACACATACTTCAGTCACAATTCAATTCTACGTGAATGGCAGCACAGATCTGTAAAGATGGCAGTGGTGTCAGGAGTATCAGATGTAGCGATAGTTATGTTGAATGTTCACAAAGCTGCAATTTCTCCTTATTTCAAAAATATGAATTCGATGAGGACATTGATGCGATTAAAAATCCTAAAAAGTAGTTTTTAGACTTACTTGCTTTGCATTTCGCAAAACTCTGTCAATGTCTAAGGAGAGTGAGCAATCAGCATCCACCTCGGGTGCTCCGGACAACGGGAATAGGTGCTTTTAAAGGGCGTGTGTATCGATATGCGTTTAGAAAACCGAAAGGCGGTCTTCTGCAAATAAGTCTCCTCAGGCGCACTGGTCGGAAAGAGAAAGTCTACCTTGAAATTTAGAGATGTTCATCAAATTTCATAGTACTCTCTTCTTAATTAACAATGGTGGCTGCGATTCCATAGACCAAGCCTTTATATACCCTCTTTCGTAGCCACATCAGTGTAGAAGAGACGGACGATATTAATTTCAAACGTTCACAAGGATATGATATTTGACATGGCGCAATAGGAACTCTGACGCGTGTTCCATGCGTAGAAGTAGTTAAAACACAGATATTCACAAATACAAAAGAAAAGCAGAAAGTGAGGAGTAATTAGTGTTATTTTGTTTTATTTGTGCAAATGCAATCTCTTTCTGTATTTGTTAAGCGCTGCAAATACCTCGTTCAATATTGCAATTATGCCAGCCAACCGCTTTAAAAAATGAATGACAACAGATTAAGAAATTGCATGCTTGATCGCTCATCTGATGCGTGGTGGTTGTCAAAAGTTGGATTATCTGCTACACGGGCTTGGGAAACTCATTCTCTTTGTGTTATGCCTCAAAGCTGTCACGCATTCTTTGAAGTTAGTACATACATAACTGGCAGTTGCCTGAAATTGAAAGGTGGTATAATTAGGTTCGTTGTAAGAGATCTAGAGGAATGAAATTTTGCGTTGTAATTATTGGTGACAGACGTAACCTTTTAAACTCTTACAACACGATGAATTACAGGGCTGAGTTACAAGGTGAAGATGAAATAGAACATCATATATATCCAACACTTCTGTAGCTAAGCCAGGTTCGAACATCAAAAGCAAATTAAAATTTATTTATTAAAATTAGCCAGTAAGTCAGACTTACGCTTAAGAAACTCCGTGGGTTCATGATCTAGACAGCTTCTTTTTTTGTTTTTTTTTTCCGTTTAGCTCAAGCGGTAACTGCAAGACAGGTTCTATAGCGGTTTTTACATAGCTGGCGATGAACGCCCTTAGTCTAACGCCTAGGTATTTTGTAATAATATACTGAAAGAAATGAATAAAAGTATCGACGAAGTCTTCAACTTTTGTCAGGATACTCCCTCCATGCTCAATCTGCTCAATTCTTTCTTCTCTTTTGCTGGGGTGACGACAAACCTTGCACTGCGAGCTTCTAATGAAGTTGACCAGCGTTTGACCACACACATACACGGAAACAACTTTATTTAAACACCTGAGGGACTAGCTGAATGAAGTCCCAAGACCCCCTTAACCATCCCGCGGCTCCAGGCAGCTCATCACAGGAAAGTTACGTAACTTTATTAACAATGCTACGACCATTTTGTACAAGAATTCATAGCTATTAGCAGGTTTGATTTTTTAACTACCAGCAGAGCTGTCCGAGTCACTGGATTCATGCCGGTCATGCGGACTCGCTGCTGATGTCGCTTCACGTTTCTAGTCGCTTTAATCACCTTGCTATTTAAAAAGCCGACGTTTATTTCTGGACCCAGGCAAACATGCGTCCTCTTACGTTTACTTCATCATGCACCATCGAGACCTTCACCAGCTTAGCTCAGTCTAGTGCAGAACTTTTCCATCATTTTTATGCTGTTCCTTTCGAATAGCCATTGGCTATACTGAAAGAAGTGCCCTTTCATTTCCTACAATTACTCATTACCTTCTCTTTCTCACGGTAATCCATGGATTTCGTAAATACTGATCTTACATTACCTTGCCTTAGTTTGCCGACTCGATGAATTCTTTCTACCGTTTTACCTTCTACACCTAACATGCTTCTCAAAGTGTTATCTACAACGGCGTATCGTCAATATGCCTCGACCTCACTGGTGGCCTCACAAACCCCGAAAAAAAGTAAATTATCTCTTTCGTTTAGGTTTTCAAAATCCACTAGACGTTCGGTTTGTTTTTGGGGTATCACTTCTATCTTTTCCATTCTCTTTTGCATTGTCTGTATGACATGAAGATGCCCATTCAATATTTCTCACGTTTGTTGAGTTCGGCATCTTCTTTTGTAACGGTGTCTATCTTTTCACCAAATCTTTTTTGGTTATCTAAAATTCGTTGCAACAAATCTCCAGTCTTAAGACCCGAATTTCGTTACACATTCTCCGAGGTTAACAAACGTAATATTGACAACAAGCAGTTTACAGCAATAAACCAACATCGCCGAGAGCATGGAGTCCCAACCAAGAATCTATTGTCTCTTTTGTAACAAGCTGCATAAGGATTCACGCCAACCTGCAATGGTAGGATCAGTGGTTTAGCTATGCTGCCCAGTTGATATGTGCCGTGCCCTCTAAAGTGGCTGTCTTCGTGTCCGTCCTTAAGTACACCAGCGGTCACTGATGTCATCGTTTTGCTTCGCTTATTATACAGTACGATGTTTATTGTCTTACTTTCGTAGTCATGCAGCTGGACCAGAGATTGCCTATGCACGTTGCTTGACGTAATCACGGCAAAAAGAAAGTCACTACCAGGAATATTTCGTTCAGGCACGAATAAGTAATGTGGTTCGGCCGCTACGCAAACTTGGGAAGCATGAAAGACAGTACGACAAGTATTTTGATGCCATTCCTGTGTGCATAGGCGAAACATGTTTACGAATGATGACAAATCCCGAAATCACCTGTTGTTGAACTTCAAGACACGCGAAGTGACCCAGAACAAATTACAGACAGTCGTAGAACAGGGTGTCTATGTTCGACGCACGAAGCGTATTCACTTATTACTCAGCCCAAAGGGAAAAAGAAATTTTGTCACGGTAGAAAAAATCATCGTTCTATTTCTAAGTCCGAACACATTATTTGCGAGACTGAATAGCCTCCAATATTTCCTCCATAGCGTTGGACCTGATATATGAAACGGAAGAAATGGCTCGCTATATCTTTTCCTCCATAGCATCTTTGTAGCAGGCAGCGCTATAGCACGGCCACAGAATAAAAAAAGAGGTACCTGACGAACGGCGCTTCGAATTCCGATAATGCTATGGCGTCTTATATCATGGCCAGCGTGAGGTGTAGACGCGCATGTAAGTCGCGTCTGCAATTTATACCAGCCCCTGTTCCTATATAGAAACCCTCGTTTTGGCTGCACACGACTCTGAGTTGCGTCAAAACCCAACAAATATAAATATCATAAGTTGGTGAAAGAACTCCCAGACTTTGAGCTTGCTTCGCGAATACGTCATACGGAGACATCTTGCGGGCGCCAACGAAGTGACGTCTGCAAATGCCCGCAAGCTTTGCGTACAGTAATTTATACTTCCCAGTATGAGTGGGATGATAGCATAGATTAGAGAAAATGTCGAAGTGACCTATACACGTGAAATCGCCACTTCCGCCAAAGCTACACGTTCATTTAGAGTGCACGCAAAACTTGGCGTTAGTGTTTGTCACACCAGAGCATGCGGCACAAGCTAACCTGTTGCGTACCCCTGCTAATTGACGCAAATAGCAGGTGCCCGCAACGAACGCTAACTTAGATTCAAAAACCCTCGAATGACTTATCAATCCTAGTGAGGAGACCAAGGTCTGTTTGTGCGAGGGGAGCTGCAGGCCGACACTTCAATCGTTCTCTTCACTTCCGTAGCAAGGCGCCATGGATGCTTTGTAATTACGGTACAGAATTCCCATGCGTCTTCACTTCTTTACTTCATACGCCAAAACAAACAACTGTTGATGTAAAAATACACTTTTTTCTGTGTTTTCTTCTGTACAGTGAATCTACTGAATCATGTTAGAGAAAAGCGGAGCAAAAGAGCTGACTGGTCGTACGTATTTGTTTCGAGATGAGCGCAAATGATGCCTCAGTGTTGCAGAGTTGGTTATTTTGTGTCCACTACTGCTCCAGCCTGATTGTGTCCTTCGGTGTAATATTCACCAGTTGATTGTACCATACGTTTAGGGAAAGGAGTAACCAAACGCTACTTTTCGCGAAGTGCGGCTGAAACAGTTTCACAGCGAGTCCTTGCCACACCTCTCTAAAGTAGGCCACGTAGCGCCGGCTAACATTGTTATGTAGCCTGCCGATCACATCGGCACGTTCCGTCGATAGCTCAGTTGGTAGAGCGGTGGAGTGTAGTGGAATTCTCATGTGAACATCCATAGGTCACTGGTTTGAATCCGGCTCGATGGAGTTATTTTCTTTTTTTCCATCATTCGTTACTTGGGTCTCATGCGCTGTGTGCCCATTGGTCAGGCCTCTTCTCAATTCTTGCTTTATTCATAACCTTAAATTTTGCTACCGAGATGCGCAAAAGCCCTCATTAGAACGTTGAAATGGGGGGGGGGTGCATTGCTGATGAGCACGCGAGTTCAAAAATGAAACTCGAAGATTGTTGCCTGTCTCCTAATATGCACATCCTATTCTCAATAGACTGTGCGTATTTAGACTGTGCGTACGTAGAAATTTGCACCGGCGGATTTCTACGTAAACAAGACTAGACAAGAAAGAGAGCAAGTTTAGTTTGATTTAAAATGCTTGGTAGTTGCGAAGTCACCCTAAATTTTGCGCGCCTGGTCCGCCTGATAAGTAGAATATTTGGTGCGCACCTCATATAAGCTTTGTTGTCGGCACTCTGCGAGAACAGCGCGCTTATGCACACCTTGTTCGGCCTTTATGTAAATAGTATCGAAACAAGGGAGTAATCACCAGTTAAAAGAATTGTCTTAAACAAAACGAACGCATACGGTTGTTTACTGGACAACATCTGGTTACAGAATACCAACAGTCAGCGCACACCACACGCGGTCAATGCGATATCATAACTCGCAATTAAAAGCATTTCGTTGTTCCTTCACGCGTATGTGACACACAAGCAAGCAATAATCCGAAAAAAGACTCTGGCACTACGGAAAGCCAATGCATATTGACATTGTGACTAGCGATAGGTACATGCGGTGCAACCACGCGTGGCTAGGACCTTGAAATTGCGTGTACATCACTTCGTGATTTTCTTCGACACATTCGAACACATCATCCAGGTCTTTCTCGTTTTCTTAGCTAATTTTCTTAGCGCATCACTGCGTGCTTTTCTCGCGAATGTCAGTACTGTTGACTGTATCACGAGCATTTATAACACAATTAAAATCCCCCAATCAAATAACCTGCTTATCGCAAATCTTCCACCACATTTGCAAAAGAGGGGGACGTTGGAGGCTTATGCCGCAGGGGTGAAGGAATGAGACACCTGAACGACGATCGATGCCAGCAGGGAACGCAAGCCTTGGCTTCACGTGCCACCACGAAGCGCAGTCTTTAATTTTTTTGTTTTGCTGTCGCATACTTTCCGTTTTGCGCGCCGTCGAAACGAGGGCGCGACATGGCTCCCCTTGTAAACTAGAGGTCCAAATCTGACTTGCTGTGGATAGTCCAACGGGAGGTAAGGCGTATATGAAAGGCTTTTTACGGTGGTCGCCAGGTACACCAGCTTAAGCTGGTCCAAGCTGACTGTCTGTTCACAGCCATTTTGTAGAAGAGTGGTAGTTTATTGGTAGGAGAAAAGACGTGGATTGGTTCGTCATAGGCTGGCGTTAAAGGTGGTGTGACCGCGTCGTGGCGCATGAAGACGTGTGTGAAAGTGGCCAGATCAGGCTGGAGAAATATTGCCTTGGACGAATGTGTCTCCTGGAGGGGCTTCGGATTGCAGAAATTGAGCAGGTGAATTCATCGATGCAGGCCTCAAGTCGCAAAATCACCGTGTCCCTTGGTTGTAAGACAGTATTCATAAACTGGGTGGTCATTTCGTGAACCTCATAGCGAGCTGCGCTAGTCTGTAAAGGTTGACGTCGCCAGTCGCCGCGAAGAGGACACGTATTGGCTGGGAAAGACGTGAGAGGAAGAACGCGCGACGCAACGCTTTTTGGGTTGAGATGGCTTGCTCGCCAAGCAGCTGTCGCATTCAGCGCTGTGGTAGGAAGGGGCGCCTGTCACCAAGGTCACTCTCTGCGAGGAGCTGCTGCAGGCGGACATCTTCAGAAAGCATAAATCGCTCCAGAACCTTGGTCTTAAGGTTATAATAAGGCATCGTGTCCGAGGAGTTGGACCAGACGTCGGAGAGCTCGCTGCCAACATCAGGAGGAAGGACTGAGGCTACGTGGTAGTAGCGGGGCTTCTTCGAGGTAATGTGATACAGCGAGAATTGCGCCTCAAGCTGGTGAAACCAAATTGTGCGCTCTGGGGCGAGATAGATGGGAGACGCCGTTGCACCACCTAGACGTCCTGCAGACTCTGTGAGGCTTGTTCAGTTGAGGGCGTGTTCGGATCAGTCATTTTCTTCCTCCTAAATCACCTTTTGTAGGCTTACACCGCAGGAGCGAAGGAAAGAGACGCCTGAACGCAATCGACGTCAGCAGGGAACGCGAGCCTTGGCTTCACGGGCCATTACCTAGCGCAACCTTTATTTTCTTTTGTGGTCGCGCACTCTCCGTATTGCGCGCCGTCGAAAAGATGCCGCTATAACGTCATTCAATTTCTCGAGGCAGCGGTGAACGTTGATCTCGCGATCTCCTGTTCATTAGACAGGTACTTTAACCAACTAAGCCACGGTGCCAGCGTGGGCATCGCGTTCAAGCAGTGGCACGATAGTGTAATATAAAACTATTACTCTATGGTGCCACTTTTCAGAGTATTGGGATCCATACTCAAAAAAGAGAGTCAGATGTCAACAAATGCCTCGAGGCACCACGTAGATTTGATCTCACGCTCTCCTGTTTACTAGGCAGGTGCTTTAAACTAGCCATGGCCCCTATTTTTTATTGCCGTCCTTTGGCCAACAAAAAAATATACACATTTAGAGAAAAACACACAGCACGATCAAATGTTTTAGGACCACATAACGGCACAGCCACGGATCCATTCAAATGTTTTATAGACAATAAGTCCACAAGTGGCAACCCTTGTCACGTGCATTCCTGCAAAATCAGTGCCTCTACAAAATCTCTCAATTTTTCTTCAAGGTATTGCCTAAGTGCTCTTACATCCACATCGAAGTGTCTTATAGCCATTCTCCACTTGGAAATGCTATGAAGAGCTATAAGCATGACGATGTCGAAAGGCATGCCGTCATCACTTTGTATTGTCAAGAAGCATATCCCATGGAAAACAAGCGGAAAACCTTTTTTGATCGTGCGCTGAAGCACATCCAATTGCAAGACTGCGTTCCAACATTGCAGGAATACATTCTCAACGGTTTTCTCCTGTCGCCATAATGTATAGTGTGTGCCCCAAGAAAAAAAGAGACCACTTTCAGCCAACCAAGACCTGACGGTCAGGGTACCGGTGTGTAGTTTAAAGATGTATTCCTAATACCTGCTTGTAATGGCATGGCCTCAACGCGTTATATTACGTTGTGACCATGACCTACTCGGTAAAGAGACCGATACAAAGGCATAAGTAAAACCACATCAATGAGATCCTTGACTGCTTTTCACGGTTGACTTCACCCAAGCATCCGAGAGAAGACCATGCTAGCAGAAACCTACAGGAGAGCACAATTTTGCGAAAGAAGTCATAAATACCTTCGGGCAAGCTGTTGCTTAAACCAACCACTATGTTGGGCAAGTGTTGCCTCAGGCGAACTTGAGAAAAAGTGCGCAGGAACGGGTTTCTCCCATCCCTTACAAAAAAAGCGACTTAATGCCTGTCTCAAAAACAAATGAGTCAAGCCCAGTCTTTCATTACGCACTTAAAGAAATATATTTGTGCGACCTGACTTCTCCCATGACGATGCCCACATGAACACTGCAAACACACGGTGAATTCTTTGGATGATAGCCCTTAAATAATGTAAGACTTGAACAATATACCAATTATTGCTCTCTAAGAATATACTGAGTATTGTGGCTTTTGAAAACATCGACTGATCCCAGCCGTTACACTAATTTACTTTTGTCCACAGTGTAGTCGCTTCACTCCTACAAATTAAACCACTGTCTCTGCAGCATTGAAGGGGAGCACCCAAGTATTTCACCTGTGCGGTAACACAAGGCATGTTGGCAAAAGTGTCAGGTGTTTCCGGCCAATCGCCACGCCAAAAGTGAAGGCTTTTGCTACAGTTTACCGTGCTACTACTAGGAGCACAGAAACATTCAACACATTTTACTGCTTGCGTTATACTGTCTAATCAGTGCTAAACTTAACAATATTGTCTGCATGAGCCAATCGTTGGACTTCCACCCAAAGCAGGTTAAACCCACGGGTAAAGTCGTTCTCCATTACATTCAAATAAAAGGTTCTATGTACAAACAAAACAATAGTGGCCACGGAGCGCAATATTGGCGGACCAAACGCTGCACTTGGATGCACTCCCCCGCCTTCTTATTGATGATTAGCCGCGTTGAGCAGTCTAGATACGCCATGGTGATCCCCTGTCTAATTATTTTACCTAAGTTCACATGATCTTTAATGCACAATAAAACTTCATGCGGCACCCTGTCGAAAGTTTTCTCGTGGTCGTTTTAGAGCAAAGCCACTCGTGCACCCATTGCGTCGCAACACTAGAGGGTATACACCTTGCCACGTGTATGTTGGAGAAGATAGTTCCGCCTGTATTACTGCACGTCTGACGGGCCCAAGAGTCCCGTAATGACTGTTTGCAACCTCTTAGCTACGATTTTCATTGATATTTTGTAATGTACATTTGTGAGGTGAATCGGACGGTAAGAAGTAACTTTGCGCAGGGCCATGGGGTCTTCTCATTTCGGTATTACAATAGTGGGAGAAGATCAAAAAGACGTGGGTAATACTTTCAGCTCAAACGTCTCGTTTTATACGTCAGCAAAGACGGGAGGATTGCTGCTTTTAAATATTTCTAAAAGGCGGAAATTAGATCATCAGAGCCCGGGGACTTCCCCAGATGCATATTTTCAATGGCACATATAACGCCCTCTTCCGTGATCAGTTCCTTCAATATTTTTTTTCGCATTGTTGTCTAACTTTGGCATCAGTGTTGAACTGAACTGTTGAACCATTCCACATCAACAGAGCAGGCGGCTAATAAGTCACTGAAGTACCCGAAAAAAGCGCACTCAATATCTTCTACTGCGTCATTGACCTTACCACCTAAATCAATTACTGGGATGTTAAACCCAACATATCAATCAATCAACCTAAATCAATTACTGTTATCGGATTACGACGCGCATGCCACTTTTCAGAGCCCTAAGGTCATTTTGACGGTGCCTCTCGCGTTATCAGTGTTTCAGCCCTTGCCCACACCATAGCACCGCGATATATTTCTATATCACACTGTGATAAGTTACGCTTCAATGTGCGAATATTGTCTATGAATATGCCGGGCATCCTGAATTCTTCACTACCAAGTTTTTCCGAGTGCCTGCGCATATGCTTGTCTTTTGCTCCTTTTTCTCTTCTGTCATAAACTTTTCATCACTCAGCATGCAAGTTCGAATTCGATTTTCACAGCGGCCACTCGAAGTCCCTCTTCTCTTCTTTCGTGCTTGCTTATGGAAAGCTCACCAAGCAGGGATTGCTAAAAGAATCTGCGTCAACACGGCATTCCTTGGAAAATGGCAACAAATTAAGACTCACGCATGCTCTACGAAGTCGGGCGTGGCTGGCTTACTTAAAGCTGGTGTACTGTGCAGTCTGTCTACCAGAGAGACATGCAGCCACGTCTTCTAAGCCTTGGTCTCTTGAAATATTGCTTAGAACCATGGTACTTGCATCCTTGTATTGTCGAGTGCTATTATATCTCTGGCTTAAACAACGCAGTTTTAGTCTCCAACAATAATAAGTAGCCTATTACACTAGGCATAGTCCTTCATCTGTTCGAAAATTCACGTATTTCATGACCAACAGTTGCTGCGAACAAAGAAACTACACGCTATTCTAAGGATGAAAACAAAAGATCACATACAACGAGCCGGCCAGACGGACACGACGTTACGGCGTGTAATTTAGCACCTAAATTGTGTCGAACGAAAAGCACCCAGCTGGAAGAAGTTCTTATGGTAGGCTAGCTATAGCGTAGCAACGCACCAACGATTGGAGCACCATGCCCCCATTCTCCTCGTCCTCATCGACCATAGTATCCTGTAATGCCTAAATGTCAAGCTCCAGGTCGCTCATTACTCGCTACATCTAACACTGCTTTCTCCTTGAGGCTATAGGCCACGCACATTTAACGTAGCCACACTGACTGAATTGTCTATTTGTATCAATGTGAGGCTAAGAAAAACCCAAGGGCATGGTGCTTACCTAACATCTGTACCTCCTTCCTGAATGCTTCACCCCGCTAAAGTCCCCACGGTGGCGAAGGCGGTGGTTTCGTAGTCTTGGGTTCCGCCGAGATGTTCGGCCGTGCCCAAGTGAGAGGTCGCCTCAGGGGAGTCATCTTGGCGGGTACTTTCCTGTCGCAACGACGTTGGGCTCCGTCTTGTCTATCGTGTCATGAGGATGTTTCCCCGTCGCACTTGTATTGTCGCTGTTAACCCCAGTCATCGGTTTCGGCTCGGAAGAGGTCTTGATAGCTTCGCTGGAAATAGTGTCGTCACCGTTGCTTGCATCGACCAATTCACTTCTACCGTCTACGCCTTCGTTGGGATGCTTGACTTCGGGTGCTTACCTGGTGCAGCACACAAGCCCTCCTCTTGAAAGGTTGACAACCCGTCTTGGGCAGCCGAGCTCAGGCTCGCTCCTGCTGTTTCCTACGGGTGTTCCCTGTCGATGAGGTGCTCCAGCACGTCATTTGCCTGCATTGGTACGGTCATGGTGGCGTATGTTCTTGCGCACTCCGCCTCTTTGTGCCTAAATCTACAACAACGATTACAAGGGAGCACTCTCCCTTCCCGACCTATGTGCCAGGTAACCTTGCAACCTAGGCACAGCGGCGCACCGCCCGGGTAAACGAGAGTAAACTCTTCTGCTATGTTCAACTGATGCAAAATGTCGTCAACTTTGACGTTGGAATGTAACTTTAAGCCCACTGAACGCGTCTTTGAGCTGTTTCTGGTGACGCCTCGCACTCTCCACTTCTCCCGCGTCACCTCTAAAACTTTCCCATAGGCAGTCAAGGCTACGCGCACGTCTTCATAGCTCACGCGGGGCAGCAACCAATGCATGTTAAAGTGAACCTCGCGGTTATTGGGTTTGATGAGCAAACATGGGAGATTCTTTACCTTTATGACGACAGTGGAGAGCAGTTTCTAAGCGGCGACTGCACTCGTCATTGTCACAACCCACACATGGTTCATCTGATACGCCCCCAACGCCAAAACGTCGGCGAGCGCACCAACTGTGGCCAAAGTGTCCCTGTAGTCTTCGACGCGGTGGGGCCAGGCTCTTGGATCACCATGCATGGAAAGAGTGTTCACAAGGATGCGTCCGGAAGGCATATTGAGCTTTATAACCTGATAACTGTCAGAAAGACGCGCAAAAAACCTGCTACCATGGCCCGCCCTAGCCACTGAAAGCACTCCGTTGGAACCAAACATCCCTCGAACGTGTCGCTTAAAAGCCGGAAGAGAAGTGCCCTAAGCCACGACACCAGTGAGGGCATCGACTTCCGGCAGTGGCACCATAGAGTGACATACAAATTAGAAGTATTACTTTATGGCGTCACCATTCAGAGTATTGCAATCATACTAAAAAAAGAGAGAGACAGGCGTCAACAAATCACTAGAGGCACCGATGAGATTTGAACTCCCAATATCATGTTTACTTGACAGGCGCTTTAACCAACTAGGCACCGGCGAAGTTATCGCGTTTGGACAGGGACACTATTCGAAGTAGATTGAACCACATTTAAAGAAATAGAAATATCAAAAAAAGCCTCGAGGCACCGCCGAAATTTGAGCTCACGATATGCTGTTTACTGGACAGGTGCTTTAACCAACTAAGCCACGGCGCCGGCGCAGGCGCCACGTTCAGGCGGTGACACCACTCAAACTATTTCGAACTATATTTCAAAAACAAAGAAAAAAAAATTAGAGACGTTAGTCTTGACTTTCGAGGCACCAGTGCGATTCGAACGCATGATCTCCTCTTTACTTGAGAGGCGCTTTTACCAACTAAGCCACGGCGCCGGCGTAGACGTCGTGTTCAGACAGTGAGACCATTCTAAGTATTTCAAACTGTATTTTAAACACAAAGTATAGAGAGATGTTAGTCTCGACTCTCGAGGCACCGGTGAGATTTGAACTCTCGATCCCCTGTTTACTAAGCAGGCGCGTTAACCAACTAAGCCATGTTTTTTTTCTTTATTACCAAGTTGCGATACAAATCAAGGAAAGGAAAGATTGATAAAACAAACATTAAACACCCTTTGGTCAATGCTTGACGGATGGTTGATGGATTATCAATCTGTTCAAGAGTTCACACCAGTCTGGTTTGTCCATCTTATGTTTAAGATTTTCACGGATTTTAACAATGCTCTCATTGAAGTATTCTCTCGGTGACAATATACAGATGTCTTAACAGCGCACTGCCATTCGAGGCTTCTAAAGGCTGGGTAGCATCATCACCATGAGCGTATCATACAGCGCGCTATCTTCCCTGATCACTGGCAGAAAGCGTATACGCCGTATTCTTTATTCATACATATCCCCGCTTTGCCAGAGGCGTTACAGCAGGGGGGTTACAAAGTTGAAAAAAATACATCTTCATTAACACTGCACACTTGCTTAGATGTCAAACAATTCCATTCGTTAATAGTTTTAACAAAAAACGAGTTTGAATACAGGTTCGTCCTGGCCCGGCACGGCTTTATTTTGTGTATGTGGTCTGTACGTTGAGATATGTAATCTGGTCTTTTTAAGTAAGTGTCGCTGTCTAGTCCCGTTTTTTTATGAAATATCTGGTATAAAAGCTTCAAACGCAATTTTTTGCGACGGGACGACAGTAACTCCCAGTTTAACTCCTTTTTCATTTCGGTACAACTCTGCTTTTGTCCGTACCGACCCAAAACAAACCTGGCTGCTCTGTTTTGTATTTTTTCTAATTTATTTATCAAACCTGTTTGTGTTGGGTCCCAAAGAGTACAGGCATACTCCAAGATTGGACGAATACAAGTGAGGTAGGCCGTGCTTCTAAGGTTAGGATCTGCACATCTCAAATTCCTTTGAATATAATTCAACGCTATCGCGGCTTTGGAAACCACATAATCCACATGTGCATTCCAGGAACAATCATGCGACAGCAATACACCCAAATATTTGTACGAGTATTTTTTATCTAATTTATTTCCTCCTAGACAAAAATTTGCATCAAATATTTTTTTCTTCTTTGTAAAACACACATGAACGCACTTATTTGTGTTTAACTTCATTTGCCACTTAAGGCACCATTGATGAATACGTGCAAGATCAGACTGCAATTCAAGGACATCATGTTCTTTCTGAATTTTTCTGTAGACTACGCAATCATCAGCAAAGAGCCGTATACTTGAGCTTATATCTTTGTTAATGTCATTTATAAAAATTATGAATAGCAGAGGCCCCAATACAGATCCCTGGGGGACGCCCGAAGTGACCTCTAGAAATTCCGACTTAGTACCATTCAGGACAACACATTGGCGGCGTTGTGACAGGTAATTCTCTATCCAATTAAAAATTCTCTCATCTATATTAAATATTCGTAATTTTTCGAGGAGCAGAGGATGCGAAACAGTGTCGAAAGCTTTACTGAAATCTAAAAAGATGCAGTCTGTTTGCCCACCTAGATCAATTTCGGATACTAGATCGTTGTAGAACTCGAGAAGTTGGGTCGTACAGGAAAAGCCCTTACGAAAACCGTGTTGAGTCTTTGTTAACAAATCGTAATCTAATAAATGCTTCATTAGAGCCTTATATATTACATGTTCAATGATTTTACATGATATCGAGGTAAGCGAAATAGGTCTATAATTCGTGACATCTTTTTTAGGACCTCCTTTGTGGATCGGGACTACATTTGCCACTTTCCAGTCTTGTGGCAACTGGCCAGTGCTTAGTGATTTTTCAAAGATCAGGTAAAGGTAGAGCGAAATGGGGTTAACGCACTGTTTTAAAACTCTTGGAGAGACACCGTCAGGGCCGATAGCTTTACTGTCGTCGAGATTCCTGAGCAAGGCCTCAATACCGCTGACACTAATTACAAGAGGTTCCATGAGAGGAACACTGCTACTTGTCAAGGATGAGCTCAATGCAGATTTAGGAAGAAAAACGGATTGGAAGTAGTTATTTAGGCACGTGGCTTTATCCGTATCATTGGAAAGAGTGCGTCCATCGAAAATAAGTTCATTTATTCCAACCGGATCAGACCCACATCCCTTTAGATATTGCCAGAAAGGTTTAGGATTTGTACTCATATTTTCATTCAATCGTTTAAAAAAATGCTGCTTTGCATTTACTGATTCTTCTTTATATTCACGTGTTAGCTCCTGTAGCTTCTTATAATGAACTTTACCTTTCATTTTTTTGTATTTTTTGAATACCCGTCTTCGTTTCTTAATTAGTTTCAGGATACTGTAAGTCACCCACGGTTTTTTACGTTTCTTAAGCTTAGCCGAATCCATACTTGGTATGTACTGCTCTGAGAGTTCGAGTATCTTATTTTTAAATGTGTTCCACAAATACTCTACACTGTGTTCCTCTACCAAGCATTCAAATACAGGCAAATAATCAAGAAGCCTTGCGGAAATTGACGAATAGTCGCCTTTGTCAAAAAAGAACAACTTTCTTCTGATACTCTTCGTGATTTTTTGAATTTTTGTTATAACGCCTGCTACTACAACCTGATGGTCACTAATGCCTGGAATGATATCAACGTTACTTACTAAATTAGGGGAGTTACAAAAGAGAAGATCAAGGGTATGCTTAAGTCTTGTGGGTTCTAAAACGTACTGTATCAACCCAAAAGTGTCAACAATGTTCTTCATTTCTAGGTTATTACGGCTGGCATGCAGCACCTCGCATGAGTGACTTCGCCATTTTAGATCGGGTAAATTAAAATCACCCGCTAATAATATCGTACGGTCAGACGCCTGTGAAACGATGTCACCTAATAATTGCAAAATACTGGAGTTCGCGGCGGGCGGTCGATAAAACGTCCCAGCTACAAAAGAAAAATTGTTACTGACTGTAACAGTACACCAGACAGATTTGACAGCGTCATTACCGATATCAAGATTAGCGGATGAAAGGGACGAGTGAACTAACAAGAAAACACCACCCCCATGATTCGGCCTATCTTTACGGTAGGCAGTATAATTGTTAGGAAACACTTCATGATCAGAGATGGATGGGTTGAGCCAAGATTCTGTACCGAACACGACATCGGCCTTCACGGTATCAAGCAAGCCAGCGAATTCGTCTATTTTGTTTATTACACTTCGGCAATTCACTACTGCAATAATTAAATCACGATGAACGCAGATGGTACAATTTTCCTGTCATCGTTTAGACAAGGCAACGACTTCTTCCTTTTCATCATCCCAAGTAAATGCTCTGCCGTTTATAATCAGTTTATCGGCTTTTAGCTTAACCAGGTTTTTCTTATCCGCCCTTTTCGCTTTACCATATTCCCAAAGCTTCTTTCGTACAGTGCGCGTTTCGAATGAATAGTCCTGCTCAATGCTGTACTGTGTACCTTTCAAATTCTTGGCTTTTTTAAGGACGACCTCTTTTTCCTTATCAGATGAAAAGTTCACAATAATTGGCCTTTTTTTCCGTTCATTAAAACGACCTACGCGATGTGCCCTTTGAACTGATGTCAGTTCGTATCCGAGTTGGGCAGTGCAGATGCCCTTAACGAGGGCCTCAGACTGTTCCCAAGTTTCATGCTGGTCATTATCGTCTATCCCGTAAAACACAAGGTTCATTCTACGGCTTCTGTTTTCGAGGTCGATATTTTTCTTTTGAAGAATTCGCATCTGATGAGTTAGATTCTTTATTACAGTGGCTTGCTCATGTACCAATTTCATGACGCTTTCTATATGGCCCTCGGTCATCTCTAGCTTGCTCTTTATTTCAGCTATGTTAGTATCACTGTTAGTTATCCTAGTATCAATATTCTCTAACTTACTCATAATAGTATCCTGCAACTTCTTCAAATAATCCATTTCACCTTTATCGAAAGGCCCAGGATTGAGCTCAATGTCTCCAGAAAGTAGTAGAAGAAGAGCAACATATAGCACTCGGTTCACAATAAAGCGAAAACGCTTCCCATTAACTCCAGTGCACACTCGCACCGTGGTGCTCGCGACACATGCCTTTGTGGGAGGAGCCGGCAACGCTAAAAGTGCTTTAGGAATTTCAAGCATACGAACAGCACTAACCTGCAAGAGCAGAAGTGTTTTGAGCTTCATGTCGGCAAGCGTGCCGGCTCCAATTCCCACGCAGCCAAGGTGTCGCGCAAATATATACGCCAGTTCTGGGTCACATGATGTTCCACACATGCAGCGACTGTCGCCGTCGTAATCGCTCACGCAAGCGGCCCAACAAGGATCGCAGCACTCCTCGTCCAGCGATGAAGATGCTCGAGCTGATGACGCTTTGCGTGATGTATCCGCAGATGGGATGGCAGAACACACGTGTACCGTATGCCCGCCGAACGGCTGATGCGCAGTTTCCGTCCAAAAGACCGCAAAAACCTGCAAGAGCAGAAGTGTTTTGAGCTTCATGTCGGCAAGCGTGCCGGCTCCAATTCCCACGCAGCCAAGGTGTCGCGCAAATATATACGCCAGTTCTGGGTCACATGATGTTCCACACATGCAGCGACTGTCGCCGTCGTAATCGCTCACGCAAGCGGCCCAACAAGGATCGCAGCACTCCTCGTCCAGCGATGAAGATGCTCGAGCTGATGACGCTTTGCGTGATGTATCCGCAGATGGGATGGCAGAACACACGTGTACCGTATGCCCGCCGAACGGCTGATGCGCAGTTTCCGTCCAAAAGACCGCAAAAACCTGCAAGAGCAGAAGTGTTTTGAGCTTCATGTCGGCAAGCGTGCCGGCTCCAATTCCCCGGTATGGCGGTACCGGTAACTCTTTTTTCAAGGTACGTTTTTGCATGTCCCACAAAAATAGCGCTTCAGAACAATTCAAGAATATACGTTCGATCGTCTCAGCCTTTCTACATCTACGACAATTGATTGTCCATGACACAGAAATCCCTTTCTCTTTTAGCAAATGCTTCAGAGGCGAAGTTCCATTGTGTAGCTGAAAGAAAAAGGTTTTCCAAGACGCACGAATTGGCATTCTCTTCACTCGTTTGCACACATTTGCATCATAATTTTAACCATTTATGGCTCGAAAAAAAAACGGAAGGGGTAATGTGACGACTATAACATCTTTATACAGTTTTTCCTAATGACGCTGCCAAGATACTCTAATAAGAAACACGCTTGCAAAAATCAAAAAGACTATACCACTTTACGTAGGAATCCTGTTATTCGTGATCAAGTTGCTTCTTTGATCCCGCAAAAATAGGAATCGAGACACTACCTGTTTCAAAAATAAGTGTGCTAAACCGAGGCCGCCTGCCTTCAGTGGCCGAAATAAATTAGTGCGGCTCGTTCGTTCCAAAGCTGAGCCCCATATATACACTGCGAAATCTCCGTGCAATTTCTGTATACTTGCTTTAGAGATACATACCAACTGCAGTACATACCACATCTTCGCAACAAGAACAAGAATACAGACTGTAGCTCGTGTGAATATAGACAAGTTTCGGCCTCTTAATTTGGCTGCATTCTCCTTCGCGCCATCAATTGACTGTTGCCAATCAGTTTTTTATTATGCTAATGTAAACGTACGCCAAGGTACTTCGTTGCATCGTGGTCCACGTCATGTTTTGGTAACGTAGATGAGTACCTTCAAAGCTTCTATTACAAAAACCCAGCGATTTGCTCCAGTTTACTGCACTTCCGGTCATGCTACAAAATTTCGCAGTCACGTCAACCACGCTGCCAACACTTCAATTATCTTCAGAAAATATAACAATGTCATCTGCGTAGGTAAGTAATTTTATTTCGCTCATGTTTACCCTAAATACTTTATTAATATTATTATCACGAAGGCAATGTCTCGCGGAAAGCTTTTTTTTCTTTTTGAGCTAAAGCTAGATTTCTTTCTTTGCCAGATTCTCTAGTTAGAGGCGCTATTCAACGACTTTTCCCGAGGAGGGAGCTCCGACGATGAATGAGTGTCTGGAGAAGAAAGCTCCAAACGGTCGGTAACTGAGCACCCCACGCGCGAAACCAGGCACTGCGCAGTATTCCCGACCAGGCTGCAGAAATTAGGTGATTTCCTCCTCTTCTGACCCCTACTACCACGACCCAAACGAGCGAGCTGCCGCTTTCGTCCTCCGGGGCAATTGGGGAGTGACATTTGAGCAATTTTTTGCGCGTCAAGGTCGTTGTATAGAATGTGCCCGTTTCAAAAAGCTGCTACAGTTTTGTTGCGACGCAGGCTTCACGTGACCATGAAAACTTGTGATGGGATTGGTAATCCTCGACTTGCCTGATTGGCCCGCGCACCCGTGGATGCTGGAAAGCCCTATTTAAGCAGTGACTCGGGGCTTTTTTGGGGTGAGCGGACTCGGGGTCAACTGCGCATTTCACTACCTGGAGACCAGTCATGCAAGCCGAAGGGTATGCCATCATTTTCCGTGTTTTGTATTTGTGACTTAGTGTATTGTGTAAATTTAAGTTGTATTAGATAAATAAACCCCCAATGAGTGCTACCCGAAATCATCGTGTCGACTTGTCATCGCTTGCCTGGGCAGAATCGCTCCCACACTTCGTCTGGATGGTCATCAGATGTGTCTACCTTAAATAACCCTGAAGTTTCGCTACAAAGTGGTGGAGGTTGCTCAGTAGCGATATTACAGCTCTGCAGTTATGCCCCGAGTCAATAACAAGCATTAAAAACAACCTCGGACTTTTCTACTGCGACGGAACCTCCTACCTTCCTCTCCGCGATGTCTACCCCCCAAGCAAAATCTTTCGTCAGACGCCCAGTGTTCAGAGGCGCACCAAAGGAATCTATTTCTGAGTGGCTACTTTACTACCAACATGTAGCGTCATTGAACAATTGGGACGAAGTCACAAAGCCTAAATTTTTATATATGGCCTAAGACAGTGATGCGAAAAAATGGCTCACTACTCAAATTCTAATGGGAGCCCCAAGTTCACGGGAAGAGTGGACGGCGCTCTCTAGGACTTCATTCACCAGTCGGCACTCGATTGAGGTCGCTCATGTGCGGCTACGAAACCGGATCGAACTGCCGTCTGAAACCCCTGAGCACTATTATTTTGATGTTGTTCAGCTTTGTGCTAAGATAAACCCATCGATGACAGAGGAAGATTGGTTGCGACACCTTTTGCGCTGTTTCCGACCGGATATTCAGTAAAAAAATTATAATTGCGAACCCGGAAACCTGCGCTGATTTCCACTAGATTTTGCAGCGCATAAACCAAGCAGCCCTGATGAGCCTTGCGTCAGGGCTCCAGCCGATTGGCACATACTATTCTACGGGCATGCAGATGTGGATGCAAAACATCGTACCTCTGGTTGGAAGTGCACCCACCGCAGTAACAATACAGCCCCCTCTGTGTGTCACCAGCTGCGCCGCGGCCGAGTTGCGTTGCCCGCGGGAGGCTGCCGACCGCGAAAAAGACCCAAAGACAATAGCTAACTCCATCACGCCGCTTTCTGACCGGCTCAAAGGCATCTGGGACGAGATGCGTCGCCCTCCAATGCCTTGGTCACCACGAAACTCCCGCACCAACGACGGCCGTACCCGATGCCAAATTTGCCCGCGCATAGACCACACAGTGCAACAGTGCTGGCAGCGGTTTTGAAATGGCAGGAATCATCAAGCGGTGCCCCTTGAAAGCCAGAATGGACAGCACAATCCCTCGGGAAACGAGTACGGCTGGGCCTAGGAGGCCAGCTCGGCCACTCTATCGGCACATTGTCGGAAAGTCAGCGTCTTGCAGTCCCCACTCGTGCAAATGGTACAGATGCACAACTCGTAATTGACACCGGCTTCTCCATAAATGTAACTTTAGAAGAATTAACCAACAAAATAGGTGCTACATTCAAATTGAGAAAGTACTTATTCATCAAAAGAATTGGGGGAGATGTGCTCACCCCCCACCGTTAAGCCGAAGTAAGACTGGAATTTGGCACCACCAATAAGCCTGAGAAATTTCAGGTAGCCCGTGCAAGCTGCTAGGTGGCCTTTATTTTTGCAGAGCAGCACGACTTCTTATTGATTTCTCGAAGAAAGAGCTCGCACTCAATGGGGAGGTTTTCTGGCTACGTGTAAACTCAGGTGCCCCTGAACAAAATGATATCCTTAAAGTGCGGTATACCACGAGCACATTCGTATTGAACCACGCACAGAGGTGGCTCTTGAACTGAAAGTCGCAAGAGACGGGGTTCACCTTGTCGAACCGAACAGCACGCTCAGAAGCGGACAAGTGGCACGTACAGTAACAAGGATTGTACATGGGAGAGGCCTCATTCGTATTGCTAATCCCACCATGTCACCAGTAAATCCCCTCGGTGGAACAAGGCTCGGATGGGCTGCGTACATTCATGTCGGACAGCTAGCAATTACGGCTCCACAGAATGATCGAGTGCCCTAAGAATTTGATATAGAGACTGAGGATCACCTACAGTTATCTGAACGAGAGGCTGCTGTCGCTCATTGAGAAGTACCTTCATCTTTTCACAAGCACTGATAACCCCATCCGGCAAGCGCATGTCGGTGAACACGTGATTGACACTGGCGATTCTCGACTCATTCATCACCACCCATATCGTTATTTTTTTTGAAAGGCAACAAATTGAGCTACAAGTTGAAGAAATGCTTCGCGATGGGATCATAAGAGAATCACTCAGTCCTTGGCCATCGCCTGTCGTCCTCGTGAAGAAGCCAAATGCGACTTGGCGTTTCTGGGTCGACTTCCGAAGGGTTAATGAGGTCGCTAAAAAAGATGTGCACCCCCGCCGCGAATTGATGACTTTTTCGACGTGCTTCAGGGGTCTAAATGCTTCACCACACTTGATCTAACATAAGGCTACTAGCAAGTTGGTATCAAGAAGGAAGATGAGCAAAAGAGCGCATTTGCCTGTGTACGCGGCCTCTATGAATAAAACATTGTCCCGTTAGGCCTGTGCAATGCCCCGGCCACATTCCAGGGAATGGTTAACAAAGTACTTAGCGGCCTCCCCTGGGGGGTTTGTTTGGCCTACTTGGACGACATTGTAATTTTCTCCAAAACCATGGCAACTCAATTGGAGCATTTGAAAAGTGTTTTTTCGGCATTGGATTCAGCAAACTTGCGACTCACAAAAAAATGTAGCTTCGCCCATCAGAAAATAAATATCTCGGAGACATACCCACAGGTGAAAGTATACGGCAAGACCCAGACAAAGTAGCAGCCATCAAAAATTCTACAAGCCACGAAATAAGATGGGTGTGCAGAGTTTTCTTGGAATTTTTAACTACTATCGGCCTTTCATCAAAAATTTTTCTCACATTTCTTGACCTCTGACAAACTTGACTAAAAAGGATGCTCTTTTTGCCTGGGATGTGGCTTGTGAAGCGATGATGCAATCTCTCAAAGAGAAGCTGATCACAGCCCTAGTTTTGCGTCAGTTTGAGCCGGGAAAGCCAACAGAGGTGCACACTGTTGCCTGCGATTACGGCATTGGCACCATCCTTGTTCAAAAAATCGGAGCTCAAGAACAAGTCATCGCATATGTCAGTCACCACCTTAACAATGCTGACATGAACTACAGCAAGACTGAAAAAGACTGCCTCACCGTTGTGTACGCCTGCGGACAGTTTCAGCCGTGCATCTTTGGCGCTAAATTCACTGTAGTTACTGACCAAGCGAGCCTGGTTTGGCTGATGAAAGTGAGGAATCCGAACGGTCGTCTCATGCGCTGGTCACTATTGCTTCAGGAATTCGACTTAACTTTGCGACACCGCCCTGGCCTCAAGACAAAATGCCGACACGCTGTCCCGCTTTCCTCACGATCCCGCGCCGGTATGCGGACAAAACCCTTTACCTTCGCTGGTGAAAAATTCACCGCTTTCAGTCTTACGCGGCACGGGAAACACTGACATCCCTGGAGACGCTGCTGGGATGCCGATGAGTGCAGACGCGTGCACATCGAGCTCCGTATGTTCTTGTCTTTTCTGTATGGTTCAACCCCTTGAATCGTCCAGAAATTGCCACAGACGTATAGGGGAGGTGCTCCGGTATCGGTGGACTCCAGTTTCACTGAAATCGGACCATTTTTCTTGTTTTTACGGCCACTTCTTCGTTCGCCCATGTGGAGCCTTCGCTACCTCTAGCGTCCAGTAGAGGAGCGGCGGCGACGACGCCGGGAGACGCTCGCCCGAAGACGACAACCACGGCGTTGCCGCGGTTGCTGACGGCTATGGACTCGACTGGGGAGTCGCAAACAGCGTCCGTACGACAATCCGAACCAGGTTTGGGTGAAGAAGTCATGGACTTTGCCGCGCAAAACCGGGATGAAGCAGCACTGCCTGGGAACTGCAACGCGGCGTCCACGCACGCCGACGCAGATTTTTCCGCCCCAACGGAGACCGACCGCACAGAGGAGGGATGGCAAATATCCCGATCGCTCAGAGCGAAGAAGAAACAGGCGAAGGAGCGGAAATTTCAACAAGGAGGGGACTTCTCCGCAGGCAGCAGACCTACGACGGACAACCAGCCAAAGCGCCGGGGTCGACCTACAAGACGGAGGCCCCCAGCACTACCCAAGGACGATCTGAAAGTAGTCTTCCGACCTCACCAGGGACTGCCTCTGAAGAATGTGACCACCCAAGCGATTTCCGACGCTATAGTGGAGGCTTGCCAAGGAAAAGTCAGGTGGGATCAGTTTATTCTCCGCATCCGACCGGGGTCCAACATTGCGCTAGCGTCGACTCCAGACACGACCGTCGCGATGGCGATGAGAGGCGTCACGTCTTTGAATATCAACGGAAGACCACACCCGGTCAACGTCTACGTTACGGCAGGTGAAGGAACCAAAAAAGGTGTTATTCACGGTATAGAGCCGGACACCCCGTCTGAGACCATCAAAGCGAGCATCCGTTTTCGCACCCAGAGCGTGACGCTGGTCGACGCTCGGATGTTGGGAGACTCTCAGAGTGCCGTCTTGACTTTCTTCGGGGACATTCTACCAAGATATGTTTACTACAGAGGAGGTGAGAAGGAGTGTATTCCTTTTCGTAACACCGTCCAATTCTGCCGAGCGTGTGGGGAGGTTGGCCACCGCACCGACGTGTGTCCGCAGCCAGACTCACCCGTGTGCCATACCTGTGGAATGCGCAACCCCGAAGTAAATCATAATTGCACTCCGACATGCGCAATTTGCACGGGAAACCATATCACTGGAGACCGCAGTTGTCTGAAACGTCTCAAGCCTATTCGCAAGCAAGCAGCGAAACCACCCAAAAAACCACACAAGCCAGCCCCTCGCTGGTTTCAGTCGGAGGAAGAGGAATCAGAATGGGAGTACGGACGAGGCGGGACCCGAAAGAGCCGTTCCAGAACCCGCACGCCGTCGAAAAACCGTGCCGTGGAGACAGGACAACCAGGACAGCGGCATCCAAAGTCGACTTCGACGCCGAGAGCAATCTCCCAGGACAATCCGAACGCGCAAGCCCTTCCGAGAAGCAAGCCACCGGGGGCGTGTCCTGCACATAGCAACCCACAGGCGGACGCGGGAAGCTATGCGCAAGCCGTATCTCCCACTACCAAACATAAACCCGTTACACCAACGATCACAGAACACCCAGAATACAAGCGGGTAGTAGCTGAAAACAGACAACTTAGAACAGAACTACAGGAGGTTAAGTCTCGCATGGCGCGCCTGGAGTCACTACTAAACCAGTCGAGCAACACGCAAAGCCGGGCGAGCACACCTGTTGTCTCGCAGCCCGTTGCGCAGCCCGTGGAAACGCAACCACCACAAACACCGCCGATAGCGTTCCTAGTTCAACAAATTCAACTTGTTTTTGCCAAACTAGGCCAGATGGAACGCACCATAAGCGACTTGAGTCAGGCGCAGAATCCTCGCAAGAGATCTTGTCAGAGCCCGGGTGCCCCCACCAGACAACCTAAAGAAAGTGGAATAACAGATTCCGAGAATACCAGTCATGGCTAGACACCGTAACAATAAAAAGACCGAGCAAACGGAAATATGGCAGTGGAACTGCTGCTCATTGAGAACAAAACTAGAAAATTTCAAACAGTTTATTGGAGCATCTCCAATCCCTCCTGATATAATCTGCCTTCAGGAAGTAGGCAAATTTCAGAAAAATCTGAGAGGGTACATAAGACATATTAACCCAAAGTACCCACAAGTGGCGACATTTACCAAAAAAGATATAGCATTGAGTGTCAGCTACGTGAGCAATGAGGCAGTGCAACACCAGATAATAACAGTGTGACTAAAAAAACGTGGAGGACCAAAAACAGTGGGGGACAATATATATAGCCCACCTAAGGAGAGACGAGCCGACTTTGAGAACATTATAGCACATGCGATGGGTTTATTGAAAGAGAAAGACAGGTTAGTCATCATGGGGGATTTTAATGCGCCACACAGAAATTGGGGATATAAGCAGGACAGCCCTAAGGGCAAACTCCTTGTAGACCTTGTTGAACGGTATGATCTCTGCCAACTTACACAACCAGACCTACCGACACGGGTCGGGAATAGCTTAACAAAAGACACGTCACCGGACTTAACGTTTACAAATTCTGAAGGAAACGTCTCATGGGCGCACCTCGGAGAAAACTTGGGAAGCGACCACTACATTCTCGGAATAACTATTAATGCCGCCACGACAAGAAGAATGGGGAAAGCGACAATATCTGATTGGAACAAATTTAGGGAGAACGTAGGAGACCAAGGGGAAATAATAGATCTAGGTAACTGGGTGACACAGATAACGGAGGCACACAGGAAAGTGACAAAGGAAATAGAAACAAGCGTGGAAATCCCAGCAGTCGACAAGCACCTGCTACATTTGTGGGACGCGCGGAGAAGCCTCACAAAGCGATGGCGGAAGCAAAAGGTTAATCCCAAATTGAAGATAAGGATAGCTCAGTTGTCACAGGAAGCCAATGACTACGCACGCCAACTAAATAACAGTAACTGGAGGCAATTTAGTAACTCACTTAGAGGGACGTTAGGAACCAAAAAGACCTGGCACATCCTGAGGAGTATGATCGATCCAGGGGCAGCAAAAACAATGACGAACAGGGCTTTAAGAATTCTGGAGAATGAATTTAAAGGTAACGATGACGCACTTATCTACGAAGTCAAGAAATTATATGTTGGACAAGACGCATGTGAAGTGGTACATGGCAAATATGCAGGAAAAGAACAACCAGAGTTAGACGCTCCCATAACATTTGAAGAGGTTTATGTGGCGGCCCAGTCTTTCAAAAAGAATACCACCCCAGGACGAGACAAAATAACAAACTCTATGCTTAGAAATTTGAGTGATGCGGCCCTTCGACGAATAACAGATTTCTTTAATGAAAAGGTATGGGTAGATGGAGGAAACCTTCCAGTAGAATGGAAGGACTCAAACATCATGTTAATACCAAAACCAGGGAAACCAAGATATATAAGAACCTCCGACCAATCTCCCTTACCTCATGCTTGGGTAAGCTTTTTGAAAAAACAATATTGACTAGATTGGCAGACTAAGTAGAGAGAGAGGGTCTGCTACCGGTGAATATGTTCGGTTTCCGACCACATGTATCGGCCCAGGATGTTTTCCTGCTGTTGCAAAATGACGTCATGAACCCAAACAGAGGTTCAAGCGACGAATTCGTACTAGCACTAGATATCAAGAAAGCATTCGATACAATATCACACAAGGTGATAATGGAAGGCCTCGAATCGATTAACTGCGGCCAACGAATATATGAGTATGTCCGGTCATTTCTGACAAGCAGGAAAGCTACCATTTCTTTAGGCTCGGTTACATCTGAAACCTTCGACTAACCAAATAGAGGCACCCCCCAGGGAGCCATGCTATCCCCGATACTATTTAATATCGGCCTGAGAAAGCTCGCATGTGAGCTGGAAAATATAAAAGGTCTAGGAGCAGCTCTTTACGCAGACGATGTCACCTTATGGACAAAGGGTGGCTCTTATGCGGACAAAGAAAACGCCCTCCAGGAGGCAGTAGATAAAATACAAGCTTTCGTGACAGCTGCAGGAATGCAATGCTCGCCGGAAAAAAACTGAAATGGTTAGAATTAGGGCAAGATACGCAAAGAAAAAGGACTTAATACCGGTAGCAGTACTGCTGGATGGGAGACAAATCAGGGAGGCAGATGTAATACGCGTGCTTGGCATGTGGATACAAGGAAATTCGGGAACGTCACACACACTACAAAGGCTACGGGGAACCACGGCGAATGTGGCCCGGATGATCAGGCGGATAGCAAATAGCGAAATGGGACTAGAGGAGAAAGAAACCATTGCACTCGTTCATGCATTTGTGATCAGCCGAGTTACGTACGCGCTACCGTACCAGACAATGACAAACCAGGAGACAAAGCAAATAAACACAATAATAAGGAAAGCATTCAAAGCAGCATTGGGGATTCCGGAAAATGCCAAAACCGAGAGGGTAGAGAAATTGGGCATATACAATACCTTTGAGGAGTATGCGAATGCGGTGCTTTTATCTCAAAAGGAAAGGCTCAATTCAAGCTATCATGGGAGAAGAATTCTGGAAAAGATGGGATATACATTGCGACCGCTATATTGTGACGAGGAAACGGTGCTAATAGATGCGGAAAAACGCACACATTTAACTGTGGCGCCTATTCCCAGAAATATGCATCCGACGTATCACGCAGGAAGGAGGAAAGCGAGAGCAGACTCCTTACGTAAAGCATTTCAGAATAGCTCAGAAGCCGTCTTTACAGACGTAAGTAAAGCGAGCAGAGGGTCACATGTAGTGGCAATTGTAGCACAAAATCGCACCACAATGGCGTCGGTTAAAACTTGTTTCACACGAGTGGCAGAGGCGGCAGAAATAGCCATAGCCATATCTAACGCAGAAATCAGGGGAGAATCAGTGGTTGTGCTCTCCGATTCACAGGCGGCATGCCGAATGTTTCTCCGAGGAACGCTACCTAAAATAGCGTATAAATTTTTGGATAAACCCATAACAGGATACCATCACATTATATGGTGTCCTGCTCACGAAGGTTTGGAGGGGAACGTCGTGGCAGACCGTATAGCTCGAGGCATCACCAACCGAGCGACGGCAGGCCACGACGTTGAACCTCTTTCCAATTCGCGTGACATCCTCCTCCAACAAAGGAAGCAACGAAAGGAATATGGGCTTCCACATAAGGACTTGGATAGCCAGCAAAGCAGGGATTGGAGACGCATACAAACCAATAGCTTTCCCAATTTGTACCATCTAAGTAGAATATATCCCGCAAGATATAAAGACACCTGTCCGTGGTGTTCACAAGTACCAACACTCAGCCACATAACAAGGGAGTGCACCCAGAGGCCCACACACATCGACAGCCCACACATCACGAAGCAACCACACATGTTTCACAGGCAGTGGGAGGCATGGCTTGCGGACGAGGACAAGCAGAGCCAAATAGCTTTGCTTGACCAGGTCCAGCGAGCCGCTCGTGCCAGCGGAGCCCTGGACTGAGGGCCCGACCAAACTGCCTGCATTTCAATTTTTTTTTCTGAATAAAGTTTCTTCCTCCTCCTCCTCGACTGTACATGCATTGTATACATACATGTATACCTGCATCAGAGGGAGCACTGTATAGGTTTTAGTGCAGAAAACCTAATGATATTGATGTGTTGGCACAGATAGAAGTGATGTGTGGACCACGATAGCATAGAAGTAATGCCTAGGTATTTGTAATGGTCAGTGCATTCTGCAATGCTATTATCAATTATTTATTGACTATTAAAGTTATCACGTTTGCGACTAAAGGTGATTAGCTTGTATTTGGAGACATGAAGTGTCGTCTGCCATGTTTTACACCACTCAATATTATGCTGAGGTCTTTTTTAGGGTTCAGTGATCGCTACTGTTGTGGATTGGACGATAGATAATGCTGTCATTGGCAAATATACGCATACATCATAAGTTGTCAGGCAGGTAAGTAATGTAGATGAGAAAAAGTAAGGGACCGAGAACACTGTATTGTGGAACACCAAAGGAAACGTAACAAAGTGATGAAGAGTGATTGTTGGCGTTAGTGAATTGCTAGCGGTTATGTGAGAAGTTTCTAAGCCATGTTTGCGGAATTGAATCTAGTTTTAGTGATGAGTTTTAAAATCGAGCAACAATGAGCAACACGGTCGAATGCCTCTGCAAAATCAAGAAATAATCATCCTGTAGATTAGTGTTCATCTTAGAATGTAGGCCGTTGGTGAACTCGGAGTTGAGTCTTGCAAAACGACCGTTTAGGAACCCGTGCTGGTTAGAGAAAAAGAAATTGTTAGACTTTAAATGTGCATAAGCGTTAGAAGCTATGGTAGGCTTAAGCATCTTGCAACATATGCATGGCAAGGAAATGGGGGCCATAATTTTCAGGTGAGCTTTTACTACCACTTTTATGGACTGGCACTATCTTTGCTATCTTCCAGTCAGAAGGCAACATTCCGGTAGTGAGCGACTGCCGAAAAATGTCAGACAGGATAATGCCAGAGACATAAACAGTGTTCTTAATTATTTTGGAATTGATATCATCAATACCAGAAGATGATGACACCTTTAGGTTTTCAGTAATTTTAGATATACCTCCAATTGTGATATCGATTTGTGACATGAATGAGTAATCACATTCGACAATTTCTGGAAGATGGTCATGTTCGGTAAAAAACGTGGATGGAAAGTATGAATTAAAATGTGAGGACAATTAGTGTCTCCAAAAGGAGTGTTATTTTCATCATGCATTGAAATCAAGTTATCGTCGCAATCAGGATTTGTTACTTTCCAGAATTTTTTTGGTATTAGATTTCAGGAGTCAAGGCAAATGCTGAATAGTATTTATTTTTCGTTGTTGTAATTTCGTGGCAATATGTATTCAGGCATTCCTCGTACCCATCCCAAGAAGTCTGTGAACGTGAATTTTTGTGGAGCTATACACTAGAGAACAGTGAGCTCAGCGCTTGCTGCCATATTGAAAAGCGCATGGCGCCGTTTGTTGCAAGCGCCGCGAAGCAACACTCTCAACTGCCAGGCAAGCAGACGCTCTGCAGATCAAACGTGGAACTTCACAACTCGAGTCCGGCTGTAAGCATGTTTCACGCTGGTCCTGTGGTGGAATTTTATGCGGATTTCGTGTGAAACGTCGAGGAGACCTTCCGCGACTGTCCGGAATGTCTGCAGCACGTGTATTTTAGACTATGGAAGCAGCTTCATCGGATACAAAGTATTGTGATTGAAAGAAAAATGAACAGCGAAAGCTTTGCTTTCGACTGCGGCATGCCTTGGCTGTGACAAGGCAGAATTCATACTGTAAGCCAGCATCAACGTAGCGCTAGAATCTGGATCCAACTTGCGCTCATGCACCGCATGTGTCAGTCCTGCCTGGCACTCGGAGCACACACGCGTTGCAAAAATGCCAGCCAGAACAAAATACTAAAATGCTGTGGTGACGCCGGCTGAAAGCACGGGTCGATTCTCCTAGTGACTGTCGAAGCATTTCGCAGTTCGACTGAATGGAAAGTCATGCTTTCCTCTTCGTTCACGCATTGCCATAGTAGGCTGTTGCAGTTGCACTAAACATGCGCGGTGCGTGCATCCACGCATGTTTGAATAAACGCAATAAGTATACTTACTTGTACACTTCACTGGACTCGCTGTTTTTTCTGCTGATAGCGGTTTTATCCTGAGGCGGGGGAGCTCGGTGTTTATTGTTGGGGACTGAAATCTGAGCAATCGCAAAACGCCGCACCAGCACCATTCCGGCGATGCGCTGTGAACTTCACAGGCAGTGCTCTGCAATCTCTTCCTCTTACGCTGGTTTTTGCCGCATCAGATGAGAGTGCAGTGGTACCCAGATGACGTTTTATTAGCGGGCACAGCGTCAACAGGCACTTTTTTGCATTTTAAACTCCCAGAACCACCGCATGCCATGCTAGCGAGGCGTGCCTTGGCAGTTGCAAACAAATTTTGGCATCTCTGAAAGCGAGGGTATACCACCGAAGGCTACTGTAAACTGAGCAGCTATAAACTGATTGACTGTAAAAGGAAGCCAGTAGCACATTGTCAAGAAAAAACTCAAGTTTCTTGTCATTGGCTTCATGATCGCCTCAGCTATAAACCAATTTTCTTTCATATGGTTTCTGCAAAAGATGGCAGGGTAAAAAGATCAACTTTCCAGAGTTTGTGGTCATAAAATCCATTTTGTGGTCTATAGGTTTAAGTGCAGTTGTAAGAATGAGGTCAAGTGTATTCGAACTGCGAGTTGAGTGAGTGACAACCTGAGCCAAATCGAAGTCTAAAGTTAATGAAGGCAGCTGAGTACTTACAAGAAGATGACAGCTGCTCCCAGTCAATAAAGGGTAGAATAAAATCACCGAATAGATAAACCGTGAGAGCGTCTCAAGTTTCAATGGCAGAACTAATGCTGCTGCGCAACTCATCTAAGAAAAATCATGACAAATATTCATTTTGCATATTATTGACGCGTGTCTACATGTAGACGAAAACGATAATGGGGGACTTAGTGGACACGAAGTAGCGGACCTCTAGTTTTACTCGAGACCGAAGAAGGTGATCTTGTGGCTCAGCTGTTGAGAACAGGCTGCTTTCGTTGCCTCAAGGTGTACGCGAGTTTTATTCGCGTTGTACCGTGACATTGGTGGAGGTGCTGGGCCGCAACCTTGTCTGATGCTCCACACGCCTGCTGGGAGCCGTTCGAGTCCAGGATCATAGTCACCGGTAGAAACTCCGGTGCATCGCTCCAGTCGACGGTTGCGAGGCCTCGCGCCAGAGCTCACTCACTCGCCGGAACCTGCTAGGCACCGTACATCTCAACCAATGGCCAACGGAAGCCCGCAACAGGTGCCCCAAGGCAGCTTTCCGACACACCCATCTAAGGTGACCATCCTTCAACCCATTTCTGACGCACCCATCTCAGGTGACCAACGTTCAACCCCTTGTCCCGATCGCTTTAGTTGCGGTGCCCATGAAGACGTTCACGATTGGCTTGACAACTACGAGCGTGTTAGCAAGGTCAATCAGCGGTCAGAACAGGAAAGGCTTTTTCGCGTCTATTTCTACGTCGACGGCTGTGCTCGTACATGGTATGAGAATAGAGAAGGCAATCTGTCAGCTTGGCACGACTTTCGACAGAAGTTCGTCGATACTTTCGCCGATAGAAGGGACCGTCCGCAGCAGTTATTGCAGCTATGGGTTCAAAAACCCATCGAAACCGTTGGAATGTTTTCCGAGCACATGACTCGTCTCTTTCATCGAGCTAACCCGCACATGACGGAAGATAAAAAGTTGCGTTACCTCATGCGCGGTGTCAAGGAACAGCTTTTCGCCGGGCTTCTGCACAACCCTCCAAGTACCGTGGTTGACTTCATTATGGAAGCTACGGCTATCGAGCGGGTCCTTCATCAACGCTGCAGGAAATATGACCGCATGTCCAGCAATGTCCCAATCAACGCTAACGTCATGATGTCTGAGCATCGGAGCTCCTTATGAGAGTTGATTAGGGAGATAGTTCACAAAGAACTGCACAGGTTATTGACTCCGGTTTCTGAAAATCCCATCGCGTCGATCGCTGAAGTCGTACGCGACGAAATCCACCAAGCGTTGTCTACGGATGGTCCTGATACTCAGCAGCGTCCTACGAGCTATGCTGCCGCTCTCCGACGTCCACCACCCGCTATGCCAGCGCTGTACCACCATGGTTTCTTGGTCTCCGCCGCAAGAGCAGACGCTGCAACAACCACCCATGCTACAGCCATACAACCAGCCGTCCACAGCCACACAATGGGCAGCGACGCCAGGGGAGATGCTCAGACGCCAACCGACCCGGAAAACCGATGCATGGCGCACAGTGGGCAGACGTCTACTATGCTTTCACTGCGAAGGTGCAGGCAATATTGCCCGTTATTTCTGGCATCGAGGTGATTCATTCCGTCCTCATCAACGTTGGTTTGACGGTCGATGTGCCAACGACGAATACACACCACGCCGTGACGACACCCCTTTCTATGGAGCCCGTTCTCACTTTGGGGATGGCTGTACCACTGCAGAGGAGCCAATGCCTACTCACCCTCCTAGTCTGAGACGTCGATCCCGGTCTCTGTCCCCCGTGCGTTCACCTTTGTCGCACCACCGCACCTACGCAGACCTTAATACAAGAAGGTCACCTAGCCCGTGACGGGGAAACTGAGAGCGGCGACCACCGGAGGCAAGGTTGGAAACCATAAACATGACAAGAAACCCCCACAGCATGACGTCGTACAGCCAATAAGCTGCAAAAACTATTAAAATTGTGACTGCCGATTTTAGTGTTTTTCTTGACGGCCAGAAAGTGACAGTTTTAGTCGACACTGGTGCCGACTTCTCTATTATCAGTCAGGACCTCGCCGACAGCCTCAGAAAAGTGAAGATGCCGTGGATGGGGCCTCGAATAAAAACGGCAGGGGGCCAGAAAGCGATGCCCTCTGGAAGATGTACCGCAAGTATTGACATCAGAGGTTCTCCTTTCACTGAGTCGTTCGTTGTTATCACCGCATGCTTCAAAAATGTGATTCTTGGCATGGATTTTTTACTGGAATATGGTGCCGTCGTCAACATACCAGAGGGCTTGACTACGTTTTGCAACAGTTCGGCTTATCTAATTTCCAGAGTTGCGACCAAACCAACTGCGTATTACTGATGACGACGTGGTTCTCCCTCCTAGGTCATGCACGCTTGTTTCGGTGGCCGCCACTGCTTAGTTTGACGACGAAGGAGTGGCAGACCAAATAAGCTCGCTGCTCTTCACCCACGGTATTTCCGTCGCACGAGGTACCGTCAGAGATGCTGCTGGACGTACGGACTTGGTGCTGATCAATTTTAGTGCTGACTGCTGGCACCTTCCTAAAGGCACTGCTGTCTCTTACTTCGAAGATGTCGTAGATGCTGAAGGCTGCTTTGCGGTAGTCGATGAGTCATTAAATCTTGATTCAGCGCCTATTCTGGACATTAGCACTACTTTGCCGAAAGATGACTGACGCAGACTCCTTGAGCTACTGGCCAAATTTCAAGACTGCTTTTCGTCAACGTCAAGAGTTATCCGCATGCCTCTAATCAGGCATCGAATAATTACCGATGAAACGGCGAGACCTATTCACCAGAACCAAACAACGAGACCTATTCACCAACAAAAGAACGTGATGCGATACAACAGTAGATAGACAGAATGCTTGAAGATGACGTCATTTAGCCTTCACAGAACCCCTGGGCGTCGCCTGTAGTCCTCGTTAAGAAAAAGGACGGCAGCGTGCGCTTCTGTGTGGATTACCGGAAGCGAATTCAGGTGACCAAGAAAGACTTATATCCACTACCGCGTATAGACGACTCTCTCGACAGACTTCGATACGCTCGTTACTTCTCTTGAATGGATTTGCGGAGTGGATATTGGCAAATCGAGGTGGACACGAGGTGGACCCGAAGACCGCTTTTGTAACACCAGATGGGTTATATTAATTTGAGGTCTTGCCATTCAGTTTGTGCTCCGCACCTGCTATCTTTCAAAGACTCATGGTGGTTTTACGAGCCATACAGTCCACGGGCCTGACGTTGAAGCCTGAGAAGTACCACTTTTGCTACGAAGAGCTGGGATTTCTTAGTCATGTTGTCAGTTATGCAAGTGTTCGTCCGATCCTGAAAAAATTGCAGCCGTAGAACAGTTCCCTATGCCAACCGGTAAAAAGGCTGTCAGACGTTTTCTCGGCCTCTGTGCATATTATCGACGATTTATCGCAGACGTGGCACGCATAGCATCACCGTTAACTCGTCTCACGAGAGAAGACGCCACCTTTGTGTGGAATAACGGAGAAAGCTGCCTTTAACGATCGTCGCCAGCGGCTACAAACACTTCCAGTTCTTGCCCACTTCGACGAGAGAGCCCTTACAATGCTTCTCACCGATGCTGGCAATGTTGGTCTGGGAGCTGTGCTTATGCAGCAGCAAGAGGGCACATAAAGGGTAATCGCTTACGCAAGCAGAACGTTAACACACGCTCAGGCTAATTACTCCACGACTGAGAAGGAATGACTCGCCGTGGTATGGGCGGTTACAAAATTTCGTCCGTATTTATATGGCTGCCCCTTCAAAGCAATTAGGGACCACCACTCACTGTGTTGGTTAACAAATCTTGGAGACCCTATTGGCCGATTAGCGTGTTGGAGCCTCAGGCTTCAGGAATTCGATATGACAGTCATACATAGGTCAGGGAAGCGACATATGGACGGCGACTGTTTGTCCCATTCACCTATTGAGTCGGCAACCCTACCCGAGGAGGAGGAAACATCATTTCTCGGTGTCCTCGACACGACCACCATTGCGCAGCAACGTGACGACGGTGAGTTGCTTGGCTTAATTACCTACCTGAATGGCAGATTTCGGAAAGCGCCAAGAGTTTTCGCAAGAGTGTTGTCATCGTTTTCTTCACGGGGCAGAGTGCTCTACAAAAGAAATGTTTTGTCGACTGCATCTGCCTATCTACTCGTCACCCCAGATGCCCTTCGCACCGAAGTACTGAAAGCATGCCACAACCAGGTTACCTCTGGCCACTTGGGTTGCATGAGAACGTTGGGCAGGGTACAGCAAAGGTATTACTGGGCAAGACTTTTACTGGGCAAGAATATTGGGCATTAAGTATTACTGGGCAAGAATATTGTACTGAAGCATTTTGCACCACCCGTCATAGTCACACACAGGAACTGCATTTACGGCAGCTCTTTCGGACCATGTCTTGATGCTTAGTGGAATAACGCATCGTAAGACCACCGCCTACCACCAACCATATAAAGGGCTGACAGAGCGTCTAAACAAAACCTTTGAAGATATGCTTTCGATGTACGCAGACGTTGAACACAAAAATTGGGATCAAATCTTGCCATACGTAACGTTTGCATACAATATGGCCAAGCAAGAAACGACCCGTATGACACCATTCAGCCTCGTTTATGGAGGAGAAGTACGAACCGTGTTAGATGCAATGTTACCGCACGAAGACGACGACATCGTCCCGGACGGGGACACTTTTACCGAACGCGCGAAAGAAGCTAGGCAACTTGCACGTTTACGAATCTTGCGTAACAATTGATGGGAAGCTTGACATAAGAGGTCATGTTATCGCACTTGCCTTCATTGCAAAGGAGATAGGTCAGCTCATCTTATCTCTGCCTTAGCCGCAGTTTGTTACAACTGGGTGTGAAACATGATGCTGCGTCCGATGATCTCAATTGACACATTACAGAAAGCATGACGCCCAGTGGCATAGCCAGGGCGAGGGGAGGGGGGCACTTTGGGAACGTGCCCATCCCACTTGCAAACTTGTTTCGCCGTGACGTATATAGCGCAAATTGACCTTTTACCTGCCCCTCCCCCCTTCTGGTCAAGGTGCGACCTCCTTTCTCCAAAAGTTTTAAAAATTTCTTGCTACACCCCTAACAATGACAAAAACCAGTCGAGAATGTCCATACAATTGCTATGCCTATGTGGAAGGGACCTACCCTGTGAGATTTTTTTTATGCACTGCTTTCTAAAGGACACGGTAAGGGGTTTTTGGAATATAGAGAGAACGCCCTTGCCACACAATATGTTGCTGCAAAAGGAAAATCAAGTTTGTGAAATTGTTTAGTTTAAGCACAGAGATGAGTGCCGGATAAGGTAGGCTTTGTGAGTCTAGTTGAATTTCATATTACACCGGGAAGTCTAATTAGTCGTGAAGAGAAGAAACCCTTTTTTATTATTCTTGGACTCATTTCGGACAAATGTTCTTGGGACTTCGTCAGTATCTAGCGTTGTATGTCACAATGTTTGTCTACCATATTTGTTGATAACCACCTAGGTTATATTATTTTTGAAGTACAATTTTATTGAACCTGTATTATGCTTATTTGCTACGGAAATAATGACTAGAAAAGTTTTTCAGAATGCTTAACTGCATGACGTCATTATTCTTGCATCATCATCATCTGAAATGGGGAGTGCTTCTAAGATGTTTGGCTCCATGAAATTTGCAATGAATCTAAGTATTTCTAGCTCTTCCCAAGATTCCCAAAACAATTTTTCAGCTCCTTGAATGTAATTGCAACTTGCTTCTCCTCTAAGATTTGTAGTTGGCAGCTCCAGATTGCTCTAGATTGTAAAATTTTGCTGCTCCAAATTGCTTCAAAAATAGGTGATTTTGCTGCTTCAAAGTGCTCCAAATGAAAAAATTTTGCCTCTCCGAAAAGTGCTGTAAATCTGAAGACTTGGCGGCATCTTTGACATAGTAATTATGGTAGGTTGACTACACTATTCAACCCTGAACAAAATTAAAAGTGCCTGCTTGAAAAAGAAGTAAAACGCTGGCCCAAGTGTAGGAAGAAAGAAGGAAAATCAACTGAAGGGACCGGTCTTCTTGTTGTGCTTGGCTATATGTCTTGAGAGACAATGAGGTCGAGGAGTGTTTGGAGTGGTCTTATTTATAGTTTCTAAGTTATGCAGAGTCCTAGAAGGGAGCTGTGAAATCTAATCCGCTTTTCTTTCTCATTTGAGCTTCTTTTTTTGATTGTGAAGACTAAGCTTGGGGAGCTTAGAAAGCTCTTCAAGAGAGAGCTTTGGAATAATGAAGTTATATATGTTTTTCAGCTCTCCTGGGGTTCCGGGAATAAAGGGAAGTGGCATCCTAGAGCTCCAAGATGTGCCTGTTCACGACCATTATGACGAATGTTCTTGAGCCGCACACGAGAGGGCTCCTGCCAAGTACCAGGAAACAGAATCCTCGGATGACAACTGGTCAGTGTTTTCGTTGTGCCTCTGGCGTTAGTTTTTTTCGTCAAAGTGAGTGCACGTGTAACAAGATCCTAATGTGCATTCATTGAAATTAGCTTGATGGCCGTTTTTCTGACTAGTGTTTAGAATAATGGACTCACTATAGCGGGTAAATCCAACAAGAAAGCCTTGATTGGGCTTTCAGATTTCGCGCTGTGCGAGTTGCTAATATGGTAGTAACTACTGGTTAGTGATCACTGTCGGTGCTTGCAACTGATAGTCGCACACTTTTTTTCAATCTCCTACAGTCATAAAGTCCCAAGGGTGTTATTACATAGTGGCCAGCATCCACCCACAGCAGTAATTTACGCACGGTATACCAGTAATGATACCAAGGGTGTTTTCATCCCATCTATACCTGTTTTTTTTTTGCCGGGACCTTTCGACTAGTTTTGAATAAATAGGCAATGACACTCAATTATTGATAATAATTCGTGTTATGTGGGTCAATCCTTAAGCATTCACAAATAACCTAGCAAAAATTCAGCTCGTGTGATAGTGCACTTAATTTACATTTCAATTTTGTTATAAACACGTGAGTGATCTGAGAGGTGCATACCTGTCAAGTCTCTTGGATTGGCCGGAAGGCGCTCGTATTTCGACGATTTTTTCCGGTTGTACGGTTGTCATGAAAATCTCCCGGAAGTTGAAATATCTGTGTGTGATCTGGCCGCATTGACAAAAAAGCATCTCAATTGGCTCCAGGCTTTTCGAACCTACGCCATTTTATTAATAAGTATAAGTGGCGTTCATGTAAACTTACAGTATAATCTCAGTGATGCGGAACCGCGGCAAATATGAACTCTTTAAATTCGCCAGCCAAATTTTACTATGTTCATTGGGCCTCAGTTCGAATGCTCCGAACTCCTTCCTAATCTCGACGGGTGATACGAAATTTAGTACGGAAACCGACGAACGAAGGCCGAGAGCAGCATACTCAGAGCTTAGGAAGTACGCGTGCGAACGATGCACGCACTGTCTTCTACAGTGCGTGTGATTGTCGTTGCCACAACCGCTGTGGACAAAACCGAGGTGGCTCTTGACACAATCCTGTATGGCGATGACGTAACCGACAAAACCACGAAAGTGCACTCAACCAGTCAAAGCAATGCTGCTTTCCGCAAACTCTGCAGACAAAACTGCAGGAGATGCTATCGTAGATGGCATAAAATGACATAGTTTTGAAGGCACGTGCGCAGCCAAGCGCATGCGGATTGTAAAATGAACTACTGTTTGCCACAACCGCTGCGCCCAAAACCGTGGTTGCGGCGACACAATAGCGATCTACGAGCTCCGAGGGCACACAGCGGTAGGTTAAAGGTGATAATTACGTAAAAAATAAAGTTAGTTTCAATGAAGGACGAAGCAATAAATGTAACAACAACCTGGAATGTAACGCTGAGAATGGCAAGCAGATCGAAACGTCCAGTGCGCTGCTCACACACAAATGACGCGCGAAAAAGATACTTGCAAAACGAAAGCAAGCTAACTACCGTATTTACTTGCATAATCCTCGCACTTTTTTCCCCAAAAAAACCCATGGAAAGTTAGGGGTGCGATAATTACGCGGGAAAAATTTTCCGCGGAAAGGTACAGCGCAAGAAAAAAAAAGAGAACGGCCACATATTGCAGTTTTTCCACAAGCAACTAAAAGCTTCAAAAAGCGCTGATACAAGGCTTACCTTTACAATGAAACTACATGTTGAACCCAAATCAAGGTTTATTTGCACAGACTAAAGTTACTAGCTAGTAAGTCTCTTCGGCGAACTACTCGGAGCCCGAGTCAAGACTGCCATCTTCGTCGCTCATAGCAGCGTCATTGGATTCATCGCCAGCTTCAGTGTGGTCTCCCTCGTCGTTTTCGTGGACCACGTCGTCTTCCGTCCCGTCCAAGGCGTTGGAGATCCCAGTCTTTTTGAAGCTGCGGACGATAATTTCTGACGAATTTATGGACCACGCCTTGATTACCCAAGAACAAAGGATCTCCACCGTCGGCTTCTTTATCTTGCCCCCGGGAGTCATTGCGTGGTCGGCTTTGGCCATCCATTCCGAATACAGCCGCCGAACATTATCATTGAACGGCTTGTTCAAGGATACGTCAAGAGGCTGCAACATCGAAGTCAGAACACCTGGAATGACAGCGAGGTCAGTCCGCAGCTCCTTCAGCTTCGCCCGAATGGAGTCGACCAGGTGACCGCGGAAGCTGTCGACAACCAGCAGCGACGGGTAAAGTGCTCCAGCGCGTCGTCCCCGAACAGTTTTTACCCAGTCGACCATAAGGTCGGCGTTCATCCACCCTTTCTCCTGTACACGCACGTGTATTCCAGGGGGAAACTTGACCTTCGGGAGGGTATTCCGCTTAAAAATAATAAATGGGGATAGCTTCCGCCCGTCCGCTGTTACGGCGAGCATGACGATGCACCTCTGCTTCTCGGCGCCCGTCGTTCTAATATGCACACTCCGCACACCCTTCTCCTCCACCGTTGTGCTTGGCGGCATGTCAAAGTTGAGCGGAGTTTGATCCGCGTTTCCTATTTGTGAGAGCAGGAAGTTCTTTTGCTCCCGAATCCTAATCACAAATCGATGAAACTCGATGACTTTATCATCGTACGCCGAAGGTAGCCGTTAACACAGAGTCGTCCGTATTCTGAGCGAGAGTCCACTTCGGCGCATGAACCGTGTGGCCCACCCGTTGCTCGCACGGAAATCTCGCGCCGGGATGCCTTCCATCCGGGCAATTATGCGCGTCTGATTTCTCAGCAGCTCGATCGAAATGGCACACCCGTCCGCGCGTAGACTTTTGATGTATTCGAGTAGTGCCGCCTCAACCTGTGGTTACCTTCCAGTCTTAGGTCCACGGAAGGCCTTGCGTGACATGTTTGTGGCTTTAATCTGTTCTTGGTGCCGTCGCCAGTAGCGCACACAGAACTCGTCCATGCCGAAGTGCCCGCCGGCGGCCCTGTTGCCGTGTTCTAGAGCATGGTCGATGACCTTTAGCTTGAAATTAGCTGTATAGCTCTTGTATCGGCTCATCGCGTAGCCGCAGAAAGGACAATGCTAGCCACGGATCACAACTGCGCTACCTCAGAACACCGCACCACAGACCGCAATACTAACGCTAGCGCCGTGCCACAGAACGCCGTGCCACAAGTGCTACTACGCAACTTGTGGCTTGGTTTGGATTAGATTAAAGCTCCGTTCTAGCAAGTTAGTAATTCTTTCTCTTCCCTTTTGAAACAGGGCACGCGTATCACGCGATACAGGAATAAAAGTAAATAAATAAATAACTGGTCTATTCGTCCACTGGCCAGGCATCAGTTTCTTTAACGCGCGTCAGAATTTCCTCAAACGCTCAAACACACACACAAGCAAGCGCCCAGTAGTTCGGTGTAAGTAGAGCTGAGCGAAGGCTAGCCGTGTTCCGCACCTGCTCTATGGAGCAAAGAAAAACATGACCTGCTCCATTCACGTGGTTTAAACTTATCTGACAACGGCACTTGGATATTTACTCTGACAACGGCACATGTTGGATCACTTTAGTTTGCCCCCGACTCATTGGAATCGAGTGACGGGTTGCGGGTGCGCGGGGTTTAAGAAGAGGAGGGTGTGTGGGGCGTTTACCTGGCCGATGTGTTTTCTCGGCCCCTCTGTTAAGCTGGTCCCAGCGTAGCAGGAGAGTCTTCGTGGAATTTACCCGGTTGCAATGGGTTTCATCAGCAAGCATGATGCATAAGAGATGGCGCTAGGCTAATGGGTGATATTATCATCATTGGCTCAAAGCAGCAGATGACATCTGCTGCTGCCATTTTTGGGGTGCGATAATTACGCGAGGGAAAAAAAATCGCATTTTTGTTGGCCGATGTTGGGGGTGCAAAGATTACGCGAGTGCGAGGATTATGCAAGTAAATACGGTACGTCTACCGCTCGACACGTAAGATGCTGTTCAAACAAACAATGCGTGATTCGTAATCACAGGTACAGATGAGTACAAACTAACAAGTGTTCCAGTTGTTATACCGCGCTGTGTATGAAAAGCGCTATGTTTTTGCAAAAGGGGCCTGTGCAGAGACCAAAGTGGCTTTTGTGGGCCTGGCAGCTGACGCTTCCATTCAGCGAAAGCCGAAGACACACGATTCCCCCCCCCCCCCCCCCCCAAAGGATAAGCGTGCGCACACAGGCATCCATCCATGGGGCAAAGTACACAAGAGAAATTAGCCCGCATCTGTGCATCGCGACGAGCTCGGCGCCAAGCCTCGTTTCCCCAGTGCACCCATTCTACTTAAGGGAGACTTTTTTTTCCAAATATTTTGTGTTCAGGCACGTGTCCTTCATAAGAATAAACTTCCACAGAATCTACCGTATTTACTCGATTCTACCGCGCCCTCGATTGTAACGCGCACCCGATTTCCACGACGAAAAAAAAACGTAAGACATCGATTGCAACGCGCACCCATTTGTATTGCTGGCCCGCACGATCACGCCACTCTAAAAAACGACTCTTTTCGGGAGCGTCTTCCAATTAAATATGAGGTACAGGGGAAGCTTGTGCCCATCTGATGTGTAACAGAGCATTGCCGTCACTGTACTTTTACCGTGGACCGATGTCAGCACGCGAACTTGCTTTATCTCCTTCTTCTCGATGGTTGTGATGCCAGGCATGCCGAAGTAAAGAGGCGTCTGATCGGCATTCCCGATTTGCCCAAGCAGGTAGCCGTTGTTGTGCCGGAAGTTTAGGACAAACCTCCGAAAACTGAAGCTTTTCATCGTACTCCGCAAAACTTTTCGCATATGCCCGTTCACCTCTCGAGGGAAAAGCCTTTCCTCTTCATAAAGTTAGTTAGCCAGCACCTGCTCGCTTTAAACTGGCTCCACATTAGACCTTTTTCTAAGGCCAATTGCATAGTTCGCACTTCGAGCACCTGTGTCGTCACGGGCCACTGTGCCGCTCGATGCTGAAGCACATACTCGCCGAGCAGCTCTTCTGTTTGCGGAAAGCAACCCTGCTGTGATCCACCGAAGGCTTTGCTGAAGCTTTGCTGTGGACAATCTTCTGCTTTTGTTTCCACCAGTCCCGCACGCACGTTTCGGGAACTCCGAATGACCGCGATGCGGCCCGATTTCCTTCCGTTTCGGCACACGCGATGACTTTTCTGCTAAAAGCGGCATCGTGGTGCACTCGAGTTTTCGGTGACGGCCCTTCCATGCCGTCGATGCTAATGCACTACAAGATGACGTACTCCTCAGCACAAGTACGAAGTGCCGCACATGGGAAACACATTGGCTGAAATGGCCGACGCGCCATGCCGACGCACGTAGGGGGCGGCCATTTTGGAAATGCTGATGGCAATAGAATGACCAAATTCATTTTTTTTCGTACTTGATTCTAATGCGCATGCGATTTATGAACTCTCTTAACCGGAAAAAAAGGTGCGCGTTACATTCGAGTAATTACGGTAAACGTTTCATCAACATATGCGCAGACTTCAGCCTACTTGAAGTTCTTTCTTCACCTACACGTGTAGCGAACACCACATGATCCCTTTTAGATCTCGTTCTAATGTCAACATATATAATATCCGAGGTTTCACACTCGCCCGGTCTGAGTGATCATGACGTCATGCATTTTACTGTTATCCTTTCAATTTACCGGTCTCATAACAGTATGAAAACCATTCACAAAAAAGCCAATTTGACTGCTATCAGCCATGAACTTTCTATTTTCCTCGATAAGTTCCTCGTTAATGACGCTGAAAACTCATAGGCTGCTAAGTGGAATATGTTTAAAGAAAAAATTCATGATCTTGTCAACCGGTTCATCCCAACGTGGCGTGTTCTTTCTTAACAATGCGCCATGGTATACTAAATCCTGTCAAACCGAAAAAAAAGTCTCTTTCGCACAGCTAACGGGTACAAAGCGATGCTACATGGACGGCTTACAAAGAAGCAGCCTTTACCTATACATTTACAGTAAAGAATACAAAATATTCATTCTTTTTAACACCACTTTTCTGACCAGGCTTATCGACAATCCGAAAACCTTCTGTAATTTTTCATTTTTTTCATTTTAATTTTTTTCCTTAAAGACCCCTTGCGGGGCATTACATAAGGGGTGGATACATAAAAATTGAGCAGAAAACAATCGTTTGTCCTAAAGTGAAAGATGATTAGTGATACTGGTTGTGAAGGTAGAAGTACAAGTAATGGCCGGAATGTCGCCTGAAAGGCCATTCCAGGCAACTGCTGTGCGAGGAAAAAATGATGTTGAAAAAGTAACGGTGCGTGCACGTGGGCGTGCGACTTGAAGAGGATGATTAGTTTGTTGAGAGATGTACGCTGGGGGAACAAAATAAGGTGGCATGCGCATCGAGCTGTGAAAAAACTTATGAAATAACGAAAGACTGGCGATACGGCGGCGGAGGGAAAGGAGGGGCAGTTGAAGTTCTGCCTTTAGTGAAGATACGCTGACGCCAAGGGTGTAAGAATTATTGATAAACCTAGCGGCACGGTTTTGAATACACTCAAGGGCGTCTTCAAGATAGGCCTGTTGCGGGCTCCAGATTGGGGAAGCATATTCAAGTTTAGTTCTAACAAGGCTTTTGTAAGCTAATAATTTTACATTTCTAGGTGCGTTACGTAGATGACGTCGCAAGAATCCCAATGTTTCGTTTGCCGATGATATGACTTTCGTGATATGCAAACCCCATGAAAGATCGTTGCAGAGTGTGACCCCCAGATATTTAAAAGAATTAACAGTTTCAACTGGAACATTACTGATGGAATATGGAAAAACAAGTGGAGAACGGCGGCGGGTGAATGATAAGGCTTTGCATTTGTGAGGGTTAAGTTCCATTAGCCAATCATCGCACCATTGTTTTACATTGTTAAGATCACTCTGTAGAGCTAATTGATCAGAAGCAGTACAAACAGTGTGGTAAATAATACAATCGTCGGCAAACATTCGGATTTTACAGGATACATGAGTTGGGAGATCGTTAATAAATATCAGGAATAAAATCAGGCCCAGAACCGACCCCTGAGGGACACCAGATGTTACCGGAAGTGAAGTAGAGGTAGCATTGTTAACAAAGACAGCTTGAGTGCGGTTACTTAAAAATTCACGGATCCACTTTAGGACGTCGGGGTGTAGGTTTAAGCGGGAAAGTTTCAACAGAAGGCGTTTATGGGGTACTTTATCGAATGCTTTCGCAAAGTCCAGGAATATGGCATCAGTCTGTACATTAGAATCCAAGTTATTATGTAATAAAACTTACCAAATCAAAAATCATGTCACTCCGTTCATCTGTCGGTCATCCCGTAAGCCAGGACCACTGTGCTACTATTCTAAACAATGCGTTTGTAAAGGCTTTCTCACCTGCAAGGCATGATGTACTGCTACCATGGCTACCGCGCGGCAACTTTTTACCCATGGATCCGATAATTTTTCACTCCACAGCCGTAGCAAAAATAATAGACAGCCTCAAGCTTACGTCTTCATACGGAATCCATAAAATCACGGCGAAAGTTCTGAAAAATACTAGAGAATTGCAGTCATACACATCTCCATCTTTACCGCCCGACTGGAATATCGTGAAAATCATTCCGGTTCCAAAAACTGGCGATACTCATGACCCATTTAATTACAGGCTCACATCGTGAACTTCGATACCATGTAAAACTATACATACCATATATACCATGTAACACATAATATTGAGAACCTTGCTGTGTTTCTGGAAGAAAACAACTTTTTCTCTAGGTGTCAACACGGCTTTCCCAAACTCCTTTCCTTTGAGACTCGGCTGGTAACATTTACTAATGACTTGCACGTGTATCTTAATAACTGCTTTTTACAGACTGTATTTTTTTGGACTTCTCAAAAGCATTTGACAGGGTTAAACATGTGTTGCTTCTACACAAACTACGAGCACAAAACATTGATCTGGGAGTACTTGGATACATAGAAAGTTTTCGTTCTTCCCGTTCTCAATTTGTGGTTGCGAATGACTTCACATCTGCTTCGACTCCAGTCGAATCAGGTGTTCCTCAAGGGTCTGTCCCGGGTCCTTTTTTATGTTTAATACAGTCGAGCCCGCTTACAACGAACGATGCTGCGCGACGCAGCATCCGTTCGCTGTACCCCTAAGATCGTAGCAAATGAAACAAAGCTTTTAAAAAAAAGTTGAGAGTGAAAACACAAACTTTTTTTGCCCCAAAATGTCCGTGACGCATGAGTTTCGAAGAGCAGAAGCGATAGGGGCAATCTTGAGTTCATTTGAAACGGCAGGGTGCTCGTTCGCCAAGGCCCGTGGCATGAGCTGCATAAAGCACTGGCTCCAAAGTTTCGTCGTTCTCCCAATCCGATTCTTCCAAATCGCTCTCGCCACATATTTCATTCACAATGCCCCAATCCGTGCACGGTTCCGCAGTGTCGGCATCATCATCGGCCGTAATTTAACCAATGCAACAGATGTCCCACGCGCTCTCCCAGTTCGGAGTCGACGATGCACTGCCCCAAATCGCCGCCGCAGTGGACCTGTGCGGAAGCTTCAGGCTCGGCGTCGGGCCCGATGTCGACGAAGTCGGTATTGCGAAAGCAGTTTCACGCGCATGTAGTCGTCACCGCCGCCCACGAAATATTCACTATCTCCACATCTGAATACCGGGACGCCCAAAGTGGCAAGTTGGCTGCCAGGTAGTCAACAGCTATGAGCAAGCACTCGGCAACGCGGCACCTAATGAACGAATTACGCTCAAGCCAAGCGGTCATTCTTCCGACGTTTTGTTGAGCGGCAGGAAAAAGCGTGATAGTGCTTTCGTCTGCCATCATGGCCACACACGCACACCAAAAGCGAGCAAGACGCGCAGACCTGACACACGTGCCAGAACGCGTTGAACAGCTCTGGGCCAGTTTCCAGTCAGAAAACGAAACTAATTCGAGCCAGCGTGGCTGGCGTCCTGGAGCGGTGGAGACGGGCAAAGGGGTTGCGATCAAGAGAAGAGAGCAGATTTGCGAGAGAAGGGCGATAAAGTTGCGATAAAGAGAGCGGAGAATGCGGCGGGAGGGCGACCTTGAAAACAAAAACGCACTGGAAGGAGGCAGGTTGGGTAGCTGGCTTGAAAGGTCCGCGAAACTCACACGTAGAAAAACGTGAAAAAGTGCCTGCACACGCAGAACTGAAAGCACGGGCGCCTGTATAGGTGCGCGCGGCGGGGTTCGAACAATCGGCGGCTGTCGTCAAAAAATCGTTCTGTTGGTCTGGCGGGTTTGCGTGGCCACACGAAAAAGGAAAGAAAAGGCTGTGGTAACATGTTTGCTATCTCTCAAATGCCGATATGCGACGCGCCTGTGTCACGCCTCTCCCTTTCCTTGTCTGCCACGTTAAGACCCTTCTCCTTCCAATGCCTCGCGCGAAGAGAGAGACAAAAAAAAAAACAGCGTTGGGGTTGAATGAATGTGTAATTGAAAGAAACAGGCACACTATTTTTTGTAGCCCTTGCCCCTTGCGGGAGCATCCCTTTGCGCCTTGAGGGGGGGTCTCTCACGTGCCAGTGCCACGCTTACCCATTTCCTGTCCCTGCCACGTAACCCTCCTCCTTTCAACGAGGCTCGCGAAGCCTCTGAATTTCGTGCCTGCCGACTGGTTGTGCCCTTGCGATCTCGAACGGCAGCGCAGCTCTGGCAGATGGGCTCGCCCTACATCATCTCCTGCTGCCGACAAGAGCTCTTGCTGAGTGGTGCCCTGTCACAGAGGAAGGAAAGCGACCGTATCCATCTTTCCTATCTCCTCCTTTTTTCCGTCGTTTTTTGTCGCTTGATGTCCCTGTGCCTCGCTCTCTCCTTCCTCTCTCTCTGTTTACCTTTGAATGATACTGTTTTAATCCCTCCCTAACCCCATCTCCCTCCTGAGCTACTGTTGAGGTGTCACACTCTGATGCAGATAGTTAAGGTGCTAACTTTTCTCTTCTTTTCTTTTTTAAAAATCGCGTCAGAAAAAAAAAAAGCTGCCGTGCAGTGTTGGTTTTCTCTCAAATGCCGATCTGTTTCTCTCTGCATGGAGACACTCCTCCTTTCTCGTCACGTGCTGTCCATGCTATGGCTCGGCTACGCATTTGTTGTTGTCGTCATGATTAGAGTGTCAGCGCTGGACATTTCCACGCGCAACTTCTCTTTCTTGCCAGAAGAATGCTGAAGCCGAAGTAGAAATGCTTTGCAAACTGTGTGCGAAATTTACTCGCTGCAAGGAAAACGTGTGCAGACGCGCTTCACTGTCGATTACTTGAATTATTGACGGATGTCCTGTGACTTCTGAAATGTAAGTCTTCTGAAACTTCCCCCTTGTGTGTTAGCTCAAAGCACATGTGCCACTGCATGCAGAGCCCTCTGTTTATTTAGCTTTCATTAATTCTAACTTCTTTTAATCCAAACCAATTTCCGGGCCCCTTCGAGTTCGAATAATCAAGATTCGACTGTATAAGCTACGTCCGCCCCAAACTGGAATAAGCCTCATCCATGTGGGATCCTCATCAAGTTACATTAACGAAATTGAATTGGTACAAAATTGTGCTGTACGTTTCATTCTAGGTAATTATTATCGCCCTGTTTGTGTTTTATTAATAAAGAGTGCACTACATATTCCATTACTATCTATTTGCAGAAAGAAATCACGCATTTATTTATTTCATAAAATCTATCACCACAATCTTTTCCTTCGCTTACTTTGGATTCACCCAGCATCTACCACTCTTTCTGCTCGCCATGATCACGTGTACAAGGCCAGCGTACCTCGTCACAACACCTTAGCATGTTCGCACTCATTCCTCCCTAAGACCTCAATAGATTGAAATAACCTACCTGCATCATTAGCAAGCATCACCGACACCACTCGATTTAAGAATGCACTAATGAACTCACAATCGTGAAATGTACTAATTGGCATAAGTGTTATTGACTGTTTAGTGTATTCTTTGTGTTTCTAGTTCAGTTGTCTTTATTAAGGTGTACTCCTTGCATGTAATACTTCATCTATATATTTATCTTCATGGTAAATGTGTTTATATAATTCTGTAGTTATTTTGTTGTTCATCTGTATTTCTGTACCTCCCGTCTATAATGTGCAAACTACCCTAAGGGTTTCACAAAAAAATAAATCTCCGGTAGGACTTGTGGGGCTCGTTTTTCACTGAAGTATTCTTTTTCTGTTTGTATTGGCCCTCTAATTCTAGTTTACGCTGAAAAACCACAAATTGTTGGGTTTCATGGCCCCTTTACGTAGAACGTTTAATTTAATAATAGAGGTAGAATTGGCAGAAGTCTGGTCTTCCAAGCAAACCAACAAGTTCATCGCTTCTCTAACGACAGCTCATTTCAGTTCAAATTTTTTCTGCGTCACTGGCATAGATTCGAGTTCAGCACGAAAGGAGTCTCGACATCTCGCATTGGCATCTATTTCTTCCTTAGTTAGGAAATGCGTCCTCAGATGAAGGGTCGACGACCCATTCACGCCATTGGCCCCTACGGAAACAAAGTGCTGGGTCTTGCGATCTTCGCAACACTTCGTGTCGCGCTCGACGGTACGGATTCAGAGCCCGTGCTGGATCCGGCGATCTCGGACACGCTCGATGCATTCACGGCTCCAGGTACACACGGTTTGTGGGATTCTAGACTGGTGGCAGCCGACAGTACAGTTCCGCCGGGGCAAGCATCTACGCACTGAGCCTTTGCAGCAGAAAAGCGGAATTTCCGTCCTCGTAGAATCCGCATAATGCGTTTCCGCGCTCCGAACTAGCACACTTTGGCTTCGTTGCCGGCATCACACACAGCAACAAAAATAAAGGGCACAGAACTTGTGCAAAAAAAAAAAAAGAAGCTGAGCGAAGCAAGCCCAATTGTGGCCCGTAAGCAAACGTCTATCAAAGCGGACAGAGCATAGAGCAACCGGGAGAGGAGCACGCCGTACGTGCCATCTCCAAGAGGGACCACCCCTTCTTCCAGCGCAGCAGCCACGGGCGCGCTTGCTTTCACTTGCGAGATATGAATGAGCTGCTCTGGCCAATCAGCGCTCCGCATCGCATCTTGTAGAAATGCGGATAGCATCTCAACCCCACCGTTGACACCATTTTGAAAGAGGGCAAACAAGAGAGAAAGAGTTCATGGTCAAAACAAGACCAAGATGGCTAGAGACAGCCGCATGGTCTTGGAATGGCGCGTGCACAAAGTTTGGTTTGATTTTGGGTTTTGCACGTCATTGGGCCCTGCAGCAGCCTCAAAATCAGCAACTTATTTGTAATTAGGGGTTGAGTTATGGGCTGATATTTACAGAATAGGTTGTTTATGTGACATACAACTCAAAAATATAGTTTTTCACACTTTTTTCTTATTTTTTTTCCAAGGGCCAGGGTCCCCTTATTACTTTTGTGACTGCGAGAAATTCGGGCGTTTTTATGTAGTATATAGAATGTTATTTTTTATGACACGCAAAGTTTGTGATGGTAATGTTATGTGTATCGGACTATACAGCAAGAAGTTATCTTTCAGTCAGTTTTAAAGCAGAAATTTACGAACAATAGTACGAAAAAACTGATCAAGCAAACGAAAATTGTAACCTGGACAGAGAAGTTTCAGAGAACTATCAGCACTGCTCTAAACAGGATAAGCATAAGGAAAAACCTAAATATACATTTTAAGCAGAAAGGACACATAATGTATCCTGTATCTACAAAAGCTGTACATGCAAAAGCTTTTGTGTACAAGGAATAACATTACATGTGGCATTTTTCATGTCGCCAAGTTGAGCAGTTTTACACTGTGCATATTTCACACCAAACATTTGCTTTGTGTTCTCTCGTATAACTTCAGCTGTAAAAAACAAAGAGAAAAAATTTGCCCCGTACCTGCATGTTTCACTGCAAATGTTGGCGAAAAATGATAGTCTTGCGTCTGAAGAGAGTGAACAAAACGTTTATTTAATGTTCCGCACGAGAATATTTGTGAATTGTGTATTCTGGGGGCCCTGCAATAGAGAGTCTCGATCTGTGCAGCCAAGGTCAACACGCGCATCAAAGTACGTTAGACACGAGCGCTATCTGGCAGTTATCTTCGAAAACGAAGGAAGGCGTGCGCACCTGTCTTGGAGGCGATAAGGTGTAGAAGGCAATGGGAAGGGCAGGTGCCACCATCGTGTGGTCTTAGCAAAGCGTTGAAAATACTTGCCTTTCTGAGCATCACGTTGCATTGTCAGCGCAGCGTGATAAATGCTATGGTTTTTAGAATTACTTGCGTATCTCTACTGTAAAGACACACGTGTAAGGTATTGACGTATTGTTGTGCTGCCTCAGATATGTGCAACAATTGCTGTTTAATTGACAACCACACAAGTATGAACGCTGAAACTTCAGCAATATTGGTGGGCGCTCTGGATGAGGTTGGCAGTTTCGGGTATAATTTGGTGCCGTTTGAAGTATCGTAAGGTGGACAAACAGACAATTGCAGAGACAGACGGACAAAAATTTTTGCGTCGAAGTGCTCCAAGGAAGACTATCGTCTTTAAATGTCAACAGCTCTTGCGAAGCGCCACGCAGCACGCCGGAGCACAGTTCTAAGGTTCACTCTCGGTGGCCTTCGCGCACGGAACTGCACTCTCTGCACTGGCGCCGGAAACGGTCCCACCAGAAGAATCTAGACACCCTGGAGATCTAGACACCTGCAGAACACATCGGATCAATCTATACTGACATGCGCCGGCCATAACACGGCCTGAGCACAAAGCTACTCTCACCGGCGGACGACCGCAAATATTCTGGTTCCGTTTGGGGAAATATCGTCGTCTGTGCTGAAATCGGAAGCGTCGATGTCGTCTTGCAAGCCTGTGCTGTTGTCATCATTTAAAAATTCCAGCCGTGATGCACGAGAATCCTCTGAAATACGCAATTTTCGGGAAGATGTCGCACACAATGCCGACGCCATCATTGAAACTACGCACGTTCACTCGCGGAAAGAAGTCGCACGCACCGCCGACGCCATCATTGAAACTACGCACGTTCACTCGCGTGTGGAGAAAGACGCTTTAAAATCTCCACGAGGTGAAAATCGGAAACGCAAAAGCGAAAATGTTAAAATACTTCTCTTACACGTTAGATCGCGAAAGATGTCCACAAGCACTCGAAACAAAACAAATATTGAAATTGTAAATACCGAAAACATACTATCGATGGTAATGGGCCTGGTCACGAAAGTTTTAACGGCGAAACACGCTCTCCGCAGTAGCTTGAGACGCCTAGTCTGAAATCAATGGCAGGAAGAAACTGTGGCGGCGATTCATCAGTGGACGTCGTCCGTTCAAAGAATGCTGCTGATAGTTCGTTTGAAGAGTCGTGTGGCATGTAATAAAGCAATTTTCACTGATAACTGCACCCATGCCGCTAGAATGTCATATCTACGTCTGAACATCGCTATCTGATTTTCCGTGCTTCGTGTCAGCATGGTTCGAAATGAAAATTCTCGCGTGGCCATTGCTAATACCATGCTGAATGCGCTGGTTCTCAATTCTCGCATGCTTTTTTTCAAATGTCATCTAATGTATAAAAGCATGTCTTCCGGTCGAAGCAGCCGCCATTCGGTTTTAATACGCGCAGCTATATTGAGCCAATCGCTGGCGGCTCTTGTCTCGAAACGCCTATGAAGCAGCTACGCCTTGTTACACTTTCGCCTCTCGCCTTACAGGGTCAATAGCTGACGGTAAAAAAAAAATATACATCATGGCATCGCATTTATTGCTTTCTTTCAAGAGAGGAGAGAAGGGGAGGGTGCTGCGTCACCTTTAAGTAGCGAACGCGCGCTATCTCAAGGCATAATGGGACTGCTCGTGAACTTTGTGTGCTACAGTCGCATCTCGATAATTCTAACTCGAAAGGGCCCGAAAATTTGTTCGAAAAAAAAAAGAAGTTCGAAATAATGAAAGCTAAATAAACGGACGGCTCTTCATGAAGTGCTGCATGTGCATTGAGCTAACACACGAGGGGGAAGTTTCAAAAGACTTACATTTATTCATAAATTACAGGACATCCCTCATTATTTGAAGTAACTGGTGATGGGAGTCTGTACACGCTTGCCTTGCAGCGAGTCAATCAATTTCGCACGCAGCTTGCAAAGCCTTGATACTTCGGCTTCAGCATTCTCCTATCATCATATTTCATATTTACTGCGCCATTTTGATGATATCAATGGTAATTGCTACAAACTGTGCCAGTCGGATTTGGGAGCGTCTATCACTTGCAATAGCCATGTCGGCGTGACAATATATGTGCACCTTGTTTTCTAGGCCATCAAAGTTGCAATCACCTAGCTATTTTATTACGCTGAAAAAACAGCGGTTGCGTGTGTGTCCTAAAATTTATGGTGCTATGTTTGGTGTCAATGCAACTCTGTTGCGCAAGTCCTCTTAATGGCAAAAAACGCTCTCGTCGGGCTGGTGACGTCTAGCCCAATCGGTAGTGTGAAACTGGTGGCGATTCATTGGTGGTTTTCGTCCGTTCCAAGAACGCTGCTGATAGTTCGTTTGAAGATTTGCGTGGCATGCATGTGATAAAGCAATTTTCACTAACAACTGCACGCGTGCCGCTAGAATGTCTGTCACGTCTGCATCTGGATATCACTATGTAATTTTCTGTGCTTCCGTGCAAATTATTGTGTGGCGAGGGGTCATACCATGCTGAATGCGCCAGCACTCAAAATTCTCGCGTGCTTCTTTCTTCTTTGTAAATGTCAATTCATTAATGAAAGCATGCCTCCTGGTCGGGAAGCCACCATTAGTTTTTAATACGCGCAGTTATAGTGAAGATCCTGCGCCTCTGGTGTCGGAACACCTGTGAAGCAGCTACGCCTTGTTACACTTTCGTCTCTTGCTTTGTAGGGTGAATAGCTGACGATAAAAAAACTTAACGTCACGGCAATGCACTTATTGCTTCATATTGAAAGGGGAGGGGTGGAGGGGAGGCTGCTGCATCGCTTCAAGTAGCGATGGAGAGGTTTCTCTAGATGTTTTTGGGTTAAAACTTTGGAAAGATACAAGTAGTATGTTCGCTCCGTTTTGAGTCTCGCACTTTCTGCTGTAGTTGGGAAAACCTACTCTTGGGAGTTCAGGCACTTCTAATCGGTATCGGGCTGCGCAACGCTGATGTTTACTGACCCCCCCTCTCCTCCCCACACATTTTTTCGCGATGGTTTTGTTTTGGTGGGGCAAGAAATAAAGGGAAAATAAATCTGCATGACACCCCCCTCCCCCCATCTTCGTGTTGCAGAAATCTCCCTTATATACAGAATCCTTGAACTTGGCGAGTATGAATTGGCATCGACCTGACTAACTCACCATTTCGGAAAGTCATTTGTAGTGAGTTTATATGGTTTGGTTTTCCAAAACTCCACGGGCAGTAAAGTTTTATTGCGTCAAACCACGAACAAAGTGAAAGACTTTTAATGCCTTTCGGTGCTGGCTTCTTTCCCATTGGCGGAGAGATAGAATACAGTCGGCACGTAGCGGTGACTGTGCGAAATGGTGAAGTGTGGATGCCGGTTAGCAGTGGCTGCTTCAGCAGTGTTGTATGCTGTGTTTGTCGGCGTTTGCATTGTAGTTCGGGACCGAGCTCACTATGGAAGTTGACGGCGATGGTTCGGTCGAGTGTCAGTAACCTGTCAAGATCTTTTTCTTTGCTTTTTGTAACATAAATTCGTAACGGCATTGATGTGAAGCGCATTTGCTTCATGCGACCTCTCAAAAGGCGCTTGTGGCCATTTAAAGCATTGTAAAGCTAAAATATGCATTCTCTTTATGCTTCCAGTGCCCTTGTCGTGAGCACCATTCTTGATCATGTTAGAGAAGGTGTCGGGTGCCTCGCTGAAGGTGACGAAGCCATTGCAGCGGGCCCTATTATTGAATGTAGCGCCGTTGCGTTGATGTGCTCCTCTGACGGCCAACACACATACAGTAAAATCTCGGTCTACCGAACATCAGGAAACCGCAGAACTTTGTTCGTTATTTTGAAAGGTTGTTATAGTGAAAGCTTGAAAATTGACCCTAAATACTTATTTTTCCCCAACGAAAACGACTTACCTTTACAAAGGTTGGTCCTTGAACACGTTTTTCACAAGAAAAAAGCAATACACAAGTAAACACCAAAAAATGCACGTTTATTTTGAAGAAGTCTGATATTTTTTTGTGTGTGACGCAAGCAGCACAAACTTTGCAGCGCGAGGGCCTCCCACTCATCCACATTCCTGTGGTGCGATTCGGTTCTTTCATCACAACAGCCTCCTTTTTGCCTTCCAGTTGCCGAAGAATATTCATTGTCTCGCTTAGCGAAAGCTGCTTATGCTTTGTCCTCGCAAGCCAAGATGAACTCCTTTGTAGTATCACCGCACTGCGAATGCCGACTTGCTTTGCGAACCCGATAAGTAATCACCGAAAAGAGATGAACACGACTGAAAAATCAAGGCCTCCAAAGAAAAACCCGAAGCATCACGGCTGTCATCGCCTCTTTCGAAGAAAAAAAAGCGCTAAAAAGAAAATTGTTCGCTTTCGTTTTCTGCTCTCTCGCTGTCTCAGGTTTTCCATGCCCATGCTTCCTGCTTCGCAACTCCCACTCTGCCTCTCTGAGCTTGCTCTCCCGTGTTGCCTTCGCCTCTGTGCTCACTTTTACCCTTCAGCGTCAGCGTTTTATCAAAAAGAAAGTCGCCCTTTTGATGTTTTTTTTTTCTCTCCACACCGTCCCGCATCTTCTTCAGAGAAGCAGAGCGTCCCTTCGCTTTGTTATCTGCTTGCGTACCACTTCGGTGGTCGCGACGGATTTCAAAACATAAGTTCATAGTACTGAGGATTTGTTAATATAACGGGGAACTAAATTAACGCTCCTTATTCTGAAAAGATCGGTATTCTGAACTACGTGGTTGTGAAATAATTTTACATTGAAACTATTAGCAGTCTGCACAGAATTTTTTAAAAGTTTGTTAATCTGAAGTTTGTTAATGTGGGGTTCGTTCTACTGAGATTTCATCGTAATTTCATTTGTGCTGCAATCGGACTTGCAAGGGATCCTCATCGAGTTGACCTGAAGTTGGCCAATGTTGCGAAACTAGTAGAACTGAACTGCACATGTCCTGTGGGGTAATAAGTACTAGCGTCTCACGGCTACTTTTTTATCGCTATCAGGACCGATTCGAGTCGGGTTCCGCTACACGGTCACTCTTAATATTCAGCTTCAATTTGAATCCAGTCATCGTGGTCTAATTTACGCCTGTGCTAAACGTGATCAGAGTAAGTTTGGACTGTGCCGCAGCGATCATTGTTGATACATATCGAGAAATCATTTCCGTGTCGGCCCTGATCGCACTGAAAGTGCCTGTATGTTCATCAAGTTGTTGATATAATTCATCGCAATACTCAGCTCGCTTTCTGATTCGGGCTTTGCTAACCCCTTGACACCATTGAGGCTAACGCCTTAGGCGCCTCACACACCCGAAAATAAACTGTCGGTGGTGTCGCCATGAAAAAAAAATTGCTGCATATCGTAGGAGTGAACGATCAGTAGGATGAAGCGTTTGTCCAGATGAATGGTCGCACAGAGACACGGACGGACGAACTGAGATAGGCTTATGGAATCACAGGCAGACAGACGGAAGCATGCACGGAGAGACAGACGAAAGGAAGTACGGATGGTTAGACATACAGATAAACGAACAGACATTTCGCCCCGCTCGTCGTCATTCACTCCATGGATATGCCATGAAAAACACTAACACAGTCTTGTGTTATAATATTTCCAAGCATACACACACAAGGCCATCTATTGAGCAAGTCAATCTAGAGATGGCTACATACGGAGGGGAGAACAACCATACATGCATGCTTGTACAATCTGGCATATGCATTGCTTTTGAAATGTATGTTCTGGTATATATTGTAAAACCTTGTTAATTTGAACTCGGTTATTTCAAAATCCTGCTTCATTCGAAGTATTTCTGTAGTTCCGTATTTTGGAATGTAAGTCTGAGCGGATAATTTGAAGCTGTGATCAGGACAAGTATGATTAAATCAAAAACTTTGGGTGCAGTGTGCTCATTACCAATTTTGATTTCGCCACTAATACGCGAAAACGGCAGACCTTAAGAGCCACTAGGCAATGTACTTTAGCAATACTAATGAGTAGTTGCTTACGCACCCCTGCCTCTCTACTTCCATATTGTAAAATAAAATTATATTTAAAAAAAATAGCGTTTTCATGATCAACTAAAATATGCACCTGTGGAAAACAAGACCTGCTTCTTTGCAGTACACTTGTGACGTGCGGGCAGCATGTGGCATGCTTCTTGCAAAGTCAGCATGTCACGATATATCCATTCTTTCTGGGAATTGAAAGAAATTGATAAAGCACAGCCTGGAGAAATCTGCGATGTATGCGAACCTCCGAGTACCGGTTGCTTTAGCAATTTGCGTACTTGCACAGCTGGTGGAGTTCTTGCCTGCAATGCCTGCTTTAAAAACTAGAGTCGAAAGCTTCAATGGTGATGTTTTCCAGCCAAAACGCATCGCGAATTTCGTCACTGGTCATTACTTTCTTTATTTTTCTGTGAAAAATGGGCGAATGGTTGCATCATAACGTGCTGACGCAGGGAGGAGCAGGCGACATGCAGCTGCGTGTCACCTTTAGTGGGCTCGGTGGCACGGTCAATATGACACTCAACTCACTGCACACCATTATTCTTTGCGCAGCTACTCGTCGTGGCTTGCTGCCACCGTGGTGCCGTCATAAGTTTCCAGGACTACTGCTACCAGAGCTTGCCGTTTCAACGGCGCCATGACTGCTCCACTGTCGTCCTTCCGGGAGGCTTTGTCTGCGCGGCCTGTCAGGGATACCCTGAGTCTTCATCCATGGGATTCTCTGTCCGACCCTCGACTTCCGTTCGACACCGTTGCTGGTCGGTGGCTACACCGCTCAAGGACTACGTATGTAGGCCTCAGCCCTGTGTCCGATCCTCAGCGACAACGACAATGTCCGGCTCCTGCTGCCTCGCTTGTGCAGCTGCCCTCGCCGATGCACATTCTCCTTCCGGGACCACACACACCCTTAACTTTTCCGCACTTGACTGCACCCACAAAAAGCACCGTGACATCATCATTGCTTTCAGTGGGCTCGGTGGCACGGTCAATATGACACCAACTCACCACACACCATTATTCTTTGCGCAGGTAACAAATCATTTTTCTTGTTTACTAAACCCAAAACTTACCGTGGTCTGTTAGTGATGCCGGGCCCACACGCAGCATTTGCTATTCTTTCTGATTGTGTGGATATCACTCAGTCTCATGATAGAGTGTGGCGATGTTGAGCTGAACCCAGGACCTGCCACTCGTGCCTCTGCCAGTGATGAACACTCTAATGTGCTGCAGCTTCGCGTGAACTAAAAAGCGGCCAGTCAATACTACTCGACGAAATAAAAAGTATTCGAGAAAAACGGGCTGATAACGATGAAATGCTCAATAACCTAAAAGAGAGACTTAAGACAATTGAAGGAGAGTGTCACTCCCTGACGGCAATCAAAGTTGATATAAACAGTGTGCATGAGGCAAATGCACATCATATTAAAAAATAGCTGTGCGCACAGATGACGCAAAAGACAGAGCCAGGCGAAATAACTTGGTGTTCTACGGGATAGATGGAGTCAGAAAAAATTGGGCAAAATCCAAGGAAAAATTTATCAGGTTTTCAAGCAATCACCTCAAACTATTTCCCCGAGAGACATAGAACGCGCACACAGGCTTGGAACTTATTCACCTAATAAAGCTAGACCAATTTTGGTAAAGTTCACTCATTTTGAAGTTAAAGAAAAAGTACTTCTTTCTAGCAGAGATAACAAACATCTAATCATTAATGTTGCACAAGATTTCTGTTCAGTTATTTTACTAGCCAGAAAAAAACTGGTCGAATAAAAAAAACACAATTTTTCCAGCAGCCTTCGTCACAACAACCTTGTAGCAGGGCAGAACACCTACGTGTATGACCCAGTTGGGCACCAGGTCGTTCTTCGCGGCCCGTAGCAGTTAGCCAGTGGTTGCCCTAATGGTGCTGAGGACTACTTCTCGTTTCTTTTTACTAACATCAGGATCATATCACCAAAGCCTGATATCTTAGTCAGCTTAATTAATTCTTCTGATTCAGACGTTATAGTACTAACTGAAACGTGGCTCAACTCTTCAGTCAATAGCATCGAAGTATTTTCTTTTCATCCTGATTTCAGTGTTTTTCGTACTGACCACGACAGCCAGCATGGCGGTGACGTGCTCATTGCTATTCAAATAGACTTTAACTGCTTCCGCATGAATATGTCTACGTCACTTGAAATGGTGTTTGTGTGCTGTAAAGCCGCTCATTCGCACGTAATCTGAGGAGCATGTTATTGCCCGCCATATTCCGACTTCACGTTAATTGCCATGTTTCATGACGCGCTAGAATCCCTGAAGACTCAATTCCTTAATGCCACATGTTCTTGTTCGGCAACTTTAGTTTTCCGAACATAGATTGGTCTGATGTAGTCTTTGTCGTATCGAAACAAAACATTGAAAGCAACTTTGACGATACATGTTTAGCGTTTTCACCAACTCAAATTGTCAATGCAACAACAAGGCAATCCAAAAATTCTGCCAATATACTTGATCTCGTATTAACCACCCGTCCTGAGAGAATCACCTCCATTTAATACCTTGATGGAATCGGCGATCATAATGGTTTCTTCAATGTAGACTGAACCAGCCCACAAAGACAAGCAAAAAAACCCACCTTATGGGATAAGGGCGACTATATCAGCTTCAATAAAGAATTGAAAATATTCTTGCAATAATTATTCAAAGATTTTAATGAAAGATATGTTACAACAAATTGGTTAATGTTTAAATTGAAAATGCATGAGCTGATAAGTACTTACATCCCAGCCATTGAAATTTGTGAACGTAGCACTTTCCGCTGGTTTAATCTTGAGCTTAAAAGGCTTGAAAACAAGAAGCGACAACTTCACTCCGCAAAAATCGCCAACAATGCCGTGGCGTGGCGAAAATATCAGAACACAGCAAATATGTACTGCTCTGCTGTAGATAAAGCGAAACAACTCTTTAATGAAATAACCTCGCCCAATTTACTCCGCATTAAGCCCAAACCAGTGTTGGAAGGTGAGTACCCATGATACGAAAACAAATGCATATCAATATTGGATGATACTCTACACTCTATCGCCTATTATGAAGTAGCTAAAGCACTAAACCTTACTTTTTCTTCTGTCTTTACCAGAGAAGCAATTGATAACTTCCCTGATGTATCTCCCCTCAACTATCCTCCCATGGCCAATGTCATTATTTCACCTCAAGGCCCCCAGAAAATCATCGAAATGTTAAAACTTGCTTCATCCTGCGGCATCAATGGCTTCAATGCTAAGGTGCTCAAAAACACCAAAGGAATCACCAGTGTTGTTCTTTCTCATATATTTCAGCAATCGCTCTCATCCGGCATTGTTCCTCATGACTGGAAAGTGGGTAAGATCGTTCCAGTTCCAAAACCAGGTTTATCTAATTACCGACCCATATCCCTAACCGGCGTCTGTTCAAAAATAATGGAACATCTAATTCATTCAAAAATTGCTGAGTTCCTCGTCTCGGTTAATTGTTTTCACCCTAACCAACACTGATTCCAAAAAGGACTCTCATGTGATACTCGGCTTGCATTATTCATCCATGACTTAAGCGCAAGGGTAGACCTTAATATACCAGTTGACGCCATTTTTATAGATTTCGAGAAAGCCTTTGACAAAGTTCCCCACAACCGCCTACTACTAAAGCTCTTTCAATCAAACCTTAACCAACTTGTCTACAATTGGAATAATGTTTTTCTCACTAACCGTCAGCAATTTGTAGAAGCTAATGATACATCCTCATCTCTTTCTAACGTCATTTCTGGTGTACCACAGGGTACAGTTCTCCTCTTCTTAATTTACATAAATGACTTACCAGATAATATTTCATCTAACCTTTGCCTCTTTGCTGATGACTGTGTAATATACCGACCCATCACTAACGTTTCAGATAGAGTTACCCTCCAGTGTAACCTACTAAAACTTGGCGAGTGGTGCAGTAAATGGCTCACGGTTTTAAATAATAATAAAACTCACTTGTTTCATTCCACAGATGCCAGAACTTTGCCACTGCTAACTATATAATTAATGGCTGTACAGTTTCTTCCCTCAGCTGTATTAAATACCTTGGCATTAACATTTCACACAATCTAAACTGGTCTTCTCATGTAAGTAAAATAGCTAACAATGCTAACAAAGCTCTTGGTTACTTTCGTCGTAACATACATCTTGCCCCTCCTTCAGTAAAACTACTAGCCTACAAAACTCTAATTTGCCCAAAACTAGAATACGCATCCGCCATGTGGGACCCACCACTAAGTAACCTTAGTAAATTCATTGAACTAATGAAGAACTGTGCAGTTAGATTCATCTATTCTGACTACTCATATCACAACAGTGTTACTACCCTTAAATGTAGAGCAGGATTACCTAACCTTTGACGTACGTCGTAAGATTTCTAGACTCATTGCACCACAAAATGTATCACGCATTTCATCATAACTCCCCCATTCAGCCAGCCCATTGGACTTCAGCCCGCACCAGTCACCGGAAGGCCGTCTACCCCCTCCTGCTTGCACCACAGCCCACCATCATTACTTCTTCCCTCAGGCAGCCAGGGACTGTAACGATCTTCTTTCAAGTGTCGTCGACCATTCCAGCACAGATACATTTAGGAATACTATAGAATTGTTGTTTTACTAAATCTTTATTGTTTGCCCACTCCCTCATGTAAAGCCCTCTCTTGAGGGCCTTTGAGGCATATTAAATAAACTACTGTGTTGCAGTGAAGATGCCTTGTTTTTCCGCAAACGCGAATTTCAGTTGGTCATGATTTTTTTGCTTTTTTTCAGCGACAGCAATTAGGCCTGGAATTTGCTCTTCTTTGCGACAAAACTGTGACAAAGTATTCTTGGAAAACATGACCCTTAGAGCCCCGAACTAGGCGGCACAGCAAATGACCGGCCCTGATTAATTTCAATAATTTCAAGTTCCTTGCATTCTACATTTTGTATGTTCTGTTAATTCGAAAACCCATTTATTTAAAAAAATTCACAGTCCCAGTAACTACGAATTAATGAGATTTTTCTGTACGTTACAAGGCCTGTCATTTATGTTAGTCGCATAATCATGTCATGCCATACCAATTGTTATATAAAATGCATACCGCTTAAAACGTAAGTCAATTTTGCTACTTAGTGGGTTGATTCGATGACTCAAGAGGCACTACGTCTTCAGCGCCGAGAGGTTGTCCTGTAGGCCGTCACAGGTCGTCAGCCAATTTTTCCCGCAGAGCTTGGCCGCGTGCTCGGCGATCTGTTTGTTCAAGATTGCTATGCGCTTGGCCAGTTTTATGTTGTGTCTCTGATGCATCCACCGCCGCATTAACGAAGGCTGGGCTACCCACACGTTGACTGGTCTTGATCCACGTACGGTGTCTGCGACGTCATTGCGATTTCTTGGGTGAATTTTTGGAGGGCCTTCTTCTGATCTCTCGCCAATTAATTGTAGGTCTGTTATATTTCTGCTGGTTTCGATTCTTCCTCGGCCACTTCTATTTGTTCCTGAATAAGCATTTTCATCTTGTTTCAATCCGTGATAGGCACCATCACCAGTACAGCCCAATATCGGGAGCCTCTGATCGTAATGCCGATCACGCTGTGGTCAGACCCTAAGTCCACCTCTCCGTTTCTCCAGGTAGTGTGCCCGATGACCACGTCAGGTCTGACGTAGCGTCCCCCGTGGCTATTTTGCCTCTTCTGGTCGTTACGTACGGCGCATGCAGGGGGGCCTTCGCATGATCATCTATTGCTTTGGCCAACGCTTTCCCCCTCTTGGACCGCAACTTATATCCCCACGTTATGAGAGGGGCGTTAGTCACCGAAGATCAGAAGTGGCCTAGTTCCCGCCAACCCTTTCGCCTGGCTCTCAAAGCGGTCGAATCAGTACTGCCATTGTTACAGCCGGCAGTACACGCTCATTACGAATAGATTGATACGATATGATACACGCTCATTACGAATAGAGCACTCTATTTCTCCTGCATGAATTTAGACCAGCGTGTGCTCGCACCCACCCTGCACCGTGACATGCTCAGTAGCCGCCACGTTGGTCCGTACGACCACTGTCGTTTCATTCTCTGTGGGGTCAGTGTAAGTGATGTTCTCCGGTGGTCTTGTTTTCCCTTTAGTTTCTTGTAGAACAATTATATCGGGCTTGTTTTCTTGCCCATCATTGTGTAACAGTAGCTCCGCTTCTTTATTGCGAATGCCGCGGCAGTTACTAAATTGCGATGTGCAGTGGCACCTCAAAACTAACGGAGGCTCTCCAGGTGCCACGATATGCGCCATCATACCAGCTATACAAAGCTGACGCAGTAGGTCATCGAATGTGAAGCCAGGCTTCAGCTTCATTGTTACAGTCCTCGTCGTGGAACCTTTATCTGTAATTCTATGCACTCGCCTGTATTCTCTGGGTACTTCAGCGACTTGTCCGTACGAGGCAAGCGCTGCACAAACACCATCGTTGGGGACACGATGGAGCCAGAATACTTTGAAGCGCACTTCCTGGTTGTCAGGATCAAATATGAGGCACTTACGGTCTTCCACTTTTACGTCGCGAAACGAAGTTCCTGAACGTAACCGCCCAAACGTGATTCATCTGGAACAACCCCAAGGTGAAGACCTCGGGGAGCATTTCTAGACAAGCCAAAGTGTCCCTAAATTGATCAGCGCGGAGGAGCGTCTTGCCTTTACGTCTCCTTGAAGGAAAACTGTGTTGAACATACATGGTCCTGTCAACAACTGCAGCATAATAACTTAATAATCTGTGTTTTCTATATCAGTGGTTTTGTCTCTGCGACTCGACTCAGCCGCAAACACCGCCCCTTTGGAAAGAAGCATTCTGCATCCACACTGCACGGAAGCCGGAAATAGAAATCCCTTGCGCCACCGAGGCCACTTAGCAATTCAAAAATTACTTGTAACCCACGCGCGCACACACACGTGCACACACCACCGCGGATGTCTAGTGTCTCTAGTGGCCAAGGTACTCTGCTGCTGACCTGCAGGTCACGGGATCAAATCCTGGCTGCGGCAGCTGCATCTCTGATAGAGGCGAAAATGTTGTAGGCCCGTGTGCTTATTTTTTTTTATTTAGGTGCACTTTAAAGAACCTCAGCTGGACGAAATTTCCAGAGCCTTGCACTACGGAGTCTCTCATAATCATATGGAGATTTTAGGACGTTAAGCTACACATATATATCAATCAAATATCAACATGCACACACTTTCAACTAATTTATTTAAAACTCGAAAGCTTGAATGTATACATGGGACACATGTGCGCACTAGCACTATAAAAGGTCAACAGTATACATTATCAATACATACAGTTTATAATCTCGGAGCATAGAACCGATAAAGTGGAATGAACTTGGTAACAATGATAGCGAAGAGGCACTTACACAGTGATCTTTATTTTTTCAATGAAAAAGGCTTCTAACACTTCAAGTGCAGTTTAATTTGTGCTTCTGCCTAAAATGTTTCTCTCCGAGAATCGTGCGGCACAAGCACATTTTAGTTTTGTCATTTAGTTTTGGTAATTTTGGACGTGTTTCATTAACCGGTCATTATTACAGCTTTCGGTCTGCCAACGTGCACTTTTCCACAGGATAAGGGTATGGAATACACGACCCCCGTGGGACATTTCACAAAGGGCCTCTCGTGCTTCTTCTGGCCGCCGCGCTTTTTGTTATCGCACACAGGTTGGCATAGTTTTCAAATGCGAAGCATTTCTTAGTGAACTTTGGCAACGTTGAGCGTATCTATCTATCTATCTATCTATCTATCTATCTATCTATCTATCTATCTATCTATCTATCTATCTATCTATCTATCTATCTATCTATCTATCTATCTATCTATCTATCTATCTATCTATCTATCTATCTATCTATCTATCTATCTATCTATCTATCTATCTATCTATCTATCTATCTATCTATCTATCTATCTATCTATCTATCTATCTATCTATCTATCTATCTATCTATCTAAGAATTTAGGCTCTCCTGGCCTTTTTGATAATGGTATCGATACTAATCTTGTTATGGGATAACATGACTGCATGAAGAATATATTTGACTAGTCATAAGATGAAAATCATGACGTATGTCATGAATGTCATGACCTATATTTCATGGTCCTGCAGCTCTTGCGGTAGTTTCGTTCACATGGCATGTTGCAAAACTGGTATGGTATGACATGATTGCATGGCGAACACAAACGACAGACCCTAACATGCAAATCGTGTAATACGTGTCATGTAACAACGTGACTACATGCCACGCTCATGATTCGCTCGCAGCCGTTTCACTAGCGTCACATACACTAAATTTGGTATTACAGTACGTGAATGAATGACGAAGGTATGTGACTGGTGCAAACATGATAATCAAGAGATGCGTGTCATGTAACATGACTACATGCCATGCTCATGATGCGCTGGCGGCCATTTCGCTAGCTTCATTTATACCAAATTCGCTATTACATGATGCCAATGGATGACGAAGGTATGCGACTGGTGTAAACATGATAATCATGAGATGCGTGTCATGTCGAAACATGACTAAATGCCACAGTTAAGGCACCAATATATTTCGACTTGACGTGGTGCACGTGCTCGCTGCCATTCTTTTTGTCGCGTCACGCTGGCGTTGCTATGCCAGGTCCAGTACTGGTGTATATAAACAGGCGCCTGCCGCACTGCGTTGCTTTGACGCATGCGCGTTTCAGCGTGTCCGGTGTCCCTCCATGATGAAAAGAGGAAGACGCGGTGTTGTCTGGGTAACGCATCGGCGTGAAATGCAGCATGTCGCAATTCGCACCTGTTTCTGTAGTGCTGCGGTGACGGACGCTGGCCTCGTTTGGTGTCTCACGTTCTGCTCACGTTCTGCTAACGTAGCGTCGCTATGCCCGACGTGAGCGCGCGTCAACGCTACGTTGAAGTATACTGCGCCCTTCATGATGCGCTCGCGGCCATTTGGATTGCTTCACATATACCAAATTTCGCGTTACGTGGAGTCAATGGATGACGAAATATATGAATGGTTCAAACATGATAGTCCGACACACTTGTCATGTAAGAACATGACAATATACCACGCTCACAGCGTGCTCGCGGCCGTTTCACTAGTTTTACATATATATTCACTATCACGTGACGTGAATAGATGACGAAGGTAAACGACACATTCAAACATGACAATCAAGACACGGAAGTCATGTACGATATCATTGACCTCCACCTCTTAACGTTGTGCTGATCTTAAAGTGGCATATCAACATTTCTCACTCGTGCTTCATATATCGTTGATTACCACTGTACATGGCATCTGCCTTTTTTTCTCTATATTTTCGGGTGCGGAAAAAACCATCGGTAACACCGTGCCTGACCGCGACTTTCTCGAGAGTGTGCGAGAACCTATTCATATATGGCACAACTTGTGGACTAATCCCCAAGGGCTGGGTAGCAGTCATCGCTTCCCGTGTTGAACGTTTAAACTTCTTCAGAAGTGATTCAGCAACGGCCGTAAAGACCCATCGAGGGAAGCCAGCAGCTTTTAATCGGCTCACCTGATGAAGAAAACTGAACTTTATGTTGTGTGGGCACGACTTCTCCAGTGCTGACTCCAAGCAAAGAGACGCAATGCCTTTGTTACAATTTTGGAGAGAGTGAAGTGTACAGCAACAGCTCTTTCTATACACGAGCATGATGAGACCAGTAAAAATGCTCATAGTTCTACGTGAGGCTCAAGTACAAAAACTGCAGACAAGCTTCTTCCGGTAATTCAACAGTGATTGAAAGCCCTCGTCCTAGCTTTACAAAAACGTTTAATATAGAATCAGGAAATGTAGGGTCCCCCTGCTTATTTAAAAGAATTGAAAAATCATCAGTGTACCTTAAACCTGTGAAGGCTCCCCCCATTTAAGAGCATTATCCAAGTCCCAATATACATCTGCTAAATATATATCGCTGAGAACCCGCGTGACACAGGAATCTATGCAATTTCCCTGCGTTGAAAAAAGGGCTTTTCGTCAAAGATAATAAAGGTTAAATTACAAAGGTTACAAACAACTGGTTGCCGTGGTGGGATGCCCTCAGACCCCGGTCCTAACAGCACCAACCGGTGTAGCCGAATGCTGGAGAGCCCCCGGGAACTTGGGTTTGTCTTCTGGCGCCACCCCTCCGGTAGTGAGAAGGACAACTATGCTTCCAACACCTTCAGCGGTGTCCTCCGCCTCAGCCGCGTCCATGACGTGCTCAGCCATTGCCTCATTCATCTTTGGCCTCGTTGCACTGGCGTATGTTCTAACACACTCGGCTTCGACGTGTCCGAAGCTTTTGCAGTGTGAACTACGGGGGTCCTGGCCCTCTCAGAGGACATGCCCTCTGCCTTGGCAGCGCTACCATTGTATCGGACGAGCAGGCACAACCAGCAAAGCCAGTTCTCCATCGATCTTGATTTGGTGCACTATGTCTTCGACCTTGGCGCCGCTAAGAACGCTAAACTTGTGGTCAAACACTTGCCGGACATGCCCGGGACCCGCCTTCGCTTACGGCTCACCTCAACCACCTTGCAGAAAGCGCCGTCCGTACATCTTCGTCACTCACCCCGCGCAGCAGCCAATGTATTCGAAGCCGCACCTGCTGGTCCTGTGGGTCGAAGACGAAGCAGCGCCACACCTTCACCTGTACCTCCTTCAAAACAAGCAGGCGTTTCGTGGGAGCGGCGTCATTGAACGTCTTCGTCCACACGTGGTTAACCTGCGCACCAAGGCTTACAACATCGGGTAGGAGGCCCGTTTTCGTCAATGCGTCCATAAACCTTCGACTTTGTATGGCCCCGCAAGGACATCACGGTGTAAAAACACGCTGTTGATAACAAGTCGTCATTTTAGTAGTTGTAAAAAAATAAACTAGTATTCGTTATCCACATTCCTGTTTCTGCGAATGACACTGGCCATGATCGCTGCTCCGCTCGAGCTTATGACGCTGCCATCCAATTAGCTCGGCTGACGGAAGCAGAATGCCACAGAGTCCTCTTTGGGTGGTCTTTTGCACACTCGTGTTAGCATGTTTTGCTCGGCCTTCTGTCGATGAAGCATGGTTAAAGCAACAAGTCATTGTACATAGCCAGATAAATAGATATACAGATAGATGAAAACGAAAAAAAGAGAACTTGACCCAGACGTGATTCGAACACGCAACCTTCTGATCTGGAGTGAGACGCGCAACCGTTGCGCCACCGAGTCCATTTTTTTCTCTATGCAGAGTTAAGTACATCGTGTACACAAATTAATACGAACACTTTCGCAAGAAGTAGGGAAAAGCATTTAAAATGCCAAAAACACTTTGCTTAACGTAGTAGGAATAAAAATGTTTAGGCGTGACAAGTTTATTCAATACAGGTAGCCACTCTGGGTGCTCTTCACCTGCATCAAGTACATCTTTTATATAGGGTATGCTTTCAATAAAGTATTCTCTGGCAGTATGCACATTAACATCACGATGACGATATGCCATTCATGCTTTCCAGATGCCGTGCATACTTAACAACATAAATATATACGGTATGCCAGTGTCCCTATAAACAGGTAGAAAACGAATTCCATAAGATGTTAAAGGTAGTTATTTTTATAAGTTCGTTGCAGATTGTCCCCAAAAAATAGAGTGTCAAAACAATCTAAATATAGGTGATCAATGATCTCTGGTTTGTGACATAAAAGACAATTAACAGACCATGGAACAAATAAACCTTTTTCCTGTTGCAATGGTTTTACCGGAAGCGTGATGGTGTGTAGTTGAACAAAAACAAGTCTTTGCTGATGGTCATATCCCATTCTGTAACCCTTTTCAGGACGTTTTTCGCAGGACCTTCTCCGTATATCGTACGGTACATCGGCCCAGGTAGCATTACATCGGTTAGGTCCTGGTATAGTTGTCTTCTTGTCACCCCACTTACATACTGTGAAGAAAAACGCAGAACTAGTATACTGAAAGCAGCCACCACTTCGCGCAGACAACCATGAATGCCTATAAGCCCAGCGCAACAGCAAGATACAACGAATTCGGGTAGATAACAGCATAATCTAATTTGAAGCATAGTACACAACACATTATGCCTCTGATCACGCAAAAAAATAAACCTTGAAACTATTTGCTTGAGAAGTAAGTGGGCTAGTCCCAGCCCACCCGCCTTCACTGAGCGGAAAAGATTTGTACGGCTCGAGCTTTCCCTCTTGGAGGCCCAAACAAAAGTGGTAAAAACTCTGTGTACCTTTTGTAAGCTTGAGCGGTTCATGCACAGCACTTGAACATACCAAGTTTTGGCCGCTAGATATATATCGCAGACCGTGGACCTCACGAATATCGAGAGGTTTTTCACTCCCCACTTGTTCACTTTCTCTCAAGTTTTCCGTCTCTTATTTCCAATATTCAATGGGATCATTATAACTCTGCAATTGTACACCAAGCTACTTCGTCGGCACGAAGCTCCACTTTCTCTCTTCGAAGACGTCAGGACTTTCATCCCAGGTTCCATGCCAGAAACATGCACTCATATCCCAATTCAAAGCACTGCCTGACCGCTTGCAGTACTTATCTGGTACGCTAACTGTTTCACTAATGCTTTTCCAGCCCTTGAAAAAACAGTGATATCGTCTGCGTATGACATTGATTGATTGATATGTGGGGTTTAACGTCCCAAAACCACTATATGATTATGAGAGACGCCGTAGTGGAAGGCTCCGGAAATTTAGACCACCTGGGGTTCTTTAACGTGCACCCAAATCGTCTGCGTATGACAATATTTTGACCTCACTCGTCATCAACTGAAACCCACGTATTCTGTCATTGCTACCTATGTTCAAACAAAGGAGCTACAAATACAGGCAAATAACAATGCGGAAAATTAACATCTCTGACGAGCACTCCTAGCAATTGGAAAGTTTTCCGTGACTTCCTTCTTGATAACAAGGCTATAGCGAAGCAGTTCTTATGCGGCAATTTCACATTTTCTAATATAACACTTCCAACATTTACATGTTCAAATATTGAAAATAGTACCGCATGCACAACACTGTCAAAAGCCTTTTGTAGGTCTAACTTCTCACGGTGTGGATGGTGGTGCCAATTGTTCGACCCTTAATTTCACATGTTTGGTGTGGGCTTTATCACACTTTGTAATCTCTTGGCAAACTCCTTGATAAGAACCATGTAGTCGGTGTTAGTGAAGCTTATGGGGCGATAAGCGCTCACCAACAAAAGCTTTACCGGGTCATCACTCTTCGGGATAAGTACAAAATGTGACCTTCAAAAGAACGGCGACATTTACTTTATAAGCCGCTGCAACGAGGCGACAAAGTAACTCCGACAGCTCATCTTTGAATGTTTTGTAAAAGGCTGCACTTAGCCCATCTGGGCCGGGCGTTTTACCTTCAGTCAATTCGTCAATGGCCTTTTCTGTTTCTCCAACTGAAACGGCTGCTCCAGGCATTCGGTAGTCTCCTTATCTAGTATAAGCATTATTGACTAGAACTCGCCGTCCAAGACTTATACTCTTGCCCCTTCTGCCCAGCAATCCTCTGTAATAATCGACAACTGCTTTTTTATCATTTGTTTGTTCGTGGTGGTCACCTCCTTATTTTTTATGCATTTTATTTCAATATGGGATGCCTAGCCCTTTTCTTAGCACTGTGAGCGTTTCGTCGGTGTTTCGCCCATCCAAAAGTGCTCTGCGCGTGCGCGTATAACTGCTCCTTTGTATTTTTCTACGTCCGCTTTTTCGAGCTGTTTTTTCACTTCTATTATCTCTTTCGCTAAGGTGTCTGGTCCCGTGCTCTCAAGTGACAACAAGAGTTTGAGGAACGAGAGCAATTTTAACTTCTTGCTTGAACTCTTCCCATGCAGGGACCAATCGCCCCGACTCAGTCAAGAGTATTTTATCGATGAGCATTTTAACCTTGTCCACGAAGACTTCATCACTAAGTTATTTATTGTTCACTTTCGAAAACTTCCACGAAAAGATTGGCTTTTTGTTTTTCGCACCTATCGTAAAAATTACGGCGCTATGGTCACTGAAGGCTACCGGTTTATGCTTACATGTCTTACATACCGGCACTAGTGCTTGCAATACATACGCTTTGTCTAATCGGGCACAGCAATCGTGCTGGAAATGCGTGTACTTAAGGCCATTTCCATTTAGCACAAGATTGCCAACATCTAACCCTTTATCTTGCATAAGCTCTGACAACAACAAGGCACTTTGATCACGTGTGGTTAGCCTTTTGATCCTATCTTCTCAGAAACACACACAGTTGAAATCGCCCAACAGTATCACATGTCTTTCACATTTTAAATACTCTTCGACGCGTGCAAAGAAGGGTAACCGCTCCGTTGGGCTGTCCGGTGCATATACAAAAATAATACGTCATTTCTCAATAAAGTCAACAAAAATACAAGAGGCAAGGCGGCCATCATTGGTAGTATGAACGCATTCTTCAACTAACCCTAAAGAATTGCGCAAGAAGAGGGCGCACCCCCCCCCCCCCCAAAGGTACCAACACAGTGAGAAATACAAACATTAGAGCGGCGCCTAAAAGGTTCGACCATACAGTCCACTTATTCTTGGCTTTCGACCTTCGTTTCCTGTACCGCTACGACATTGAGGCCTTTCTCGAAAAAGAGGCGACTAACCTGATACTGTACTTCTTTCGTCTAGAGCGTAGGCCACGAACATTTAAGGTAGCGCCACGTAACTCCGTTTCATGCTGTGAAGGCCGTGCGAACGATAGTGCAGACTGCATGGTTCTTACCTCCCTACGTGATACAACCCGGGCTGTCACGGTAGAATTTGTGGGTATACACAAACAATCTTGCCCCCTCCACACGCTTTATATAACGTTGAAGCCATCTTTGTCACATTCCTTTCCACCTAGTAATTTTGCTCCCTTGTTGAAAGTCTGTCCCCCGTGGCTACGAGGGTGGCTTGGGCGGTGGACGCGCGCCCGCCGCGATGTTCAGCTTTGTGAACCCGGAGCTGAGTCGCCTGTGTGCTGGTGTTTTGGCTGCCGGCTGACTTCCAATCGTTTTCTGTTGTCCTGCGTCCTCTGTAGTACCCTACTCACGTGAACGCTTTGCAAATGCCCCCCCCCCTCCCTAGTGGCGTCCATGACTTAAAATGTTCGGTCGACGTCACGGTACTTTTGTCCTTCTCGTCACGCTTTTTGTCTGAAGGTACGATGCTAAGGTCCTTGCTCTGTTGACTGATACGGCCGGTTTGCTCACCCTGAGCTGCTTCGCATCCATCGTCATTGGGGCCCTTAGAGAGGGGCGTGAACACCGGAGCTTGAGTCTTGCGGCCGGCGGCTTCTTCTGCATCAACTTTGTCCATTACATATTCCGCGACATGATCACCAGCCACAGGCTCAGCCACAGGACCAGCCACAGGCCCAGCCACACTGGTGTAAGTCTGGACACATTCGCGCTCTTCGTGCCCATAGCGTTTGCACCGGTCGCAGCGAGGTACGCGACAGTCCCGCCGTATATGGCCTGTTCGTCGGCGCCGTAAGCAAAGTGGCGCCTGTCCTGGCACATCCAAAAGCGTGTTTATGTCACTCACTTGGAGTTGGTGTGGCAAGTCTTCGATAGTCCCGCCATTTTTCAGCTGCAGGTTTACTCTCCTGGTCCAGGATCAAGCAATTCGGTGGACGCGGCATAGTTCTTTCGTTACTTCGGTCACTTTTCCATTGTTCACCAACGCGGTGCGCACGTCTTTGTCTGGTACATTACGTAGTAGCCAATAAAGCTTTGGCATCACATAAGGTTATTCGGGTCAATGAGGAGAACGCTTTTACTTCATCTTTACGTCGCTAAGCGCTAGCATGTTCTTCGTGGCTTGGGTTGTAGTGAAAAACACAGCCCTGTTATGCCTGAGAGTCCACAGCGAACGGCCGTGCCTCTGAAAAAGGCAATCTGTGTCAAGGCCAGCGAGCCCGCCTGACGCGATCAACAAGTCAACGGCGTCAGCACGCCACGGCGCCTTTCTGTCGGCGCCTTTGTGTCGCCACGTGCAGTGAGTCAGCGCACGTGCAAGAGAGCCCGTCGAGTAAACAACTGGCGTCTTCATGTCTGGGGGTCTGACGCGGCCCAGCGGCGACCCCATTGGAGGAGTCTGCCCTGACGACCAGCGGTGCTTCTGATTGGACATTTTGGTTGGACCCGGTGCATATAAAAGAAGCCCTGCGTCGCGTCGCGATCGGCGGTCCTAGGTGAAAGCTGACATGTGTGTCAGAGCGGACCCGTTTGAGAGCAGACATATGTGTTAGAGAGGAGAGCTCGGCTCTTCGAGTCTCCGTCGGCCCCAGTGCCGAATTTGTAACGCCTCTGTATATATGCTGTACATAAACCTTGTTTAACTCACCGTCGTCTCGTCCGCTCGTCTATCAGCTCTGCGCAGAAGCAGTCGCGAGCTGAGAAACCTACGCTACCAAAACGGCTGGTGACCTTCCCGGTGGAGTTCGAAGCAGTGGCGCCTTCGGGACCGTGTTGGCGACGCCGTCTTTCGAAACAGTGGTTGCAGCGGTGAGATTTCGAAGCGCCCTTCGTAACGTCGTCGGAGGTGCGCTTCGCAACAGTGGTTGGCAGCTGCGGGATCGGCCGGCGTCAGCGACATCGATGCGGTGAGTGCCTGATGTTTTCCCCTCAGTTCACCAGACTACTCTAGCTCAGGTTATAGTAGTTTAGAGAAGGGCTGTGTGAAGCATTAGAGTGAGCTTTGATCGTTTCAAGCCAAGTCGAAGCGCTTTGAAACTAAAGTTAATGCGGAGGGTGTAAACACGGGAGTGTGAAAAATTGCTTGCGCGTCTTGCTAGTTGACTTATAGTGAGTACGGCAAGTAAATTGTTAACAGGGGCAAACAGCAAGAGGCTAGTGTGAACGATGGAGAACCTTAAAGTGAAGGAACTCATCGAAATTTGTGAGGAACTCGGCATTACTTTGGGCCGTGCGAAACGAAAGCAAGCGATCCTTGAGATCATGAAGCATGAGGGAGTGTCGGCTGAGAAAGTCGATGAGGCCTGGGTGGATCTCAAAGCACGCCGCGAGGAGGCTGAAAGGCGAGAAGCTCGCGAACGTGAGGAGGCTGAAAAACGAGAAGCTCGTGAAGAAGCTGAAAGGCGCGAAGCTCGGGAAGAAGCTGAAAGGCGCGAAGCTCGCGAAGAAACTGAAAGGCGCGAAGCTCGCGAACGTGAAGAAGCTGAAAGGCGCGGAGCTCGCGAACGCGAAGAAGCTGAAAGGCGCGAACGTCGCGAGCGCGAGGAGGCCGAGAGACAGGAGCGCCTCGAGTTGAAACGAATATAATTGGCAATCCTACAGTGTTCGCAGGCGCCTAGCGTGGCTTCTCCAACGATTCAGGTCAGCGGTTTTCGAGTTCGGGACCAACTGCCACCGTTCGTAGTAGGCGAGGACATGGCGAAGTATCTCGTCAAGTTTGAACAAGTCTGTGAGCGAAACGCTTTAGAGCGGTCTCTTTGGACGCGGCACCTGTTAGCTCTTCTTCCCGGCGAAGTGTCCGACGCGATAACTTGCTTGTCGAGGGAAGCGTTTGAGAGATATGACGAGGTTAAGGAAGTGCTCTTAAGACGTTATAAGTTGTCACCCGAGGCTTTCAGTCAAAAGTTCCGGTATGCTAAAAAGGGGAATGAGTCACACGTTGACTTCGAGTTTCGTCTTAAAGCCGATTTAATTGAATGGCTCAAGGGCGAAGGTGTTTATGACGACCGCGATAAAGTGTTGGAATGCGTTGCATTGGAGCAATTCTACCGCTGCATCGAGGAGGATGTCAAACTTTGGCTGCAGGACAAACTTGGTGAAGTACAGCTAAACAAGGCAGCAGAGTTAGCTGAGGAGTATTATACTCGCCGAAAGTTGCACAGCAGGGCAGTGCGCGTTGAAAAGGATGAGAGAAAAGAGGGCTTTTCAAAGAAACCTTATCAACGGAGACCCGCTCCGCATCGTAATTTCAAGAAGGACCCGTCTCTTACGAAGGACAGTGTAGGGGAAGGGCAAACAGAAGCGGAGAAATCGAGTGAGGTTTCTAGCACACAGGCATTTAAATCGGAAAACAAACGGAAGCCGCTAATCTGCTACAACTGCAAAAAGGAAGGACACATCGCGAGAAACTGCCAGGAAAAGTTTGCCTTCGCAACGATTCGAGAATCAGAAAAAAACATGCGGTTGTTGGAGCCGTATCTCCAAGAAATTATGGTGAATGAGAAAACGTGCCGAGCACTTAGAGACTCAGCGGCAACCATGGACGTTGTCCATCCTTCATTGGTGTCTCCGGATGACTTTACAGGAGAATGCGCGTGGATCAGGCAAGTCACCGAGGAGCAGAGTATTCGCTTACCAATCGCCGCGGTTGTCATTGAAGGCCCGTTCAGTAAGCTTCGCACCGAAGCGGCTGTGTCTGCCGCGCTAAATGATCGTTTTCCTTATCTTTTCTCCAACAACTCAGAGCAGCTTCTCAAAGAGCAGGGCAAATCGTTCTTCCCCAACTTAGCGTGCATGGCCCTCACGCGATCGCAAGCGCGGAAGCTTTCGCGGAAGCTTGACCTTGTTCAATGCGGTGAACTCTCGAATGATCTTGTCGGCGGGTCGCCGGAACCTCAGAAAGGAAATTTTCCGCGTGAGTCATGTGAGCAGTCACGCGAGTGGCTCGTCGCCGAAGCGACCGGCGCGGTATGCGTAGACGGAGACGACATGGCGCCATTGAGTCAGAGCGAGAGGGTTGCAGCGCTCTTGCCTGTAGCGGAAAGTTGGAGCGAGCTGCCGAGAGTTGATCGAGAGACGCTCATTCGAGAGCAGCGTGAGTACCTCTCGATTGAAGCGCTAGTGGAAAGCCACAAAAAAGCTTCACAAGTGCTGTCGAAGGAGCACTACGAGAAATCGGTGAAGAAGCGCACTTTTGAAGTAGGAAGTCAGGTATTGCTGCTGCGGCCGTCCAAAAAGAACAAGCTTGAGGTTCATCGGGAAGGGCCCGCAAAAGTAGTATCGACGCTTTCTGATACCAATTGTGAAGTTAAATTAGGAAGGCGGCCAATAAAATTTACAACTTGATAAAACCATACGTGCAACGTCAAGCGGTCGTCAATCAGCTGTTGAATGCTTCAGAGAAAGAGGGAGCAGAAATTTGGAGTTCTAGGGATATATTCGAAGGGGGATCGAAAGTAATCTGGGAGCAGATGAACCTAGAGCCTAGGTTAAGTGAAGTCCGGAAGGAGGACCTGAGAAAGATTGTTTCCGAGTTTGGAGACGCGTTTTCGGACCGCCCCGGAAACACGAGGGTGATCGAACACGATATCGAGCTAAGCGGTGAGGAGTCAATCCGTAGCAAGCTGTCTCATTGTTCCCCTGTGCAACGTCGCAAGTCTGAGCCGCTCTTGGTGCCGCATAGATATCGTCGCCTAAAAGTGGCCGGTTACTGAGGTGGAGCATGTTGCTCCACAGCGCAACTTTGACGTTCGCTATCAAAAAAAAGGGGGGGGGGGAAGCTAAACGCTAATGCAGGTGCATTGAGCAGGGCGTTCTAGCTAGTACCTTCTCAACCTTTCGGTATCTCGCTGGCGATTCGGGGCAAAATTTTGACCTCATCACGACCTGAGCTGAGCGCTCTCGTCCAGAATGAGCTCAAGGAGCCAACTTTGTTGTATTCTAATTCGTTGCGTTGTTGTACGTGGGAAAAAGAAATTTGAGTTGTCATTTTAAGAGTCTTGTGTTTCACATGTGCCTATTGATGTAGAGGGAACGAAATTCAGATAGACACGTAGATAGGTATATGTTGTACTATACTTTGTCTGGTGTTCTGTCGGGTGACCGAGGGCACTTGCTTGTGTCATGTGTTGTCTGTTGTCGAACCGTCTTGGCAAGTTGCAGAACCATCGACAAGTGCTGAAACCAAAGATTGTCAGAAGAGACGAGCGAAGCTGGTCAACAAGTTGTGGCGACAAGCCAGTGGAGCTGGGGTCCGTCCTGAAGAATGCGATGTGTTCCCGGAACAGAGTCTTGAGCTGCATTCTCCCCATGGCCCTGGAGGCGAACCTGGAGGGACCTGGCGAACGAGCGCGCCTGACATACGAGCCCCGTGGAAGCAGCTCGTCTTTTCGGCGCATTGTCTGGCGGCGGGGGTGCTGTTATGCCTGCGAGTCCACAGCGAACGGCCGTGCCTCTGAAAAAGGCAATCTGTGTCAAGGCCGGCAGCGAGCCCGCCTGACGCGATCAACAACTCAACCGTGTCAGCACGCCACGGCGCCTTTCTGTCGGCGCCTTTCTGTCGCCACGTGCAGTGAGCCAGCGCACGTGCAAGCGAGCCCGTCGAGTAAACAACTGGCGTCTTCATGTCTGGGGGTCTGACGCGGCCCAGCGGCGACCCCACTGGAGGAGTCTGCCCTGACGACCAATGGCGCTTCTGATTGGACATTTTGGTTGGACCCGGTGCATATAAAAGAAGCCCTGCGGCGCGTCGCGATCGGCGGTCCTAGGTGAAAGCTGACATGTGTGTCAGAGCGGACCCGTTTGAGAGCAGACCTATGTGTTAGAGAGGAGAGCTCGGCTCTTCGAGTCTCTGTCGGCCCCAGTGCCGAATTTGTAACGCCTCTGTATATATGCTGTACATAAACCTTGTTTAACTCACCGTCGTCTCGTCCGCTCGTCTATCAGCTCTGCGCAGAAGCAGTCGCGAGCTGAGAAACCTACGCTACCAAAACGGCTGGTGACCTTCCCGGCGGAGTTCGATGCAGTGGCGCCTTCGGGACCGTGTTGGCGACGCCGTCTTTCGAAACAGTGGTTGCAGCGGTGAGATTTCGAAGCGCCCTTCGTAACGTCGTCGGAGGTGCGCTTCGCAACAGCCCATACGTGGTTCAGTTGCAATGCGCCTAACGCAATTACCTGAGGCAACATACCCAGGTGGACCAAGGCATCGCGTACATCTTCAGCACGATAAGGTCTTGCATTGATATCTTCGTGTATAAAAAGAGTATTCTGAACACACGCACCTGTGGGCAATTGCGGCAGCACGACTTTGTAATCATGTTTTTCATCGGCAGCAATCCTGTTTCCATGGTCATCTGGGCCGCTGAAACCGCCCCGATGGAGCACATGATGCACACGTCAGTACACTGCGGTGGCCGGAAGTGGAATCCTTGCGCCACCAAGTGACCTTAGGGTGGCCGTTCGCACAGAGGTGGCAGCATGTTTTGCTCGGCCTTCCGTCAAGAAGCACAGGTAAAGTGACAAGTCATTGTAGACAGATAGATAAATAGATAGACAGATAGATGAAAGTACTTAAAAAGAGAATTTAACGTGGACGTGATTCGAACACGCAACCTTCTGAGCTGGAATCAGACGCGCTACCATTGCGCTACTGAGTTCACTTGGGGCGGCCGTTTGCACACACGCAGTAGCATGTTAGCTCGGCCTGCTGTCGATGAAGCACAAGTAAAGAAACAAGTCATTGTAGATAGACAGATAAATATATATGTATAGATGAAAATGAAAAAAAGGGAACATGACCCGGACGTGATTCGAACACGCAACTTTACGAACTGAAGTGAGACGCTCTAACGTTGCGCCACCAAGTCATATTTTTTTTTGGAGGGGGGGGCTTTTGCACACACGTGGTAGCATGTTTTGCTCGGCCTTCTGTCGAGGAAGCACGCGTAAAGGGTCGAGCCATTCGATAGACAGATAATAAGAGAGACAAAGAGATGAAAATGGAAAAAATAGAACTTGACCCAGACGTAATTCAAAAACGCAAACTTCTGATCTGGAGTCAGACGCGCTACCGTTGTGCCACCGAGTGCACTTAGGGTAGCCGTTCGCACACACGTGGTAGGATAATATGCTCGGCCTTTTGTCGTTGAAACACAGGTAAAGTGAAAAGTCGTTGTAGATAGACAGATAGATCAAAATATTGAAAAAAAAAGAATTTGAGCTGGACCTGACTCGAACACGCAACCTTCTGAGCTGGAGTCAGACGTGCTACCGTGTCGCCACCGAGTCCACACAGGGTAGTCGTTCGCACACACGCGGTAGCATGTTTTTCTCGGCTTTCTGTCGATGAAGCACAGGTAAAGGAACAAGTCATTGTAGACAGACAAATAAGTAGATAGACGGATAGATGAGAATAATAAAAAGAGAATTTGACCCGGAAGTTATTCGAACATGCCACCTTCTGATATGGAGTCAGACGTGCAACCGCTGCGCCACCGAGTCCGCTTAGGGTAGCCGTTCACACACACGCGGTAGCATGTTTTGCTCGGCCTTCTGTCGATGAAGCACAGGTAAAGGGACAAGTCATTGTAGAAAGACAAATAAGTTGGTAGACAGATAGATGAAAATAATAAAAAAGAGAACTTGACCCGGACGGGATTCGAACACGCAACCTTCTGATCTGGAGTCAGACGTGCTAACGTGTCGCCACCGAGTCCACCAAGGGTAGCCGTTCACACACACGCGGTAGCATGTTTTGCTCGGCCTTCTGTCGATGAAGCCCAGGTAAAGGAACAAACCATTGTAGACAGACAAATAAGTAGATAGACAGATAGATGAAAATAATAAAAAAGAGAATTTGACCCGGACGTGATACGAACACTCAACCTTCTGATCTGGAGTCAGACGCGCTACCGTTGCGCCACCGAGTCCGCTTTTGGTAGCCTTTCGCACACACGCCGTAGCATGTTTTGCTCGGCCTTCTGTCGATGAAGCACTGGTAAAGAGACACGTTATTGTAGACAATTGATTGATTCGTGGGGTTCAACGTCCGAAAACTACCATTTGATAATGAGAGACGCCGTAGTGGAGGGCTCCGGAAATTTCGACCACCTGGGGTTCTTGAACGTGCACCCAGTCAATGTAGACAAATAAGTAGATAGACAGATAGATGAAAATAATAAAAAAGAGAATTTGACTCGGACGTGATTCAAACACGCAACCTTCTTATCTGGAGTCAGACTTGCTACCGTGTCGCCACCGAGTCCAGTTTTTTGTTTATTACCTGTTGGGTAAACAACATACAACACAAACAACACTGATGGTAAAACCACACCATGAACCACGTACATATGATGACATTGCTGTAAACCAGCGGAAAGCTGGTATCGTCGGATTGAAATTCTGGTAACGTGACCAGTGGCTCTACTCTTAAGAGCCAGTCGGGTGGTTTCGGTACCGCTTTGTGAATATCAACAAACCAATTGACGCTTTCTCTGAAGTAGACTCGAGCAGGCCGTGCATCTATATCAAAATGATAGCCTGCCATTCTTGAACGCCAGAACGAGGGGAAGCCTATGAGCATAATTGCGTGGAATGGCAGCCCATCTTCATCCTGTACACTCAGGAACCGAATCCCGTGTGGGTTCAACGGGAATTCTTTCTTAAGAGCTCTTTGCAACACATCCCAAAAATAGACTCCTTCCCTGCAGTGTAAAACACATAGTCTATGGTTTCTGGGAGCTTACAAATTAGGCAATGCGTGCCCTAGGGCAAATAGCATCCTTTACGTTCCAAAAATTTTTCCACAGGCAATGTACCAGTATGCAACTTAAAGAAAAATGTTTTGGCTCCAGGCTGTACATACATTTTCTTCACTTTCTTCAAAACGTTTGTGCCTAGGCCTTTGCCGTACAGTGTCCTGTACAACGTCACAGGAAAGACAATGTCGCATAAAGCGAAGTACAGTTCTTTTCGTTTAACAATCGCAAGGTATTCTCTTGAAAACCGAACACTTAAATATTTCATACTAGACACTATTTATTTGTAATAGCCCCCTATCCCTCTTGCACTCTCTTCTGTGGTCACAACATATTCCGGCAGATGCCAGCCTAGTCGCAATTGACATAGGGTGCGCAGGAAGGGATCGGTGACGTCTCGAAAAAACAAAAACCGATTAACTAGCTGCCGTAGAAATAGGTGACCTAACCCAAGTCCTCTGTCTTTCACTCTTCGGAACAAGCTAGTACGGCTGCAGCGTTCCCATCCTGAGGCCCACACAAAGACGGCAAATATTTGGTGTAACTTCTGCACATTCGTCCTTGAACAGTGTAGTACCTGCATGACGTACCACAGCTTGATTATAAAAAATAGGTTGCAAACGATAGCTCTGGCGAAAGACGACAACGTGCCTCCTTTCCACTTCTTCTCTTTTTCTTGCGTGTCCTTAATTTGGCCTTTCCAAAACTGGTCGCTCTCACGATATGCGCCAAGCGGGATGCCTAAGTACTTGCCTGGGATCGTTGCCCAGGGCACGTTAGCGAAGTGGTCTGGCTTCGTTGGCCACGATCCATGCCAGAGCCCCAAACACTTTGACCAGTTAACACAGCTCCCAGTAGCTTGACTGAAAGCACACACAATACCAACAGCTCGTTTAATGCTGTCTTGATCCCTTGAGAGAATAGCCACATCATCTGCATACGCCAGCAGCTTGACTTCAGCTGCCTGCAACTCAAAACCGTGAATTTCTTTGTCGTTGATTATTTTCAAGCACAGCGTTTCCGTATATACACAAAATAACAAAGGGCTGAGTGGGCAACCCTGATGAAGCGAACGCTGCACGTTAATGGGGGCCCCAGATTTTTATTCACAATCCATCTCGTCGTGCAGTCCCTGTAAGCCAGGGCCACTCCCTCGCAAATAACAGAAGCGAAGTTAACATGGTTTAACACAGAAAACAAAATTTGGTGATGAACACAATACAAGGCTTTTTCTAGATCAATCTATAACATGGCAACTTTTTCATCCGAATAATCACAGAAATCTAGAACGCTGCGTGCGTTATGATTATTTAAAGTGATGGAACGCAATTTGATGCCGCACGTTTGGTGAGGCCCCACGATGTTCTTGATCACTGCTCGTAATCTTCAAGATAATACCTTCATGTAGATTTTATAGTCTACGTTTGTTTGGGCTATAGGACGATACGCTGAGACAGCTTTCAGTTTACGTGAATCCTCTGTTTTTGGTATCAGAACCGTATGGGACGTCCTGTAGGATGGCGGCAAGATATTTAATTTGTAGGCTTCGTTAAATATTCCTGTCAAAATAGGACTAATTTCGTGCTTAAACTCTTTATTAAAGGCAGCTGTGAAACCGTCCGGACCGGGTGACTTCCCTCGGTTTAACTTGTCTATGGCAGCTTCTACTTCAGTCACAGTTATCGCACGCTCCAAGCTCTCTTTTCTTTTGTCATCCAGACAGAGTAACAACGGCAGAAATTCAGTCTGGAAGCTCACTGAATTTGCGTCGTGCAATGCGAACAACTCGCGATAATGGTCCGTGAAAGCTCTTGTGATGCCTTCAGTATCAGTTAATACGGTACCGCCCCGCTCCATCTCACGTACGCAGTTTCTTTCCGCTCGGGCTTTTTCCAAGCCTTGAGCGCCTTTCGACGGCATTTCACCTGCTGCAGTGCCCTCTGCCCTTGCCCTAACCAGCGCGCCCCGATAACGCTCTTCATCCAGCTGCTCTAACTTTCTTTTTACTTTTCTGATATATTCACTGCACTTTCCCGGGGCTCGGCACTCGTGCATGAGTAACTTGTCGAGTAACACACTCAACTCAGTCTCCTTTTTTTGCCTCGTACCGAATGCTCGTTGCCGTATTTATTGCTTTAAGTTTAAGCTTTTATTTGCAAAGTTCCCACTGTTGCCAAAGGCACATAGTTCCGCTGGGGCTAATTTTAATAATTTCTCCTTTCACCTCCCGAGTATAAATGTCGTCATGCAGAAGGTTATCATTCAATTTTCACAGTTCCCTTGAGAATGACTTATTTCGCTTCGTAATACCGATAGAGCAGAGGACTAAGCAGTGATCGGAAAAAGACACAGGGATGACATATCTAGTGCATTCTAGTAGGATGTTGACGGAAACGTAAATGCGGTTAAGTCTTGCGTGGCTAGGGCCTTCAAAACGCGTGTACTTGACCGCACTTGTGGCTGTAATACACTCCGCTACATCCTCGACGGCCCATTTTTCGATAATACTATTCAAAATGTCGGTACTCTTATCTGTGTAACCCAGAGTGCTTGTTTTGTCGTGTGTGCTCAGGACGCAATTAAAATAGCCCAGCATTAGTAATTTCTTTCCCACATAGAGGTGTTGCTCAAGGCCGAGAAAAACTGTGCCCTTTCTTCAACCCTGTCGGGCGCGTACACGCACACGACCCGCCACTTGGTGTTATTCAGAGCAAAGTCCAGAACAACACAACGACCCGCTTCACACGAAGAATGGGCGTTCACTTCAAGCCCAGGCAACTTTTTAACAAAAAGTACACACCCAGCCGATGTGCCCACCGCGTGGCTAACTACAACAAAAAACCTTGACGCAAACAGTTGCCCCATGCTGCCCGTCTCTGCATCGCCATCAAATTTCGTTTTATGTACCACTAACACGTCAATGTCGCGCTCCGTTACGAGACGGTAAAGCTGGCTTTGTTTTCGTTTACCTGCCAGTCCTCTGATGTTAAGAGTGGCGACATTCAACGGAAAACAGGCGCCATTTTCAAGATAACAAAGAAAACCGGCAGCATTGTGCTCACCATTCGCGTCTAGCCTATGGCTAGACCGTACCATCGCCGGCGGTGCCGTCCGGCGAAGCTGTTGACTGCCCGACTGTCTCGGCGTCGCCGTCACGCTTATCAGCCGGAATGTTGGGACGCGTTCGAATAGACGGCCGCCGTCCTTGCAAAGAATTTGCTGGCGGTTGCTCGAACCCAGGCGTGGCCGTTTCAGCACTGTCATTGCTGGCTGGGGGGTGGGGGCGTTAGGGAGCTGCGGCGACGTTGGTCGGTGCTTGAACGCCACTCTTCTCCAGGGTTAGCTCGTTGGCATCCTTGCGCTCGCCGACTTTGGGTCCTGGTGAGTTTTCGGGGGCTTTGACCGTCACAACGGATGACATGGATGTGTCGCCCACCGCTTCTGGGAGGGTTGGTGTGTCACTCTTGCCGGTGTCCACTGTCAAACCCGCAGGCAGAGCCTGTGCCACCGGCAAGTTGACAGACTCTGCTGAGTCGCCTTGCGCTTCTTGGTCTGCCGGGGTGTTCCTTTTCGGAGCTTCACCGCAGAAAGACGCCAACGAGTCTCGAGGTCCGGCCTGCTTGGTGGCCTCGTCGGTGCACCGAGCGGCCTCATCTGCCTCGACGACATCCATCATTTCTTCCCGGTCGTCCGCCTTCGACTGTCCTGTCGCCGACGCGTAGGTGCGTACGAAGTCCGCGTCCGCATGCCCATAACGGCGGCACTTGGAGCACCGGGGCACCTTGCAGTCTCGGCGGACGTGTCCCGTGCCATGACATTGTAGGCACTGCATGGCTCGTCCGAGTACCACAACAAGGGCAAACTCCCCTGCAACTTGGACTTGGTGGGGAAGGTCGTCCACTTTGTATCCAGGCTTCAACTTGAGCAGAACGGTTCTTGTGGTTGAGCCCTTTTTCTTCATACCTTGGAGCCGCCAACGCTCTCGAGTCACCTCGGTGACGTTGCCAAAGGCCGCAAAAGCCATGCGAATATCTTCGTCCAGGACGCCGTGAAGCATCCAGTGGAGGCGAAGCTTCACTTGCTGGTCTTCTGGATCCAAGTGATACACCGGCGGCCTCTCACTTTCAGTTCCTTAAGCGAAGCCAGTTTCTTGGTGGCTTCACTGGTGTTCAAGGTCACCGCGCACACATGGTTAATTTCATATGCGCCTAACGCCACGACGTCACGAAGCACGCACACAGATGCGAGGGCGTCCCGGAAATCCTCGACACTGTAGGGCCTTTCACGCACATCGCCGTGCAAAAACAACGTGTTCAGTACTACACGGCCGGTGGGCAACGTAGGCAGCACGATCTCGTAGTCCTTGTCATCCCCACCATCATTCCTGTTTCCGCGGCCAGCGCGGGTCACTATCGCCGCTCCGTCGGAGCTCATGATTTCACGACAACTCGCTGGCGCTGCCGGAAGAAGACTGCACCGAGTCCACTTAGGGTGGCCGTTCACACACACGCGGTAGCATGTTTTGCTCGGCCTTTTGTCGATGTAGCACAGGTAAAGGGACAAGTCATTGTAGACAGACAAATAAGTAGATAGACAGATTGATGAAAATATTAAAAAGAGAATTTGACCCGGACGTGTTTCGAACACGCAACCTTCTGATCTGGAGTCAGACGCGCTACCGTTGCGCCACCGAGTCCTTTTAGTGTAGCTGTTCGCACGCACGTGGTAGCATGTTTTGCACGGCCTTCTGTCGCTGAAGCACAGGTAAACGGACAAGTCATTGTAGACAGAAAAATAAGTAGATAGACAGATAGATGAAAATAATAAAAAAGAGAACTTGACCCGGACGTGAACCGAACACACAACCTTCTGATCGGGAGTGAGACGCGCTACCGTTGCGCCACCGGGTGCGCTTTGGGCAGACGTTCGCACACACGCGGTAGCATGTTTTGCTCCGCCTTCTGTCGATGAAGCATAGGTAAAGAGACAAGTCATTGTAGGCAGACAAATAGGTAGACTGATGGTTGAAAACAATAAAAAAGAGAATTTGACTCCAACGTGATTCGAACATGCAGCCTTCTGATCTGGAGTCAGACGCGCTACCGTTGCGCCTCCGAGTCCGCTTAAGGTAGCATTTGGCACCCACGTGGTAGCATGTTTTGCTCGGCCTTCTGTCGATGAAGCACAGGTAAAGAGACAAGTCATTGTAGACAGACAAATAAGTAGATAGACAGATAGATGAAAATAATAAAAAAGAGAACTTGACCCGGACGTGAATCGAACACAAAACCTTCTGATCGGGAGTCACAGGCGCTACCGTTGCGCTACCGAGTGCGCTTTGGGCTGACGTTCGCACACACGCGGTAGCATGTTTTGCTCGGCTTTCTGTCGATGAAGCATAGGTAAAGAGACAAGTCATTGTAGACAGAGAAATAAGTAGACAGATAGTTGAAAACAATAAAAAAAGAATTTGACCCCGACGTGATTCGAACACGCAACCTACTGATCTGGAGTCAGACGCGCTACCGTTGCGCCACTGAGTCCGCTTGGGGTAGCCGTTCGCACACACGTGGTAGCATGTTTTCTCGGCCTTCTGTCGATGAAGCACTGGTAAAGAGACAAGTCATTGTAGACAGACAAATAAGTAGATAGACAGATTGATGAAAATAATAAAAAAGGAAATTTGATCCAGATGTGATTCAAGCTCGCAACCTTCTGATCTGGAGTCAGACGTGCTACCATGTCGCCACCGAGTCTGTTTAGGGAGGCCGTTCGCACACACGTGGTAGCATGTTTTGCTCGGCCTTCTGTCGAGGAAGCACAGCTAAAGAGAAGAGTCATTGTAGACAGACAAATAAGTAGATAGACAGATAGATGAAAATAATAAAAAGAGAACTTTACCCGGACGTGATTCGATCACGCAACCTTCTGATCTGGAGCCAGACGTGCTACCGTGTCGCCATCGAATACCCTCCGGGTAGCCGTTCGCACACACGCGGTAGCATGTTTTGCTCGGCCTTTTGTCGATGAAGCACAGGTAAAGAGATATGTCATTGTAGACAGAAAAATAAGTAGATAGACAGATGAAAATATTAAAAAGAGAACTTGACCCAGACGTGATACGAACACGCAACCTTCTGATTTGGAGTCAGACGTGCTACCGGGTCGCCACCGAGTCCACTTAGTGTAGCCGTAAGCACACACGCGGTAGCATGTTTTGCTCGGCCGTCTGTCGATGAAGCACATGTAAAGAGACAAGTCTTTGTAGACAGACAAATAGGTAGGTAGACAGATAGATGAAAATAATAAAAAAAGCGAATTTGATCCGGACGTGATTCAAACTCGCAACCTTCTGATCTGGAGTCAGACGTGCTACCGTGTCGCCACCGCGTCCGTTTTGGGTAGCCCTTCGCACACACGTGGTAGCAGGATTTGCTCGGCCTTCTGTCGATGAAGCACACCTAAAGAGAAGAGTCATTGTAGACAGACAAATAAGTAGATAGACAGATAAATGAAAATAGTAAAAAAGAGAACTTGACCCGAACGTGATTCGAACCCGCAACCTTCCGATCTGGAGTCAGACGTGCTACTGTGTCGCCACCGAGTCTATTTAGTGTAGCTGTTCGCACACACGCGGTAGCATGTTTTTCTCGGCCTTCTATCGATGCAGCACAGGTAAAGAGACAAGTCATTGTAGACAGACAAATGAGTAGATAGACAGATGAAAATAATAAGAAAGTGAATTCGAACCGGACGCGATTCGAACACGCAACCTTCTGATCTGGAGTCGGACGCGCTAACAGTTCGCCACTGAGTACACTTAGGGTAGCCGTTCGCACACACGTGGTAGCATGTTTTGCTCGGCTTTCTGTCGATGAAGCATAGGTAAAGAGACAAGTCATTGTAGACAGAGAAATAAGTAGACAGATAGTTGAAAACAATAAAAAAAGAATTTGACCCCGACGTGATTCGAACACGCAACCTACTGATCTGGAGTCAGACGCGCTACCGTTGCGCCACTGAGTCCGCTTGCGGTAGCCGTTCGCACACACGTGGTAGCATGTTTTCTCGGCCTTCTGTCGATGAAGCACAGGTAAAGAGACAAGTCATTGTAGACAGACAAATAAGTAGATAGACAGATTGATGAAAATAATAAAAAAAGCGAATTTGATCCGGACGTGATTCAAACTCGCAACCTTCTGATCTGGAGTCAGACGTGCTACCATGTCGCCACCGAGTCCTTTTAGGGTGGCCGCTCGCAGACACATGGTAGCATGTTTTGCTCGGCCTTCTGTCGAGGAAGCACAGCTAAAGAGAAGAGTCATTGTAGACCGACAAATAAGTAGAGACAGATAGATGAAAATAATAAAAAGAGAATTTTACCAGGACGTGATTCGAACACGCAACCTTCTGATCTGGAGTCAGACGTGCTACCGTTGCAGCACCGAGTACACTTAGTGTAGCTGTTCGCACACACGCGGTAGCATGTTTTGCTCGGCCTTCTGTCGATGAAGCACAGGTAAAAAGACGAGTCATTGTAGACAGACAATTAGTAGATAGACAGATAGAGGAAAATAATAAAAAGAGAATTTGACCCGGACGTGATTAGAACAAGCAACCTTCTGATCTGGAGTCAGACGTGCTACAGTGTCGCCACCGAGTCCGTTTAGGGTAACCATTCGCACACACGCGGTAGCATGTTTTGCTCGGCCTTCTGTCGATGAAGCACAGGTAAAGAGACAAGTCATTGTAGACAGACAAATAATTGGATAAACAGATGAAAATAATAAAAAAAGAGAATTTGACCCGGACGTGATTCGAACACGCAACCTTCTGATCTCGAGTCAGACGCGCTACCGGTTCGCCACCGAGTCCGTTAAGGGTAGCCGTTCACACACACGTGGAACCATGTTTTGCTCAGCCTTCTATTGATGAAGCACAGGTAAAAGAACGAGTCGTTGTAGACAGACAAATAGGTAGATAGACAGATTGATGAAAATAATAAAAAAGAGAATTTGACCCGGACGTGATTGGAACACGCAACCTTATGATCTGGAGTCAGACGCGCTACCGTTGCGGCAAGGAGTCCATTTAAGGTGGCCGTTCGCACACACGCGGTAGCATGTTTTGCTCGGCCTTCTGTCGATGAAGCACAGGTGAAGGGACAAGTCATTGCAGACAGACAAATAAGTGGATAGACAGATAGATGACACTAATAAAAAGAGAGTTTGACGCGGACGTGATTAGAACACGCAACCTTCTCATCGGGAGTCAGACGCGCTACAGTTGCGCCACCGAGTGCGCTTTGGGCAGACGTTCGCACACACGCGGTAGCATGTTTAGCACGGCCTTCTGTCGAGGAAGCACAGCTAAAGACAATAGTCGTTGTAGACAGACAAAAAGGTAGATAGATAGACGAAAATAATAAAAAAGAGAATTTGACCCAAACGTGATTCGAACACGCAACCTTATGATCTGGAGTCAGACGCGCTACCGTTACGGCACCGAGTGCATTTAGGGTGGCCGTTCGCACACACGCGGTAGCATGTTTTGCACGGCCTTCTGTCGAAGAAGCACAGGTAAAAGGACAGGTCATTGTAGAAGGACAAATAAGTAGATAGACAGATAGATGAAAATAATAAAAGAGAGAACTTGACATGGACGTGATTCGAACGCGCAACCTTCTGATCTGGAGTCAGACGTCCTACCGGGTCGCCACCGAGTTGACTTAGTGTAGCTGTTCTCACACACGCTCGCACACACGCAGTAGGATGTATTGCTCGGCCTTCTGTCGATGAAGCATAGGTAAAGAGAGAAGTCATTGTAGACAGACAAATAAGTAGATAGACAGATTGATGAAAATAATAAAAAGAGAATTTGAAGCGGACGTGATGAGAACACGCAACCTTCTGATCTGGAGTCAGACGTGCTAAAGTTGCGCCACCGAGTCAGCTTAGGGTAGCCGTTCGCACACACCCGGTAGCAAGTTTTGCTCGGCCTTCTGTCGATGAAGCACAGGTAAAGGGACAAGAAATTGCAGACAGACAAATAAGTAGATAGACAGATGGATAAAAATAATAAAAAGAGAATTTGACGCGGACGTGATTAGAACACGCAACCTTCTGATCTGGAGTCAGACCTGCTAAAGTTGCGCCACCGAGTCCGCTTAGGGTGGCCGTTCGTGCACACGTGGTAGCATGTTTTCACGGCCTTATGTCGATGAAGCACAGGTAAAGGGACAAGTCATTGTAGACAGACAAATAAGTAGATAGACAGATAGATGAAAATAATAAAAAGAGAATTTCACCCAGATGTGATTAGAAGACGCAACCTTCTCATAGGGAGTTAGACGCGCTACAGTTGCGCCACCGAGTGCGCTTCGGGCAGACGTTCGCACACACGCGGTAGCATGTTTTGCTCGGCCTTCTGTCGATGAAGTACAGGTAAAGGAACAAGTCATTGCAGACAGACAAATAAGTATATAGACAGATAGATGGAAATGATAAAAAGAGAATTTGACCCGGACGTGATTAGAACAAGCAACCTTCTGATCTGGAGTCAGACGTGCTAAAGTTGCGCCACCGAGTCCGCTTAGAGTAACCGTTCGCAGACACGCGGTAGCATGTTTTGCTCGGCCTTCTGTCGATGAAGCACAAGTAAAGGGACAAGTCATTGTAGACAGACAAATAAGTAGATTGACAGATAGTTGAAAACAATAAAAAAGAGAATTTGACCCGGACGTGATTCGAACATGCAACCAACTGATCTGGAGTCAGACGCGCTACCGTTGCGCCTGCGAGTCCGCTCAGGGCAGCCGTTGGCACACACGTGGTAGCATGTTTTGCTCGGCCTTCTGTCGATGAAGCACAGGTAAAGAGACAAGTCATTGTAGACAGACAAATAAGTAGATAGACAGATAGATGAAAATAATGAAAGAGAGAACTTGGCACGGACGTGATTCAAACACGCAACCTTCTGATCTGGAGTCAGACGTCCTACCGGGTCGCCACCGAGTTGACTTAGTGTAGCCGTTCGCACACACGCAGTAGCATGTTTTGCTCGGCCTTCTGTCCATGAAGCATAGGTAAAGAGAGAAGTCATTTTAGACCAACAAATAAGTAGACAGATAGTTGAAAACAATAAAAAAGAGAATTTGACCCCGACCTGATTCGAACACGCAACCTTCTGATATTGTGTCAGACGCGCTACCGTTGCGCCACTGAGTCCGCTTAGGGTAGCCGTTTGTACACACGTGGTAGCATGTTTTCTCGGCCTTCTGTCGATGAAGCACAGGTAAACAGACAAGTCATTGTAGACAGACAAATAGGTAGATAGACAGATTGATGAAAATAATAAAAAAGGAAATTTGATCCGGACGTGATTCAAACTCCCAACCTTCTGATCTGGAGTCAGACGTGCTACCATGTCGCCACCGAGTCCGTTTAGGGTGGCCGTTCGCACACACGTGGTAGCATGTTTTGCTCGGCCTTATGTCGAGGAAGCACAGCTAAAGAGAAGAGTCATTGTAGACCGACAAATAGGTAGATAAACAGATAGATGAAATTCATAAAAAGAGAATTTGACCCGGACGTGATTAGAACACGCAACCTTCTGATCTGGAGTCAGACGTGCTAAAGTTGCGCCACTAAGTCCGCTTAGAGTAACCGCTCGCACACACGCGGTAGCATGTTTTGCTCTGCCTTCTGTCGATGAAGCACAGGTAAAGGGACAAGTCATTGCAGACAGACAAATAAGTAGATAGACAGATAGATGAAAATACTAAAACGAGAACTTAACACGGACGTGATTCGAACACGCAACCCTCTGATCTGTAGTAAGACGCGCTACCGTGTCGCCACCGAATCCACTTAGCGTAGCCGTTCGCACACACGCGGTAGCTTGTTTTGCTGGGCCTTCTGTCGATGAAGCACAGGTAACAATACAAGTCACTGTAGACAGACAAATAAGTAGATAGACAAATAGATTAAAATAATAAAAAAGAGAATTTGACCCGGACGTGATTCGAACACGCAACCTTCTGATCTGGAGTCAGACGTGCTATCGTGTCGCCACCGAGTCCACTTAGTGAAGCCGTTCGTACACACGCGGTAGCATGTTTCGCTCGGCCTTCTGTCGATGAAGACAGGTAAGGAGACAAGTCATCGTAGACAGACAAACAAAAAGATAAACAGATGAAAATAATAAAAAAGAGAATTTGACCCGGACGCGATTCGAACACGCAACCTTCAGATCTGGAGTCAGACGTGCGACTGTGTCGCCACAGAGTCCGTTAGGTAACCATTCGCACAAACGTGGTAGCATGTTTTGCTCGGCCTTCTGTCGATGAAGCACAGGTAAAGAGACAAGTCATTGTAGACATACAGATAAGTAGATAGACAGATAGATGAAAATAATAAAAAAGAGGATTTGACCCAGACGTGATTCGAACACGCAACCTTCTGATCTGGAGTCAGACGTGCTACTGTGTCGCCACCGAGTCCGTTAGGTAACCATGCGCACACACGTGGTAGCATGTTTTGCTCGGCCTTCTGTCGATGAAGCACAGGTAAAGATACAAGTCGTTGTAGACAGACAAAGAGGTAGATAGACGGATGAAAATAACAAAAACGAGAACTTAACACGGAGGTGATTCGAACATGCAACCCTCTGATCTGTATTAAGACGCGCTACCGTTTCGCACCGAATCCACTTAGCGTAGCCGTTCGCACACAAGCGGTAGCTTGTTTTGCTCGGCCTTCTGTCGATGAAGCACAGGTAACGAGACAAGTCATTGTACACAGACAAAGAAGTAGATAGACAAATAGATGAAAATAATAAAAAAGAGGATTTGACCCGGACGTGATTCGAACACGCAACCTTGTGATCTGGAGTCAGACGTGCTACCGTATCGCCACCAAGTACAATTAGTGTAGCCGTTCGCACACACGCGGTAGCAGGTTTTGCTCGGCCTTCTGTCGATGAAGCACAGGTAAAGAGACAAGTCATTGTAGGCAGACCAATAAGTGGATGGACAGATGAAAAGAATAAAAAAAAGAATTTGACCCGGACTTGATTCGAACACACAACCTTCTGATCTGGAGCCAGACGTGCTAAAGTTGCGCCACTGAGTCCGCTTAGAGTAACCGTTCGCACACACGCGGTAGCATGTTTTTCTCGGCCTTCTGTCGATGAAGCACAGGTAAAGGGACAAGTCATTGCAGACAGACAAATAAGTAGATAGACAGATAAATGAAAATAGTAAAAAAGAGAACTTGACCCGAACGTGATTCGAACCCGCAACCTTCCGATCTGGAGTCAGACGTGCTACTGTGTCGCCACCGAGTCTATTTAGTGTAGCTGTTCGCACACACGCGGTAGCATGTTTTTCTCGGCCTTCTATCGATGCAGCACAGGTAAAGAGACAAGTCATTGTAGACAGACAAATGAGTAGATAGACAGATGAAAATAATAAGAAAGTGAATTCGAACCGGACGCGATTCGAACACGCAACCTTCTGATCTGGAGTCGGACGCGCTAACAGTTCGCCACTGAGTACACTTAGGGTAGCCGTTCGCACACACGTGGTAGCATGTTTTGCTCGGCTGATGAAGCATAGGTAAAGAGACAAGTCATTGTAGACAGAGAAATAAGTAGACAGATAGTTGAAAACAATAAAAAAAGAATTTGACCCCGACGTGATTCGAACACGCAACCTACTGATCTGGAGTCAGACGCGCTACCGTTGCGCCACTGAGTCCGCTTGCGGTAGCCGTTCGCACACACGTGGTAGCATGTTTTCTCGGCCTTCTGTCGATGAAGCACAGGTAAAGAGACAAGTCATTGTAGACAGACAAATAGGTAGATAGACAGATTGATGAAAATAATAAAAAAAGCGAATTTGATCCGGACGTGATTCAAACTCGCAACCTTCTGATCTGGAGTCAGACGTGCTACCATGTCGCCACCGAGTCCTTTTAGGGTGGCCGCTCGCAGACACATGGTAGCATGTTTTGCTCGGCCTTCTGTCGAGGAAGCACAGCTAAAGAGAAGAGTCATTGTAGACCGACAAATAAGTAGAGACAGATAGATGAAAATAATAAAAAGAGAATTTTACCAGGACGTGATTCGAACACGCAACCTTCTGATCTGGAGTCAGACGTGCTACCGTTGCAGCACCGAGTACACTTAGTGTAGCTGTTCGCACACACGCGGTAGCATGTTTTGCTCGGCCTTCTGTCGATGAAGCACAGGTAAAAAGACGAGTCATTGTAGACAGACAATTAGTAGATAGACAGATAGAGGAAAATAATAAAAAGAGAATTTGACCCGGACGTGATTCGAACACGCAACCTTCTGATCTGGAGTCAGACGTGCTACAGTGTCGCCACCGAGTCCGTTTAGGGTAACCATTCGCACACACGCGGTAGCATGTTTTGCTCGGCCTTCTGTCGATGAAGCACAGGTAAAGAGACAAGTCATTGTAGACAGACAAATAATTGGATAAACAGATGAAAATAATAAAAAAAGAGAATTTGACCCGGACGTGATTCGAACACGCAACCTTCTGATCTCGAGTCAGACGCGCTACCGGTTCGCCACCGAGTCCGTTAAGGGTAGCCGTTCACACACACGTGGAACCATGTTTTGCTCAGCCTTCTATTGATGAAGCACAGGTAAAAGAACGAGTCGTTGTAGACAGACAAATAGGTAGATAGACAGATTGATGAAAATAATAAAAAAGAGAATTTGACCCGGACGTGATTGGAACACGCAACCTTATGATCTGGAGTCAGACGCGCTACCGTTGCGGCAAGGAGTCCATTTAAGGTGGCCGTTCGCACACACGCGGTAGCATGCTTTGCTCGGCCTTCTGTCGATGAAGCACAGGTGAAGGGACAAGTCATTGCAGACAGACAAATAAGTGGATAGACAGATAGATGACACTAATAAAAAGAGAGTTTGACGCGGACGTGATTACAACACGCAACCTTCTGATCTGGAGTCAGACGTGCTAAAGTTGCGCCACCGAGTTCGCTTGGGGTAGCCGTTCGCACACACGTGGTCGCATGTTTTGCACGGCCTTATGTCGATGAAGCACAGGTAAAGGGACAAGTCATTGTAGACAGACAAATAAGTAGATAGAGAGATAGATGAAAATAATAAAAAGAGAATTTCACCCAGACGTGATTAGAACACGCAACCTTCTCATCGGGAGTCAGACGCGCTACAGTTGCGCCACCGAGTGCGCTTTGGGCAGACGTTCGCACACACGCGGTAGCATGTTTAGCACGGCCTTCTGTCGAGGAAGCACAGCTAAAGACAATAGTCGTTGTAGACAGACAAAAAGGTAGATAGATAGACGAAAATAATAAAAAAGAGAATTTGACCCAAACGTGATTCGAACACGCAACCTTATGATCTGGAGTCAGACGCGCTACCGTTACGGCACCGAGTGCATTTAGGGTGGCCGTTCGCACACACGCGGTAGCATGTTTTGCACGGCCTTCTGTCGAAGAAGCACAGGTAAAAGGACAGGTCATTGTAGAAGGACAAATAAGTAGATAGACAGATAGATGAAAATAATAAAAGAGAGAACTTGACATGGACGTGATTCGAACGCGCAACCTTCTGATCTGGAGTCAGACGTCCTACCGGGTCGCCACCGAGTTGACTTAGTGTAGCTGTTCTCACGCACGCTCGCACACACGCAGTAGGATGTATTGCTCGGCCTTCTGTCGATGAAGCATAGGTAAAGAGAGAAGTCATTGTAGACAGACAAATAAGTAGATAGACAGATTGATGAAAATAATAAAAAGAGAATTTGAAGCGGACGTGATGAGAACACGCAACCTTCTGATCTGGAGTCAGACGTGCTAAAGTTGCGCCACCGAGTCAGCTTAGGGTAGCCGTTCGCACACACCCGGTAGCAAGTTTTGCTCGGCCTTCTGTCGATGAAGCACAGGTAAAGGGACAAGAAATTGCAGACAGACAAATAAGTAGATAGACAGATGGATAAAAATAATAAAAAGAGAATTTGACGCGGACGTGATTAGAACACGCAACCTTCTGATCTGGAGTCAGACCTGCTAAAGTTGCGCCACCGAGTCCGCTTAGGGTGGCCGTTCGTGCACACGTGGTAGCATGTTTTCACGGCCTTATGTCGATGAAGCACAGGTAAAGGGACAAGTCATTGTAGACAGACAAATAAGTAGATAGACAGATAGATGAAAATAATAAAAAGAGAATTTCACCCAGATGTGATTAGAAGACGCGACCTTCTCATAGGGAGTTAGACGCGCTACAGTTGCGCCACCGAGTGCGCTTCGGGCAGACGTTCGCACACACGCGGTAGCATGTTTTGCTCGGCCTTCTGTCGATGAAGTACAGGTAAAGGAACAAGTCATTGCAGACAGACAAATAAGTATATAGACAGATAGATGGAAATGATAAAAAGAGAATTTCACCCGGAGGTGATTAGAACAAGCAACCTTCTGATCTGGAGTCAGACGTGCTAAAGTTGCGCCACCGAGTCCGCTTAGAGTAACCGTTCGCAGACACGCGGTAGCATGTTTTGCTCGGCCTTCTGTCGATGAAGCACAAGTAAAGGGACAAGTCATTGTAGACAGACAAATAAGTAGATTGACAGATAGTTGAAAACAATAAAAAAGAGAATTTGACCCGGACGTGATTCGAACATGCAACCTACTGATCTGGAGTCAGACGCGCTACCGTTGCGCCTGCGAGTCCGCTCAGGGCAGCCGTTGGCACACACGTGGTAGCATGTTTTGCTCGGCCTTCTGTCGATGAAGCACAGGTAAAGAGACAAGTCATTGTAGACAGACAAATAAGTAGATAGACAGATAGATGAAAATAATGAAAGAGAGAACTTGGCACGGACGTGATTCAAACACGCAACCTTCTGATCTGGAGTCAGACGTCCTACAGGGTCGCCACCGAGTTGACTTAGTGTAGCCGTTCGCACACACGCAGTAGCATGTTTTGCTCGGCCTTCTGTCCATGAAGCATAGGTAAAGAGAGAAGTCATTTTAGACCAACAAATAAGTAGACAGATAGTTGAAAACAATAAAAAAGAGAATTTGACCCCGACCTGATTCGAACACGCAACCTTCTGATATTGTGTCAGACGCGCTACCGTTGCGCCACTGAGTCCGCTTAGGGTAGCCGTTTGTACACACGTGGTAGCATGTTTTCTCGGCCTTCTGTCGATGAAGCACAGGTAAACAGACAAGTCATTGTAGACAGACAAATAGGTAGATAGACAGATTGATGAAAATAATAAAAAAGGAAATTTGATCCGGACGTGATTCAAACTCCCAACCTTCTGATCTGGAGTCAGACGTGCTACCATGTCGCCACCGAGTCCGTTTAGGGTGGCCGTTCTCACACACGTGGTAGCATGTTTTGCTCGGCCTTATGTCGAGGAACCACAGCTAAAGAGAAGAGTCATTGTAGACCGACAAATAGGTAGATAAACAGATAGATGAAATTCATAAAAAGAGAATTTGACCCGGACGTGATTAAAACACGCAACCTTCTGATCTGGAGTCAGACGTGCTAAAGTTGCGCCACTAAGTCCGCTTAGAGTAACCGCTCGCACACACGCGGTAGCATGTTTTGCTCTGCCTTCTGTCGATGAAGCACAGGTAAAGGGACAAGTCATTGCAGACAGACAAATAAGTAGATAGACAGATAGATGAAAATACTAAAACGAGAACTTAACACGGACGTGATTCGAACACGCAACCCTCTGATCTGTAGTAAGACGCGCTACCGTGTCGCCACCGAATCCACTTAGCGTAGCCGTTCGCACACACGCGGTAGCTTGTTTTGCTGGGCCTTCTGTCGATGAAGCACAGGTAACAATACAAGTCACTGTAGACAGAAAAATAAGTAGATAGACAAATAGATTAAAATAATAAAAAAAAGAATTTGACCCGGACGTGATTCGAACACGCAACCTTCTGATCTGGAGTCAGACGTGCTATCGTGTCGCCACCGAGTCCACTTAGTGAAGCCGTTCGTACACACGCGGTAGCATGTTTCGCTCGGCCTTCTGTCGATGAAGACAGGTAAGGAGACAAGTCATCGTAGACAGACAAACAAAAAGATAAACAGATGAAAATAATAAAAAAGAGAATTTGACCCGGACGCGATTCGAACACGCAACCTTCAGATCTGGAGTCAGACGTGCGACTGTGTCGCCACAGAGTCCGTTAGGTAACCATTCGCACAAACGTGGTAGCATGTTTTGCTCGGCCTTCTGTCGATGAAGCACAGGTAAAGAGACAAGTCATTGTAGACATACAGATAAGTAGATAGACAGATAGATGAAAATAATAAAAAAGAGGATTTGACCCAGACGTGATTCGAACACGCAACCTTCTGATCTGGAGTCAGACGTGCTACTGTGTCGCCACCGAGTCCGTTAGGTAACCATGCGCACACACGTGGTAGCATGTTTTGCTCGGCCTTCTGTCGATGAAGCACAGGTAAAGATACAAGTCGTTGTAGACAGACAAAGAGGTAGATAGACGGATGAAAATAACAAAAACGAGAACTTAACACGGAGGTGATTCGAACATGCAACCCTCTGATCTGTATTAAGACGCGCTACCGTTTCGCACCGAATCCACTTAGCGTAGCCGTTCGCACACAAGCGGTAGCTTGTTTTGCTCGGCCTTCTGTCGATGAAGCACAGGTAACGAGACAAGTCATTGTACACAGACAAAGAAGTAGATAGACAAATAGATGAAAATAATAAAAAAGAGGATTTGACCCGGACGTGATTCGAACACGCAACCTTGTGATCTGGAGTCAGACGTGCTACCGTATCGCCACCAAGTACAATTAGTGTAGCCGTTCGCACACACGCGGTAGCAGGTTTTGCTCGGCCTTCTGTCGATGAAGCACAGGTAAAGAGACAAGTCATTGTAGGCAGACCAATAAGTGGATGGACAGATGAAAAGAATAAAAAAAAGAATTTGACCCGGACTTGATTCGAACACACAACCTTCTGATCTGGAGCCAGACGTGCTAAAGTTGCGCCACTGAGTCCGCTTAGAGTAACCGTTCGCACACACGCGGTAGCATGTTTTTCTCGGCCTTCTGTCGATGAAGCACAGGTAAAGGGACAAGTCATTGCAGACAGACAAATAAGTAGATAGACAGATAGATGAAAATACTAAAAAGAGAATTTGACGCGGACGTGATTAGAACACGCAACCTTCTGATCTAGAGTCAGACGTGCTAAAGTTGCGCCAACGAGTCCGCTAAGGGTGGCCGTTCGCACACACGTGGTAGCATGTTTTGCACGGCCTTATGTCGATGAAGCACAGGTAAAGGGACAAGTCATTTTAGACAGACAAATAAGTAGATAGACAGATAGATGAAAATATTAAAAAGAGAAATTGACCCGGACGTGATTCCAACATTTAACCTACTGATCTGGAGTCAGACGCGTACCGTTGCACCTCCGAGTCCGCTCAGGGCAGCCGTTCGCACACACGTGGTAGCATGTTTTGCTCGGCCTTGGTCGATGAAGCACAAGTAATGAGACAAGTCATTGTAGACATACAAATAAGTAGATAGACAGATAGATGAAAATAACAAAAGAGAAAACTTGACATCGATGTGATTCGAACACGCAACCTTCTGAACTGGAGTCAGACGTCCTACCGGGTCGCACCAAGTTGACTTAGTGTAGCCGTTCGCACACACGCAGTAGCATGTATTGCTCGGCCTTCTGTCGATGAAGCACAGGTAAAGAGACATGTCATTGTAGACAGACAAATAAATAGATAGACAGATGAAAATAATAAAATGAGAACTTCACCCGGACGTGATTCGAACACGCAACCTTCTGATCTGGAGTCAGACGTGCTACCGGGTCGCTACCGAGTCCACTTAGTGTAGCCGTACGCACACACGTGGTAGCATGGTTTGCTCGGCCTTCTGTCGATGAAGCACAGGTAAAGAGACAAGTCATTGTAGGCAGACCAATAAGTGGATGGACAGATGAAAAGAATAAAAAAAAGAATTTGACCCGGACTTGATTCGAACACACAACCTTCTGATCTGGAGCCAGACGTGCTAAAGTTGCGCCACTGAGTCCGCTTAGAGTAAGCGTTCGCACACACGCGGTAGCATGTTTTTCTCGGCCTTCTGTCGATGAAGCACAGGTAAAGGGACAAGTCATTGCAGACAGACAAATAAGTAGATAGACAGATAGATGAAAATACTAAAAAGAGAATTTGACGCGGACGTGATTAGAACACGCAACCTTCTGATCTAGAGTCAGACGTGCTAAAGTTGCGCCAACGAGTCCGCTAAGGGTGGCCGTTCGCACACACGTGGTAGCATGTTTTGCACGGCCTTATGTCGATGAAGCACAGGTAAAGGGACAAGTCATTTTAGACAGACAAATAAGTAGATAGACAGATAGATGAAAATAATAAAAAGAGAAATTGACCCGGACGTGATTCCAACATTTAACCTACTGATCTGGAGTCAGACGCGTACCGTTGCACCTCCGAGTCCGCTCAGGGCAGCCGTTCGCACACACGTGGTAGCATGTTTTGCTCGGCCTTGGTCGATGAAGCACAAGTAATGAGACAAGTCATTGTAGACATACAAATAAGTAGATAGACAGATAGATGAAAATAACAAAAGAGCAAACTTGACATCGACGTGATTCGAACACGCAACCTTCTGAACTGGAGTCAGACGTCCTACCGGGTCGCACCGAGTTGACTTAGTGTAGCCGTTCGCACACACGCAGTAGCATGTATTGCTCGGCCTTCTGTCGATGAAGCACAGGTAAAGAGACATGTCATTGTAGACAGAAATAAATAGATAGACAGATGAAAATAATATAAAGAGAACTTGACCCGGACGTGATTCGAACACGCAACCTTCTGATCTGGAATCAGACGTGCTACTGTGTCGCCACCAAGTCCACTTTGTGTAGCCGTTCGCACACACGCGGTAGCATGTTTTGCTCGACCTTCTGTCGATGCAGCACAGGTAAAGAGACAAGTCATTGTAGACATACAGATAAGTAGATAGACAGATAGATGAAAATAACAACAGAGAAAACTTGACATCGACGTGATTCGAACACGCAACCTTCTGATCTGGAGTCAGACGTCCTACCGGGTCGCCACCGAGTTGACTTAGTGTAGCTGTTCTCACACACGCTCGCACACACGCAGTAGGATGTATTGCTCGGCCTTCTGTCGATGAAGCATAGGTAAAGAGAGAAGTCATTGTAGACAGACAAATAAGTAGATAGACAGATTGATGAAAATAATAAAAAGAGAATTTGAAGCGGACGTGATGAGAACACGCAACCTTCTGATCTGGAGTCAGACGTGCTAAAGTTGCGCCACCGAGTCAGCTTAGGGTAGCCGTTCGCACACACCCGGTAGCAAGTTTTGCTCGGCCTTCTGTCGATGAAGCACAGGTAAAGGGACAAGAAATTGCAGACAGACAAATAAGTAGATAGACAGATGGATAAAAATAATAAAAAGAGAATTTGACGCGGACGTGATTAGAACACGCAACCTTCTGATCTGGAGTCAGACCTGCTAAAGTTGCGCCACCGAGTCCGCTTAGGGTGGCCGTTCGTGCACACGTGGTAGCATGTTTTCACGGCCTTATGTCGATGAAGCACAGGTAAAGGGACAAGTCATTGTAGACAGACAAATAAGTAGATAGACAGATAGATGAAAATAATAAAAAGAGAATTTCACCCAGATGTGATTAGAAGACGCAACCTTCTCATAGGGAGTTAGACGCGCTACAGTTGCGCCACCGAGTGCGCTTCGGGCAGACGTTCGCACACACGCGGTAGCATGTTTTGCTCGGCCTTCTGTCGATGAAGTACAGGTAAAGGAACAAGTCATTGCAGACAGACAAATAAGTATATAGACAGATAGATGGAAATGATAAAAAGAGAATTTGACCCGGACGTGATTAGAACAAGCAACCTTCTGATCTGGAGTCAGACGTGCTAAAGTTGCGCCACCGAGTCCGCTTAGAGTAACCGTTCGCAGACACGCGGTAGCATGTTTTGCTCGGCCTTCTGTCGATGAAGCACAAGTAAAGGGACAAGTCATTGTAGACAGACAAATAAGTAGATTGACAGATAGTTGAAAACAATAAAAAAGAGAATTTGACCCGGACGTGATTCGAACATGCAACCTACTGATCTGGAGTCAGACGCGCTACCGTTGCGCCTGCGAGTCCGCTCTGGGCAGCCGTTGGCACACACGTGGTAGCATGTTTTGCTCGGCCTTCTGTCGATGAAGCACAGGTAAAGAGACAAGTCATTGTAGACAGACAAATAAGTAGATAGACAGATAGATGAAAATAATGAAAGAGAGAACTTGGCACGGACGTGATTCAAACACGCAACCTTCTGATCTGGAGTCAGACGTCCTACCGGGTCGCCACCGAGTTGACTTAGTGTAGCCGTTCGCACACACGCAGTAGCATGTTTTGCTCGGCCTTCTGTCCATGAAGCATAGGTAAAGAGAGAAGTCATTTTAGACCAACAAATAAGTAGACAGATAGTTGAAAACAATAAAAAAGAGAATTTGACCCCGACCTGATTCGAACACGCAACCTTCTGATCTTGTGTCAGACGCGCTACCGTTGCGCCACTGAGTCCGCTTAGGGTAGCCGTTTGTACACACGTGGTAGCATGTTTTCTCGGCCTTCTGTCGATGAAGCACAGGTAAACAGACAAGTCATTGTAGACAGACAAATACGTAGATAGACAGATTGATGAAAATAATAAAAAAGGAAATTTGATCCGGACGTGATTCAAACTCCCAACCTTCTGATCTGGAGTCAGACGTGCTACCATGTCGCCACCGAGTCCGTTTAGGGTGGCCGTTCGCACACACGTGGTAGCATGTTTTGCTCGGCCTTCTGTCGAGGAAGCACAGCTAAAGAGAAGAGTCATTGTAGACAGACAAATAGGTAGATAAACAGATAGATGAAATTCATAAAAAGAGAATTCGACCCGGACGTGATTAGAATACGCAACCTTCTGATCTGGAGTCAGACGTGCTAAAGTTGCGCCACTAAGTCCGCTTAGAGTAACCGCTCGCACACACGCGGTAGCATGTTTTGCTCTGCCTTCTGTCGATGAAGCACAGGTAAAGGGACAAGTCATTGCAGACAGACAAATAAGTAGATAGACAGATAGATGAAAATACTAAAACGAGAACTTAACACGGACGTGATTCGAACACGCAACCCTCTGATCTGTAGTAAGACGCGCTACCGTGTCGCCACCGAATCCACTTAGCGTAGCCGTTCGCACACACGCGGTAGCTTGTTTTGCTGGGCCTTCTGTCGATGAAGCACAGGTAACAATACAAGTCACTGTAGACAGACAAATAAGTAGATAGACAAATAGATTAAAATAATAAAAAAGAGAATTTGACCCGGACGTGATTCGAACACGCAACCTTCTGATCTGGAGTCAGACGTGCTATCGTGTCGCCACCGAGTCCACTTAGTGAAGCCGTTCGTACACACGCGGTAGCATGTTTCGCTCGGCCTTCTGTCGATGAAGACAGGTAAGGAGACAAGTCATCGTAGACAGACAAACAAAAAGATAAACAGATGAAAATAATAAAAAAGAGAATTTGACCCGGACGCGATTCGAACACGCAACCTTCAGATCTGGAGTCAGACGTGCGACTGTGTCGCCACAGAGTCCGTTAGGTAACCATTCGCACAAACGTGGTAGCATGTTTTGCTCGGCCTTCTGTCGATGAAGCACAGGTAAAGAGACAAGTCATTGTAGACATACAGATAAGTAGATAGACAGATAGATGAAAATAATAAAAAAGAGGATTTGACCCAGACGTGATTCGAACACGCAACCTTCTGATCTGGAGTCAGACGTGCTACTGTGTCGCCACCGAGTCCGTTAGGTAACCATGCGCACACACGTGGTAGCATGTTTTGCTCGGCCTTCTGTCGATGAAGCACAGGTAAAGATACAAGTCGTTGTAGACAGACAAAGAGGTAGATAGACGGATGAAAATAACAAAAACGAGAACTTAACACGGAGGTGATTCGAACATGCAACCCTCTGATCTGTATTAAGACGCGCTACCGTTTCGCACCGAATCCACTTAGCGTAGCCGTTCGCACACACGCGGTAGCTTGTTTTGCTCGGCCTTCTGTCGATGAAGCACAGGTAACGAGACAAGTCATTGTACACAGACAAAGAAGTAGATAGACAAATAGATGAAAATAATAAAAAAGAGGATTTGACCCGGACGTGATTCGAACACGCAACCTTGTGATCTGGAGTCAGACGTGCTACCGTATCGCCACCAAGTACAATTAGTGTAGCCGTTCGCACACACGCGGTAGCAGGTTTTGCTCGGCCTTCTGTCGATGAAGCACAGGTAAAGCGACAAGTCATTGTAGGCAGACCAATAAGTGGATGGACAGATGAAAAGAATAAAAAAAAGAATTTGACCCGGACTTGATTCGAACACACAACCTTCTTATCTGGAGCCAGACGTGCTAAAGTTGCGCCACTGAGTCCGCTTAGAGTAACCGTTCGCACACACGCGGTAGCATGTTTTTCTCGGCCTTCTGTCGATGAAGCACAGGTAAAGGGACAAGTTATTGCAGACAGACAAATAAGTAGATAGACAGATAGATGAAAATACTAAAAAGAGAATTTGACGCGGACGTGATTAGAACACGCAACCTTCTGATCTAGAGTCAGACGTGCTAAAGTTGCGCCAACGAGTCCGCTAAGGGTGGCCGTTCGCACACACGTGGTAGCATGTTTTGCACGGCCTTATGTCGATGAAGCACAGGTAAAGGGACAAGTCATTTTAGACAGACAAATAAGTAGATAGACAGATAGATGAAAATATTAAAAAGAGAAATTGACCCGGACGTGATTCCAACATTTAACCTACTGATCTGGAGTCAGACGCGTACCGTTGCACCTCCGAGTCCGCTCAGGGCAGCCGTTCGCACACACGTGGTAGCATGTTTTGCTCGGCCTTGGTCGATGAAGCACAAGTAATGAGACAAGTCATTGTAGACATACAAATAAGTAGATAGACAGATAGATGAAAATAACAAAAGAGAAAACTTGACATCGATGTGATTCGAACACGCAACCTTCTGAACTGGAGTCAGACGTCCTACCGGGTCGCACCGAGTTGACTTAGTGTAGCCGTTCGCACACACGCAGTAGCATGTATTGCTCGGCCTTCTGTCGATGAAGCACAGGTAAAGAGACATGTCATTGTAGACAGACAAATAAATAGATAGACAGATGAAAATAATAAAATGAGAACTTCACCCGGACGTGATTCGAACACGCAACCTTCTGATCTGGAGTCAGACGTGCTACCGGGTCGCTACCGAGTCCACTTAGTGTAGCCGTACGCACACACGTGGTAGCATGGTTTGCTCGGCCTTCTGTCGATGAAGCACAGGTAAAGAGACAAGTCATTGTAGGCAGACCAATAAGTGGATGGACAGATGAAAAGAATAAAAAAAAGAATTTGACCCGGACTTGATTCGAACACACAACCTTCTGATCTGGAGCCAGACGTGCTAAAGTTGCGCCACTGAGTCCGCTTAGAGTAACCGTTCGCACACACGCGGTAGCATGTTTTTCTCGGCCTTCTGTCGATGAAGCACAGGTAAAGGGACAAGTCATTGCAGACAGACAAATAAGTAGATAGACAGATAGATGAAAATACTAAAAAGAGAATTTGACGCGGACGTGATTAGAACACGCAACCTTCTGATCTAGAGTCAGACGTGCTAAAGTTGCGCCAACGAGTCCGCTAAGGGTGGCCGTTCGCACACACGTGGTAGCATGTTTTGCACGGCCTTATGTCGATGAAGCACAGGTAAAGGGACAAGTCATTTTAGACAGACAAATAAGTAGATAGACAGATAGATGAAAATAATAAAAAGAGAAATTGACCCGGACGTGATTCCAACATTTAACCTACTGATCTGGAGTCAGACGCGTACCGTTGCACCTCCGAGTCCGCTCAGGGCAGCCGTTCGCACACACGTGGTAGCATGTTTTGCTCGGCCTTGGTCGATGAAGCACAAGTAATGAGACAAGTCATTGTAGACATACAAATAAGTAGATAGACAGATAGATGAAAATAACAAAAGAGCAAACTTGACATCGACGTGATTCGAACACGCAACCTTCTGAACTGGAGTCAGACGTCCTACCGGGTCGCACCGAGTTGACTTAGTGTAGCCGTTCGCACAAACGCAGTAGCATGTATTGCTCGGCCTTCTGTCGATGAAGCACAGGTAAAGAGACATGTCATTGTAGACAGAAATAAATAGATAGACAGATGAAAATAATATAAAGAGAACTTGACCCGGACGTGATTCGAACACGCAACCTTCTGATCTGGAATCAGACGTGCTACTGTGTCGCCACCAAGTCCACTTTGTGTAGCCGTTCGCACACACGCGGTAGCATGTTTTGCTCGACCTTCTGTCGATGCAGCACAGGTAAAGAGACAAGTCATTGTAGACATACAGATAAGTAGATAGACAGATAGATGAAAATAACAACAGAGAAAACTTGACATCGACGTGATTCGAACACGCAACCTTCTGATCTGGAGTCAGACGTGCTACCGGGTCGCTACCGAGTCCACTTAGTGTAGCCGTACGCACACACGTGGTAGCATGGTTTGCTCGGCCTTCTGTCGATGAAGCACAGGTAAAGAGACAAGTCATTGTAGGCAGACCAATAAGTGGATGGACAGATGAAAAGAATAAAAAAAAAGAATTTGACCCGGACATGATTCGAACACACAACCTTCTGATCTGGAGCCAGACGTGCTAAAGTTGCGCCACTGAGTCCGCTTAGAGTAACCGTTCGCACACACGCGGTAGCATGTTTTTCTCGGCCTTCTGTCGATGAAGCACAGGTAAAGGGACAAGTCATTGCAGACAGACAAATAAGTAGATAGACAGATAGATGAAAATACTAAAAAGAGAATTTGACGCGGACGTGATTAGAACACGCAACCTTCTGATCTAGAGTCAGACGTGCTAAAGTTGCGCCAACGAGTCCGCTAAGGGTGGCCGTTCGCACACACGTGGTAGCATGTTTTGCACGGCCTTATGTCGATGAAGCACAGGTAAAGGGACAAGTCATTTTAGACAGACAAATAAGTAGATAGACAGATAGATGAAAATAATAAAAAGAGAAATTGACCCGGACGTGATTCCAACATTTAACCTACTGATCTTGAGTCAGACGCGTACCGTTGCACCTCCGAGTCCGCTCAGGGCAGCCGTTCGCACACACGTGGTAGCATGTTTTTCTCGGCCTTGGTCGATGGAGCACAAGTAATGAGACAAGTCATTGTAGACATACAAATAAGTAGATAGACAGATAGATGAAAATAACAAAAGAGCAAACTTGACATCGACGTGATTCGAACACGCAACCTTCTGATCTGGAGTCAGACGTGCTAAAGTTGCGCCACTGAGTCCGCTTAGAGTAACCGTTCGCACACACGCGGTAGCATGTTTTGCTCGGCCTTCTGTCGATGAAGCACAGGTAAAGGGACAAGTCATTGCAGACAGACAAATAAGCAGATAGACAGATAGTTGAAAATACTAAAAAGAGAATTTGACGCGGACGTGATTAGAACACGCAACCTTCTGATCTGGAGTCAGACGTGCTAAATTTGCGCCACCGAGTCCGCTTAGGGTAGCTTTTCGCACACACGTGGTAGCATAATTTGCACGGCCTTATGTCGATGAAGCACAGGTTAAGGGACAAGTCATTTTAGACAGACAAATAAGTAGATAGACAGATGCAAATAATAAGAAAGAGAATTTGACCCGGAGGCGATTCGAACACGCCACCTTCTGATCTGGAGCCGGACGCGCTAACAGTTCTCCACCGAGTCCACTTAGGGTAGCCGTTCGCTTACACGTGGTAGCATTATTTGCTCGGCCTTCTATCGATGAAGCACAGGTAAAGAAACAAGTCGTTGTAGACAGTGAAAGAGGTAAATAGACAGATGAAAATAACAAAACGAGAACTTAACACGGACGTGATTCGAACACGCAACCCTCTGATCTGTAGTAAGACGCGCTACCGTGTCGCCACCGAATCCACTTAGCGTAGCCGTTCGCACACATGCGGTAGCTTGTTTTGCTCGGCCTTCTGTCGATGAAGCACAGGTAACGAGACAAGTCATTGTAGACAGACAAATAAGTAGATAGACAAATAGATGAAAATAATAAAAAAGAGAATTTGACCCGAACGTGATTAGAACACGCAACCTTCTGATCTGGAGTCAGACGTGCTACCGTGTCGCCACCGAGTCAACTTAGTGAAGCCGTTCGCACACACGCGGTTGCATGTTTTGCTCGGCCTTCTGTCAATGAGGCACAGGTAAAGAGACAAGTCATTGTAGACAGACAAATAAGTGGATAGACAGATGAAAATAATAAAAGAAAGAATTTGATCCGGACGTGATTCGAACACGCAACCTTCTGATCTGGAGTCAGACGTGCTACCGGGTCGCTACCGAGTCCACTTAGTGTAGCCGTACGCACACACGTGGTAGCATGGTTTGCTCGGCCTTCTGTCGATGAAGCACAGGTAAAGAGACAAGTCATTGTAGGCAGACCAATAGGTGGATGGACAGATGAAAAGAATAAAAAAAAGAATTTGACCCGGACTTGATTCGAACACACAACCTTCTGATCTGGAGCCAGACGTGCTAAACTTGCGCCACTGAGTCCGCTTAGAGTAACCGTTCGCACACACGCGGTAGCATGTTTTTCTCGGCCTTCTGTCGATGAAGTACAGGTAAAGGGACAAGTCATTGCAGACAGACAAATAAGTAGATAGACAGATAGATGAAAATACTAAAAAGAGAATTTGACGCGGACGTGATTAGAACACGCAACCTTCTGATCTAGAGTCAGACGTGCTAAAGTTGCGCCAACGAGTCCGCTAAGGGTGGCCGTTCGCACACACGTGGTAGCATGTTTTGCACGGCCTTATGTCGATGAAGCACAGGTAAAGGGACAAGTCATTTTAGACAGACAAATAAGTAGATAGACAGATAGATGAAAATAATAAAAAGAGAAATTGACCCGGACGTGATTCCAACATTTAACCTACTGATCTGGAGTCAGACGCGTACCGTTGCACCTCCGAGTCCGCTCAGGGCAGCCGTTCGCACACACGTGGTAGCATGTTTTGCTCGGCCTTGGTCGATGAAGCACAAGTAATGAGACAAGTCATTGTAGACATACAAATAAGTAGATAGACAGATAGATGAAAATAACAAAAGAGAAAACTTGACATCGACGTGATTCGAACACGCAACCTTCTGAACTGGAGTCAGACGTCCTACCGGGTCGCACCGAGTTGACTTAGTGTAGCCGTTCGCACACACGCAGTAGCATGTATTGCTCGGCCTTCTGTCGATGAAGCACAGGTAAAGAGACATGTCATTGTAGACAGACAAATAAGTAGATAGACAAATAGATTAAAATATAAAGAAGACAATTTGACCCGGACGTGATTCGAACACGCAGCCTTCTGATCTGGAGTCAGACGTGCTACTGTGTCGCCACCGAGTCCGTTAGGTAACCGTTCGCACACACGTGGTAGCATGTTTTGCTCGGCCTTCTTTCGATGAAGCACAGGTAAAGAGACAAGTCATTGTAGACAGACAAATAGGTAGATAGACAGATTGATGAAAATAATAAAAAAGGAAATTTGATCCGGACGTGATTCAAACTCGCAACCATCTGATCTGGAGTCAGACGTGCTACCATGTCGCCACCGAGTCCTTTTAGGGTGGCCGTTCGCACACACGTGGTAGCATGTTTTTCTCGGCTTTCTGTTGAGGAAGCACAGCTAAAGAGAAGAGTCATTGTAGACAGACAAATAAGTAGATAGACAGATAGATGAAAATAATAAAAAAGAGGATTTGACCCGGACGTGACTCGAACACGCAACCTTGTGACCTGGAGTCAGACGTGCTACCGTATCGCCACCGAGTACACTTAGTGTAGCCGTTCGCACACACGCGGTAGCATGTTTTGCTCGGCCTTCTGTCGATGAAGCACAGGTAAAGAGACAAGTCATTGTAGACAGACAAATAGGTGGATAGACAGATGAAAATAATAAAAGAAAGAATTTGATCCGGACTTGATTCGAACACGCAACCTTCTGATCTGGAGTCAGACGTGCTAAAGTTGCGCCACTAAGTCCGCTTAGAGCAACCGTTCGCACACACGTGGTAGCATGTTTTGCTCTGCCTTATGTCGATGAAGCATAGGTAAAGGAACAAGTCATTTTAGACAGACAAATAAGTAGATAGACAGATAGATGAAAATAATAAAAAGAGAATTTGACCCGGACGTGATTTGAACATTTAACCTACTGATCTGGAATCAGACGTGCTACTGTGTCGCCACCAAGTCCACTTTGTGTAGCCGTTCGCACACACGCGGTAGCATGTATTTCTCGGCCTTCTGTCGATGAAGCATAGGTAAAGAGAGAAGTCATTGTAGACAGACAAATAAGTAGACAGATAGTTGAAAACAATAAAAAGAGAATTTGACCCGACGTGATTAGAACACGCAACCTTCTGATCTGGTGTCCGACGCGTTACCATTGCGCCACTGAGTCCGCTTAGGGTAGCCATTTGTACACATGTGGTAGCATGTTTTCTCGGCCTTCTGTCGATGAAGCACAGGTAAAGAGACAAGTCATTGTAGACAGACAAATAGGTAGATAGACAGATTGATGAAAATAATAAAAAAGGAAATTTGATCCGGACGTGATTCAAACTCGCAACCATCTGATCTGGAGTCAGACGTGCTACCATGTCGCCACCGAGTCCTTTTAGGGTGGCCGTTCGCACACACGTGGTAGCATGTTTTTCTCGGCTTTCTGTTGAGGAAGCACAGCTAAAGAGAAGAGTCATTGTAGACAGACAAATAAGTAGATAGACAGATAGATGAAAATATTAAAAAGAGAATTTCACCCGGACGTGATTCGAACACGCAACCTTCTGATCTTGAGTCAGACGTGCTAAAGTTGGCCACCGAGTCCGCTTAGGGTAGCCGTTCGCACACACGTGGTAGCATGTTTTGCACGGCCTTATGTCGATGAAGCACAGGTAAAGAGACAAGTCATTGTAGACAGACAAATAAGTAGATAGACAGATAGATGAAAATAACAAAAGAGAGAACTTGACCCGGACGTGATTCGAACACGCAACCTTCTGATCTGGAGTCAGACGTGCTACCGGGTCGCTACCGAGTCCACTTAGTGTAGCCGTACGCACACACGTGGTAGCATGGTTTGCTCGGCCTTCTGTCGATGTAGCACAGGTAAGGAGACATGTCATTGTAGACAGAAATAAATAGATAGACAGATGAAAATAATATAAAGAGAACTTGACCCGGACGTGATTCGAACACGCAACCTTCTGATCTGGAATCAGACGTGCTACTGTGTCGCCACCAAGTCCACTTTGTGTAGCCGTTCGCACACACGCGGTAGCATGTTTTGCTCGACCTTCTGTCGATGCAGCACAGGTAAAGAGACAAGTCATTGTAGACATACAGATAAGTAGATAGACAGATAGATGAAAATAACAACAGAGAAAACTTGACATCGACGTGATTCGAACACGCAACCTTCTGATCTGGAGTCAGACGTCCTACCGGGTCGCCACCGAGTTGACTTAGTGTAGCCGTTCGCACACACGCAGTAGCATGTATTGCTCGGCCTTCTGTCGATGCAGCACAGGTAAAGAGACAAGTCATTGTAGACAGACCAAATAAGTAGATTGACAGATGAAAATAATAAGAAAGAGAATTTGACCCGGACGCGATTCGAACACGCAACCTTGTGATCTGGAGTCAGACGTGCTACCGTATCGCCACCGAGTACACTTAGTGTAGCCGTTCGCACACACGCGGTAGCATGTTTTGCTCGGCCTTCTGTCGATGAAGCACAGGTAAAGAGACAAGTCATTGCAGACAGACAAATAAGTGGATAGACAGATGAAAATAATAGAAAAAAGAATTTGACCCGGACTTGATTCGAACACGCAACCTTCTGATCTGGAGTCAGACGTGCTAAAGTTGCGCCACTGAGTCCGCTTAGAGTAACCGTTCGCACACACGCGGTAGCATGTTTTGCTCGGCCTTCTGTCGATGAAGCACAGGTAAAGGGACAAGTCATTGCAGACAGACAAATAAGTAGATAGACAGATAGTTGAAAATACTAAAAAGAGAATTTGACGCGGACGTGATTAGAACACGCAACCTTCTGATCTGGAGTCAGACGTGCTAAAGTTGCGCCACCGAGTCCGCTTAGGGTAGCTTTTCGCACACACGTGGTAGCATGTTTTGCACGGCCTTATGTCGATGAAGCACAGGTAAAGAGACAAGTCATTGTAGACAGACAAATAAGTGGATAGACAGATGAAAATATTAAAAAAAGAATTTGACCCGGACTTGATTCGAACACGCAACCTTCTGATCTGGAGTCAGACGTGCTAAAGTTGCGCCACTGAGTCCGCTTAGAGTAACCGTTCGCACACACGTGGTAGCATGTTTTGCTCGGCCTTCTGTCGATGAAGCACAGGTAAAGGGACAAGTCATTGCAGACAGACAAATAAGTAGATAGACAGATAGTTGAAAATACTAAAAAGAGAATTTGACGCGGACGTGATTAGAACACGCAACCTTCTGATCTGTAGTAAGACGCGCTACCGTGTCGCCACCGAATCCACTTAGCGTAGCCGTTCGCACACATGCGGTAGCTTGTTTTGCTCGGCCTTCTGTCGATGAAGCACAGGTAACGAGACAAGTCATTGTAGACAGACAAATAAGAATATAGACAAATAGATGAAAATAATAAAAAAGAGAATTTGACCCGGACGTGATTAGAACACGCAACCTTCTGATCTGGAGTCAGACGTGCTAAAGTTGCGCCACTGAGTCCGCTTAGAGTAACCGTTCGCACACACGTGGTAGCATGTTTTGCACGGCCTTATGTCGATGAAGCATAGGTAAAGGAACAAGTCATTTTAGACAGACAAATAAAGAGATAGACAGATAGATGAAAATAATAAAAAGAGAATTTGACCCGGACGTGATTTGAACATTTAACCTACTGATCTGGAGTCAGACGCGCTACCGTTGCACCTCCGAGTCCGCTCAGGGCAGCCGTTCGCACACATGTGGTAGCATGTTTTGCTCGGCCTTGTGTCAATGAAGCACAGGTAAAGAGACAAGTCATTGTAGACAGACAAATAAGTAGATAGACAGATAGATGAAAATAACAAAAGAGAGGACTTGACATCGACGTGATTCGAACAGGCAACCTTCTGATCTGGAGTCAGATGTCCTACCGGGTCGCCACCGAGTTGACTTAGTGTAGCCGTTCGCACACACGCAGTAGCATGTATTTCTCGGCCTTCTGTCGATGAAGCATAGGTAAAGAGAGAAGTCATTGTAGACAGACAAATAAGTAGACAGATAGTTGAAAACAATAAAAAGAGAATTTGACCCCGACGTGATTCGAACACGCAACCTTCTGATCTGGTGTCAGACGCGTTACCACTGCGCCACTGAGTCCGCTTAGGGTAGCCATTTGTACACATGTGGTAGCATGTTTTCTCGGCCTTCTGTCGATGAAGCACAGGTAAAGAGACAAGTCATTGTAGACAGACAAATAGGTAGATAGACAGATTGATGAAAATAATAAAAAAGGAAATTTGATCCGGACGTGATTCAAAGTCGCAACCATCTGATCTGGAGTCAGACGTGCTGCCATGTCGCCACCGAGTCCTTTTAGGGTGGCCGTTCGCACACACGTGGTAGCATGTTTTTCTCGGCCTTCTGTTGAGGAAGCACAGCTAAAGAGAAGAGTCATTGTAGACAGACAAATAAGTAGATAGACAGATAGATGAAAATATTAAGAAGAGAATTTTACCCGGACGTGATTCGAACACGCAACCTTCTGATCTTGAGTCAGACGTGCTAAAGTTGCGCCACCGAGTCCGCTTAGGGTAGCCGTTCGCACACACGTGGTAGCATGTTTTGCACGGCCTTATGTCGATGAAGCACAGGTAAAGAGACAAGTCATTGTAGACAGACAAATAAGTAGATAGACAGATAGATGAAAATAACAAAGGAGAGAACTTGACATCGACGTGATTCGAACACGCAACCTTCTGATCTCGAGTCAGACGTCCTACCGGGTCGCCACCGAGTTGACTTAGTGTAGCCGTTCGCACACACGCAGTAGCATGTATTGCTCGGCCTTCTGTCGATGAAGCATAGGTAAAGAGAGAAGTCATTGTAGACAGACAAATAAGTAGATAGACAGATAGATGAAAATAAAAAAAAGGCGGATTTGACCCGGACGTGATTCAAACTCGCAACCTTCTGATCAGGAGTCAGACGTGCTACCGTATCGCCACCGCGTCCATTTAGGGTAGCCGTTCGCACACACGTGGTAGCATGATTTGCTCGGCCTTCTGTCGATTAAGCATACCTAAACAGAAGAGTCATTGTAGACAGACAAATAGGTAGATAGACAGATAGATTAAAATAGTAAAAAAGAGAACTTGACCCGAACGTGATTCGAACCCGCAACCTTCTGATCTGGAGTCAGACGTGCTACTGTGTCGCCACCGAGTCCGTTAGGTAACCGTTCGCACACACGTGGTAGCATGTTTTGCTCGGCCTTCTGTCGATGAAGCACAGGTAAAGAGACAAGTCATTGTAGACATACAGATAAGTAGATAGACAGATAGATGAAAATAATAAAAAAGAGGATTTGACCCGGACGTGATTCGAACACGCAACCTTCTGATGTGGAGTCAGACGTGCTAAAGTTGCGCCACTGAGTCCGCTTAGAGTAACCGTTCGCACACACGCGGTAGCATGTTTTGCTCGGCCTTCTGTCGATGAAGCACAGGTAAAGAAACAAGTCATTGCAGACAGACAAATAAGTAGATAGACAGATATATGAAAATACTAAAAAAAGAATTTGACGCGGACGTTATTAGAACACGCAACCTTCTGATCTCGAGTCAGACGTGCTAAAGTTGCGCCACCGAGTCCGCTTAGGGTAGCCGTTCGCACACACGTGGTAGCATGTTTTGCACGGCCTTATGTCGATGAAGCACAGGTAAAGGGACAAGTCATTTTAGACAGACAAATAAGTAGATAGACAGATAGTTAAAAATAATAAAGAGAGAATTTGACCCGGACGTGATTCGAACATTTAACCTACTGATCTGGAGTCAGACGTGCTTTCGTTGCACCTCCGAGTCCGCTCAGGGCAGCCGTTCGCACACACGTGGTAGCATGTTTTGCTCGGCCTTCTGTCGATTAAGCGCAGGTAAAAAGACAAGTTATTGTAGACAGAAAAATAAGTAGATAGACAGATGAAAATATTAAGAAAGAGAATTTGACCCGGACGCGATTTGAACACGCAACCTTCTGATCATGAGTCGGACGCGCTAACAGTTCGCCACCGAGTCCACTTATGGTAGCCGTTCGCACACACGTGGTAGCATGTTTTGCTCGGCCTTCTATCGATGAAGCACAGGTAAAGAAACAAGTCGTTGTAGACAGACAAAGAGGTAAATAGACAGATGAAAATAACAAAAACGAGAACTTAACACGGACGCGATTCGAACACGCAACCCACTGATCTGTAGTAAGACGCGCTACCGTGTCGCCACCGAATCCACTTAGCGTAGCCGTTCGCACACACGCGGTAGCTTGTTTTGCTGGGCCTTCTGTCGATGTAGCACAGGTAACGAGACAAGTCATTGTAGACAGAAAAATAAGTAGATAGACAAATAGATTAAAATAATAACAAAGAGAATTTCACCCGGACGTGATTCGAACACGCAACCTTCTGATCTGGAGTCAGACGTGCTATCGTGTCGCCACCGAGTCCACTTAGTGAAGCCGTTCGTACACACGCGGTAGCATGTTTTGCTCGGCATTCTGTCGATGAAGACAGGTAAAGAGACAAGTCATCGTAGACAGACAAACAAAAAAATAAACAGATGAAAATAATAAAAAAGAGAATTTGACCCGGACGTGATTCGAACATGCAACCTTCAGATCTGGAGTCAGACGTGCTACTGTGTTGCCACAGAGTCCGTTAGGTAACCATTCGCACAAACGTGGTAGCATGTTTTGCTCGGCCTTCTGTCGATGAAACACAGGTAGAGAGACAAGTCATTGTAGACATACAGATAAGTAGATAGACAGATAGATGAAAATAATAAAAAATTGGATTGCACCCGGACGTGATTCGAACACGCAACCTTCTGATCTGGAGTCAGACGTGCTACTGTGTCGCCACCGAGTCCGTTAGTTAACCATTCGCACACACGTGGTAGCATGTTTTGCTCGGCCTTCTGTCGATGGAGCACAGGTAAAGATACAAGTCGTTGTAGACAGACAAAGAGGTAGATAGACGGATGAAAATAACAAAAACGAGAACTTAACATGGACGTGATTCGAACACGCAACCCTCTGATCTTTATTAAGACGCGCTACCGTTTCGCACCGAATCCACTTAGCGTAGCCGTTCGCACACACGCGGTAGCTTGTTTTGCTCGGCCTTCTGTCGATGAAGCACAGGTAACGAGACAAGTCATTGTACACCGACAAATAAGTAGATAGACAAATAGATGAAAATAATAAAGAAGAGAATTTGACCCGGACGTGATTCGAACACGCAACCTTCTGATCTGGAGTCAGACGTGCTACTGTGTCGCCACCGAGTCCGTTAGGTAGCCGTTCGCACACACGTGGTAGCATGTTTTGCTCGGCCTTCTGTCGATGAAGCACAGGTAAAGAGACAAGTCATTGTAGACATACAGATAAGTAGATAGACAGATAGATGAAAATAATAAAAAAGAGGATTTGACCCGGACGTGATTCGAACACGCAACCTTGTGATCTGGAGTCAGACGTGCTACCGTATCGCCACCGAGTACACTTAGTGTAGCCGTTCGCACACACGCGGTAGCATGTTTTGCTCGGCCTTCTGTCGATGAAGCACAGGTAAAGAGACAAGTCATTGTAGGCACACAAATAAGTGGATAGACAGATGACAAGAATAAAAAAAAAGAATTTGACCCGGACTTGATTCGAACACACAACCTTCTGATCTGGAGCCAGACGTGCTAAAGTTGCGCCACTGAGTCCGCTTAGAGTAACCGTTCGCACACACGTGGTAGCATGTTTTGCTCGGCCTTCTGTCGATAAAGCACAGGTAAAGGGACAAGTCGTTGCAGACAGACAAATAAGTAGATAGACAGATAGATGAAAATACTAAAAAGAGAATTTGACGCGGACGTGATTAGAACACGCAACCTTCTGATCTGGAGTTAGACGTGCTAAAGTTGCGCCACCGAGTCCGCTTAGGGTGGCCGTTCGCATACACGTGGTAGCATGTTTTGCACGGCCTTATGTCGATGAAGCACAGGTAAAGGGACAAGTCATTTTAGACAGACAAATAAGTAAATAGACAGATAGATGAAAATAATAAAAAGAGAAACTGACCCGGACGTGATTCCAACATTGAACCTACTGATCTGGAGTCAGACGCGTACCGTTGCACCTCCGAGTCCGCTCAAGGCAGTCGTTCGCACACACGTGGTAGCATGTTTTGCTCGGCCTTGTGTCGATGAAGCACAAGTAAACAGACAAGTCATTGTAGACAGACAAGTAAGTAGATAGAACGATAGATGAAAATAACAAAAGAGAAAACTTGACATCGACGTGATTCGAACACGCAACCTTCTGATCTGGAGTCAGACGTCCTACCGGGTCGCCACCGAGTTGACTTAGTGTAGCCGTTCGCACACACGCAGTAGCATGTATTTCTCGGCCTTCTGTCGATGAAGCATAGGTAAAGAGAGAAGTCATTGTAGACAGACAAATAAGTAGACAGATAGTTGAAAACAATAAAAAGAGAATTTGACCCCGACGTGATTTGAACATTTAACCTACTGATCTGGAGTCAGACGCGCTACCGTTGCACCTCCGAGTCCGCTCAGGGCAGCCGTTCGCACACATGTGGTAGCATGTTTTGCTCGGCCTTGTGTCAATGAAGCACAGGTAAAGAGACAAGTCATTGTAGACAGACAAATAAGTAGATAGACAGATAGATGAAAATAACAAAAGAGAGGACTTGACATCGACGTGATTCGAACACGCAACCTTCTGATCTGGAGTCAGATGTCCTACCGGGTCGCCACCGAGTTGACTTAGTGTAGCCGTTCGCACACACGCAGTAGCATGTATTTCTCGGCCTTCTGTCGATGAAGCATAGGTAAAGAGAGAAGTCATTGTAGACAGACAAATAAGTAGACAGATAGTTGAAAACAATAAAAAGAGAATTTGACCCCGACGTGATTCGAACACGCAACCTTCTGATCTGGTGTCAGACGCGTTACCACTGCTCCACTGAGTCCGCTTAGGGTAGCCATTTGTACACATGTGGTAGCATGTTTTCTCGGCCTTCTGTCGATGAAGCACAGGTAAAGAGACAAGTCATTGTAGACAGACAAATAGGTAGATAGACAGATTGATGAAAATAATAAAAAAGGAAATTTGATCCGGACGTGATTCAAAGTCGCAACCATCTGATCTGGAGTCAGACGTGCTGCCATGTCGCCACCGAGTCCTTTTAGGGTGGCCGTTCGCACACACGTGGTAGCATGTTTTTCTCGGCCTTCTGTTGAGGAAGCACAGCTAAAGAGAAGAGTCATTGTAGACAGACAAATAAGTAGATAGACAGATAGATGAAAATATTAAGAAGAGAATTTTACCCGGACGTGATTCGAACACGCAACCTTGTGATCTGGAGTCAGACGTGCTACCGTATCGCCACCGAGTACACTTAGTGTAGCCGTTCGCACACACGCGGTAGCATGTTTTGCTCGGCCTTCTGTCGATGAAGCACAGGTAAAGAGACAAGTCATTGTAGGCACACAAATAAGTGGATAGACAGATGACAAGAATAAAAAAAAAGAATTTGACCCGGACTTGATTCGAACACACAACCTTCTGATCTGGAGCCAGACGTGCTAAAGTTGCGCCACTGAGTCCGCTTAGAGTAACCGTTCGCACACACGTGGTAGCATGTTTTGCTCGGCCTTCTGTCGATAAAGCACAGGTAAAGGGACAAGTCGTTGCAGACAGACAAATAAGTAAATAGACAGATAGATGAAAATACTAAAAAGAGAATTTGACGCGGACGTGATTAGAACACGCAACCTTCTGATCTGGAGTTAGACGTGCTAAAGTTGCGCCACCGAGTCCGCTTAGGGTGGCCGTTCGCATACACGTGGTAGCATGTTTTGCACGGCCTTATGTCGATGAAGCACAGGTAAAGGGACAAGTCATTTTAGACAGACAAATAAGTAAATAGACAGATAGATGAAAATAATAAAAAGAGAAACTGACCCGGACGTGATTCCAACATTGAACCTACTGATCTGGAGTCAGACGCGTACCGTTGCACCTCCGAGTCCGCTCAAGGCAGTCGTTCGCACACACGTGGTAGCATGTTTTGCTCGGCCTTGTGTCGATGAAGCACAAGTAAACAGACAAGTCATTGTAGACAGACAAGTAAGTAGATAGAACGATAGATGAAAATAACAAAAGAGAAAACTTGACATCGACGTGATTCGAACACGCAACCTTCTGATCTGGAGTCAGACGTCCTACCGGGACGCCACCAAGTTGACTTAGTGTAGCCGTTCGCACACACGCAGTAGCATGTATTTCTCGGCCTTCTGTCGATGAAGCATAGGTAAAGAGAGAAGTCATTGTAGACAGACAAATAAGTAGACAGATAGTTGAAAACAATAAAAAGAGAATTTGACCCCGACGTGATTTGAACATTTAACCTACTGATCTGGAGTCAGACGCGCTACCGTTGCACCTCCGAGTCCGCTCAGGACAGCCGTTCGCACACATGTGGTAGCATGTTTTGCTCGGCCTTGTGTCAATGAAGCACAGGTAAAGAGACAAGTCATTGTAGACAGACAAATAAGTAGATAGACAGATAGATGAAAATAACAAAAGAGAGGACTTGACATCGACGTGATTCGAACACGCAACCTTCTGATCTGGAGTCAGATGTCCTACCGGGTCGCCACCGAGTTGACTTAGTGTAGCCGTTCGCACACACGCAGTAGCATGTATTTCTCGGCCTTCTGTCGATGAAGCATAGGTAAAGAGAGAAGTCATTGTAGACAGACAAATAAGTAGACAGATAGTTGAAAACAATAAAAAGAGAATTTGACCCCGACGTGATTCGAACACGCAACCTTCTGATCTGGTGTCAGACGCGTTACCACTGCGCCACTGAGTCCGCTTAGGGTAGCCATTTGTACACATGTGGTAGCATGTTTTCTCGGCCTTCTGTCGATGAAGCACAGGTAAAGAGACAAGTCATTGTAGACAGACAAATAGGTAGATAGACAGATTGATGAAAATAATAAAAAAGGAAATTTGATCCGGACGTGATTCAAAGTCGCAACCATCTGATCTGGAGTCAGACGTGCTGCCATATCGCCACCGAGTCCTTTTAGGGTGGCCGTTCGCACACACGTGGTAGCATGTTTTTCTCGGCCTTCTGTTGAGGAAGCACAGCTAAAGAGAAGAGTCATTGTAGACAGACAAATAAGTAGATAGACAGATAGATGAAAATATTAAGAAGAGAATTTTACCCGGACGTGATTCGAACACGCAACCTTGTGATCTGGAGTCAGACGTGCTACCGTATCGCCACCGAGTACACTTAGTGTAGCCGTTCGCACACACGCGGTAGCATGTTTTGCTCGGCCTTCTGTCGATGAAGCACAGGTAAAGAGACAAGTCATTGTAGGCACACAAATAAGTGGATAGACAGATGACAAGAATAAAAAAAAAGAATTTGACCCGGACTTGATTCGAACACACAACCTTCTGATCTGGAGCCAGACGTGCTAAAGTTGCGCCACTGAGTCCGCTTAGAGTAACCGTTCGCACACACGTGGTAGCATGTTTTGCTCGGCCTTCTGTCGATAAAGCACAGGTAAAGGGACAAGTCGTTGCAGACAGACAAATAAGTAGATAGACAGATAGATGAAAATACTAAAAAGAGAATTTGACGCGGAAGTGATTAGAACACGCAACCTTCTGATCTGGAGTTAGACGTGCTAAAGTTGCGCCACCGAGTCCGCTTAGGGTGGCCGTTCGCCTACACGTGGTAGCATGTTTTGCACGGCCTTATGTCGATGAAGCACAGGTAAAGGGACAAGTCATTTTAGACAGACAAATAAGTAAATAGACAGATAGATGAAAATAATAAAAAGAGAAACTGACCCGGACGTGATTCCAACATTGAACCTACTGATCTGGAGTCAGACGCGTACCGTTGCACCTCCGAGTCCGCTCAAGGCAGTCGTTCGCACACACGTGGTAGCATGTTTTGCTCGGCCTTGTGTCGATGAAGCACAAGTAAACAGACAAGTCATTGTAGACAGACAAGTAAGTAGATAGAACGATAGATGAAAATAACAAAAGAGAAAACTTGACATCGACGTGATTCGAACACGCAACCTTCTGATCTGGAGTCAGACGTCCTACCGGGTCGCCACCGAGTTGACTTAGTGTAGCCGTTCGCACACACGCAGTAGCATGTATTTCTCGGCCTTCTGTCGATGAAGCATAGGTAAAGAGAGAAGTCATTGTAGACAGACAAATAAGTAGACAGATAGTTGAAAACAATAAAAAGAGAATTTGACCCCGACGTGATTTGAACATTTAACCTACTGATCTGGAGTCAGACGCGCTACCGTTGCACCTCCGAGTCCGCTCAGGGCAGCCGTTCGCACACATGTGGTAGCATGTTTTGCTCGGCCTTGTGTCAATGAAGCACAGGTAAAGAGACAAGTCATTGTAGACAGACAAATAAGTAGATAGACAGATAGATGAAAATAACAAAAGAGAGGACTTGACATCGACGTGATTCGAACACGCAACCTTCTGATCTGGAGTCAGATGTCCTACCGGGTCGCCACCGAGTTGACTTAGTGTAGCCGTTCGCACACACGCAGTAGCATGTATTTCTCGGCCTTCTGTCGATGAAGCATAGGTAAAGAGAGAAGTCATTGTAGACAGACAAATAAGTAGACAGATAGTTGAAAACAATAAAAAGAGAATTTGACCCCGACGTGATTCGAACACGCAACCTTCTGATCTGGTGTCAGACGCGTTACCACTGCGCCACTGAGTCCGCTTAGGGTAGCCATTTGTACACATGTGGTAGCATGTTTTCTCGGCCTTCTGTCGATGAAGCACAGGTAAAGAGACAAGTCATTGTAGACAGACAAATAGGTAGATAGACAGATTGATGAAAATAATAAAAAAGGAAATTTGATCCGGACGTGATTCAAAGTCGCAACCATCTGATCTGGAGTCAGACGTGCTGCCATGTCGCCACCGAGTCCTTTTAGGGTGGCCGTTCGCACACACGTGGTAGCATGTTTTTCTCGGCCTTCTGTTGAGGAAGCACAGCTAAAGAGAAGAGTCATTGTAGACAGACAAATAAGTAGATAGACAGATAGATGAAAATATTAAGAAGAGAATTTTACCCGGACGTGATTCGAACACGCAACCTTCTGATCTTGAGTCAGACGTGCTAAAGTTGCGCCACCGAGTCCGCTTAGGGTAGCCGTTCGCACACACGTGGTAGCATGTTTTGCACGGCCTTATGTCGATGAAGCACAGGTAAAGAGACAAGTCATTGTAGACAGACAAATAAGTAGATAGACAGATAGATGAAAATAACAAAGGAGAGAACTTGACATCGACGTGATTCGAACACGCAACCTTCTGATCTCGAGTCAGACGTCCTACCGGGTCGCCACCGAGTTGACTTAGTGTAGCCGTTCGCACACACGCAGTAGCATGTATTGCTCGGCCTTCTGTCGATGAAGCATAGGTAAAGAGAGAAGTCATTGTAGACAGACAAATAAGTAGATAGACAGATAGATGAAAATAAAAAAAAGGCGGATTTGACCCGGACGTGATTCAAACTCGCAACCTTCTGATCAGGAGTCAGACGTGCTACCGTATCGCCACCGCGTCCATTTAGGGTAGCCGTTCGCACACACGTGGTAGCATGATTTGCTCGGCCTTCTGTCGATTAAGCATACCTAAACAGAAGAGTCATTGTAGACAGACAAATAGGTAGATAGACAGATAGATTAAAATAGTAAAAAAGAGAACTTGACCCGAACGTGATTCGAACCCGCAACCTTCTGATCTGGAGTCAGACGTGCTACTGTGTCGCCACCGAGTCCGTTAGGTAACCGTTCGCACACACGTGGTAGCATGTTTTGCTCGGCCTTCTGTCGATGAAGCACAGGTAAAGAGACAAGTCATTGTAGACATACAGATAAGTAGATAGACAGATAGATGAAAATAATAAAAAAGAGGATTTGACCCGGACGTGATTCGAACACGCAACCTTCTGATGTGGAGTCAGACGTGCTAAAGTTGCGCCACTGAGTCCGCTTAGAATAACCGTTCGCACACACGCGGTAGCATGTTTTGCTCGGCCTTCTGTCGATGAAGCACAGGTAAAGAAACAAGTCATTGCAGACAGACAAATAAGTAGATAGACAGATATATGAAAATACTAAAAAGAGAATTTGACGCGGACGTTATTAGAACACGCAACCTTCTGATCTCGAGTCAGACGTGCTAAAGTTGCGCCACCGAGTCCGCTTAGGGTAGCCGTTCGCACACACGTGGTAGCATGTTTTGCACGGCCTTATGTCGATGAAGCACAGGTAAAGGGACAAGTCATTTTAGACAGACAAATAAGTAGATAGACAGATAGTTAAAAATAATAAAGAGAGAATTTGACCCGGACGTGATTCGAACATTTAACCTACTGATCTGGAGTCAGACGTGCTTTCGTTGCACCTCCGAGTCCGCTCAGGGCAGCCGTTCGCACACACGTGGTAGCATGTTTTGCTCGGCCTTCTGTCGATTAAGCGCAGGTAAAAAGACAAGTTATTGTAGACAGAAAAATAAGTAGATAGACAGATGAAAATATTAAGAAAGAGAATTTGACCCGGACGCGATTTGAACACGCAACCTTCTGATCATGAGTCGGACGCGCTAACAGTTCGCCACCGAGTCCACTTATGGTAGCCGTTCGCACACACGTGGTAGCATGTTTTGCTCGGCCTTCTATCGATGAAGCACAGGTAAAGAAACAAGTCGTTGTAGACAGACAAAGAGGTAAATAGACAGTTGAAAATAACAAAAACGAGAACTTAACACGGACGCGATTCGAACACGCAACCCACTGATCTGTAGTAAGACGCGCTACCGTGTCGCCACCGAATCCACTTAGCGTAGCCGTTCGCACACACGCGGTAGCTTGTTTTGCTGGGCCTTCTGTCGATGTAGCACAGGTAACGAGACAAGTCATTGTAGACAGAAAAATAAGTAGATAGACAAATAGATTAAAATAATAACAAAGAGAATTTCACCCGGACGTGATTCGAACACGCAACCTTCTGATCTGGAGTCAGACGTGCTATCGTGTCGCCACCGAGTCCACTTAGTGAAGCCGTTCGTACACACGCGGTAGCATGTTTTGCTCGGCATTCTGTCGATGAAGACAGGTAAAGAGACAAGTCATCGTAGACAGACAAACAAAAAAATAAACAGATGAAAATAATAAAAAAGAGAATTTGACCCGGACGTGATTCGAACATGCAACCTTCAGATCTGGAGTCAGACGTGCTACTGTGTTGCCACAGAGTCCGTTAGGTAACCATTCGCACAAACGTGGTAGCATGTTTTGCTCGGCCTTCTGTCGATGAAACACAGGTAGAGAGACAAGTCATTGTAGACATACAGATAAGTAGATAGACAGATAGATGAAAATAATAAAAAATTGGATTGCACCCGGACGTGATTCGAACACGCAACCTTCTGATCTGGAGTCAGACGTGCTACTGTGTCGCCACCGAGTCCGTTAGTTAACCATTCGCACACACGTGGTAGCATGTTTTGCTCGGCCTTCTGTCGATGGAGCACAGGTAAAGATACAAGTCGTTGTAGACAGACAAAGAGGTAGATAGACGGATGAAAATAACAAAAACGAGAACTTAACATGGACGTGATTCGAACACGCAACCCTCTGATCTTTATTAAGACGCGCTACCGTTTCGCACCGAATCCACTTAGCGTAGCCGTTCGCACACACGCGGTAGCTTGTTTTGCTCGGCCTTCTCTCGATGAAGCACAGGTAACGAGACAAGTCATTGTACACCGACAAATAAGTAGATAGACAAATAGATGAAAATAATAAAGAAGAGAATTTGACCCGGACGTGATTCGAACACGCAACCTTCTGATCTGGAGTCAGACGTGCTACTGTGTCGCCACCGATTCCGTTAGGTAGCCGTTCGCACACACGTGGTAGCATGTTTTGCTCGGCCTTCTGTCGATGAAGCACAGGTAAAGAGACAAGTCATTGTAGACATACAGATAAGTAGATAGACAGATAGATGAAAATAATAAAAAAGAGGATTTGACCCGGACGTGATTCGAACACGCAACCTTGTGATCTGGAGTCAGACGTGCTACCGTATCGCCACCGAGTACACTTAGTGTAGCCGTTCGCACACACGCGGTAGCATGTTTTGCTCGGCCTTCTGTCGATGAAGCACAGGTAAAGAGACAAGTCATTGTAGGCACACAAATAAGTGGATAGACAGATGACAAGAATAAAAAAAAAGAATTTGACCCGGACTTGATTCGAACACACAACCTTCTGATCTGGAGCCAGACGTGCTAAAGTTGCGCCACTGAGTCCGCTTAGAGTAACCGTTCGCACACACGTGGTAGCATGTTTTGCTCGGCCTTCTGTCGATAAAGCACAGGTAAAGGGACAAGTCGTTGCAGACAGACAAATAAGTAGATAGACAGATAGATGAAAATACTAAAAAGAGAATTTGACGCGGACGTGATTAGAACACGCAACCTTCTGATCTGGAGTTAGACGTGCTAAAGTTGCGCCACCGAGTCCGCTTAGGGTGGCCGTTCGCATACACGTGGTAGCATGTTTTGCACGGCCTTATGTCGATGAAGCACACGTAAAGGGACAAGTCATTTTAGACAGACAAATAAGTAAATAGACAGATAGATGAAAATAATAAAAAGAGAAACTGACCCGGACGTGATTCCAACATTGAACCTACTGATCTGGAGTCAGACGCGTACCGTTGCACCTCCGAGTCCGCTCAAGGCAGTCGTTCGCACACACGTGGTAGCATGTTTTGCTCGGCCTTGTGTCGATGAAGCACAAGTAAACAGACAAGTCATTGTAGACAGACAAGTAAGTAGTTAGAACGATAGATGAAAATAACAAAAGAGAAAACTTGACATCGACGTGATTCGAACACGCAACCTTGTGATCTGGAGTCAGACGTCCTACCGGGTCGCCACCGAGTTGACTTAGTGTAGCCGTTCGCACACACGCAGTAGCATGTATTGCTCGGCCTTCTGTCGATGAAGCACAGGTAATGAGACAAGTCTTTGTAGACAAATAAGTAGATAGACAGATAGATGAAAATAATAAAAAAGCGAATTTGACCCGGACGTGATTCAAACTCGCAACCTTCTGATCTGGAGTCAGACGTGCTACCGTGTCGCCACTGCGTCCGTTTAGGGTAGCCGTTCGCACACACGTGGTAGCATGATTTGCTCGGCCTTCTGTTGATGAAGCACACCTAAAGAGAAGATTCATTGTAGACAGACAAATAAGTAGACAGATAGTTGATAACAATAAAAAAGAGAATTTGACCCCGACGTGATTCGAACACGCAACCTTCTGATCTGGAGTCACACGCGCTACCATTGCGCCACCGAGTCCGCTTAGGGTAGCCGTTCGCACACACGTGGTAGCATGTTTTTTCGGCCTTCTGTCGATGAAGCACAGGTAAAGAGAAGGTCATCGTAGACAGACAAATAGGTGGATAGACAGATGAAAATAATAAAAAAAGAATTTGACCCGGACTTGATTCGAACACGCAACCTTCTGATCTGGAGTCAGACGTGCTAAAGTTACGCCACTGAGTCCGCTTAGAGTAATTGTTCGCACACACGCGATAGCATGTTTTGCTCGGCCTTCTGTCAATGAAGCACAGGTAAAGGGACAAGTCATTGCAGATAGACAAATAAGTAGATAGACAGCTAGATGAAAATAATAAAAAAGAGAATTTGACCCGAACGTGTTTCGAACACGCAACCTTCTGATCTGGAGTCAGACGTGCTACCGTGTCACCACCGAGTCCTTTAGGTAACCATTCGCACACACGTGGTAGCATGTTTTGCTCGGCCTTCTGTCGATGAAGCACAAGTAAAGAGACAAGTCATTGTAGACATACAGATAAGTAGATAGACAGATAGATGAAAATAATAAAAAAGAGGGTTTGACCCGGACCTGATTCGAACACGCAACCTTGTGATCTGGAGTCAGACGTGCTACCGTATCGCCAACGAGTACACTTAGTGTAGCCGTTCGCACACACGTGTAGCATATTTTGCTCGGCCTTCTGTCGATGAAGCACAGGTAAAGAGAAGGTCATTGTAGACAGACAAATAAGTGGATAGACAGATTAAAATAATAAAAAAAATTTGACCCGGACTTGATTCGAACACGCAACCTTCTGATCTGGAGTCAGACGTGCTAAAGTTGCGCCACTGAGTCCGCTTAGAGTAATTGTTCGCACACACGCGGTAGCATGTTTTGCTCGGCCTTGTGTCGATGAAGCACAGGTAAAGAGACAAGTCATTGCAGATAGACAAATAAGTAGATAGACAGATAGATGAAAATACTAAAAAGAGAATTTGACGCGGAGGTGATTAGAACACGCAACTTCCTGATCTGGAGTCAGACGCGCTACCATTGCACCTCCGAGTCCGCTCAGGGCAGCCGTTCGCACTCACGTGGTAGCATGTTTTGCTCGGCCTTCTTTCGATGAAGCATAGGTAAAGAGAGAAGTCATTGTAGACAGACAAATAAGTAGACAGATAGTTGAAAACAATAAAAAAGAGAATTTGACCCCGACGTGATTCGAACACGCAACCTTCTGATCTGGAGTCAGAGTTCCTACCGGGTCGCCACTGAGTTGACTTAGTGTAGCCGTTCGCACACACGCAGTAGCATGTATTGCTCGGCCTTCTGTCGATGAAGCATAGCTAAAGAGAGAAGTCATTGTAGACAGACAAATAAGTAGACAGATAGTTGAAAACAATAAAAAAGAGAATTTGACCCCGACTTGATTCGAACACGCAACCTTCTGATCTGGAGTCAGACGCGCTACCAATGCGCCACCGAGTCCGCTTAGGGTAGCCGTGCGCACACACGTGGTAGCATGTTTTTTCGGCCTTCTGTCGATGAAGCACAGGTAAAGAGACAAGTCATTGTAGACATACAGATACGTAGATAGACAGATAGATGGAAATAATAAAAAAGAGGATTTGACCCGGACCTGATTCGAACACGCAACCTTGTGATCTGGAGTCAGACGGGCTACCATTTTGCCAACGAGTACACTTAGTGTAGCCGTTCGCACACACGCGGTAGCATGTTTGGCTCGGCCTTCTGTGGATGAAGCACAAGTAAAGAGACAAGTCATTGTAGACAGACAATTAAGTGGATAGACAGATGAAAATAGAAAAAAAAAGAATTTGACTCGGACTTGATTCGAACACGCAACCTTCTGACCTGGAGTTAGACGTGTTAAAGTTGCGCCAATGAGTCCGCTTAGTCTAGCCGTACGCACACTCGCGGTAGCATGTTTTGCTCGGCCTTTTGTCTATGAAGCACGGGTAAAGAGACAAGTCTTTGTAGACAAATAAGTAGATAGACAGATAGATGAAAATAATAAAAAAGCGAATTTGACCCGGACGTGATTCAAATACGCAACCTTCTGATCTGGAGTCAGACGTGCTACCGTGGCGCCACCGCGTCCGTTTAGGGTAGCCGTTCGCACACACGTGGTAGCATGATTTGCTCGGCCTTTTGTCGATGAAGCACACCTAAAGAGAAGAGTCATTGTAGACAGACAAGTAAGTAGATAGACAGATAGATGAAAATAGTAAAAAAGAGAACTTGACCCGAACGTGATTCGAACCCGCAACCTTCTGATCAGGAGTCAGACGTGCTACTGTGTCGCCACCGAGTCCACTTTGTGTAGCCGTTCACGCACACGCGGTAGCATGTTTTGCTCGGCCTTCTGTCGATGCAGCACAGGTAAAGAGACAAGTCATATTAGACAGACAAATAAGTAGATAGACAGATGAAAATAACAAAAACGAGAACTTAACACGGACGTGATTCGAACACGCAACCTTCTGATCTGGAGTCAGACGTGCTACCGTGTCGCCACCGAGTCCACTTGGTGAAGCCATTCGTACACACGTGGTAGCATGTTTCGCTCGGCCTTCTGTCGATGAAGCACAGGTAAAGAGACAAGTCATCGTAGACAGACAAATAAAAAGTTAAACAGATGAAAATACTAAAAAGAGAATTTGACGCGGACGTGATTAGAAAACGCAACCTTCTGATCTGGAGTCAGACGGGCTAAAGCTGCGCCAACGAGTCCGCTTAGGGTACCCGTTCGCACACACGTGGTAGCATGTTTTGCACGGCCTTATGTCGATGAAGCACAGGTAAAGGGATAAGTCATTTTAGACAGACAAATAAGTAGACAGACAGATAGATGAAAATAATAAAAAGAGCATTTGACCCGGACGTGATTCGAACATTTAGCCTACTGATCTGGACTCAGACGCGCTACCGTTGCACCTCCGAGTCCGCTCAGGGCAGCCGTTTGCACACACGTGGTAGCATGTTTTGCTCGGCCTTCTGTCGACGAAGCACAGGTAAAGAGACAAGTCATTGTAGACAGACAAATATGTAGATAGACAGATAGATGAAAATAACAGAAGAGAGAACTTGACATCGACGTGATTCGAACACGCAACCTTCTGATCTGGAGTCAGACGTCCTACCGGGTCGCCACCGAGTTGACTTAGTGTAGCCATTCGCACACACGCAGTAGCATGTATTGCTCGGCCTTCTTCGATGAAGCATAGGTAAAGAGAGAAGTCATTGTAGACACACAAATAAGTAGACAGATAGTTGAAAACAATAAAAAAGAGAATTTGACCCCGACGTGATTCGAACACGCAACCTTCTGATCTGGAGTCAGACGCGCTACCGTTGCGCCACCGAGTCTGCTTAGGGTAGCCGTTCGCACACACGTGGTAGCATGTTTTTTCGGCCTTCTGTCGATGAAGCACAGGTAAAGAGACAAGTCATTGTAGACATACAGACAAGTATGTGGGCATGGAACTTCGGCAAAGATGTACACGCATCTGACACCCTTCTGTTATATTGTGCTGATCTGGACCGTCACTGCCTCATCTACCGGTCCTTTTCCCGGAGCCGCGTCTGCGCACCCGGTGGCGTTCCTGGACGCGCGCTTCAGCCAAGCCATGCGATCACCTGACTTTCCCGCTTGCCGGCCTTCCGGATTGCGCGTTCGTGAATGCCTGCCGGTGCTCGACCCCCCACAGCTGTCAGCTTCGACGGACGCATCAACTGGCAGCTGTATAAGGAACTGGATCTTCGGCCGCCCCTTTGGTAGGCATGGGACTTCGGCAAAGATGTGCACGCATCTGGCACCCTTCTGTTATGTTGTGCTGATCTCGACCGTCATTGCCTCATCTACCATTCCTTTTCCCGGAGCCGCGTCTGCGCACCCGGTAGCGTTCCTGGACACGCGCTTCAATCAAACCATGCGATCACCTGACTTTCCCGCTTGCCAGCCTTCCGGTTTGCGCGTTCGTGAATGCCTGCTGGTGCTCGACCCCCCACAGTTATCAGCATCGACGGATGCATCAACTGGCAGCTATATAAGGAGCTGGATCTTCGGCCGCCCCTTTAGTGGGCATGGAACTTCGGCAAAGATGTACACGCTACTGACACCCTTCTGTTATATTGTGCAGGTTAGTTCACCGGTTTCCCTCTATGCTAAAAAAACAAACAACGTTTGTTTGCTGATGCTTCCATACCCACAAGTTTTGCTTATGTCCATTTGTGAGTGCGTTCATGTCGTTGGGCTTCTGGCTATGTCCGGCGATGTTGAGGAAAACCCGGGCCCGCCAAAAGAAGATACGGGGAAGCAATACAACGAGTTAATCTCGTTGATTAAGGGGCTGCACTCTAAGATAGACGCAAAACACGAAGAACTTATGGAATCCATTAACGAAGTTAGAGAAGCGCAAGTTTCTCTTGAACAAAAAGTGGCAGAATTAGACAACCGATTATGCGCAGTTGAGGAATGTGTCCGGGTCTCAGACAGCGAGCCGAATCGTCAACGGGTACCGGAGGTACTTTCGTTTAAAAAGCGCCTTGACGAACTTGAAAATCGTTCTCGCCGAGAAAACTTGATTTTTTATGGAATAGAAGATTGCGATTCGGAAACGTGGGCGCAATCAGAAGAAAAAATTTGCCAAATCCTCAATGAAACTCTGAAGCTAAACTTGGGAAGTAGCGACGACCGCATATCCCGCGCGCACAGGCTAGGCAGATTCGTAGTTGGCAAATCTCGACCAGTGATCGTAAAATTTGCTTCTTTTAAGTTCCGAGAAAGCATACTGCAGTCTAGAAGTAATTTTCGCGAGTCTCATGTGTCAATCAGCGAGGATTTCTGCCGCGCAACAAGAAGCGCGCGCAAGAAGCTTTTTGAATTCGGCAGGGCAAGTGGCGAGAAGTATACCGTCAAGTATAATAAGCTTTACATCAACAAAAAGTGCTTTTTGTACTCTCCGGTGACCGACAGCGTTTGTGAGCCGCATACAAGTGCGCAGAACTCATCAGAAACTTCGTCCTCCGCTACGCATGCCGACGAAGATACGCTCTTATCCTAACAAAGTTCACCCCTCGGCTACTTATCGTAACTACTCCGTTTTATAATCTAACGTACGAAGTGTTCTTAACAAACGGGATGCATTATCTTCAATTTTTGATGACTGCGCCGCCGATGTTGTAGTGTTAACGGAAACCTGGCTTACCCCTAACATTGCAAGTGTAGAGCTGTTCGATTGTGAAAATAATTATACCATTTACAGATGTGATAGAGAAGAATCGCCAGGAGGTGGTGTACTTATAGCCGTAGCTGATTATATAGTTTCTAGCCATATAGTAATAGCATCACCTTTAGAATTTGTCTGTGTTTCCCTCCATGTCAACTATCAAAATGTCATATTTTGTGGCTGTTACCGCCCTCCGAGTGCGACGCCAGTGTTTTGCGAGCAACTGCATGATGCTTTGAATGATATTGTCAAAAGGCACCCGCATACACCTGTTTTTATTCTAGGCGATTTTAACTACCCGAAAATAAACTGGTCACTTCCTTCCTGTTCATTAAGCTCACTTTCAGCCGACAGTTTACAATTCGTGGAACTGTGCGAAGACTTTAACCTTACCCAACTCGTAACGCAACCAACAAGAATGGGCCCCTATTCATCAAATGTTCTTGATCTGATTCTCACCACTGTACCTGACCTTGTCCATTCTATTTCATATATTCCAGGCATAAGTGACCATTGTTTCGTGCACTTCAATCTAACAGGTTCTTTAAGGCGTCGGTCAAACAATTGGAAAACAATAAGAGACTACTCACGTGGCGATTATGAATCAATCAACAGTGAACTCGAATCGAATTTTGAGAGCTTTGCTAATGGCTTCTTTGATCGCAGCGTTCAACAAAACTGGAACTTGTTCAAAATGAAAGTTGAATCTTTAATCACGCGATACATTCCCACATACGTTATCAAGGGTCGCCAACGCCCCCCTTGGTTCTCAACTGACTTAAAAAAATTGCGGAATAAAAAGAAACGGTTGTTCCGTCAGGCAAAGCAGACTAATTCGTTAGCCCGTTGGCACGTGTACAAATCTGTCCTTTCCGAATACAGAGCAGCTATCAAGGAAGCCAAGCGCGTTTTTCTTAATAATACCCTTCCCTCAATTCTTGTAACCAACCCTTCTAAGTTTTGGAAAACTGTTAAACCTAGGGAAAAGAAAAACATTTCGCTTACGAACTCAGACGGGCAGCCAGTTCGCTGTGAAGAGTGTTGCATTGCATTAAATGATTTTTTTGTTACTTCTTTTTCAAGTTGTTCTGTTTCTGCGTTGCCGCAAATGCCTAGTCGTGATTTTTTACCCATGTATCCTGTTACCGTTGATGCCGTTGGAGTTCAAAATTTAATTCACAAGCTTAAGTTATCCTCTTCTTGTGGCGTAGATGAAATCAACTCAAAGTTTCTAAAAAACACTGCATTGTATTCATCAATTTACTTGTCCTTAATCTTTTCGCAATCTATTCAGACCTCCACTTTGCCGCTTGACTGGAAAGTGGGGAAGGTGGTCCCTCTGCACAAATCTGGTAACACACAGTCTCCTCTCAATTACAGACCAATTTCCCTAACCAGTGTTCCTTGTAAAATGTTAGAACATATAATTTACTCCAACCTTGTCTCATTCCTAGAATCAAATTCTTTTTTCACTCCCTACCAGCACGGATTCCTAAAAAGTTACTCATGTGAAACCCAACTTCTTTATTTTACTAATGACATAGCATCGGCTTTAGATCGCGGCTCACTTGTGCATTGCATTTTTCTTGACTTTCAAAAAGCTTTCGATAAAGTACCTCACCAAATCTCCTCCAGAAAATTAGTGCCTTAAACATTGACCCGAACATTCTTAAATGGATTGAATGCTTTCTGACTAATCGCACTCAGTTTGTAACAACTAATGGCTATAACTCACCTCTTTCTAAAGTAACATCCGGCGTACCCCAAGGTTCCGTATTAGGCCCTTTACTTTTTCTTATATATATTAATGATCTCCCAGACAGCATTAACTCCGCTATAAGGTTATTTGCAGATGATTGTGTAATTTACCGCGAAATAAACAATGAATATGATAACCAATTTCTACAGTCAGACCTTGACACTGTCTCAACCTGGTGCAATAAATGGCTTATGACTCTCAACTCTAACAAATCTAAATGCATGTCAATAACCCGGCGATCTATTTCTCCCCCCTGTACCTACAGAATTAACGCCGTTCCCCTCCAGCATGTCTCTTCATATAAGTACCTCGGCGTTTACATTACCAACAATCTATCTTGGCACACGCATGTTACCTACATCTGTAATAACGCTAACCGAACGCTAGGATACTTACGCCGCAACTTTTCTCGCGCTCCGCTGTCCCTCAAAATTCTATTATACCGATCACTAATTCGCCCAAAGCTTGAGTACGCGTCCGCTATATGGGATCCCGTGCAGCAAAATTTAATTAACGCGTTAGAATCTGTTCAGAACCGCTCAGTTTGGTTCATTTGTTCTAATTATTCCCGTACTGCTAGCATATCAGAAATGAAATCTAACCTTGACCTACCCAATTTAACTGTCCGGAGGAAACTGGCGCGACTGGATTTTTTTCATAAGATATTTTTTCACAATCCATCAATGAAGCGAGACCTCATTTCACAACCGTCTTACCACTCATCGCGCATTGATCATCAGCATAAGGTTGCCATTCCGTTTTGCCGCACCAAATTCTTTTCAGCAGCCTTCTTACCGAAAACAGCCGCCGATTGGAAGAACCTTCCCTCTTCCGTTGTATCAATAACAGACCCTTTGTTATTCAAGACTGCAATTTCTCAGCTATGCTTGTAACTATACGCAGTTTCCATTATCTATCTTTGTGTTGTATGTGCTTGAATTCTTATACATTTTTAGTTGACTTATGTTGCCTTCCTGATTTGCGCATCTGAAACTTGTTTCTTTATTTTGTCTTTTTTTCTTGCGTGTTATATATGTTGTACCCACCCCCTCTGTAATGCCCTACGGGCCCTGAGGGTATTCTAATAAATAAATAAATAAATAAATAAGTAGACAGACAGATAGATGGAAATAATAAAAAAGAGGATTTGACCCGGACCTGATTCGAACACGCAACCTTGTGATCTGGAGTCAGACGTGCTACCGTATTGCCACCGAGTACACTTAGTGTAGCCGTTCGCACACACGCGGTAGCATGATTTGCTCGGCCTTCTGTCGATGAAGCGCAGGTAAAGAGACAAGTCTTTGTAGACAGACAAATAAGTAGATACACAGATAGATGAAAATACTAAAAAGAGAATTTGACGCGAACGTGATTAGAACACGCAACCTTCTGATCTGGAGTCAGACGTGCTAAAGTTGCGCCACCGAGTCCGCTTAGGGTAGCCGTTCGCACACACGTGGTAGCATGTTTTGCACGGCCTTATGTCAATGAAGCGCAGGTAAAGGGACAAGTCATTTTAGACAGACAAATAAGTAGATAGACAGATAAATGAAAATAATAAAAAGAGAATTAGACCCGGACGTGACTCGAACATTTAACCTACTGATCTGGAGTCAGACGCGCTACCGTTGCACCTCCGAGTCCGCTCAGGGCAGCCGTTCGCACACACGTGGTAGCATGTTTTGCTCGGCCTTCTGTCGATGAAGCACAGGTAAAGAGACAAGTCATTGTAGACAGACAAATAAGTAGATAGACAGATAGATGAAAATAACAGAAGAGAGAACTTGACATCGACGTGATTCGAACACGCAACCTTCTGATCTGGAGTCAGACGTCCTACCGGGTCGCCACTGAGTTGACATAGTGTAGCCGTTCGCACACACGCAGTAGCATGTATTGCTCGGCCTTCTGTCGATGAAGCATACGTAAAGAGAGAAGTAATTGTAGACAGACAAATAAGTAGACAGATAGTTGAAAACAATAAGAAAAAGAATTTGACCCCGACGTGATTCGAACACGCAACCTTCTGATCTGGAGTCAGACGTGCTACCGTTGCGCCACCGAGTCCGCTTAGGGGTAGCCGTTCGCACACACGTGGTAGCATGTTTTTTCGGCCTTCTGTCGATGAAGCACAGGTAAAGAGACAAGTCATTGTAGACAGACAAATAAGTAGATAGACAGAATGATGAAAATATGAAAAAAGGAAATTTGATCAAGATGTGATTCAAGCTCGCAACCTTCTGATCTGTAGTCAGACATGCTAACATGTCGCCACCGAGTCCGTTCGCACACACGTGGTAGCATGTTTTGCTCGGCCTTCTGTCGAGGAAGCACAGCTAAAGAGAAGAGTCATTGTAGACAGACAAATAAGTAGATATACAGATAGATGAAAATAATAAAGAGAGACTTTTACCCGGACGTGATTCGAACACGCAACCTTCTGATCTGGAGTCAGACGTGCTACCGTGTCGCCATCGAATCCGCTTAGGGTAGCCGTTCGCACACACGCGGTAGCATGATTTGCTCGGCCTTCTGTCGATGAAGCACAGGTAAAGAGACATGTCATTGTAGACAGACAAATAAGTAGATAGACAGATGAAAATAATAAAAAGAGAGCTTGACGCGGACGTGATTCAAACTCGCAACCTTCTGATCTGGAGTCAGACGTGCTACCGTGTCGCCACCGCGTCCGTTTAGGGTAGCCGTTCGCACACACGTGGTAGCATGAATTGCTCGGCCTTCTGTCGATGAAGCACACATAAAGAGAAGAGTCATTGTAGACAGACAAATAAGTAGATAGACAGATAGATGAAAATAGTAAAAAAGAGAACTTGACCCGAACGTGATTCGAACCCGCAACCTTCTGATCTGGAGTCAGACATGCTACCGTTGCGCCACGAGTCCGCTTAGGGTAGCCGTTCGCACACACGTGGTAGCATGTTTTTCGGCCTTCTGTCGATGAAGCACAGGTAAAGAGACAAGTCATTGTAGACAGACAAATAAGTAGATAGACAGAATGATGAAAATAAGAAAAAAGGAAATTTGATCCAGACGTGATTCAAGCTCGCAACTTTCTGATCTGTAGTCAGACATGCTATCATGTCGCCACCGAGTCCGTTTAGGGTGGCCGTTCGCACACACGTGGTAGCATGTTTTGCTCGGCCTTCTGTCGAGGAAGCACAGCTAAAGAGAAGAGTCATTGTAGACAGACAAATAAGAATATATACAGATAGATGAAAATAATAAAGAGAGACTTTTACCCGGACGTGATTCGAACATGCAACCTTCTGATCTGGACTCAGACGTGCTACCGTGTCGCCATCGAATCCGCTTAGGGTAGCCGTTCGCACACACGCGGTAGCATGATTAGCTCGGCCTTCTGTCGATGAAGCACAGGTAAAGAGACATGTCATGGTAGACAGACAAATAGGTAGATAGACAGATGAAAATAATAAAAAGAGAGCTTGACCCGGACGTGATTCGAACACGCAACCTTCCAATCTGGAGACAGATGTGCTACCGGGTTACCACCGAGTCCACTTAGTGTAGCCGTACGCACACACGCGGTAGCATGTTTTGCTCGGCCTTCTGTCGATGAAGCGCAGGTAAAGAGACAAGTCATTGTAGACAGACAAATAAGTGGATAGACAGATGAAAATAATGAAAAAAAGAATTTGACCCGGACTTGATTCTAACACGCAACCTTCTGATCTGGAGTCAGACGTGCTAAAGTTGCGCCACTGAGTCCGCTTAGAGTAATTGTTCGCACACACGCGGTAGCATGTTTTGCTCGGCCTTCTGTCGATGAAGCACAGGTAAAGGAACAAGTCATTGCAGATAGACAAATAAGTAGATAGACAGATAGATGAAAATACTAAAAAGAGAATTTGACGCGAACGTGATTAGAACACGCAACCTTCTGATCTGGAGTCAGACGTGCTAAAGTTGCGCCACCGAGTCCGCTTAGGGTAGCCGTTCGCACACACGTGGTAGCATGTTTTGCACGGCCTTATGTCGATGAAGCGCAGGTAAAGGGACAAGTCATTTTAGACAGACAAATAAGTAGATAGACAGATAAATGAAAATAATAAAAAGAGAATTAGACCCGGACGTGATTCGAACATTTAACCTACTGATCTGGAGTCAGACGCGCTACCGTTGCACCTCCGAGTCCGCTCAGGGCAGCCGTTCGTACACACGTGGTAGCATGTTTTGCTCGGCCTTCTGTCGATGAAGCACAGGTAAAGAGAAAAGTCATTGTAGACAGACAAATAAGTAGATAGACAGATAGATGAAAATAACAGAAGAGAGAACTTGACATCGACGTGATTCGAACACGCAACCTTCTGATCTGGAGTCAGACGTCCTACCGGGTCGCCACTGAGTTGACTTAGTGTAGCCGTTCGCACACACGCAGTAGCATGTATTGCTCGGCCTTCTGTTGATAAAGCATACGTAAAGAGAGAAGTAATTGTAGACAGACAAATAAGTAGACAGATAGTTGACAACAATAAGAAAGAGAATTTGACCCCGACGTGATTCGAACACGCAACCTTCTGATCTGGAGTCAGACGTGCTACCGTTGCGCCACCGAGTCCGCTTAGGGGTAGCCGTTCGCACACACGTGGTAGCATGTTTTTCTGTCGATGAAGCACAGGTAAAGAGACAAGTCATTGTAGACAGACAAATAAGTAGATAGACAGAATGATGAAAATATGAAAAAAGGAAATTTGATTAAGATGTGATTCAAGCTCGGAACCTTCTGATCTGTTGTCAGACATGCTAACATGTCGCCACCGAGTCCGTTTAGGGTGGCCGTTCGCACACACGTGGTAGCATGTTTTGCTCGGCCTTCTGTCGATGGAGCACAGGTAAAGAGACATGTCATTGTAGACAGACAAATAAGTAGATAGACAGATGAAAATAATAAAAAGAGAGCTTGACCCGGACGTGATTCAAACTCGCAACCTTCTGATCTGGAGTCAGACGTGCTACCGTGTCGCCACCGCGTCCGTTTAGGGTAGCCGTTCGCACACACGTGGTAGCATGAATTGCTCGGCCTTCTGTCGATGCAGCACTGGTAAAAAGACAAGTCATTGTAGACAGACAAATAAGCAGATAGACAGATGAAAATAATAAAAAGAGAATTTGACCCGGACGCGATTCGAACACGCAACCTTCTGATCTGGAGTCGGACGTGCTAACAGTTCGCCACCGAGTCCATTTAGGGTAGCCGTTCACACACACGTGGTAGCATGTTTTGCTTGGCCTTGTATCGATGAAGCACAGGTAAAGAGACAAGTCGTTGTAGACAGACAAATAGGTAGATAGACAGATAGATGAAAATAATAAAAAAGAGAACCTAACACGGACGTGATTCGAACACGCAACCCTCTGATCTGGAGTCGGACGCGCTACCGTGTCGCCACCGAGTCCACTTAGTGAAGCCGTTCGTACACAAGCGGTGGCATATTTCGCTCGGCCTTCTGTCGATGAAGCACAGGTAAAGAGACAAGTCATCGTAGACAGACAAATAAATAGTTAAACAGATGAAAATAATAAAAAAGAGAATTTGACCCGGACGTGATTCGAACACGCAACCTTCTGATCTGGAGTCAGACGTGCTATCGTGTCGCCATCGAATCCGCTTAGGGTAGCCGTTCGCACACACGCGGTAGCATGATTAGCTCGGCCTTCTGTCGATGAAGCACAGGTAAAGAGACAAGTCTTTGTAGAGGGACAAATAAGTAGATACAGAGATAGATAAAAATAATAAATAAGCGAGTTTGACCCGGACGTGATTCAAACTTGCAACCTTCTGATCTGGAGTCAGACGTGCTACCGTGTCGCCACCGCGTCCGTTTAGGGTAGCTGTTCGCACACACGTGGTAGCATGAATTGCTCGGCCTTCTGTCGATGAAGCACACATAAAGAGAAGAGTCATTGTAGACAGACAAATAAGTAGATATATAGATAGATGAAAATAATAAAGAGAGACTTTTACCCGGACGTGATTCGAACACGCAACCTTCTGATCTGGAGTCAGACGTGCTACCCTGTTGCCACCGAGTCCGTTAGGCAACCATTCGCACACACGTGGTAGCATGTTTTGCTCGGCGTTGTGTCGATGAAGCACAGGTGAAGAGACAAGTCATTGTAGACATACAGATAAGTAGATAGACAGATAGATGAAAATAATAAAAAAGAGGATTTGACCCGGACGTGATTCGAACACGCCACCTTGTGATCTGGAGTGAGACGTGCTACCGTATCGCCACCCAGTACACTTAGTGTAGCCGTTCCCACACACGCGGTAGCATGTTTTGCTCGGCCTTCTCTCGATGAAGCACAGGTAAAGAGACAAGTCATCGTAGACAGATAAATAAGTGAATAGACAGATGAAAATAATAATAAAAAAAGAATTTTACCAGGATTTGATTCGAACACGCAACCTTCTGATCTGGAGTCAGACGTGCTAAAGTTGCGCCACTGAGTCCGCTTAGAGTAACCGTTCGCACACACGCGGTAGCATGTTTTGCTCGGCCTTCTGTCGATGAAGCACAGGTAAAGGGACAAGTCATTGCAGACAGAGAAATAAGTAGATAGACAGATAGATGAAAATACTAAAGAGAGAGTTTGACGCGGACGGGATTAGAACACGCAACCTTCTGATCTGGAGTCAGACGTGCTAAAGTTGCGCCACCGAGTCCGCTTAGTGTATCTGTTCGCCCGCACGTGGTAGAATGATTTGCACGGCCTTATGTCGATGAAGCACAGGTAAAGGGACAAGTGATTTCAGACAGACAAATAAGAAGATAGACAGATAGATGAAAATAACAAAAGAGAGAACTTCACATCGACGTGATTCGAACACGCAACCTTCTGATCTGGAGTCAGACGTCCTACTGGGTCGCCACCGAGTTGACTTAGTTTAGCCGTTCGCACACACGCAGTAGCATATATTGCTCGGCCTTCTGTCGATGAAGCATAAGAGAGAAGTCATTGTAGACAGACAAATAGGTAGACAGATAGTTGAAAACAATAAGAAAGAGAATTTGATCCCGACGTGATTAGAACACGCAACCTTCTGATCTGGAGTCAGACGCGCTACCATTGAGCCACCGAGTCCGCTTAGGGTAGCCATTCGCACACAAGTGGTAGCATGTTTTTTCGGCCTTCTGTCGATGAAGTACAGGTAAAGAGACAAGTCATTGTAGACAGACAAATAAGTAGATAGACAGAATGATGAAAATAAGAAAAAAGGAAATTTGATCCAGACGTGATTCAAGCTCGCAACCTTCTGATCTGTAGTCAGACATGCTAACATGTCGTTACCGAGTCCGTTTAGGGTGGCCGTTCGCACACACGTGGTAGCATGTTTTGCTCGGCCTTCTGTCGAGGAAGCACAGCTAAAGAGAAGAGTCATTGTAGACAGACAAATAAGTAGATATACAGATAGATGAAAATAATAAAGAGACTTTTACCCGGACGTGATTCTAACACGCAACCTTCTGATCTGGAGTCAGACGTGCTACCGTGTCGCCATCGAATCCGCTTAGGGTAGCCGTTCGCACAAACGCGGTAGCATGATTTGCTCGGTTTTCTGTCGATGAAGCACAGGCAAAGAGACATGTCATTGTAGACAGACAAATAGGTAGATAGACAGAAAAAATATTAAAAAGAGAGCTTGACCCGGACGTGATTCGAACACGCAACCTTTTGATCTGGAGTCAGACGTGCTACCGGGTTGCCACCGAGTCCACTTAGCGTAGCCGTACGCACACACGCGGTAGCATGTTTTGCTCGGCCTTCTGTCGATGCAGCACTGGTAAAGAGACAAGTCATTGTAGACAGACAAATAAGTAGATAGACAGATGAAAATAATAAAAAGAGAATTTAACCCGGACGCGATTCGAACACGCAACCTTCTGATCTGGAGTCGGACGTGCTAACAGTTCGCCACCGAGTCCATTTAGGGTAGCCGTTCACACACACGTGGTAGCATGTTTTGCTCAGCCCTCTATTGATGAAGCACAGGTAAAGAAACAATTCGTTGTAGACAGACAAAGAGGTAGATAGACAGATGAAAATAACAAAAACAAGAACTTAACATGGACGTGATTCGAACACGCCACCCTCTGATCCGTAGTAAGACGCGCTACCGTGTCGCCACCGAATCCACTTAGCGTAGCCGTTCGCACACACGCGGTAGCTTGTTTTGCTCGGCCTTCTGTCGATGAAGCACAGGTAACGAGACAAGTCATTGTACACAGACAAATAAGTAGATACACAAATAGATGAAAATAAGAAAAAAGAGAATTTGACCCGGACGTGATTCGAACACGCAACCTTCTGATCTGGAGACAGACGTGCTATCGTGTCGCCACCGAGTCCACTTAGTGAAGCCGTTCGTACACACGCGGTAGCATGTTTCGCTCGGCCTTCTGTCGATGAAGCACAGGTAAAGAGACAAGTCATCGTAGACAGACAAATAAAAAATAAACAGATGAAAATAATAAAAAAGAGAATTTGACCCGGACGTGATTCGAACACGCAACCTTCTGATCTGGAGTCAGACGTGCTACCCTGTCGCCACCGAGTCCGTTAGGTAACCATTCGCACACACGTGGTAGCATGTTTTGCTCGGCCTTCTGTCGATGAAGCACAGGTAAAGAGACAAGTCATTGTAGACATACAGATAAGTAGATAGACAGATAGATGAAAATAATAAAAAAGAGGATTTGACCCGGACGTGATTCGAACACGCCACCTTGTGATCTGGAGTGAGACGTGCTACCGTATTGCCACCCAGTACACTTAGTGTAGCCGTTCGCACACACGCGGTAGCATGTTTTGCTCGGCATTCTGTCGATGAAGCACAGGTAAAGGGACAAGTCATTGCAGATAGACAAATAAGTAGATAGACAGATAGATGAAAATACTAAAAAGAGAATTTGACGCGGACGTGATTAGAAAACGCAACCTTCTGTTCTGGAGTCAGACGTGCTAAAGTTGCGCCACCGAGTCCGCTTAGGGTAGCCGTTCGCACACACGTGGTAGCATGTTTTGCACGGCCTTATGTCGATGAAGCGCAGGTAAAGGGACAAGTCATTTTAGACAGACAAATAAGTAGATAGACAGATAAATGAAAATAATAAAAAGAGAATTAGACCCGGACGTGATTCGAACATTTAACCTACTGATCTGGAGTCAGACGCGCTACCGTTGCACCTCCCTATCCGCTCAGGGCAGCCGTTCGTACACACGTGGTAGCATGTTTTGCTCGGCCTTCTGTCGATGAAGCACAGGTAAAGAGAAAAGTCATTGTAGACAGACAAATAAGTAGATAGACAGATAGATGAAAATAACAGAAGAGAGAACTTGACATCGACGTGATTCGAACACGCAACCTTCTGATCTGGAGTCAGACGTCCTACCGGGTCGCCACTGAGTTGACTTAGTGTAGCCGTTCGCACACACGCAGTAGCATGTATTGCTTGGCCTTCTGTCGATAAAGCATACGTAAAGAGAGAAGTAATTGTAGACAGACAAATAAGTAGACAGATAGTTGACAACAATAAGAAAGAGAATTTGACCCCGACGTGATTCGAACACGCAACCTTCTGATCTGGAGTCAGACGTGCTACCGTTGCGCCACCGAGTCCGCTTAGGGGTAGCCGTTCGCACACACGTGGTAGCATGTTTTTTCGGCCTTCTGTCGATGAAGCACAGGTAAAGAGACAAGTCATTGTAGACAGACAAATAAGTAGATAGACAGAATGATGAAAATATGAAAAAAGGAAATTTGATTAAGATGTGATTCAAGCTCGGAACCTTCTGATCTGTTGTCAGACATGCTAACATGTCGCCACCGAGTCCGTTTAGGGTGGCCGTTCGCACACACGTGGTAGCATGTTTTGCTCGGCCTTCTGTCGAGGAAGCACAGCTAAAGAGAAGAGTCATTGTAGACAGACAAATAAGTAGATATACAGATAGATGAAACTAATAAAGAGAGACTTTTACCCGGACGTGATTCGAACACGCAACCTTCTGATCTGTAGTCAGACGTGCTACCGTGTCGCCATCGAATCCGCTTATGGTAGCCGTTCGCACACACGCGGTAGCATGATTTGCTCGGCCTTCTGTCGATGAAGCACAGGTAAAGAGACATGTCATTGTAGACAGACAAATAAGTAGATAGACAGATGAAAATAATAAAAAGAGAGCTTGACCCGGACGTGATTCAAACTCGCAACCTTCTGATCTGGAGTCAGACGTGCTACCGTGTCGCCACCGCGTCCGTTTAGGGTAGCCGTTCGCACACACGTGGTAGCATGAATTGCTCGGCCTTCTGTCGAGGAAGCACAGCTAAAGAGAAGAGTCAATGTAGACAGACAAATAAGTAGATATACAGAAAGATGAAAATAATAAAGAGAGACTTCTACCCGGACGTGATTCGATCACGCAACCTTCTGATCTGGAGTCAGACATGCTACCGTTGCGCCACCGAGTCCACTTTGTGTAGCCGTTCGCACACACGCGGTAGCATGTTTTGCTCGGCCTTCTGTCGATGCAGCACAGGTAAAGAGACATGTCATTGTAGACAGACAAATAAGTAGATAGACAGATGAAAATAATAAAAAGAGAGCTTGACCCGGACGTGATTCGAACACGCAACCTTCCGATCTGGAGACAGATGTGCTACCGGGTTACCACCGAGTCCACTTAGTGTAGCCGTACGCACACACGCGGTAGCATGTTTTGCTCGGCCTTCTGTCGATGCAGCACTGGTAAAAAGACAAGTCATTGTAGACAGACAAATAAGCAGATAGACAGATGAAAATAATAAAAAGAGAATTTGACCCGGACGCGATTCGAACACGCAACCTTCTGATCTGGAGTCGGACGTGCTAACAGTTCGCCACCGAGTCCATTTAGGGTAGCCGTTCACACACACGTGGTAGCATGTTTTGCTTGGCCTTGTATCGATGAAGCACAGGTAAAGAGACAAGTCGTTGTAGACAGACAAATAGGTAGATAGACAGATAGATGAAAATAATAAAAAAGAGAACCTAACACGGACGTGATTCGAACACGCAACCCACTGATCTGGAGTCAGACGTGCTACCGTGTCGCCACCGAGTCCACTTTGTGTAGCCGTTCGCACACACGCGGTAGCATGTTTTGCTCGGCCTTCTGTCGATGCAGCACAGGTAAAGAGACAAGTCATTGTAGACAGACAAATAAGTAGATAGACAGATGAAAATAATAAGAAAGAGAATTTGACCCGGACGCGATACGAACACGCAACCTTCTGATCTGGAGTCGGACGCGCTAACAGTTCGCCACCGAGTCCACTTAGGGTAGCCGTTCGTACACAAGCGGTGGCATATTTCGCTCGGCCTTCTGTCGATGAAGCACAGGTAAAGAGACAAGTCATCGTAGACAGACAAATAAATAGTTAAACAGATGAAAATAATAAAAAAGAGAATTTGACCCAGACGTGATTCGAACACGCAACCTTCTGATCTGGAGTCAGACGTGCTATCGTGTCGCCACCGCGACTGTTTAGGGTAGCTGTTCGCACACACGTGGTAGCATGAATTGCTCGGCCTTCTGTCGATGAAGCACACATAAAGAGAAGAGTCATTGTAGACAGACAAATAAGTAGATATATAGATAGATGAAAATAATAAAGAGAGACTTTTACCCGGACGTGATTCGAACACGCAACCTTCTGATCTGGAGTCAGACGTGCTACCCTGTCGCCACCGAGTCCGTTAGGTAACCATTCGCACACACGTGGTAGCATGTTTTGCTCGGCGTTCTGTCGATGAAGCACAGGTAAAGAGACAAGTCATTGTAGACATACAGATAAGTAGATAGACAGATAGATGAAAATAATAAAAAAGAGGATTTGACCCGGACGTGATTCGAACACGCCACCTTGTGATCTGGAGTGATACGTGATACCGTATCGCCACCCAGTACACTTAGTGTAGCCGTTCCCACACACGCGGTAGCATGTTTTGCTCGGCCTTCTCTCGATGAAGCACAGGTAAAGAGACAAGTCATCGTAGACAGATAAATAAGTGAATAGACAGATGAAAATATTAGTAAAAAAAGAATTTTACCCGGATTTGATTCGAACACGCAACCTTCTGATCTGGAGTCAGACGTGCTAAAATTGCGCCACTGAGTCCGCTTAGAGTAACCGTTCGCACACACGCGGTAGCATGTTTTGCTCGGCCTTCTGTCGATGAAGCACAGGTAAAGGGACAAGTCATTGCAGACAGAGAAATAAGTAGATAGACAGATAGATGAAAATACTAAAGAGAGAGTTTGACGCGGACGTGATTAGAACACGCAACCTTCTGATCTGGAGTCCGACGTGCTAAAGTTGCGCCACCGAGTCCGCTTAGTGTATCTGTTCGCCCGCACGTGGTAGAATGATTTGCACGGCCTTATGTCGATGAAGCACAGGTAAAGAGACAAGTCATTGTAGACAGACAAATAAGTAGATAGACAGATTAAAATAATAAGAAAGAGAATTTGACCCGGACGCGATACGAACACGCAATCTTCTGATCTGGAGTCGGACGCGCTACCGTGTCGCCACCGAGTCCACTTAGTGAAGCCGTTCGTACACAAGCGGTGGCATATTTCGCTCGGCCTTCTGTCGATGAAGCACAGGTAAAGAGACAAGTCATCGTAGACAGACAAATAAATAGTTAAACAGATGAAAATAATAAAAAAGAGAATTTGACCCGGACGTGATTCGAACACGCAACCTTCTGATCTGGAGTCAGACGTGCTATCGTGTCGCCATCGAATCCGCTTAGGGTAGCCGTTCGCACACACGCGGTAGCATGATTAGCTCGGCCTTCTGTCGATGAAGCACAGGTAAAGAGACAAGTCTTTGTAGAGGGACAAATAAGTAGATACAGAGATAGATAAAAATAATAAATAAGCGAGTTTGACCCGGACGTGATTCAAACTTGCAACCTTCTGATCTGGAGTCAGACGTGCTACCGTGTCGCCACCGCGTCCGTTTAGGGTAGCTGTTCGCACACACGTGGTAGCATGAATTGCTCGGCCTTCTGTCGATGAAGCACACATAAAGAGAAGAGTCATTGTAGACAGACAAATAAGTAGATATATAGATAGATGAAAATAATAAAGAGAGACTTTTACCCGGACGTGATTCGAACACGCAACCTTCTGATCTGGAGTCAGACGTGCTACCCTGTTGCCACCGAGTCCGTTAGGCAACCATTCGCACACACGTGGTAGCATGTTTTGCTCGGCGTTGTGTCGATGAAGCACAGGTGAAGAGACAAGTCATTGTAGACATACAGATAAGTAGATAGACAGATAGATGAAAATAATAAAAAAGAGGATTTGACCCGGACGTGATTCGAACACGCCACCTTGTGATCTGGAGTGAGACGTGCTACCGTATCGCCACCCAGTACACTTAGTGTAGCCGTTCCCACACACGCGGTAGCATGTTTTGCTCGGCCTTCTCTCGATGAAGCACAGGTAAAGAGACAAGTCATCGTAGACAGATAAATAAGTGAATAGACAGATGAAAATAATAATAAAAAAAGAATTTTACCAGGATTTGATTCGAACACGCAACCTTCTGATCTGGAGTCAGACGTGCTAAAGTTGCGCCACTGAGTCCGCTTAGAGTAACCGTTCGCACACACGCAGTAGCATGTTTTGCTCGGCCTTCTGTCGATGAAGCACAGGTAAAGGGACAAGTCATTGCAGACAGAGAAATAAGTAGATAGACAGATAGATGAAAATACTAAAGAGAGAGTTTGACGCGGACGGGATTAGAACACGCAACCTTCTGATCTGGAGTCAGACGTGCTAAAGTTGCGCCACCGAGTCCGCTTAGTGTATCTGTTCGCCCGCACGTGGTAGAATGATTTGCACGGCCTTATGTCGATGAAGCACAGGTAAAGGGACAAGTGATTTCAGACAGACAAATAAGTAGATAGACAGATAGATGAAAATAACAAAAGAGAGAACTTCACATCGACGTGATTCGAACACGCAACCTTCTGATCTGGAGTCAGACGTCCTACTGGGTCACCACCGAGTTGACTTAGTTTAGCCGTTCGCACACACGCAGTAGCATATATTGCTCGGCCTTCTGTCGATGAAGCATAAGAGAGAAGTCATTGTAGACAGACAAATAGGTAGACAGATAGTTGAAAACAATAAGAAAGAGAATTTGATCCCGACGTGATTAGAACACGCAACCTTCTGATCTGGAGTCAGACGCGCTACCATTGAGCCACCGAGTCCGCTTAGGGTAGCCATTCGCACACAAGTGGTAGCATGTTTTTTCGGCCTTCTGTCGATGAAGTACAGGTAAAGAGACAAGTCATTGTAGACAGACAAATAAGTAGATAGACAGAATGATGAAAATAAGAAAAAAGGAAATTTGATCCAGACGTGATTCAAGCTCGCAACCTTCTGATCTGTAGTCAGACATGCTAACATGTCGGTACCGAGTCCGTTTAGGGTGGCCGTTCGCACACACGTGGTAGCATGTTTTGCTCGGCCTTCTGTCGAGGAAGCACAGCTAAAGAGAAGAGTCATTGTAGACAGACAAATAAGTAGATATACAGATAGATGAAAATAATAAAGAGACTTTTACCCGGACGTGATTCTAACACGCAACCTTCTGATCTGGAGTCAGACGTGCTACCGTGTCGCCATCGAATCCGCTTAGGGTAGCCGTTCGCACAAACGCGGTAGCATGATTTGCTCGGTTTTTTGTCGATGAAGCACAGGCAAAGAGACATGTCATTGTAGACAGACAAATAGGTAGATAGACAGAAAAAATATTAAAAAGAGAGCTTGACCCGGACGTGATTCGAACACGCAACCTTTTGATCTGGAGTCAGACGTGCTACCGGGTTGCCACCGAGTCCACTTAGCGTAGCCGTACGCACACACGCGGTAGCATGTTTTGCTCGGCCTTCTGTCGATGCAGCACTGGTAAAGAGACAAGTCATTGTAGACAGACAAATAAGTAGATAGACAGATGAAAATAATAAAAAGAGAATTTAACCCGGACGCGATTCGAACACGCAACCTTCTGATCTGGAGTCGGACGTGCTAACAGTTCGCCACCGAGTCCATTTAGGGTAGCCGTTCACACACACGTGGTAGCATGTTTTGCTCAGCCCTCTATTGATGAAGCACAGGTAAAGAAACAAGTCGTTGTAGACAGACAAAGAGGTAGATAGACAGATGAAAATAACAAAAACAAGAACTTAACATGGACGTGATTCGAACACGCCACCCTCTGATCCGTAGTAAGACGCGCTACCGTGTCGCCACCGAATCCACTTAGCGTAGCCGTTCGCACACACGCGGTAGCTTGTTTTGCTCGGCCTTCTGTCGATGAAGCACAGGTAACGAGACAAGTCATTGTACACAGACAAATAAGTAGATACACAAATAGATGAAAATAAGAAAAAAGAGAATTTGACCCGGACGTGATTCGAACACGCAACCTTCTGATCTGGAGACAGACGTGCTATCGTGTCGCCACCGAGTCCACTTAGTGAAGCCGTTCGTACACACGCGGTAGCATGTTTCGCTCGGCCTTCTGTCGATGAAGCACAGGTAAAGAGACAAGTCATCGTAGACAGACAAATAAAAAATAAACAGATGAAAATAATAAAAAAGAGAATTTGACCCGGACGTGATTCAAGCTCGCAACCTTCTGATCTGGAGTCAGACGTCCTACCGGGTCGCCACTGAGTTGACTTAGTGTAGCCGTTCGCACACACGCAGTAGCATGTATTGCTCGGCCTTCTGTCGATGAAGCATACGTAAAGAAAGAAGTCATTGTAGACAGACAAATAAGCAGACAAATAGTTGAAAACAATAAGAAAGAGAATTTGACCCCGACGTGATTCGAACACGCAACCTTCTGATCTTGAATCAGACATGCTAACATGTCGCCACCGAGTCCGTTTAGGGTGGCCGTTCGCACACACGTGGTAGCATGTTTTGCTCGGCCTTCTGTCGATGAAGCACAGGTAAAGAGACAAGTCATTGTAGACATACAGATAAGTAGATAGACAGATAGATGAAAATAATAAAAAAGAGGATTTGACCCGGACGTGATTCGAACACGCAACCTTGTGATCTGGAGTGAGACGTGCTACCGTATTGCCACCCAGTACACTTAGTGTAGCCGTTCGCACACACGCGGTAGCATGTTTTGCTCGGCATTCTGTCGATGAAGCACAGGTAAAGGGACAAGTCATTGCAGATAGACAAATAAGTAGATAGAGAGATAGATGAAAATACTAAAAAGAGAATTTGACGCGGACGTGATTAGAACACGCAACCTTCTGATCTGGAGTCAGACGTGCTAAAGTTGCGCCACCGAGTCCGCTTAGGGTAGCCGTTCGCACACACGTGGTAGCATGTTTTGCACGGCCTTATGTCGATGAAGCTCAGGTAAAGGGACAAGCCATTTTAGAAAGACAAATAAGTAGATAGAAAGATAAATGAAAATAATAAAAAGAGAATTTGACCCGGACATGATTCGAACATTTAACCTACTGATCTTGAGTCAGACGCGCTACCGTTGCACCTCCGAGTCCGCTCAGGGCAGCCATTCGCACACACGTGGTAGCATGTTTTGCTCGGCCTTCTGTCGATGAAGCACAGGTAAAGAGACAAGTCATTGCAGACAGACAACTAAGTTGATAGACAGATAGATGAAAATAACAGAAGAGAGAACTTGACATCGACGTGATTCGAACACGCAACCTTCTGATCTGGAGTCAGACGTCCTACCGGGTCGCCACTGAGTTGACTTAGTGTAGCCGTTCGCACACACGCAGTAGCATGTATTGCTCGGCCTTCGATCGATGAAGCATACGTAAAGAAAGAAGTCATTGTAGACAGACAAATAAGCAGACAGATAGTTGAAAACAATAACAAAGAGAATTTGACCCCGACGTGATTCGAACACGCAACCTTCTGATCTGGAATTAGACGTGCTACCGTTGCGCCACCGAGTCCGCTTAGGGTAGCCGTTCGCACACACGTGGTAGCATGTTTTTTCGGCCTTCTGTCGATGAAGCACAGGTAAAGAGACAAGTCATTGTAGACAGACAAATAAGCAGATAGACAGAATGATTAAAATATGAAAAAAGGAAATTTGATCCAGATGTGATTCAAGCTCGCAACCTTCTGATCTGGAGTCAGACGTCCTACCGAATCGCCACTGAGTTGACTTAGTGTAGCCGTTCGCACACACGCAGTAGCATGTATTGCTCGGCCTTCTGTCGATGAAGCATACGTAAAGAAAGAAGTCTTGTAGACAGACAAATAAGCAGACAGATAGTTGAAAACAATAAGAAAGAGAATTTGACCCCGACGTGATTCGAACACGCAACCTTCTGATCTGGAATCAGACATGCTAACATGTCGCCACTGAGTCCGTTTAGGGTGGCCGTTCGCACACACGTGGTAGCATGTTTTGCTCGGCCTTCTGTCGAGGAAGCACAGCTAAAGAGAAGAGTCAATGTAGACAGACAAATAAGTAGATATACAGAAAGATGAAAATAATAAAGAGAGACTTCTACCCGGACGTGATTCGATCACGCAACCTTCTGATCTGGAGTCAGACGTGCTATCGTGTCGCCATCGAATCCGCTTAGGGTAGCCGTTCGCACACACGCGGTAGCATGATTTGCTCGGCCTTCTGTCGATGAAGCACACGTAAAGAGACAAGTCTTTGTAGACAGACAAATAAGTAGATACACAGATAAATGAAAATAATAAATGAGCGAATTTGACCCGGACGTGATTCAAACTCGCAACCTTCTGATCTGGAGTCAGACGTGCTACCGTGTCGCCACCGCGTCCGTTTAGGGTAGCCGTTCGCACATACGTGGTAGCATGATTTGCTCGGCCTTCTGTCGATGAAGCACACATAAAGAGAAGAGTCATTGTAGACAGACAAATAAGTAGATAGACAGATTGATGAAAATAGTAAAAAAGAGAACTTGACCCGAACGTGATTCGAACCCGCAACCTTCTGATCTGGAGTCAGACGTGCTACTGTGTCACCACCGAGTCCACTTTGTGTAGCCGTTCGCACACACGCGGTAGCATGTTTTGCTCGGCCTTCTGTCGATGCAGCACAGGTAAAGAGACAAGTCATTGTAGACAGACAAATAAGTAGATAGACAGATGAAAATAATAAGAAAGAGAATTTGACCCGGACGCGAATCGAACACGCAACCTTCTGATCTCGAGTCGGACGCGCTAACAGTTCGCCACCGAATCCACTTAGTGAAGCCGTTCGTAAACACGCGGTAGCATTTTTCGCTCGGCCTTCTGTCGATGAAGCACAGGTAAAGAGACAAGTCATCGTAGACAGACAAATAAAAAATAAACAGATGAAAATAATAAAAAAGAGAATTTGACTCGGACGTGATTCAAACACGCAACCTTCTGATCTGGAGTCAGACGTGCTAAAGTTGCGCCACTGAGTCCGCTTAGAGTAACCGTTCGCACACAGGCGGTAGCATGTTTTGCTCGGCCTTCTGTCGATGAAGCACAGGTAAAGGGACAAGTCATTGCAGACAGAGATATAAGTAGATAGACAGATAGATGAAAATACTAAAGAGAGAGTTTGACGCGGACGTGATTAGAACACGCAACGTTCTGATCTGGAGTCAGACGTGCTAAAGTTGCGCCACCGAGTCCGCTTAGTGTATCTGTTCGCCCGCACGTGGTAGAATGATTTGCACGGCCTTATGTCGATGAAGCACAGGTAAAGGGACAAGTGATTTTAGACAGACAAATAAGTAGATAGACAGATAGATGAAAATAACAAAAGAGAGAACTTCACATCGACGTGATTCGAACACGCAACCTTCTGATCTGGAGTCAGACGTCCTACTGGGTCGCCACCGAGTTGACTTAGTGTAGCCGTTCGCACACACGCAGTAGCATATATTGCTCGGCCTTCTGTCGATGAAGCATAAGAGAGAAGTCATTGTAGACAGACAAATAGGTAGACAGATAGTTGAAAACAATAAGAAAGAGAATTTGACCCCGACGTGATTCGAACACGCAACCTTCTGATCTGGAGTCAGACGCGCTACCATTGAGCCACCGAGTCCGCTTAGGGTAGCCATTCGCACACAAGTGGTAGCATGTTTTTTCGGCCTTCTGTCGATGAAGTACAGGTAAAGAGACAAGTCATTGTAGACAGACAAATAAGTAGATAGACAGAATAATGAAAATAAGAAAAAAGGAAATTTGATCCAGACGTGATTCAAGCTCGCAACCTTCTGATCTGTAGTCAGACATGCTAACATGTCGTTACCGAGTCCGTTTACGGTGGCCGTTCGCACACACGTGGTAGCATGTTTTGCTCGGCCTTCTGTCGAGGAAGCACAGCTAAAGAGAAGAGTCAATGTAGACAGACAAATAAGTAGACATACAGATAGATGAAAATAATAAAGAGACTTTTACCCGGACGTGATTCTAACACGCAACCTTCTGATCTGGAGTCAGACGTGCTACCGTGTCGCCATCGAATCCGCTTAGGGTAGCCGTTCGCACACACGCGGTAGCATGATTTGCTCGGTTTTCTGTCGATGAAGCACAGGTAAAGAGACATGTCATTGTAGACAGACAAGTAAGTAGATAGACAGAAAAAATATTAAAAAGAGAGCTTGACCCGGACGTGATTCGAACACGCAACCTTCCGATCTGGAGTCAGACGTGCTACCGGGTTGCCACCGAGTCCACTTAGTGTAGCCGTACGCACACACGCGGTAGCATGTTTTGCTCGGCCTTCTGTCGATGCAGCACTGGTAAAGAGACAAGTCATTGTAGACAGACAAATAAGTAGATAGACAGATGAAAATAATAAAAAGAGAATTTAACCCGGACGCGATTCGAACACGCAACCTTCTGATCTGGAGTCGGACGTGCTAACAGTTCGCCACCGAGTCCATTTAGGGTAGCCGTTCACACACACGTGGTAGCATGTTTTGCTCAGCCCTCTATTGATGAAGCACAGGTAAAGAAACAAGTCGTTGTAGACAGACAAAGAGGTAGATAGACGGATGAAAATAACAAAAACGAGAACTTAACATGGACGTGATTCGAACACGCCACCCTCCGATCCGTAGTAAGACGCGCTACCGTGTCGCCACCGAATCCACTTAGCGTAGCCGTTCGCACACACGCGGTAGCTTGTTTTGCTCGGCCTTCTGTCGATGAAGCACAGGTAACGAGACAAGTCATTGTGCACAGACAAATAAGTAGATACACAAATAGATGAAAATAAGAAAAAAGAGAATTTTACCCGGACGTGATTTGAACACGCAACCTTCTGATCTGGAGACAGACGTGCTACCGTGTCGCCACCGAGTCCACTTAGTGAAGCCGTTCGTACACACGCGGTAGCATGTTTCGCTCGGCCTTCTGTCGATGAAGCACAGGTAAAGAGACAAGTCATCGTAGACAGACAAATAAAAAATAAACAGATGAAAATAATAAAAAAGAGAATTTGACCCGGACGTGATTCGAACACGCAACCTTCTGATCTGGAGTCAGACGTGCTACCCTGTCGCCACCGAGTCCGTTAGGTAACCATTCGCACACACGTGGTAGCATGTTTTGCTCGGCCTTCTGTCGATGAAGCACAGGTAAAGAGACAAGTCATTGTAGACATACAGATAAGTAGATAGACAGATAGATGAAAATAATAAAAAAGAGGATTTGACCCGTACGTGATTCGAACACGCAACCTTGTGATCTGGAGTGAGACGTGCTACCGTATTGCCACCCAGTACACTTAGTGTAGCCGTTCGCACACACGCGGTAGCATGTTTTGCTCGGCCTTCTGTCGATGAACCACAGGTAAAGGGACAAGTCATTGCAGATAGACAAATAAGTAGATAGACAGATAGATGAAAATACTAAAAAGAGAATTTGACGCGGACGTGATTAGAACACGCAACCTTCTGATCTGGAGTCAGACGTGCTAAAGTTGCGCCACCGAGTCCGCTTAGGGTAGCCGTTCGCACACACGTGGTAGCATGTTTTGCACGGCCTTATGTCGATGAAGCTCAGGTAAAGGGACAAGCCATTTTAGAAAGACAAATAAGTAGATAGAAAGATAAATGAAAATAATAAAAAGAGAATTTGACCCGGACATGATTCGAACATTTAACCTACTGATCTTGAGTCAGACGCGCTACCGTTTCACCTCCGAGTTCGCTCAGGGCAGCCATTCGCACACACGTGGTAGCATGTTTTTCTCGGCCTTCTGTCGATGAAGCACAGGTAAAGAGACAAGTCATTGCAGACAGACAACTAAGTTGATAGACAGATAGATGAAAATAACAGAAGAGAGAACCTGACATCGACGTGATTCGAACACGCAACCTTCTGATCTGGAGTCAGACGTCCTACCGGGTCGCCACTGAGTTGACTTAGTGTAGCCGTTCGCACACACGCAGTAGCATGTATTGCTCGGCCTTCGGTCGATGAAGCATACGTAAAGAAAGAAGTCATTGTAGACAGACAAATAAGCAGACAGATAGTTGAAAACAATAAGAAAGAGAATTTGACCCCGACGTAATTCGAAAACGCAACCTTCTGATCTGGAATCAGACGTGCTACCGTTGCGCCACCGAGTCCGCTTAGGGTAGCCGTTCGCACACACGTGGTAGCATGTTTTTTCGGCCTTCTGTCGATGAAGCACAGGTAAAGAGACAAGTCATTGTAGACAGACAAATAAGCAGATAGACAGAATGATGAAAATATGAAAAAAGGAAATTTGATCCAGATGTGATTCAAGCTCGCAACCTTCTGATCTGGAGTCAGACGTCCTACCGGGTCGCCACTGAGTTGACTTAGTGTAGCCGTTCGCACACACGCAGTAGCATGTATTGCTCGGCCTTCTGTCGATGAAGCATACGTAAAGAAAGAAGTCATTGTAGACAGACAAATAAGCAGACAAATAGTTGAAAACAATAAGAAAGAGAATTTGACCCCGACGTGATTCGAACACGCAACCTTGTGACCTGGAGTCAGACGTGCTACCGTATCGCCACCGAGTACACTTAGTGTAGCCGTTCGCACACACGCGGTAGCATGTTTTGCTCGGCTTTCTGTCGATGAAGCACAGGTAAAGAGACAAGTCATTGTAGACAGACAAATAAGTGGATAGACAGATGAAAATAATAAAAGAAAGAATTTGATCCGGACTTGATCCGAACACGCAACCATCTGATCTGGAGTCAGACTTGCTAAAGTTGCGCCACTAAGTCCGTTTAGAGTAACCGTTCGCACACACGAGGTAGCATGTTTTGCTCTGCCTTCTGTCGATGAAGCACAGGTAAAAGGACAAGTCATTGCAGACAGACAAATAAGTAGATAGACAGATAGAAGAAAATACTAAAAAGAGAATTTGACGCGGACGTGATTAGAACACGCAATCTTCTGATCTTTAGTCAGACGTGCTAAAGTTGCGCCACCAAGTCCGCTTAGGGTAGCCGTTCGCACACACGTGGTAGCATGTTTTGCACGGCCTTATGTCGATGAAGCATAGGTAAAGGAACAAGTCATTTTAGACAGACAAATAAAGAGATAGACAGATAGATGAAAATAATAAAAAGAGAATTTGACCCGGACGTGATTTGAACATTTAACCTACTGATCTGGAGTCAGACGCGCTACCGTTGCACCTCCGAGTCCGCTCAGGGCAGCCGTTCGCACACATGTGGTAGCATGTTTTGCTCGGCCTTGTGTCAATGAAGCACAGGTAAAGAGACAAGTCATTGTAGACAGACAAATAAGTAGATAGACAGATAGATGAAAATAACAAAAGAGAGGACTTGACATCGACGTGATTCGAACACGCAATCTTCTGATCTGGAGTCAGACGTGCTAAAGTTGCGCCACTGAGTCCGCTTAGAGTAACCGTTCGCACACACGTGGTAGCATGTTTTGCTCGGCCTTCTGTCGATGAAGCACAGGTAAAGGGACAAGTCATTGCAGACAGACAAATAAGTAGATAGACAGATAGTTGAAAATACTAAAAAGAGAATTTGACGCGCACGTGATTAGAACACGCAACCTTCTGATCTGTAGTAAGACGCGCTACCGTGTCGCCACCGAATCCACTTAGCGTAGCCGTTCGCACACATGCGGTAGCTTGTTTTGCTCGGCCTTCTGTCGATGAAGCACAGGTAACGAGACAAGTCATTGTAGACAGACAAATAAGTAGATAGACAAATAGATGAAAATAATGAAAAAGAGAATTTGACCCGGACGTGATTAGAACACGCAACCTTCTGATCTGGAGTCAGACGTGCTACCGTGTCGCCACCGAGTACACTTATTGAAGCTGTTCGTACACACGCGGTAGCATGTTTCGCTCAGCCTTCTGTCGATGAAGACAGGTAAGGAGACAAGTCATCGTAGACAGACAAATAAAAAGATAAACAGATGAAAATAATAAAAAAGAGAATTTGACCCGGACGGGATTTGAACACGCAACCTTCTGATCTTGAGTCAGACGTGCTACTGTGTCGCCACCAAGTCCGTTAGGTAACCATTCGCACACACGTGGTAGCATGTTTTGCTCGGCCTTCTGTCGATGAAGCACAGGTAAAGAGACAAGTCAATGTAGACATACAGATAAGTAGATAGACAGATAGATGAAAATAATAAAAAAGAGGATTTGACCCGGACGTGACTCGAACACGCAACCTTGTGACCTGGAGTCAGACGTGCTACCGTATCGCCACCGAGTACACTTAGTGTAGCCGTTCGCACACACGCGGTAGCATGTTTTGCTCGGCCTTCTGTCGATGAAGCACAGGTAAAGAGACAAGTCATTGTAGACAGACAAATAAGTGGATAGACAGATGAAAATAATAAAAGAAAGAATTTGATCCGGACTTGATTCGAACACGCAACCTTCTGATCTGGAGTCAGACGTGCTAAAGTTGCGCCACTAAGTCCGCTTAGAGTAACCGTTCGCACACACGTGGTAGCATGTTTTGCTCTGCCTTATGTCGATGAAGCATAGGTAAAGGAACAAGTCATTTTAGACAGACAAATAAGTAGATAGACAGATAGATGAAAATAATAAAAAGAGAATTTGACCCGGACGTGATTTGAACATTTAACCTACTGATCTGGAGTCAGACGCGCTACCGTTGCACCTCCGAGTCCGCTCAGGGCAGCCGTTCGCACACATGTGGTAGCATGTTTTGCTCGGCCTTGTGTCAATGAAGCACAGGTAAAGAGACAAGTCATTGTAGACAGACAAATAAGTAGATAGACAGATAGATGAAAATAACAAAAGAGAGGACTTGACATCGACGTGATTCGAACACGCAACCTTCTGATCTGGAGTCAGATGTCCTACCGGGTCGCCACCGAGTTGACTTAGTGTAGCCGTTCGCACACACGCAGTAGCATGTATTTCGCGGCCTTCTGTCGATGAAGCATAGGTAAAGAGAGAAGTCATTGTAGACAGACAAATAAGTAGACAGATAGTTGAAAACAATAAAAAGAGAATTTGACCCGACGTGATTCGAACACGCAACCTTCTGATCTGGTGTCCGACGCGTTACCATTGCGCCATTGAGTCCGCTTAGGGTAGCCATTTGTACACATGTGGTAGCATATTTTCTCGGCCTTCTGTCGATGAAGCACAGGTAAAGAGACAAGTCATTGTAGACAGACAAATAGGTAGATAGACAGATTGATGAAAATAATAAAAAAGGAAATTTGATCCGGACGTGATTCAAACTCGCAACCATCTGATCTGGAGTCAGACGTGCTACCATGTCGCCACCGAGTCCTTTTAGGGTGGCCGTTCGCACACACGTGGTAGCATGTTTTTCTCGGCCTTCTGTTGAGGAAGCACAGCTAAAGAGAAGAGTCATTGTAGACAGACAAATAAGTAGATAGACAGATAGATGAAAATATTAAAAAGAGAATTTCACCCGGACGTGATTCGAACACGCAACCTTCTGATCTTGAGTCAGACGTGCTAAAGTTGCGCCACCGAGTCCGCTTAGGGTAGCCGTTCGCACACACGTGGTAGCATGTTTTGCACGGCCTTATGTCGATGAAGCACAGGTAAAGAGACAAGTCATTGTAGACAGACAAATAAGTAGATAGACAGATAGATGAAAATAACAAAAGAGAGAACTTGACCCGGACGTGATTCGAACACGCAACCTTCTGATCTGGAGTCAGACGTGCTACCGGGTCGCTAACGAGTCCACTTAGTGTAGCCGTACGCACACACGTGGTAGCATGGTTTGCTCGGCCTTCTGTCGATGTAGCACAGGTAAGGAGACATGTCATTGTAGACAGAAATAAATAGATAGACAGATGAAAATATTATAAAGAGAACTTGACCCGGACGTGATTCGAACACTCAACCTTCTGATCTGGAATCAGACGTGCTACTGTGTCGCCACCAAGTCCACTTTGTGTAGCCGTTCGCACACACGCGGTAGCATGTTTTGCTCGACCTTCTGTCGATGCAGCACAGGTAAAGAGACAAGTCATTGTAGACATACAGATAAGTAGATAGACAGATAGATGAAAATAACAACAGAGAAAACTTGACATCGACGTGATTCGAACACGCAACCTTCTGATCTGGAGTCAGACGTCCTACCGGGTCGCCACCGAGTTGACTTAGTGTAGCCGTTCGCACACACGCAGTAGCATGTATTGCTCGGCCTTCCGTCGATGAAGCACAGGTAAAGAGACATGTCATTGTAGACAGACAAATAAATAGATAGACAGATGAAAATAATAAAATGAGAACTTGACCCGGACGTGATTCGAACACGCAACCTTCTGATCTGGAGTCAGACGTGCTACTGTGTCGCCACCGAGTCCACTTTGTGTAGCCGTTCGCACACACGCAGTAGCATGTTTTGCTCGGCCTTCTGTCGATGCAGCACAGGTAAAGAGACAAGTCATTGTAGACAGACCAAATAAGTAGATTGACAGATGAAAATAATAAGAAAGAGAATTTGACCCGGACGCGATTCGAACACGCAACCTTGTGATCTGGAGTCAGACGTGCTACCGTATCGCCACCGAGTACACTTAGTGTAGCCGTTCGCACACACGCGGTAGCATGTTTTGCTCGGCCTTCTGTCGATGAAGCACAGATAAAGAGACAAGTCATTGCAGACAGACAAATAAGTGGATAGACAGGTGAAAATAATAAAAAAAAGAATTTGACCCGGACTTGATTCGAACACGCAACCTTCTGATCTGGAGTCAGACGTGCTAAAGTTGCGCCACTGAGTCCGCTTAGAGTAACCGTTCGCACACACGCGGTAGCATGTTTTGCTCGGCCTTCTGTCGATGAAGCACAGGTAAAGGGACAAGTCATTGCAGACAGACAAATAAGTAGATAGACAGATAGTTGAAAATACTAAAAAGAGAATTTGACGCGGACGTGATTAGAACACGCAACGTTCTGATCTGGAGTCAGACGTGCTAAAGTTGCGCCACCGAGTCCGCTTAGGGTAGCTTTTCGCACACACGTGGTAGCATGTTTTGCACGGCCTTATGTCGATGAAGCACAGGTAAAGAGACAAGTCATTGTAGACAGACAAATAAGTGGATAGACAGATGAAAATATTAAAAAAAGAATTTGACCCGGACTTGATTCGAACACGCAACCTTCTGATCTGGAGTCAGACGTGCTAAAGTTGCGCCACTGAGTCCGCTTAGAGTAACCGTTCGCACACACGTGGTAGCATGTTTTGCTCGGCCTTCTGTCGATGAGGCACAGGTAAAGGGACAAGTCATTGCAGACAGACAAATAAGTAGATAGACAGATAGTTGAAAATACTAAAAAGAGAATTTGACGCGGACGTGATTAGAACACGCAACCTTCTGATCTGTAGTAAGACGCGCTACCGTGTCGCCACCGAATCCACTTAGCGTAGCCGTTCGCACACATGCGGTAGCTTGTTTTGCTCGGCCTTCTGTCGATGAAGCACAGGTAACGAGACAAGTCATTGTAGACAGACAAATAAGTAGATAGACAAATAGATGAAAATAATAAAAAAGAGAATTTTACCCGGACGTGATTAGAACACGCAACCTTCTGATCTGGAGTCAGACGTGCTACCGTGTCGCCACCGAGTCCACTTAGTGAAGCCGTTCGTACACACGCGGTAGCATGTTTCGCTCGGCCTTCTGTCGATGAAGACAGGTAAGGAGACAAGTCATCGTAGACAGACAAATAAAAAGATAAACAGATGAAAATAATCAAAAAGAGAATTTGACCCGGACGGGATTCGAACACGCAACCTTCTGATCTGGAGTCAGACGTGCTACTGTGTCGCCACCGAGTCTGTTAGGTAACCATTCGCACACACGTGGTAGCATGTTTTGCTCGGCCTTCTGTCGATGAAGCACAGGTAAAGAGACAAGTCAATGTAGACATACAGATAAGTAGATAGACAGATAGATGAAAATAATAAAAAAAGAGGATTTGACCCGGACGTGACTCGAACACGCAACCGTGTAACCTGGAGTCAGACGTGCTACCGTATCGCCACCGAGTACACTTAGTGTAGCCGTTCGCACACACGCGGTAGCATGTTTTGCTCGGCCTTCTGTCGATGAAGCACAGGTAAAGAGACAAGTCATTGTAGACAGACAAATGAGTGGATAGACAGATGAAAATAATAAAAGAAAGAATTTGATCCGGACTTGATTCGAACACGCAACCTTCTGATCTGGAGTCAGACGTGCTAAAGTTGCGCCACTAAGTCCGTTTAGAGTAACCGTTCGCACACACGCGGTAGCATGTTTTGCTCTGCCTTCTGTCGATGAAGCACAGGTAAAGGGACAAGTCATTGCAGACAGACAAATAAGTAGATAGACAGATAGATCAAAATACTAAAAAGAGAATTTGACGCGGACGTGATTAGAACACGCAATCTTCTGATCTTTAGTCAGACGTGCTAAAGTTGCGCCACCAAGTCCGCTTAGGGTAGCCGTTCGCACACACGTGGTAGCATGTTTTGCACGGCCTTATGTCGATGAAGCATAGGTAAAGGAACAAGTCATTTTAGACAGACAAATAAAGAGATAGACAGATAGATGAAAATAATAAAAAGAGAATTTGACCCGGACGTGATTTGAACATTTAACCTACTGATCTGGAGTCAGACGCGCTACCGTTGCACCTCCGAGTCCGCTCAGGGCAGCCGTTCGCACACATGTGGTAGCATGTTTTGCTCGGCCTTGTGTCAATGAAGCACAGGTAAAGAGACAAGTCATTGTAGACAGACAAACAAGTAAATAGACAGATAGATGAAAATAACAAAAGAGAGGACTTGACATCGACGTGATTCGAACACGCAACCTTCTGATCTGGAGTCAGATGTCCTACCGGGTCGCCACCGAGTTGACTTAGTGTAGCCGTTCGCACACACGCAGTAGTATGTATTTCTCGGCCTTCTGTCGATGAAGCATAGGTAAAGAGGGAAGTCATTGTAGACAGACAAATAAGTAGACAGATAGTTGAAAACAATAAAAAGAGAATTTGACCCCGACGTGATTCGAACACGCAACCTTCTGATCTGGTGTCAGACGCGTTACCACTGCGCCACTGAGTCCGCTTAGGGTAGCCATTTGTACACATGTGGTAGCATGTTTTCTCGGCCTTCTGTCGATGAAGCACAGGTAAAGAGACAAGTCATTGTAGACAGACAAATAGGTAGATAGACAGATTGATGAAAATAATAAAAAAGGAAATTTGATCCGGACGTGATTCAAACTCGCAACCATCTGATCTGGAGTCAGACGTGCTGCCATGTCGCCACCGAGTCCTTTTAGGGTGGCCGTTCGCACACACGTGGTAGCATGTTTTTCTCGGCCTTCTGTTGAGGAAGCACAGCTAAAGAGAAGAGTCATTGTAGACAGACAAATAAGTAGATAGACAGATAGATGAAAATATTAAAAAGAGAATTTTACCCGGACGTGATTCGAACACGCAACCTTCTGATCTTGAGTCAGACGTGCTAAAGTTGCGCCACCGAGTCCGCTTAGGGTAGCCGTTCGCACACACGTGGTAGCATGTTTTGCACGGCCTTATGTCGATGAAGCACAGGTAAAGAGACAAGTCATTGTAGACAGACAAATAAGTAGATAGACAGATAGATGAAAATAACAAAGGAGAGAACTTGACATCGACGTGATTCGAACACGCAACCTTCTGATCTCGAGTCAGACGTCCTACCGGGTCGCCACCGAGTTGACTTAGTGTAGCCGTTCGCACACACGCAGTAGCATGTATTGCTCGGCCTTCTGTCGATGAAGCATAGGTAAAGAGAGAAGTCATTGTAGACAGACAAATAAGTAGATAGACAGATAGATGAAAATAAAAAAAAGGCGGATTTGACCCGGACGTGATTCAAACTCGCAACCTTCTGATCAGGAGTCAGACGTGCTACCGTGTCGCCACCGCGTCCATTTAGGGTAGCCGTTCGCACACACGTGGTAGCATGATTTGCTCGGCCTTCTGTCGATTAAGCATACCTAAACAGAAGAGTCATTGTAGACAGACAAATAGGTAGATAGACAGATAGATTAAAATAGTAAAAAAGAGAACTTGACCCGAACGTGATTCGAACCCGCAACCTTCTGATCTGGAGTCAGACGTGCTACTGTGTCGCCACCGAGTCCGTTAGGTAACCGTTCGCACACACGTGGTAGCATGTTTTGCTCGGCCTTCTGTCGATGAAGCACAGGTAAAGAGACAAGTCATTATAGACATACAGATAAGTAGATAGACAGATAGATGAAAATAATAAAAAAGAGGATTTGACCCGGACGTGATTCGAACACGCAACCTTCTGATGTGGAGTCAGACGTGCTAAAGTTGCGCCACTGAGTCCGCTTAGAGTAACCGTTCGCACACACGCGGTAGCATGTTTTGCTCGGCCTTCTGTCGATGAAGCACAGGTAAAGAAACAAGTCATTGCAGACAGACAAATAAGTAGATAGACAGATAGTTAAAAATAATAAAGAGAGAATTTGACCCGGACGTGATTCGAACATTTAACCTACTGATCTGGAGTCAGACGTGCTTTCGTTGCACCTCCGAGTCCGCACAGGGCAGCCGTTCGCACACACGTGGTAGCATGTTTTGCTCGGCCTTCTGTCGATGAAGCGCAGGTAAAAAGACAAGTTAATGTAGACAGAAAAATAAGTAGATAGACAGATGAAAATAATAAGAAAGAGAATTTGACCCGGACGCGATTTGAACACGCAACCTTCTGATCATGAGTCGGACGCGCTACCGTGTCGCCACCGAATCCACTTAGCGTAGCCGTTCGCACACACGCGGTAGCTTGTTTTGCTGGGCCTTCTGTCGATGTAGCACAGGTAACGAGACAAGTCATTGTAGACAGACAAATAAGTAGATAGACAAATAGATTAAAATAATAAAAAAGAGAATTTCACCCGGACGTGATTCGAACACGCAACCTTCTGATCTGGAGTCAGACGTGCTATCGTGTCGCCACCGAGTCCACTTAGTGAAGCCGTTCGTACACACGCGGTAGCATGTTTTGCTCGGCATTCTGTCGATGAAGACAGGTAAAGAGACAAGTCATCGTAGACAGACAAACAAAAAAATAAACAGATGAAAATAATAAAAAAGAGAATTTGACCCGGACGTGATTCGAACATGCAACCTTCAGATCTGGAGTCAGACGTGCTACTGTGTTGCCACAGAGTCCGTTAGGTAACCATTCGCACAAACGTGGTAGCATGTTTTGCTCGGCCTTCTGTCGATGAAACACAGGTAAAGAGACAAGTCATTGTAGACATACAGATAAGTAGATAGACAGATAGATGAAAATAATAAAAAATTGGATTTCACCCGGACGTGATTCGAACACGCAACCTTCTGATCTGGAGTCAGACGTGCTACTGTGTCGCCACCGAGTCCGTTAGTTAACCATTCGCACACACGTGGTAGCATGTTTTGCACGGCCTTATGTCGATGAAGCATAGGTAAAGGAACAAGTCATTTTAGACAGACAAATAAAGAGATAGACAGATAGATGAAAATAATAAAAAGAGAATTTGACCCGGACGTGATTTGAACATTTAACCTACTGATCTGGAGTCAGACGCGCTACCGTTGCACCTCCGAGTCCGCTCAGGGCAGCCGTTCGCACACATGTGGTAGCATGTTTTGCTCGGCCTTGTGTCAATGAAGCACAGGTAAAGAGACAAGTCATTGTAGACAGACAAATAAGTAAATAGACAGATAGATGAAAATAACAAAAGAGAGGACTTGACATCGACGTGATTCGAACACGCAACCTTCTGATCTGGAGTCAGATGTCCTACCGGGTCGCCACCGAGTTGACTTAGTGTAGCCGTTCGCACACACGCAGTAGTATGTATTTCTCGGCCTTCTGTCGATGAAGCATAGGTAAAGAGGGAAGTCATTGTAGACAGACAAATAAGTAGACAGATAGTTGAAAACAATAAAAAGAGAATTTGACCCCGACGTGATTCGAACACGCAACCTTCTGATCTGGTGTCAGACGCGTTACCACTGCGCCACTGAGTCCGCTTAGGGTAGCCATTTGTACACATGTGGTAGCATGTTTTCTCGGCCTTCTGTCGATGAAGCACAGGTAAAGAGACAAGTCATTGTAGACAGACAAATAGGTAGATAGACAGATTGATGAAAATAATAAAAAAGGAAATTTGATCCGGACGTGATTCAAACTCGCAACCATCTGATCTGGAGTCAGACGTGCTGCCATGTCGCCACCGAATCCTTTTAGGGTGGCCGTTCGCACACACGTGGTAGCATGTTTTTCTCGGCCTTCTGTTGAGGAAGCACAGCTAAAGAGAAGAGTCATTGTAGACAGACAAATAAGTAGATAGACAGATAGATGAAAATATTAAAAAGAGAATTTTACCCGGACGTGATTCGAACACGCAACCTTCTGATCTTGAGTCAGACGTGCTAAAGTTGCGCCACCGAGTCCGCTTAGGGTAGCCGTTCGCACACACGTGGTAGCATGTTTTGCACGGCCTTATGTCGATGAAGCACAGGTAAAGAGACAAGTCATTGTAGACAGACAAATAAGTAGATAGACAGATAGATGAAAATAACAAAGGAGAGAACTTGACATCGACGTGATTCGAACACGCAACCTTCTGATCTCGAGTCAGACGTCCTACCGGGTCGCCACCGAGTTGACTTAGTGTAGCCGTTCGCACACACGCAGTAGCATGTATTGCTCGGCCTTCTGTCGATGAAGCATAGGTAAAGAGAGAAGTCATTGTAGACAGACAAATAAGTAGATAGACAGATAGATGAAAATAAAAAAAAGGCGGATTTGACCCGGACGTGATTCAAACTCGCAACCTTCTGATCAGGAGTCAGACGTGCTACTGTGTCGCCACCGCGTCCATTTAGGGTAGCCGTTCGCACACACGTGGTAGCATGATTTGCTCGGCCTTCTGTCGATTAAGCATACCTAAACAGAAGAGTCATTGTAGACAGACAAATAGGTAGATAGACAGATAGATTAAAATAGTAAAAAAGAGAACTTGACCCGAACGTGATTCGAACCCGCAACCTTCTGATCTGGAGTCAGACGTGCTACTGTGTCGCCACCGAGTCCGTTAGGTAACCGTTCGCACACACGTGGTAGCATGTTTTGCTCGGCCTTCTGTCGATGAAGCACAGGTAAAGAGACAAGTCATTATAGACATACAGATAAGTAGATAGACAGATAGATGAAAATAATAAAAAAGAGGATTTGACCCGGACGTGATTCGAACACGCAACCTTCTGATGTGGAGTCAGACGTGCTAAAGTTGCGCCACTGAGTCCGCTTAGAGTAACCGTTCGCACACACGCGGTAGCATGTTTTGCTCGGCCTTCTGTCGATGAAGCACAGGTAAAGAAACAAGTCATTGCAGACAGACAAATAAGTAGATAGACAGATAGTTAAAAATAATAAAGAGAGAATTTGACCCGGACGTGATTCGAACATTTAACCTACTGATCTGGAGTCAGACGTGCTTTCGTTGCACCTCCGAGTCCGCACAGGGCAGCCGTTCGCACACACGTGGTAGCATGTTTTGCTCGGCCTTCTGTCGATGAAGCGCAGGTAAAAAGACAAGTTAATGTAGACAGAAAAATAAGTAGATAGACAGATGAAAATAATAAGAAAGAGAATTTGACCCGGACGCGATTTGAACACGCAACCTTCTGATCATGAGTCGGACGCGCTACCGTGACGCCACCGAATCCACTTAGCGTAGCCGTTCGGACACACGCGGTAGCTTGTTTTGCTGGGCCTTCTGTCGATGTAGCACAGGTAACGAGACAAGTCATTGTAGACAGACAAATAAGTAGATAGACAAATAGATTAAAATAATAAAAAAGAGAATTTCACCCGGACGTGATTCGAACACGCAACCTTCTGATCTGGAGTCAGACGTGCTATCGTGTCGCCACCGAGTCCACTTAGTGAAGCCGTTCGTACAGACGCGGTAGCATGTTTTGCTCGGCATTCTGTCGATGAAGACAGGTAAAGAGACAAGTCATCGTAGACAGACAAACAAAAAAATAAACAGATGAAAATAATAAAAAAGAGAATTTGACCCGGACGTGATTCGAACATGCAACCTTCAGATCTGGAGTCAGACGTGCTACTGTGTTGCCACAGAGTCCGTTAGGTAACCATTCGCACAAACGTGGTAGCATGTTTTGCTCGGCCTTCTGTCGATGAAACACAGGTAAAGAGACAAGTCATTGTAGACATACAGATAAGTAGATCGACAGATAGATGAAAATAATAAAAAATTGGATTTCACCCGGACGTGATTCGAACACGCAACCTTCTGATCTGGAGTCAGACGTGCTACTGTGTCGCCACCGAGTCCGTTAGTTAACTATTCGCACACACGTGGTAGCATGTTTTGCTCGGCCTTCTGTCGATGGAGCACAGGTAAAGATACAAGTCGTTGAAGACAGACAAAGAGGTAGATAGACGGATGAAAATAACAAAAACGAGAACTTAACATGGACGTGATTCGAACACGCAACCCTCTGATCTTTATTAAGACGCGCTACCGTTTCGCACCGAATCCACTTAGCGTAGTCGTTCGCACACACGCGGTAGCTTGTTTTGCTCGGCCTTCTGTCGATGAAGCACAGGTAACGAGACAAGTCATTGTACACCGACAAATAAGTAGATAGACAAATAGACGAAAATAATAAAGAAGAGAATTTGACCCGGACGTGATTCGAACACGCAACCTTCTGATCTGGAGTCAGACGTGCTACTGTGTCGCCACCGAGTCCGTTAGGTAACCGTTCGCACACACGTGGTAGCATGTTTTGCTCGGCCTTCTGTCGATGAAGCACAGGTAAAGAGACAAGTCATTGTAGACATACAGATAAGTAGATAGACAGATAGATGAAAATAATAAAAAAGAGGATTTGACCCGGACGTGATTCGAACACGCAACCTTGTGATCTGGAGTCAGACGTGCTACCGTATCGCCACCGAGTACACTTAGTGTAGCCGTTCGCACACACGCGGTAGCATGTTTTGCTCGGCCTTCTGTCGATGAAGCACAGGTAAAGAGACAAGTCATTGTAGGCACACAAATAAGTGGATAGACAGATGACAAGAATAAAAAAAAGAATTTGACCCGGACTTGATTCGAACACACAACCTTCTGATCTGGAGCCAGACGTGCTAAAGTTGCGCCACTGAGTCCGCTTAGAGTAACCGTTCGCACACACGTGGTAGCATGTTTTGCTCGGCCTTCTGTCGATAAAGCACAGGTAAAGGGACAAGTCATTGCAGACAGACAAATAAGTAGATAGACAGATAGATGAAAATACTAAAAAGAGAATTTGACGCGGACGTGATTAGAACACGCAACCTTCTGATCTGGAGTTAGACGTGCTAAAGTTGCGCCACCGAGTCCGCTTAGGGTGGCCGTTCGCATACACGTGGTAGCATGTTTTGCATGGCCTTATGTCGATGAAGCACAGGTAAAGGGACAAGTCATTTTAGACAGACAAATAAGTAAATAGACAGATAGATGAAAATAATAAAAAGAGAAACTGACCCGGACGTGATTCCAACATTGAACCTACTGATCTGGAGTCAGACGCGTACCGTTGCACCTCCGAGTCCGCTCAAGGCAGTCGTTCGCACACACGTGGTAGCATGTTTTGCTCGGCCTTGTGTCGATGAAGCACAAGTAAAGAGACAAGTCATTGTAGACAGACAAGTAAGTAGATAGAACGATAGATGAAAATAACAAAAGAGAAAACTTGACATCGACGTGATTCGAACACGCAACCTTCTGATCTGGAGTCAGACGTCCTACCGGGTCGCCACCGAGTTGACTTAGTGTAGCCGTTCGCACACACGCAGTAGCATGTATTGCTCGGCCTTCTGTCGATGAAGCACAGGTAAAGAGACATGTCATTGTAGACAGACAAATAAATAGATAGACAGATGAAAATAATAAAAAGAGAACTTGACCCGGACGTGATTCGAACACGCAACCTTCTGTTCTGGAGTCAGACGTGCTACCGGGTCGCTACCGAGTCCACTTAGTGTAGCCGTACGCACACACGTGGTAGCATGTTTTGCTCGGCCTTCCGTCGATGAATCACAGGTAATGAGACAAGTCTTTGTAGACAAATAAGTAGATAGACAGATACATGAAAATAATAGAAAAGCGAATTTGACCCGGACGTGATTCAAACTCGCAACCTTCTGATCTGGAGTCAGACGTGCTACCGTGTCGCCACTGCGTCCGTTTAGGGTAGCCGTTCGCACACACGTGGTAGCATGATTTGCTCGGCCTTCTGTTGATGAAGCACACCTAAAGAGAAGATTCATTGTAGACAGACAAATAAGTAGACAGATAGTTGATAACAATAAAAAAGAGAATTTGACCCCGACGTGATTCGAACACGCAACCTTCTGATCTGGAGTCAGACGCGCTACCATTGCGCCACCGAGTCCGCTTAGGGTAGCCGTTCGCACACACGTGGTAGCATGTTTTTTCGGCCTTCTGTCGATTAAGCACAGGTAAAGAGAAGGTCATCGTAGACAGACAAATAAGTGGATAGACAGATGAAAATAATAAAAAAAGAATTTGACCCGGAATTGATTCGAACACGCAACCTTCTGATCTGGAGTCAGACGTGCTAAAGTTGCGCCACTGAGTCCGCTTAGAGTAATTGTTCGCACACACGCGATAGCATGTTTTGCTCGGCCTTCAGTCAATGAAGCACAGGTAAAGGGACAAGTCATTGCAGATAGACAAATAAGTAGATAGACAGCTAGATGAAAATAATAAAAAAGAGAATTTGACCCGGACGTGTTTCGAACACGCAACCTTCTGATCTGGAGTCAGACGTGCTACCGTGTCACCACCGAGTCCGTTAGGTAACCATTCGCACACACGTGGTAGCATGTTTTGCTCGGCCTTCTGTCGATGAAGCACAAGTAAAGAGACAAGTCATTGTAGACATACAGATAAGTAGATAGACAGATAGATGAAAATAATAAAAAAGAGGGTTTGACCCGGACCTGATTCGAACACGCAACCTTGTGATCTGGAGTCAGACGTGCTACCGTATCGCCAACGAGTACACTTAGTGTAGCCGTTCGCACACACGTGTAGCATATTTTGCTCGGCCTTCTGTCGATGAAGCACAGGTAAAGAGAAGGTCATTGTAGACAGACAAATAAGTGGATAGACAGATTAAAATAATAAAAAAAATTTGACCCGGACTTGATTCGAACACGCAACCTTCTGATCTGGAGTCAGACGTGCTAAAGTTGCGCCACTGAGTCCGCTTAGAGTAATTGTTCGCACACACGCGGTAGCATGTTTTGCTCGGCCTTCTGTCGATGAAGCACAGGCAAAGGGACAAGTCATTGCAGATAGACAAATAAGTAGATAGACAGATAGATGAAAATACTAAAAAGAGAATTTGACGCGGAGGTGATTAGAACACGCAACTTCCTGATCTGGAGTCAGACGCGCTACCATTGCACCTCCGAGTCTGCTTAGGGTAGCCGTTCGCACACACGTGGTAGCATGTTTTTTCGGCCTTCTGTCGATGAAGCACAGGTAAAGAGACAAGTCATTGTAGACATACAGACAAGTATGTGGGCATGGAACTTCGGCAAAGATGTACACGCATCTGACACCCTTCTGTTATATTGTCCTGATCTGGACCGTCACTGCCTCATCTACCGGTCCTTTTCCCGGAGCCGCGTCTGCGCACCCGGTGGCGTTCCTGGACGCGCGCTTCAGCCAAGCCATGCGATCACCTGACTTTCCCGCTTGCCGGCCTTCCGGATTGCGCGTTCGTGAATGCCTGCCGGTGCTCGACCCCCCCCCCCCAGCTGTCAGCTTCGACGGACGCATCAACTGGCAGCTGTATAAGGAACTGGATCTTCGGCCGCCCCTTTGGTAGGCATGGGACTTCGGCAAAGATGTGCACGCATCTGGCACCCTTCTGTTATGTTGTGCTGATCTCGACCGTCATTGCCTCATCTACCATTCCTTTTCCCGGAGCCGCGTCTGCGCACCCGGTAGCGTTCCTGGACACGCGCTTCAATCAAACCATGCGATCACCTGACTTTCCCGCTTGCCAGCCTTCCGGTTTGCGCGTTCGTGAATGCCTGCTGGTGCTCGACCCCCCACAGTTATCAGCATCGACGGATGCATCAACTGGCAGCTATATGAGGAGCTGGATCTTCGGCCGCCCCTTTAGTGGGCATGGAACTTCGGCAAAGATGTACACGCATCTGACACCCTTCTGTTATATTGTGCAGGTTAGTTCACCGGTTTCCCTCTATGCTTAAAAAAGAAACAACGTTTGTTTGCTGATGCTTCCATGCCCACAAGTTTTGCTTATGTCCATTTGTGAGTGCGTTCATGTCGTTAGGCTTCTGGCTATGTCCGGCGATGTTGAGGAAAACCCGGGCCCGCCAAAAGAAGATACGGGGAAGCAATACAACGAGTTAATCTCGTTGATTAAGGGGCTGCACTCTAAGATAGACGCGAAACACGAAGAACTTATGGAATCCATTAACGAAGTTAGAGAAGCGCAAGTGTCTCTTGAACAAAAAGTGGCAGAATTAGACAACCGATTATGCGCAGTTGAGGAATGTGTCCGGGTCTCAGACAGCGAGCCGAATCGTCAACGGGTACCGGAGGTACTTTCGTTTAACAAGCGCCTTGACGAACTTGAAAATCGTTCTCGCCGAGAAAACTTGATTTTTTATGGAATAGAAGATTGCGATTCGGAAACGTGGGCGCAATCAGAAGAAAAAATTTGCCGAATCCTCAATGAAACTCTGAAGCTAAACTTGGGAAGTAGCGACGACCGCATATCCCGCGCGCACAGGCTAGGCAGATTCGTAGTTGGCAAATCTCGACCAGTGATCGTAAAATTTGCTTCTTTTAAGTTCCGAGAAAGCATACTGCAGTCTAGAAGTTTTTTCGCGAGTCTCATGTGTCAATCAGCGAGGATTTCTGCCGCGCAACAAGAAGCGCGCGCAAGAAGCTTTTTGAATTCGGCAGGGCAAGTGGCGAGAAGTATACCGTCAAGTATAATAAGCTTTACATCAACAAAAAGTGCTTTTTGTACTCTCCGGTGACCGACAGCGTTTGTGAGCCGCATACAAATGCGCAGAACTCATCAGAAACTTCGTCCTCCGCTACGCATGCCGACGAAGATACGCTCTTATCCTAACAAAGTTCACCCCTCGGCTACTTATCGTAACTACTCCGTTTTATATTCTAACGTACGAAGTGTTCTTAACAAACGGGATGCATTATCTTCAATTTTTGATGACTGCGCCGCCGATGTTGTAGTGTTAACGGAAACCTGGCTTACCCCTAACATTGCAAGTGTAGAGCTGTTCGATTGTGAAAATAATTATACCATTTACAGATGTGATAGAGAAGAATCGCCAGGAGGTGGTGTACTTATAGCCGTAGCTGATTATATAGTTTCTAGCCATATAGTAATAGCATCACCTTTAGAATTTGTCTGTGTTTCCCTCCATGTCAACTATCAAAATGTCATATTTTGTGGCTGTTACCGCCCTCCGAGTGCGACGCCAGTGTTTTGCGAGCAACTGCATGATGCTTTGAATGATATTGTCAAAAGGCACCCGCATACACCTGTTTTTATTCTAGGCGATTTTAACTACCCGAAAATAAACTGGTCACTTCCTTCCTGTTCATTAGGCTCACTTTCAGCCGACAGTTTACAATTCGTGGAACTGTGCGAAGACTTTAACCTTACCCAACTCGTAACGCAACCAACAAGAATGGGCCCCAATTCATCAAATGTTCTTGATCTGATTCTCACCACTGTACCTGACCTTGTCCATTCTATTTCATATATTCCAGGCATAAGTGACCAATGTTTCGTGCACTTCAATCTAACAGGTTCTTTAAGGCGTCGGTCAAACAATTGGAAAACAATAAGAGACTACTCACGTGGCGATTATGAATCAATCAACAGTGAACTCGAATCGAATTTTGAGAGCTTTGCTAATGGCTTCTTTGATCGCAGCGTTCAACAAAACTAGAACTTGTTCAAAATGAAAGTTGAATCTTTAATCACGCGATACATTCCCACATACGTTATCAAGGGTCACCAACGCCCCCCTTGGCTCTCAACTGACTTAAAAAAATTGCGGAATAAAAAGAAACGGTTGTTCCGTCAGGCAAAGCAGACTAATTCGTTAGCCCGTTGGCACGTGTACAAATCTGTCCTTTCCGAATACAGAGCAGCTATCAAGGAAGCCGAACGCGTTTTTCTTAATAATACCCTTCCCTCCATTCTTGTAACCAACCCTTCTAAGTTTTGGAAAACTGTTAAACCTAGGGAAAAGAAAAACATTTCGCTTACGAACTCAGACGGGCAGCCAGTTCGCTGTGAAGAGTGTTGCATTGCATTAAATGATTTTTTTGTTACTTCTTTTTCAAGTTGTTCTGTTTCTGCGTTGCCGCAAATGCCTAGTCGTGATTTTTTACCCATGTATCCTGTTACCGTTGATGCCGTTGGAGTTCAAAATTTAATTCACAAGCTTAAGTTATCCTCTTCTTGTGGCGTAGATGAAATCAACTCAAAGTTTCTAAAAACACTGCATTGTATTCATCAATTTACTTGTCCTTAATCTTTTCGCAATCTATTCAGACCTCCACTTTGCCGCTTGACTGGAAAGTGGGGAAGGTGGTCCCTCTGCACAAATCTGGTAACACACAGTCTCCTCTCAATTACAGACCAATTTCCCTAACCAGTGTTCCTTGTAAAATGTTAGAACATATAATTTACTCCAACCTTGTCTCATTCCTAGAATCAAATTCTTTTTTCACTCCCTACCAGCACGGATTCCTAAAAAGTTACTCATGTGAAACCCAACTTCTTTATTTTACTAATGACATAGCATCGGCTTTAGATCGCGGCTCACTTGTGCATTGCATTTTTCTTGACTTTCAAAAAGCTTTCGATAAAGTACCTCACCAAAACTCCTCCAGAAAATTAGTGCCTTAAACATTGACCCGAACATTCTTAAATGGATTGAATGCTTTCTGACTAATCGCACTCAGTTTGTAACAACTAATGGCTATAACTCACCTCTTTCTAAAGTAACATCCGGCGTACCCCAAGGTTCCGTATTAGGCCCTTTACTTTTTCTTATATATATTAATGATCTCCCAGACAGCATTAACTCCGCTATAAGGTTATTTGCAGATGATTGTGTAATTTACCGCGAAATAAACAATGAATATGATAACCAATTTCTACAGTCAGACCTTGACACTGTCTCAACCTGGTGCAATAAATGGCTTATGACTCTCAACTCTAACAAATCTAAATGCATGTCAATAACCCGGCGATCTATTTCTCCCCCCTGTACCTACAGAATCAACGCCGTTCCCCTCCAGCATGTCTCTTCATATAAGTACCTCGGCGTTTACATTACCAACAATCTATCTTGGCACACGCATGTTTCCTACATCTGTAATAACGCTAACCGAACGCTAGGATACTTACGCCGCAACTTTTCTCGCGCTCCGCTGTCCCTCAAAATTCTATTATACCGATCACTAATTCGCCCAAAGCTTGAGTACGCGTCCGCTATATGGGATCCCGTGCAGCAAAATTTAATTAACGCGTTAGAATCTGTTCAGAACCGCTCAGTTTGGTTCATTTGTTCTAATTATTCCCGTACTGCTAGCATATCAGAAATGAAATCTAACCTTGACCTACCCAATTTAACTGTCCGGAGGAAACTGGCGCGACTGGATTTTTTTCATAAGATATTTTTTCACAATCCATCAATGAAGCGAGACCTGATTTCACAACCGTCTTACCACTCATCGCGCATTGATCATCAGCATAAGGTTGCCATTCCGTTTTGCCGCACCAAATTCTTTTCAGCAGCCTTCTTACCGAAAACAGCCGCCGATTGGAACAACCTTCCCTCTTCCGTTGTATCAATAACAGACCCTTTGTTATTCAAGACTGCAATTTCTGAGCAATGCTTGTAACTATACGCAGTTTCCATTATCTATCTTTGTGTTGTATGTGCTTGAATTCTTATACATTTTTAGTTGACTTATGTTGCCTTCCTGATTTGCGCATCTGAAACTTGTTTCTTTATTTTGTCTTTTTTTCTTGTGTGTTATATATGTTGTACCCACCCCCTCTGTAATGCCCTTCGGGCCCTGAGGGTATTCTAATAAATAAATAAATAAATAAATAGGTAGACAGACAGATAGATGGAAATAATAAAAAAGAGGATTTGACCCGGACCTGATTCGAACACGCAACCTTGTGATCTGGAGTCAGACGTGCTACCGTATTGCCACCGAGTACACTTAGTGTAGCCGTTCGCACACACGCGGTAGCATGTTTTGCTCGGCCTTCTGTCGATGAAGCGCAGGTAAAGAGACAAGTCTTTGTAGACAGACAAATAAGTAGATGTACAGATAGATGAAAATACTAAAAAGAGAATTTGACGCGAACGTGATTAGAACACGCAACCTTCTGATCTGGAGTCAGACGTGCTAAAGTTGCGCCACCGAGTCCGCTTAGGGTAGCCGTTCGCACACACGTGGTAGCATGTTTTGCACGGCCTTATGTCAATGAAGCGCAGGTAAAGGGACAAGTCATTTTAGACAGACAAATAAGTAGATAGACAGATAAATGAAAATAATAAAAAGAGAATTAGACCCGGACGTGACTCGAACATTTAACCTACTGATCTGGAGTCAGACGCGCTACCGTTGCACCTCCGAGTCCGCTCAGGGCAGCCGTTCGCACACACGTGGTAGCATGTTTTGCTCGGCCTTCTGTCGATGAAGCACAGGTAAAGAGACAAGTCATTGTAGACAGACAAATAAGTAGATAGACAGATAGATGAAAATAACAGAAGAGAGAACTTGACATCGACGTGATTCGAACACGCAACCTTCTGATCTGGAGTCAGACGTCCTACCGGGTCGCCACTGAGTTGACATAGTGTAGCCGTTCGCACACACGCAGTAGCATGTATTGCTCGGCCTTCTGTCGATGAAGCATACGTAAAGAGAGAAGTAATTGTAGACAGACAAATAAGTAGACAGATAGTTGAAAACAATAAGAAAGAGAACTTGACCCGAACGTGATTCGAACCCGCAACCTTCTGATCTGGAGTCAGACATGCTACCGTTGCGCCACGAGTCCGCTTAGGGTAGCCGTTCGCACACACGTGGTAGCATGTTTTTCGGCCTTCTGTCGATGAAGCACAGGTAAAGAGACAAGTCATTGTAGACAGACAAATAAGTAGATAGACAGAATGATGAAAATAAGAAAAAAGGAAATTTGATCCAGACGTGATTCAAGCTCGCAACTTTCTGATCTGTAGTCAGACATGCTATCATGTCGCCACCGAGTCCGTTTAGGGTGGCCGTTCGCACACACGTGGTAGCATGTTTTGCTCGGCCTTCTGTCGAGGAAGCACAGCTAAAGAGAAGAGTCATTGTAGACAGACAAATAAGAATATATACAGATAGATGAAAATAATAAAGAGAGACTTTTACCCGGACGTGATTCGAACATGCAACCTTCTGATCTGGACTCAGACGTGCTACCGTGTCGCCATCGAATCCGCTTAGGGTAGCCGTTCGCACACACGCGGTAGCATGATTAGCTCGGCCTTCTGTCGATGAAGCACAGGTAAAGAGACATGTCCTGGTAGACAGACAAATAGGTAGATAGACAGATGAAAATAATGAAAAAAAGAATTTGACCCGGACTTGATTCTAACACGCAACCTTCTGATCTGGAGTCAGACGTGCTACCGTGTCGCCACCGAGTCCACTTGGTGAAGCCATTCGTACACACGTGGTAGCATGTTTCGCTCGGCCTTCTGTCGATGAAGCACAGGTAAAGAGACAAGTCATCGTAGACAGACAAATAAAAAGTTAAACAGATGAAAATACTAAAAAGAGAATTTGACGCGGACGTGATTAGAAAACGCAACCTTCTGATCTGGAGTCAGACGTGCTAAAGCTGCGCCAACGAGTCCGCTTAGGGTACCCGTTCGCACACACGTGGTAGCATGTTTTGCACGGCCTTATGTCGATGAAGCACAGGTAAAGGGACAAGTCATTTTAGACAGACAAATAAGTAGACAGACAGATAGATGAAAATAATAAAAAGAGGATTTGACCCGGACGTGATTCGAACATTTAGCCTACTGATCTGGACTCAGACGCGCTACCGTTGCACCTCCGAGTCCGCTCAGGGCAGCCGTTCGCACACACGTGGTAGCATGTTTTGCTCGGCCTTCTGTCGACGAAGCACAGGTAAAGAGACAAGTCATTGTAGACAGACAAATATGTAGATAGACAGATAGATGAAAATAACAGAAGAGAGAACTTGACATCGACGTGATTCGAACACGCAACCTTCTGATCTGGAGTCAGACGTCCTACCGGGTCGCCACCGAGTTGACTTAGTGTAGCCATTCGGACACACGCAGTAGCATGTATTGCTCGGCCTTCTTCGATGAAGCATAGGTAAAGAGAGAAGTCATTGTAGACACACAAATAAGTTGACAGATAGTTGAAAACAATAAAAAAGAGAATTTGACCCCGACGTGATTCGAACACGCAACCTTCTGATCTGGAGTCAGACGCGCTACCGTTGCGCCACCGAGTCTGCTTAGGGTAGCCGTTCGCACACACGTGGTAGCATGTTTTTTCGGCCTTCTGTCGATGAAGCACAGGTAAAGAGACAAGTCATTGTAGACATACAGACAAGTATGTGGGCATGGAACTTCGGCAAAGATGTACACGCATCTGACACCCTTCTGTTATATTGTGCTGATCTGGACCGTCACTGCCTCATCTACCGGTCCTTTTCCCGGAGCCGCGTCTGCGCACCCGGTGGCGTTCCTGGACGCGCGCTTCAGCCAAGCCATGCGATCACCTGACTTTCCCGCTTGCCGGCCTTCCGGATTGCGCGTTCGTGAATGCCTGCCGGTGCTCGACCCCCCCCCCCCCAGCTGTCAGCTTCGACGGACGCATCAACTGGCAGCTGTATAAGGAACTGGATCTTCGGCCGCCCCTTTGGTAGGCATGGGACTTCGGCAAAGATGTGCACGCATCTGGCACCCTTCTGTTATGTTGTGCTGATCTCGACCGTCATTGCCTCATCTACCATTCCTTTTCCCGGAGCCGCGTCTGCGCACCCGGTAGCGTTCCTGGACACGCGCTTCAATCAAACCATGCGATCACCTGACTTTCCCGCTTGCCAGCCTTCCGGTTTGCGCGTTCGTGAATGCCTGCTGGTGCTCGACCCCCCACAGTTATCAGCATCGACGGATGCATCAACTGGCAGCTATATGAGGAGCTGGATCTTCGGCCGCCCCTTTAGTGGGCATGGAACTTCGGCAAAGATGTACACGCATCTGACACCCTTCTGTTATATTGTGCAGGTTAGTTCACCGGTTTCCCTCTATGCTTAAAAAACAAACAACGTTTGTTTGCTGATGCTTCCATGCCCACAAGTTTTGCTTATGTCCATTTGTGAGTGCGTTCATGTCGTTAGGCTTCTGGCTATGTCCGGCGATGTTGAGGAAAACCCGGGCCCGCCAAAAGAAGATACGGGGAAGCAATACAACGAGTTAATCTCGTTGATTAAGGGGCTGCACTCTAAGATAGACGCAAAACACGAAGAACTTATGGAATCCATTAACGAAGTTAGAGAAGCGCAAGTGTCTCTTGAACAAAAAGTGGCAGAATTAGACAACCGATTATGCGCAGTTGAGGAATGTGTCCGGGTCTCAGACAGCGAGCCGAATCGTCAACGGGTACCGGAGGTACTTTCGTTTAACAAGCGCCTTGACGAACTTGAAAATCGTTCTCGCCGAGAAAACTTGATTTTTTATGGAATAGAAGATTGCGATTCGGAAACGTGGGCGCAATCAGAAGAAAAAATTTGCCGAATCCTCAATGAAACTCTGAAGCTAAACTTGGGAAGTAGCGACGACCGCATATCCCGCGCGCACAGGCTAGGCAGATTCGTAGTTGGCAAATCTCGACCAGTGATCGTAAAATTTGCTTCTTTTAAGTTCCGAGAAAGCATACTGCAGTCTAGAAGTTTTTTCGCGAGTCTCATGTGTCAATCAGCGAGGATTTCTGCCGCGCAACAAGAAGCGCGCGCAAGAAGCTTTTTGAATTCGGCAGGGCAAGTGGCGAGAAGTATACCGTCAAGTATAATAAGCTTTACATCAACAAAAAGTGCTTTTTGTACTCTCCGGTGACCGACAGCGTTTGTGAGCCGCATACAAATGCGCAGAACTCATCAGAAACTTCGTCCTCCGCTACGCATGCCGACGAAGATACGCTCTTATCCTAACAAAGTTCACCCCTCGGCTACTTATCGTAACTACTCCGTTTTATATTCTAACGTACGAAGTGTTCTTAACAAACGGGATGCATTATCTTCAATTTTTGATGACTGCGCCGCCGATGTTGTAGTGTTAACGGAAACCTGGCTTACCCCTAACATTGCAAGTGTAGAGCTGTTCGATTGTGAAAATTATTATACCATTTACAGATGTGATAGAGAAGAATCGCCAGGAGGTGGTGTACTTATAGCCGTAGCTGATTATATAGTTTCTAGCCATATAGTAATAGCATCACCTTTAGAATTTGTCTGTGTTTCCCTCCATGTCAACTATCAAAATGTCATATTTTGTGGCTGTTACCGCCCTCCGAGTGCGACGCCAGTGTTTTGCGAGCAACTGCATGATGCTTTGAATGATATTGTCAAAAGGCACCCGCATACACCTGTTTTTATTCTAGGCGATTTTAACTACCCGAAAATAAACTGGTCACTTCCTTCCTGTTCATTAGGCTCACTTTCAGCCGACAGTTTACAATTCGTGGAACTGTGCGAAGACTTTAACCTTACCCAACTCGTAACGCAACCAACAAGAATGGGCCCCAATTCATCAAATGTTCTTGATCTGATTCTCACCACTGTACCTGACCTTGTCCATTCTATTTCATATATTCCAGGCATAAGTGACCAATGTTTCGTGCACTTCAATCTAACAGGTTCTTTAAGGCGTCGGTCAAACAATTGGAAAACAATAAGAGACTACTCACGTGGCGATTATGAATCAATCAACAGTGAACTCGAATCGAATTTTGAGAGCTTTGCTAATGGCTTCTTTGATCGCAGCGTTCAACAAAACTAGAACTTGTTCAAAATGAAAGTTGAATCTTTAATCACGCGATACATTCCCACATACGTTATCAAGGGTCACCAACGCCCCCCTTGGTTCTCAACTGACTTAAAAAAATTGCGGAATAAAAAGAAACGGTTGTTCCGTCAGGCAAAGCAGACTAATTCGTTAGCCCGTTGGCACGTGTACAAATCTGTCCTTTCCGAATACAGAGCAGCTATCAAGGAAGCCAAGCGCGTTTTTCTTAATAATACCCTTCCCTCCATTCTTGTAACCAACCCTTCTAAGTTTTGGAAAACTGTTAAACCTAGGGAAAAGAAAAACATTTCGCTTACGAACTCAGACGGGCAGCCAGTTCGCTGTGAAGAGTGTTGCATTGCATTAAATGATTTTTTTGTTACTTCTTTTTCAAGTTGTTCTGTTTCTGCGTTGCCGCAAATGCCTAGTCGTGATTTTTTACCCATGTATCCTGTTACCGTTGATGCCGTTGGAGTTCAAAATTTAATTCACAAGCTTAAGTTATCCTCTTCTTGTGGCGTAGATGAAATCAACTCAAAGTTTCTAAAAACACTGCATTGTATTCATCAATTTACTTGTCCTTAATCTTTTCGCAATCTATTCAGACCTCCACTTTGCCGCTTGACTGGAAAGTGGGGAAGGTGGTCCCTCTGCACAAATCTGGTAACACACAGTCTCCTCTCAATTACAGACCAATTTCCCTAACCAGTGTTCCTTGTAAAATGTTAGAACATATAATTTACTCCAACCTTGTCTCATTCCTAGAATCAAATTCTTTTTTCACTCCCTACCAGCACGGATTCCTAAAAAGTTACTCATGTGAAACCCAACTTCTTTATTTTACTAATGACATAGCATCGGCTTTAGATCGCGGCTCACTTGTGCATTGCATTTTTCTTGACTTTCAAAAAGCTTTCGATAAAGTACCTCACCAAAACTCCTCCAGAAAATTAGTGCCTTAAACATTGACCCGAACATTCTTAAATGGATTGAATGCTTTCTGACTAATCGCACTCAGTTTGTAACAACTAATGGCTATAACTCACCTCTTTCTAAAGTAACATCCGGCGTACCCCAAGGTTCCGTATTAGGCCCTTTACTTTTTCTTATATATATTAATGATCTCCCAGACAGCATTAACTCCGCTATAAGGTTATTTGCAGATGATTGTGTAATTTACCGCGAAATAAACAATGAATATGATAACCAATTTCTACAGTCAGACCTTGACACTGTCTCAACCTGGTGCAATAAATGGCTTATGACTCTCAACTCTAACAAATCTAAATGCATGTCAATAACCCGGCGATCTATTTCTCCCCCCTGTACCTACAGAATTAACGCCGTTCCCCTCCAGCATGTCTCTTCATATAAGTACCTCGGCGTTTACATTACCAACAATCTATCTTGGCACACGCATGTTACCTACATCTGTAATAACGCTAACCGAACGCTAGGATACTTACGCCGCAACTTTTCTCGCGCTCCGCTGTCCCTCAAAATTCTATTATACCGATCACTAATTCGCCCAAAGCTTGAGTACGCGTCCGCTATATGGGATCCCGTGCAGCAAAATTTAATTAACGCGTTAGAATCTGTTCAGAACCGCTCAGTTTGGTTCATTTGTTCTAATTATTCCCGTACTGCTAGCATATCAGAAATGAAATCTAACCTTGACCTACCCAATTTAACTGTCCGGAGGAAACTGGCGCGACTGGATTTTTTTCATAAGATATTTTTTCACAATCCATCAATGAAGCGAGACCTGATTTCACAACCGTCTTACCACTCATCGCGCATTGATCATCAGCATAAGGTTGCCATTCCGTTTTGCCGCACCAAATTCTTTTCAGCAGCCTTCTTACCGAAAACAGCCGCCGATTGGAACAACCTTCCCTCTTCCGTTGTATCAATAACAGACCCTTTGTTATTCAAGACTGCAATTTCTGAGCAATGCTTGTAACTATACGCAGTTTCCATTATCTATCTTTGTGTTGTATGTGCTTGAATTCTTATACATTTTTAGTTGACTTATGTTGCCTTCCTGATTTGCGCATCTGAAACTTGTTTCTTTATTTTGTCTTTTTTTCTTGTGTGTTATATATGTTGTACCCACCCCCTCTGTAATGCCCTTCGGGCCCTGAGGGTATTCTAATAAATAAATAAATAAATAAATAAGTAGACAGACAGATAGATGGAAATAATAAAAAAGAGGATTTGACCCGGACCTGATTCGAACATGCAACCTTGTGATCTGGAGTCAGACGTGCTACCGTATTGCCACCGAGTACACTTAGTGTAGCCGTTCGCACACACGCGGTAGCATGTTTTGCTCGGCCTTCTGTCGATGAAGCGCAGGTAAAGAGACAAGTCTTTGTAGACAGACAAATAAGTAGATACACAGATAGATGAAAATACTAAATAGAGAATTTGACGCGAACGTGATTAGAACACGCAACCTTCTGATCTGGAGTCAGACGTGCTAAAGTTGCGCCACCGAGTCCGCTTAGGGTAGCCGTTCGCACACACGTGGTAGCATGTTTTGCACGGCCTTATGTCAATGAAGCGCAGGTAAAGGGACAAGTCATTTTAGACAGACAAATAAGTAGATAGACAGATAAATGAAAATAATAAAAAGAGAATTAGACCCGGACGTGACTCGAACATTTAACCTACTGATCTGGAGTCAGACGCGCTACCGTTGCACCTCCGAGTCCGCTCAGGGCAGCCGTTCGCACACACGTGGTAGCATGTTTTGCTCGGCCTTCTGTCGATGAAGCACAGGTAAAGAGACAAGTCATTGTAGACAGACAAATAAGTAGACAGATAGTTGAAAACAATAAGAAAGAGAACTTGACCCGAACGTGATTCGAACCCGCAACCTTCTGATCTGGAGTCAGACATGCTACCGTTGCGCCACGAGTCCGCTTAGGGTAGCCGTTCGCACACACGTGGTAGCATGTTTTTCGGCCTTCTGTCGATGAAGCACAGGTAAAGAGACAAGTCATTGTAGACAGACAAATAAGTAGATAGACAGAATGATGAAAATAAGAAAAAAGGAAATTTGATCCAGACGTGATTCAAGCTCGCAACTTTCTGATCTGTAGTCAGACATGCTATCATGTCGCCACCGAGTCCGTTTAGGGTGGCCGTTCGCACACACGTGGTAGCATGTTTTGCTCGGCCTTCTGTCGAGGAAGCACAGCTAAAGAGAAGAGTCATTGTAGACAGACAAATAAGAATATATACAGATAGATGAAAATAATAAAGAGAGACTTTTACCCGGACGTGATTCGAACATGCAACCTTCTGATCTGGACTCAGACGTGCTACCGTGTCGCCACCGAGTCCGCTTAGGGTAGCCGTTCGCACACACGTGGTAGCATGTTTTGCACGGCCTTATGTCGATGAAGCGCAGGTAAAGGGACAAGTCATTTTAGACAGACAAATAAGTAGATAGACAGATAAATGAAAATAATAAAAAGAGAATTAGACCCGGACGTGATTCGAACATTTAACCTACTGATCTGGAGTCAGACGCGCTACCGTTGCACCTCCGAGTCCGCTCAGGGCAGCCGTTCGCACACACGTGGTAGCATGTTTTGCTCGGCCTTCTGTCGATGAAGCACAGGTCAAGAGAAAAGTCATTGTAGACAGACAAATAAGTAGATAGACAGATAGATGAAAATAACAGAAGAGAGAACTTGACATCGACGTGATTCGAACACGCAACCTTCTGATCTGGAGTCAGACGTCCTACCGGGTCGCCACTGAGTTGACTTAGTGTAGCCGTTCGCACACACGCAGTAGCATGTATTGCTCGGCCTTCTGTCGATAAAGCATACGTAAAGAGAGAAGTAATTGTAGACAGACAAATAAGTAGACAGATAGTTGACAACAATAAGAAAGAGAATTTGACCCCGACGTGATTCGAACACGCAACCTTCTGATCTGGAGTCAGACGTGCTACCGTTGCGCCACCGAGTCCGCTTAGGGGTAGCCGTTCGCACACACGTGGTAGCATGTTTTTTCGGCCTTCTGTCGATGAAGCACAGGTAAAGAGACAAGTCATTGTAGACAGACAAATAAGTAGATAGACAGAATGATGAAAATATGAAAAAAAGAAATTTGATTAAGATGTGATTCAAGCTCGGAACCTTCTGATCTCTAGTCAGACATGCTAACATGTCGCCACCGAGTCCGTTTAGGGTGGCCGTTCGCACACACGTGGTAGCATATTTTGCTCGGCCTTCTGTCGAGGAAGCACAGCTAAAGAGAAGAGTCAGTGTAGACAGACAAATAAGTAGATATACAGATAGATGAAACTAATAAAGAGAGACTTTTACCCGGACGTGATTCGAACACGCAACTTTCTGATCTGTAGTCAGACGTGCTATCGTGTCGCCATCGAATCCGCTTAGGGTAGCCGTTCGCACACACGCGGTAGCATGATTTGCTCGGCCTTCTGTCGATGAAGCACAGGTAAAGAGACATGTCATTGTAGACAGACAAATAAGTAGATAGACAGATGAAAATAATAAAAAGAGAGCTTGACCCGGACGTGATTCAAACTCGCAACCTTCTGATCTGGAGTCAGACGTGCTACCGTGTCGCCACCGCGTCCGTTTAGGGTAGCCGTTCGCACACACGTGGTAGCATAGAAGAAGAAGAAGAATAAGAAGAATAAGATTTATTTGATCTTGACAACTTCAAGAAAGGTACAGGAGCTAAAGGCGAACAACGCCTGACAGGGGCCCCGGTACCCGTAACATGTTACAACATCATATTACATGGCATAATAGTAGTTCATTGGCAGTAAACAAAAATATAAAAAAAAAATCGTTACACATTTGATATACAATGCGTTAGGAATACAAAGTCTTTCGCATTCGTACGTCCACATAGTTACTGTGCTATTTTTTTTTTTTTTTTAAATAGACAGAGGCATAAGATAACAAAAGGAGTATTGATATCAGCACACAATCAAGCTCAATCAAACGGATGGAATGCAATAGTATACATAGATACATACACATACATCCATATATATATACATATATATATATACATACATATATACATACACATATATATACACATACACACATATATACATACACACATATATATACATACACACACACATACACACACATATATACACACATATATAAACCTACATACACATATATACACACATATATATACACACATATACATACACATATATACACATATATATACACAGAAGGCCGAGCATGAATTGCTCGGCCTTCTGTCGATGAAGCACACATAAAGAGAAGAGTCATTGTAGACAGACAAATAAGTAGATAGACAGATAGATTAAAATAGTAAAAAAGAGAACTTGACCCGAACGTGATTCGAACCCGCAACCTTCTGATCTGGAGTCAGACATGCTACCGTTGCGCCACCGAGTCCGCTTAGGGTAGCCGTTCGCACACACGTGGTAGCATGTTTTTCGGCCTTCTGTCGATGAAGCACAGGTAAAGAGACAAGTCATTGTACACAGACAAATAAGTGGATAGACAGAATGATGAAAATAAGAAAAAAGGAAATTTGATCCAGACGTGATTCAAGCTCGCAACTTTCTGATCTGTTGTCAGACATGCTATCATGTCGCCACCGAGTCCGTTTAGGGTGGCCGTTCGCACACACGTGGTAGCATGTTTTGCACGGCCTTCTGTCGAGGAAGCACAGCTAAAGAGAAGAGTCATTGTAGACAGACAAATAAGAATATATACAGATAGATGAAAATAATAAAGAGAGACTTTTACCCCGAAGTGATTCGAACACGCAACCTTCTGATCTGGACTCAGACGTGCTACCGTGTCGCCATCGAATCCGCTTAGGGTAGCCGTTCGCACACGCGCGGTAGCATGATTAGCTCGGCCTTCTGTCAATGAAGCACAGGTAAAGAGACATGTCATGGTAGACAGACAAATAAGTAGATAGACAGATGAAAATAATAAAAAGAGAGCTTGACCCGGACGTGATTCGAACACGCAACCTTCCGATCTGGAGACAGATGTGCTACCGGGTTACCACCGAGTCCAATTAGTGTAGCCGTACGCACACACGCGGTAGCATGTTTTGCTCGGCCTTCTGTCGATGCAGCACTGGTAAAAAGACAAGTCATTGTAGACAGACAAATAAGCAGATAGACAGATGAAAATAATAAAAAGAGAATTTGACCCGGACGCGATTCGAACACGCAACCTTCTGATCTGGAGTCGGACGTGCTAACAGTTCGCCACCGAGTCCATTTAGGGTAGCCGTTCACACACACGTGGTAGCATGTTTTGCTTGGCCTTGTATCGATGAAGCACAGGTAAAGAGACAAGTCGTTGTAGACAGACAAATAGGTAGATAGACAGATAGATGAAAATAATAAAAAGAGAACCTAACACGGACGTGATTCGAACACGCAACCCTCTGATCTGGAGTCAGACGTGCTACCGTGTCGCCACCGAGTCTACTTTGTGTAGCCGTTCGCACACACGCGGTAGCATGTTTTGCTCGGCCTTCTCTCGATGCAGCACAGGTAAAGAGACAAGTCATTGTAGACAGACAAATAAGTAGATAGACAGATGAAAATAATAAGAAAGAGAATTTGACCCGGACGCGATACGAACACGCAACCTTCTGATCTGGAGTCGGACGCGCTAACAGTTCGCCACCGAGTCCACTTAGGGTAGCCGTTCGTACACAAGCGGTGGCATATTTCGCTCGGCCTTCTGTCGATGAAGCACAGGTAAAGAGACAAGTCATCGTAGACAGACAAATAAATAGTTAAACAGATGAAAATAATAAAAAAGAGAATTTGACCCGGACGTGATTCGAACACGCAACCTTCTGATCTGGAGTCAGACGTGCTATCGTGTCGCCATCGAATCCGCTTAGGGTAGCCGTTCGCACACACGCGGTAGCATGATTTGCTCGGCCTTCTGTCGATGAAGCACAGGTAAAGAGACAAGTCTTTGTAGACAGACAAATAAGTAGATACAGAGATAGATAAAAATAATAAATAAGCGAGTTTGACCCGGACGTGATTCAAACTCGCAACCTTCTGATCTGGAGTCAGACGTGCTACCGTGTCGCCACCGCGTCCGTTTAGGGTAGCTGTTCGCACACACGTGGTAGCATGAATTGCTCGGCCTTCTGTCGATGAAGCACACATAAAGAGAAGAGTCATTGTAGACAGACAAATAAGTAGATATATAGATAGATGAAAATAATAAAGAGAGACTTTTACCCGGACGTGATTCGAACACGCAACCTTCTGATCTGGAGTCAGACGTGCTACCCTGTTGCCACCGAGTCCGTTAGGTAACCATTCGCACACACGTGGTAGCATGTTTTGCTCGGCGTTCTGTCGATGAAGCACAGGTGAAGAGACAAGTCATTGTAGACATACAGATAAGTAGATAGACAGATAGATGAAAATAATAAAAAAGAGGATTTGACCCGGACGTGATTCGAACACGCCACCTTGTGATCTGGAGTGAGACGTGCTACCGTATCGCCACCCAGTACACTTAGTGTAGCCGTTCCCACACACGCGGTAGCATGTTTTGCTTGGCCTTCTCTCGATGAAGCACAGGTAAAGAGACAAGTCATCGTAGACAGATAAATAAGTCAATAGACAGATGAAAATAATAATAAAAAAAGAATTTTACCAGGATTTGATTCGAACACGCAACCTTCTGATCTGGAGTCAGACGTGCTAAAGTTGCGCCACTGAGTCCGCTTAGAGTAACCGTTCGCACACACGCGGTAGCATGTTTTGCTCGGCCTTCTGTCGATGAAGCACAGGTAAAGGGACAAGTCATTGCAGACAGAGAAATAAGTAGATAGACAGATAGATGAAAATACTAAAGAGAGAGTTTGACGCGGACGGGATTAGAACACGCAACCTTCTGATCTGGAGTCAGACGTGCTAAAGTTGCGCCACCGAGTCCGCTTAGTGTATCTGTTCGCCCGCACGTGGTAGAATGATTTGCACGGCCTTATGTCGATGAAGCACAGGTAAAGGGACAAGTGATTTCAGACAGACAAATAAGTAGATAGACAGATAGATGAAAATAACAAAAGAGAGAACTTCACATCGACGTGATTCGAACCCGCAACCTTCTGATCTGGAGTCAGACGTCCTACTGGGTCGCCACCGTGTTGACTTAGTTTAGCCGTTCGCACACACGCAGTAGCATATATTGCTTGGCCTTCTGTCGATGAAGCATAAGAGAGAAGTCATTGTAGACAGACAAATAGGTAGAAAGATAGTTGAAAACAATAAGAAAGAGAATTTGACCCCGACGTGATTCGAACACGCAACCTTCTGATCTGGAGTCAGACGCGCTACCATTGAGCCACCGAGTCCGCTTAGGGTAGCCATTCGCACACAAGTGGTAGCATGTTTTTTCGGCCTTCTGTCGATGAAGTACAGGTAAAGAGACAAGTCATTGTAGACAGACAAATAAGTAGATAGACAGAATGATGAAAATAAGAAAAAAGGAAATTTGATCCAGACGTGATTCAAGCTCGCAACCTTCTGATCTGTAGTCAGACATGCTAACATGTCGTTACCGAGTCCGTTTAGGGTGGCCGTTCGCACACACGTGGTAGCATGTTTTGCTCGGCCTTCTGTCGAGGAAGCACAGCTAAAGAGAAGAGTCATTGTAGACAGACAAATAAGTAGATATACAGATAGATGAAAATAATAAAGAGACTTTTACCCGGACGTGATTCTAACACGCAACCTTCTGATCTGGAGTCAGACGTGCTACCGTGTCGCCATCGAATCCGCTTTGGGTTGCCGTTCGCACACACGCGGTAGCATGATTTGCTCGGTTTTCTGTCGATGAAGCACAGGCAAAAAGACATGTCAAGTAGACAGACAAATAAGTAGATAGACAGATGAAAATAATAAAAAGAGAATTTAACCCGGACGCGATTCGAACACGCAACCTTCTGATCTGGAGTCGGACGTGCTAACAGTTCGCCACCGAGTCCACTTAGCGTAGCCGTACGCACACACGCGGTAGCATGTTTTGCTCGGCCTTCTGTCGATGCAGCACTGGTAAAGAGACAAGTCATTGTAGACAGACAAATAAGTAGATAGACAGATGAAAATAATAAAAAGAGAATTTAACCCGGACGCGATTCGAACACGCAACCTTCTGATCTGGAGTCGGACGTGCTAACAGTTCGCCACCGAGTCCATTTAGGGTAGCCGTTCACACACACATGGTAGCATGTTTTGCTCAGCCCTCTATTGATGCAGCACAGGTAAAGAAACAAGTCGTTGTAGACAGACAAAGAGGTAGATAGACAGATGAAAATAACAAAAACAAGAACTTAACATGGACGTGATTCGAACACGCCACCCTCTGATCCGTAGTAAGACGCGCTACCGTGTCGCCACCGAATCCACTTAGCGTAGCCGTTCGCACACACGCGGTAGCTTGTTTTGCTCGGCCTTCTGTCGATGAAGCACAGGTAACGAGACAAGTCATTGTACACAGACAAATAAGTAGATACACAAATAGATGAAAATAAGAAAAAAGAGAATTTGACCCGGACGTGATTCGAACACGCAACCTTCTGATCTGGAGACAGACGTGCTACCGTGTCGCCACCGAGTCCACTTAGTGAAGCCGTTCGTACACACGCGGTAGCATGTTTCGCTCGGCCTTCTGTCGATGAAGCACAGGTAAAGAGACAAGTCATCGTAGACAGACAAATAAAAAATAAACAGATGAAAATAATAAAAAAGAGAATTTGACCCGGACGTGATTCGAACACGCAACCTTCTGATCTGGAGTCAGACGTGCTACCCTGTCGCCACCGAGTCCGTTAGGTAACCATTCGCACACACGTGGTAGCATGTTTTGCTCGGCCTTCTGTCGATGAAGCACAGGTAAAGAGACAAGTCATTGTAGACATACAGATAAGTAGATAGACAGATAGATGAAAATAATAAAAAAGAGGATTTGACCCGGACGTGATTCGAACACGCAACCTTGTGATCTGGAGTGAGACGTGCTACCGTATTGCCACCCAGTACACTTAGTGTAGCCGTTCGCACACACGCGGTAGCATGTTTTGCTCGGCCTTCTGTCGATGAAGCACAGGTAAAGGGACAAGTCATTGCAGATAGACAAATAAGTAGATAGACAGATAGATGAAAATACTAAAAAGAGAATTTGACGCGGACGTGATTAGAACACGCAACCTTCTGATCTGGAGTCAGACGTGCTAAAGTTGCGCCACCGAGTCCGCTTAGGGTAGCCGTTCGCACACACGTGGTAGCATGTTTTGCACGGCCTTATGTCGATGAAGCTCAGGTAAAGGGACAAGCCATTTTAGAAAGACAAATAGGTAGATAGAAAGATAAATGAAAATAATAAAAAGAGAATTTGACCCGGACATGATTCGAACATTTAACCTACTGATCTTGAGTCAGACGCGCTACCGTTGCACCTCCGAGTCCGCTCAGGGCAGCCATTCGCACACACGTGGTAGCATGTTTTGCTCGGCCTTCTGTCGATGAAGCACAGGTAAAGAGACAAGTCATTGCAGACAGACAACTAAGTTGATAGACAGATAGATGAAAATAACAGAAGAGAGAACTTGACATCGACGTGATTCGAACACGCAACCTTCTGATCTGGAGTCAGACGTCCTACCGGGTCGCCACTGAGTTGACTTAGTGTAGCCGTTCGCACACACGCAGTAGCATGTATTGCTCGGCCTTCGGTCGATGAAGCATACGTAAAGAAAGAAGTCATTGTAGACAGACAAATAAGCAGACAGATAGTTGAAAACAATAAGAAAGAGAATTTGACCCCGACGTGATTCGAAAACGCAACCTTCTGATCTGGAATCAGACGTGCTACCGTTGCGCCACCGAGTCCGCTTAGGGTAGCCGTTCGCACACACGTGGTAGCATGTTTTTTCGGCCTTCTGTCGATGAAGCACAGGTAAAGAGACAAGTCATTGTAGACAGACAAATAAGCAGATAGACAGAATGATGAAAATATGAAAAAAGGAAATTTGATCCAGATGTGATTCAAGCTCGCAACCTTCTGATCTGGAGTCAGACGTCCTACCGGGTCGCCACTGAGTTGACTTAGTGTAGCCGTTCGCACACACGTAGTAGCATGTATTGCTCGGCCTTCTGTCGATGAAGCATACGTAAAGAAAGAAGTCATTGTAGACAGACAAATAAGCAGACAAATAGTTGAAAACAATAAGAAAGAGAATTTGACCCCGACGTGATTCGAACACGCAACCTTCTGATCTGGAATCAGACATGCTAACATGTCGCCACCGAGTCCGTTTAGGGTGGCCGTTCGCACACACGTGGTAGCATGTTTTGCTCGGCCTTCTGTCGAGGAAGCACAGCTAAAGAGAAGAGTCATTGTAGACAGACAAATAAGTAGATATACAGATAGATGAAAATAATAAAGAGAGACTTCTACCCGGACGTGATTCGAACACGCAACCTTCTGATCTGGAGTCAGACGTGCTATCGTGTCGCCATCGAATCCGCTTAGGGTAGCCGTTCGCACACACGCGGTAGCATGATTTGCTCGGCCTTCTGTCGATGAAGCGCAGGTAAAGAAACAAGTCTTTGTAGACAGACAAATAAGTAGATACACAGATAAATGAAAATAATAAATGAGCGAATTTGACCCGGACGTGATTCAAACTCGCAACCTTCTGATCTGGAGTCAGACGTGCTACCGTGTCGCCACCGCGTCCGTTTAGGGTAGCCGTTCGCACACACGTGGTAGCATGATTTGCTCGGCCTTCTGTCGATGAAGCACACATAAAGAGAAGAGTCATTGTAGACAGACAAATAAGTAGATAGACAGATAGATGAAAATTGTAAAAAAGAGAACTTGACCCGAACGTGATTCGAACCCGCAACCTTCTGATCTGGAGTCAGACGTGCTACTGCGTCACCACCGAGTCCACTTTGTGTAGCCGTTCGCACACACGCGGTAGCATGTTTTGCTCGGCCTTCTGTCGATGCAGCACAGGTAAAGAGACAAGTCATTGTAGACAGACAAATAAGTAGATAGACAGATGAAAATAATAAGAAAGAGAATTTGACCCGGACGCGATTCGAACACGCAACCTTCTGATCTGGAGTCGGACGTGCCAACAGTTCGCCACCGAGTCCATTTAGGGTAGCCGTTCACACACACGTGGTAGCATGTTTTGCTTGGCCTTCTATCGATGAAGCACAGGTAAAGAGACAAGTCGTTGTAGACAGACAATTAAGTAGATAGACAGATAGATGAAAATAATAAAAAAGAGAATCTGACACGGACGTGATTCGAACACGCAACCCTCTGATCTGGAGTCAGACGTGCTACCGTGTCGCCACCGAGTCCACTTTGTGTAGCCGTTCGCTCACACGCGGTAGCATGTTTTGCTCGGCCTTCTGTCGATGCAGCACAGGTAAAGAGACAAGTCATTGTAGACAGACAAATAGGTAGATAGACAGATGAAAATAATAAGAAAGAAAATATGACCCGGACGCGATACGAACACGCAACCTTCTGATCTGGAGTCGGACGCGCTAACAGTTCACCACCGAGTCCACTTAGGGTAGCCGTTCGCACACACGTGGTAGCATGTTTTGCTCGGCCTTCTATCGATGAAGCACAGGTAAAGAAACAAGTCGTTGTAGACAGACAAATAAGTAGATAGAGAGACAGATGAAAATAACAAAAACAAGAACTTAACACGGACGTGATTTGAACACGCAACCCTTTGATCCGTAGTAAGACGCGCTACCGTGTCGCCACCGAATCCACTTAGCGAAGCGGTTCGCACACACGCGGTAGCTTGTTTTGCTCGGCCTTCTGTCGATGAAGCACAGGTAACGAGACAAGTCATTGTACACAGACAAATAAGTAGATAGACAAATAGATGAAAATAAGAAAAAAGAGAATTTGACCCGGACGTGATTCGAACACGCAACCTTCTGATCTGGAGTCAGACGTGCTACCGTGTCGCCACCGAACCCGTTAGGTAACCATTCGCACACACGTGGTAGCATGTTTTGCTCGGCCTTCTGTCGATGAAGCACAGGTAAAGAGACAAGTCATTGTACACATACAGATAAGTCGATAGACAGATAGATGAAAATAATAAAAAAGAGGATTTGACCACGACCTGATTCGAACACGCAACGTTGTGATATGGAGTCAGACGTGCTACCGTATCGCCACCGAGTACACTTAGTTTAGCCGTTCGTACACACGCGGTAGTATGTTTCGCTCGGCCTTCTGTCGATGAAGCACAGGTAAAGAGACAAGTCATCGTAGACAGACAAATAAATAGGTAAACAGATGAAAATAATAAAAAGAGAATTTGAACCGGACGTGATAATACGTGATAATATAATAAACTGGTGTAATATTTGGCTAATGACTCTCAACCCCACTAAATGCAAACTCTTGTCCTTCTCTCGTCGTCACAATCCCTCTCGCTTTCAGTATTCTATTTCTAAATCATGTATCGAATTAGTAGAATCGTATAAATATCTAGGAGTCACCCTTTGTTCTAATTTATCATGGCGCGCCCATATTACAAACATCATTTCAGCATCGAACAAAACACTGGGTTTTCTTAAACGCCACCTTCGCCTTTCCCCACCACATGTTAGATTACTCACGTATAAATCGCTTATAAGACCAAAATTAGAATACGCATCTGCCATCTGGAGCCCCCATCAAGCATACCTAATCACTGCCTTGGAAGGTGTTCAAAATCGGGCCACCCGTTTCATCCATTCCTCATATTCATATGACATCAGCATTTCACCATTGAAACATGAATCTGGCCTATCACTCCTTTCTTATCGTCGCCGCATTGCTAGCCTAACCCTTTATCATAAGTTTTTTTATTCTTCACTCAATCAAGCTCCTTATATAACAGCCGCCTCACGCATTTCCCACCGCACCAGTCATTCACTTCAAGTTGCCCGCCCGCCATCACGCACCACTACGTTTGCTGCTTCGTTTTTCCTCAGTGCAGCTTCAGACTGGAACGGCCTGCCCTACGACATTGTCACAATTGCCTCATCATCTACCTTCCTGGAACGCCTCACCGATCATCTGCCATGTTAATTCAATTTTAACTGTTTGTTTGCAATGTTAATTGAATCTCCGCTGTTTTGAATTGTAATCCCACCCCTTATGTAACACCCCCTGAATGGGGGCCTTTAAGGAAATAAAACTGAACTGAACTGAACTGATTCGAACACGCAACCTTCTGATCTGGAGTCAGACGTGCTACCGTGTCGCCACCGAGCCTGTTAGGTAACCATTCGCACACACGTGGTAGCATGTTTTGCTCGGCCTTCTGTCGATGAAGCACAGGTAAAGAGACAAGTCATTGTAGACAGACAAATAGGTGGATAGACAGATGAAAATAATAAAAAAAAGAATTTGACCCAGACTTGATTCGAACACGCAACCTTCTGATCTGGAGTCAGACGTGCTAAAGTTGCGCCACTGAGTCCGCTTAGAGTAATTGTTCGCACACACGCTGTAGCATGTTTTGCTCGGCCTTCTGTCGATGAAGCACAGGTAAAGGGACAAGTCATTGCAGATAGACAAATAAGTAGATAGACAGATAGATGAAAATACTGAAAAGACAATTTGACGCGGACTTCATTCGAACACGCAACCTTCCGATCTGGAGTCAGACGTGCTAAAGTAGCGCCACTGAGTCCGCTTAGAGTAACCGTTCGCACACACGCTGTAGCATGTTTTGCTCGGCCTTCTTTCGATGAAGCACAGGTAAAGAGACAAGTCATTGCAGACAGAGAAATAAGTAGATAGACAGATAGATGAAAATACTAAAGAGAGAGTTTGACGCGGACGTGATTAGAACACGCAACCTTCTGATCTGGAATCAGACGTGCTAAAGTTGCGCCACCGAGTCCGCTTAGGGTAGCCGTTCGCACACACGTGGTAGCATGTTTTGCACGGCCTTATGTCGATGAAGCACAGGTAAAGGGACAAGTCATTTTAGAGAGACAAATAAGTAGATAGACAGATAGATGAAAATAACAAAAGAGAGAACTTCACATCGACGTGATTCGAGCACGCAACTTTCTGATCTGGAGTCAGACGTCCTACCGGGTCGCCACCGAGTTGACTTAGTGTAGCCGTTCGCACACGCGCAGTAGCATGTATTGCTCGGCGTTCTGTCGCTGAAGCATAGGTAAAGAGACATGTCATTGTAGAGAGACAAATAAGTAGATAGACAGATGAAAATAATAAAAAGAGAACTTGACCCGGACGTGATTCGAACACGCAACCTTCTGATCTGGAGTCAGACGTGCTACCGGGTTGCCACCGAGTCCACTCAGTGTAGCCGTATGCACACACGCGGTAGCAGCATGTTTTGCTCGGCCTTCTGTCGATGAAGCACAGGTAAAGAGACAAGTCTTTGTAGACAGACAAATACGTAGATACACAGATAGATTAAAATAATAAATAAGCGAATTTGACCCGGACGTGATTCAAACTCGCAACCTTCTGATCTGGAGTCAGACGTGCTACCGTGTCGCCACCGCGTCCGTTTAGGGTAGCCGTTCGCACACACGTGGTAGCATGATTTGTTCGGCCTTCTGTCGATGAAGCACAGGTAAAAAGACAAGTCATTGTAGACAGACAAAAAGGTAGATAAACATATGAAAATAATAAAAAGAGATTTTTACCCGGACGTGATTCGAACACGCAACCTTTTATCTGGAGTCAGACGTGCTATTGTGTCGCCATCGAATCCGCTTAGGGTAGCCGTTCGCACACACGTGGTAGCATGATTTGCTCGGCCTTCTGTCGATGAAGCACAGGTAAAAAGACAAGTCTTTGTAGACAGACAAATAAGTAGATACACAGATAGATGAAAATAATAAATAAGGGAATTTGACCCGGACGTGATTCAAACTCGCAACCTTCTGATCTGGAGTCAGACATGCTACCGTGTCGCCACCGCGTCCGTTTAGGGTAGCCGTTCGCACACACGTGGTAGCATGATTTGCTCGGCCTTCTGTCGATGAAGCACACGTAAAGAGAAGAGTCATTGTAGACAGACAAATAAGTAGATAGACAGATAGATGAAAATAGTAAAAAAGAGAACTTGACCCGAACGTGATTCGAACACGCAACCCTCTGATCTGGAGTCAGACGTGCTACCGTGTCGCCAACGAGTCCACTTTGTGTAGCCGTTCGCTCACACGCGGTAGCATGTTTTGCTCGGCCTTCTGTCGATGCACCACAGGTAAAGAGACAAGTCATTGTAGACAGACAAATAGGTAGATAGACAGATGAAAATAATAAGAAAGAAAATATGACCCGGACGCGATACGAACACGCAACCTTCTGATCTGGAGTCGGACGCGCTAACAGTTCACCACCGAGTCCACTTAGGGTAGCCGTTCGCACACACGTGGTAGCATGTTTTGCTCGGCCTTCTATCGATGAAGCACAGGTAAAGAAACAAGTCGTTGCAGATAGACAAATAAGTAGATAGACAGATAGATGAAAATACTAAAAAGAGAATTTGACGCGGAGGTGATTAGAACACGCAACTTCCTGATCTGGAGTCAGACGCGCTACCATTGCACCTCCGAGTCCGCTCAGGGCAGCCGTTCGCACCCACGTGGTAGCATGTTTTGCTCGGCCTTCTTTCGATGAAGCATAGGTAAAGAGAGAAGTCATTGTAGACAGACAGATAAGTAGACAGATAGTTGAAAACAATAAAAAAGAGAATTTGACCCCGACGTGATTCGAACACGCAACCTTCTGATCTGGAGTCAGACTTCCTACCGGGTCGCCACTGAGTTGACTTAGTGTAGCCGTTCGCACACACGCAGTAGCATGTATTGCTCGGCCTTCTGTCGATGAAGCATAGCTAAAGAGAGAAGTCATTGTAGACAGACAAATAAGTAGACAGATAGTTGAAAACAATAAAAAAGAGAATTTGACCCCGACTTGATTCGAACACGCAACCTTCTGATCTGGAGTCAGACGCGCTACCAATGCGCCACCGAGTCCGCTTAGGGTAGCCGTGCGCACACACGTGGTAGCATGTTTTTTCGGCCTTCTGTCGATGAAGCACAGGTAAAGAGACAAGTCATTGTAGACATACAGATACGTAGATAGACAGATAGATGGAAATAATAAAAAAGAGGATTTGACCCGGACCTGATTCGAACACGCAACCTTGTGATCTGGAGTCAGACGGGCTACCATTTTGCCAACGAGTACACTTAGTGTAGCCGTTCGCACACACGCGGTAGCATGTTTGGCTCGGCCTTCTGTGGATGAAGCACAAGTAAAGAGACAAGTCATTGTAGACAGACAAATAAGTGGATAGACAGATGAAAATAATAAAAAAAAAGAATTTGACCCGGACTTGATTCGAACACGCAACCTTCTGACCTGGAGTTAGACGTGTTAAAGTTGCGCCACTGAGTCCGCTTAGTCTAGCCGTACGCACACTCGCGGTAGCATGTTTTGCTCGGCCTTCTGTCGATGAAGCACGGGTAAAGAGACAAGTCTTTGTAGACAAATAAGTAGATAGACAGATAGATGAAAATAATAAAAAAGCGAATTTGACCCGGACGTGATTCAAATACGCAACCTTCTGATCTGGAGTCAGACGTGCTACCGTGGCGCCACCGTGTCCGTTTAGGGTAGCCGTTCGCACACACGTGGTAGCATGATTTGCTCGGCCTTTTGTCCATGAAGCACACCTAAAGAGAAGAGTCATTGTAGACAGACAAGTAAGTAGATAGACAGATAGATGAAAATAGTAAAAAATAGAACTTGACCCGAACGTGATTCGAACCCGCAACCTTCTGATCAGGAGTCAGACGTGCTACTGTGTCGCCACCGAGTCCACTTTGTGTAGCCGTTCGCGCACACGCGGTAGCATGTTTTGCTCGGCCTTCTGTCGATGCAGCACAGGTAAAGAGACAAGTCATATTAGACAGACAAATAAGTAGATAGACAGATGAAAATAACAAAAACGAGAACTTAACACGGACGTGATTCGAACACGCAACCTTCTGATCTGGAGTCAGACGTGCTACCGTGTCGCCACCGAGTCCACTTGGTGAAGCCATTCGTACACACGTGGGAGCATGTTTCACTCGGCCTTCTGTCGATGAAGCACAGGTAAAGAGACAAGTCATCGTAGACAGACAAATAAAAAGTTAAACAGATGAAAATACTAAAAAGAGAATTTGACGCGGACGTGATTAGAAAACGCAACCTTCTGATCTGGAGTCAGACGTGCTAAAGCTGCGCCAACGAGTCCGCTTAGGGTACCCGTTCGCACACACGTGGTAGCATGTTTTGCACGGCCTTATGTCGATGAAGCACAGGTAAAGGGACAAGTCATTTTAGACAGACAAATAAGTAGACAGACAGATAGATGAAAATAATAAAAAGAGGATTTGACCCGGACGTGATTCGAACATTTAGCCTACTGATCTGGACTCAGACGCGCTACCGTTGCACCTCCGAGTCCGCTCAGGGCAGCCGTTCGCACACACGTGGTAGCATGTTTTGCTCGGCCTTCTGTCGACGAAGCACAGGTAAAGAGACAAGTCATTGTAGACAAACAAATATGTAGATAGACAGATAGATGAAAATAACAGAAGAGAGAACTTGACATCGACGTGATTCGAACACGCAACCTTCTGATCTGGAGTCAGACGTCCTACCGGGTCGCCACCGAGTTGACTTAGTGTAGCCATTCGCACACACGCAGTAGCATGTATTGCTCGGCCTTCTTCGATGAAGCATAGGTAAAGAGAGATGTCATTGTAGACACACAAATAAGTAGACAGATAGTTGAAAACAATAAAAAAGAGAATTTGACCCCGACGTGATTCGAACACGCAACCTTCTGATCTGGAGTCAGACGCGCTACCGTTGCGCCACCGAGTCTGCTTAGGGTAGCCGTTCGCACACACGTGGTAGCATGTTTTTTCGGCCTTCTGTCGATGAAGCACAGGTAAAGAGACAAGTCATTGTAGACATACAGACAAGTATGTGGGCATGGAACTTCGGCAAAGATGTACACGCATCTGACACCCTTCTGTTATATTGTGCTGATCTGGACCGTCACTGCCTCATCTACCGGTCCTTTTCCCGGAGCCGCGTCTGCGCACCCGGTGGCGTTCCTGGACGCGCGCTTCAGCCAAGCCATGCGATCACCTGACTTTCCCGCTTGCCGGCCTTCCGGATTGCGCGTTCGTGAATGCCTGCCGGTGCTCGACCCCCCACAGCTGTCAGCTTCGACGGACGCATCAACTGGCAGCTGTATAAGGAACTGGATCTTCGGCCGCCCCTTTGGTAGGCATGGGACTTCGGCAAAGATGTGCACGCATCTGGCACCCTTCTGTTATGTTGTGCTGATCTCGACCGTCATTGCATCATCTACCATTCCTTTTCCCGGAGCCGCGTCTGCGCACCCGGTAGCGTTCCTGGACACGCGCTTCAATCAAACCATGCGATCACCTGACTTTCCCGCTTGCCAGCCTTCCGGTTTGCGCGTTCGTGAATGCCTGCTGGTGCTCGACCCCCCACAGTTATCAGCATCGACGGATGCATCAACTGGCAGCTATATAAGGAGCTGGATCTTCGGCCGCCCCTTTAGTGGGCATGGAACTTCGGCAAAGATGTACACGCATCTGACACCCTTCTGTTATATTGTGCAGGTTAGTTCACCAGTTTCCCTCTATGCTAAAAAACAAACAACGTTTGTTTGCTGATGCTTCCATGCCCACAAGTTTTGCTTATGTCCATTTGTGAGTGCGTTCATGTCGTTAGGCTTCTGGCTATGTCCGGCGATGTTGAGGAAAACCCGGGCCCGCCAAAAGAAGATACGGGGAAGCAATACAACGAGTTAATCTCGTTGATTAAGGGGCTGCACTCTAAGATAGACGCAAAACACGAAGAACTTATGGAATCCACTAACGAAGTTAGAGAAGCGCAAGTGTCTCTTGAACAAAAAGTGGCAGAATTAGACAACCGATTATGCGCAGTTGAGGAATGTGTCCGGGTCTCAGACAGCGAGCCGAATCGTCAACGGGTACCGGAGGTACTTTCGTTTAACAAGCGCCTTGACGAACTTGAAAATCGTTCTCGCCGAGAAAACTTGATTTTTTATGGAATAGAAGATTTCGATTCGGAAACGTGGGCGCAATCAGAAGAAAAAATTTGCCAAATCCTCAATGAAACTCTGAAGCTAAACTTGGGAAGTAGCGACGACCGCATATCCCGCGTGCACAGGCTAGGCAGATTCGTAGTTGGCAAATCTCGACCAGTGATCGTAAAATTTGCTTCTTTTAAGTTCCGAGAAAGCATACTGCAGTCTAGAAGTAATTTTCGCGAGTCTCATGTGTCAATCAGCGAGGATTTCTGCCGCGCAACTAGAAGCGCGCGCAAGAAGCTTTTTGAATTCGGCAGGGCAAGTGGCGAGAAGTATACCGTCAAGTATAATAAGCTTTACATCAACAAAAAGTGCTTTTTGTACTCTCCGGTGACCGACAGCGTTTGTGAGCCGCATACAAATGCGCAGAACTCATCAGAAACTTCGTCCTCCGCTACGCATGCCGACGAAGATACGCTCTTATCCTAACAAAGTTCACCCCTCGGCTACTTATCGTAACTACTCCGTTTTATATTCTAACGTACGAAGTGTTCTTAACAAACGGGATGCATTATCTTCAATTTTTGATGACTGCGCCGCCGATGTTGTAGTGTTAACGGAAACCTGGCTTACCCCTAACATTGCAAGTGTAGAGCTGTTCGATTGTGAAAATAATTATACCATTTACAGATGTGATAGAGAAGAATCGCCAGGAGGTGGTGTACTTATAGCCGTAGCTGATTATATAGTTTCTAGCCATATAGTAATAGCATCACCTTTAGAATTTGTCTGTGTTTCCCTCCATGTCAACTATCAAAATGTCATATTTTGTGGCTGTTACCGCCCTCCGAGTGCGACGCCAGTGTTTTGCGAGCAACTGCATGATGCTTTGAATGATATTGTCAAAAGGCACCCGCATACACCTGTTTTTATTCTAGGCGATTTTAACTACCCGAAAATAAACTGGTCACTTCCTTCCTGTTCATTAAGCTCACTTTCAGCCGACAGTTTACAATTCGTGGAACTGTGCGAAGACTTTAACCTTACCCAACTCGTAACGCAACCAACAAGAATGGGCCCCAATTCATCAAATGTTCTTGATCTGATTCTCACCACTGTACCTGACCTTGTCCATTCTATTTCATATATTCCAGGCATAAGTGACCATTGTTTCGTGCACTTCAATCTAACAGGTTCTTTAAGGCGTCGGTCAAACAATTGGAAAACAATAAGAGACTACTCACGTGGCGATTATGAATCAATCAACAGTGAACTCGAATCGAATTTTGAGAGCTTTGCTAATGGCTTCTTTGATCGCAGCGTTCAACAAAACTGGAACTTGTTCAAAATGAAAGTTGAATCTTTAATCACGCGATACATTCCCACATACGTTATCAAGGGTCGCCAACGCCCCCCTTGGTTCTCAACTGACTTAAAAAAATTGCGGAATAAAAAGAAACGGTTGTTCCGTCAGGCAAAGCAGACTAATTCGTTAGCCCGTTGGCACGTGTACAAATCTGTCCTTTCCGAATACAGAGCAGCTATCAAGGAAGCCAAGCGCGTTTTTCTTAATAATACCCTTCCCTCAATTCTTGTAACCAACCCTTCTAAGTTTTGGAAAACTGTTAAACCTAGGGAAAAGAAAAACATTTCGCTTACGAACTCAGACGGGCAGCCAGTTCGCTGTGAAGAGTGTTGCATTGCATTAAATGATTTTTTTGTTACTTCTTTTTCAAGTTGTTCTGTTTCTGCGTTGCCGCAAATGCCTAGTCGTGATTTTTTACCCATGTATCCTGTTACCGTTGATGCCGTTGGAGTTCAAAATTTAATTCACAAGCTTAAGTTATCCTCTTCTTGTGGCGTAGATGAAATCAACTCAAAGTTTCTAAAAAACACTGCATTGTATTCATCAATTTACTTGTCCTTAATCTTTTCGCAATCTATTCAGACCTCCACTTTGCCGCTTGACTGGAAAGTGGGGAAGGTGGTCCCTCTGCACAAATCTGGTAACACACAGTCTCCTCTCAATTACAGACCAATTTCCCTAACCAGTGTTCCTTGTAAAATGTTAGAACATATAATTTACTCCAACCTTGTCTCATTCCTAGAATCAAATTCTTTTTTCACTCCCTACCAGCACGGATTCCTAAAAAGTTACTCATGTGAAACCCAACTTCTTTATTTTACTAATGACATAGCATCGGCTTTAGATCGCGGCTCACTTGTGCATTGCATTTTTCTTGACTTTCAAAAAGCTTTCGATAAAGTACCTCACCAAATCTCCTCCAGAAAATTAGTGCCTTAAACATTGACCCGAACATTCTTAAATGGATTGAATGCTTTCTGACTAATCGCACTCAGTTTGTAACAACTAATGGCTATAACTCACCTCTTTCTAAAGTAACATCCGGCGTACCCCAAGGTTCCGTATTAGGCCCTTTACTTTTTCTTATATATATTAATGATCTCCCAGACAGCATTAACTCCGCTATAAGGTTATTTGCAGATGATTGTGTAATTTACCGCGAAATAAACAATGAATATGATAACCAATTTCTACAGTCAGACCTTGACACTGTCTCAACCTGGTGCAATAAATGGCTTATGACTCTCAACTCTAACAAATCTAAATGCATGTCAATAACCCGGCGATCTATTTCTCCCCCCTGTACCTACAGAATTAACGCCGTTCCCCTCCAGCATGTCTCTTCATATAAGTACCTCGGCGTTTACATTACCAACAATCTATCTTGGCACACGCATGTTACCTACATCTGTAATAACGCTAACCGAACGCTAGGATACTTACGCCGCAACTTTTCTCGCGCTCCGCTGTCCCTCAAAATTCTATTATACCGATCACTAATTCGCCCAAAGCTTGAGTACGCGTCCGCTATATGGGATCCCGTGCAGCAAAATTTAATTAACGCGTTAGAATCTTTTCAGAACCGCTCAGTTTGGTTCATTTGTTCTAATTATTCCCGTACTGCTAGCATATCAGAAATGAAATCTAACCTTGACCTACCCAATTTAACTGTCCGGAGGAAACTGGCGCGACTGGATTTTTTTCATAAGATATTTTTTCACAATCCATCAATGAAGCGAGACCTCATTTCACAACCGTCTTACCACTCATCGCGCATTGATCATCAGCATAAGGTTGCCATTCCGTTTTGCCGCACCAAATTCTTTTCAGCAGCCTTCTTACCGAAAACAGCCGCCGATTGGAACAACCTTCCCTCTTCCGTTGTATCAATAACAGACCCTTTGTTATTCAAGACTGCAATTTCTCAGCTATGCTTGTAACTATACGCAGTTTCCATTATCTATCTTTGTGTTGTATGTGCTTGAATTCTTATACATATTTAGTTGACTTATGTTGCCTTCCTGATTTGCGCATCTGAAACTTGTTTCTTTATTTTGTCTTTTTTTCTTGCGTGTTATATATGTTGTACCCACCCCCTCTGTAATGCCCTACGGGCCCTGAGGGTATTCTAATAAATAAATAAATAAATAAATAAGTAGACAGACAGATAGATGGAAATAATAAAAAAGAGGATTTGACCCGGACCTGATTCGAACACGCAACCTTGTGATCTGGAGTCAGACGTGCTACCGTATTGCCACCGAGTACACTTAGTGTAGCCGTTCGCACACACGCGGTAGCATGATTTGCTCGGCCTTCTGTCGATGAAGCGCAGGTAAAGAGACAAGTCTTTGTAGACAGACAAATAAGTAGATACACAGATAGATGAAAATACTAAAAAGAGAATTTGACGCGAACGTGATTAGAACACGCAACCTTCTGATCTGGAGTCAGACGTGCTAAAGTTGCGCCACCGAGTCCGCTTAGGGTAGCCGTTCGCACACACGTGGTAGCATGTTTTGCACGGCCTTATGTCAATGAAGCGCAGGTAAAGGACAAGTCATTTTAGACAGACAAATAAGTAGATAGACAGATAAATGAAAATAATAAAAAGAGAATTAGACCCGGACGTGACTCGAACATTTAACCTACTGATCTGGAGTCAGACGCGCTACCGTTGCACCTCCGAGTCCGCTCAGGGCAGCCGTTCGCACACACGTGGTAGCATGTTTTGCTCGGCCTTCTGTCGATGAAGCACAGGTAAAGAGACAAGTCATTGTAGACAGACAAATAAGTAGATAGACAGATAGATTAAAATAGTAAAAAAGAGAACTTGACCCGAACGTGATTCGAACCCGCAACCTTCTGATCTGGAGTCAGACATGCTACCGTTGCGCCACCGAGTCCGCTTAGGGTAGCCGTTCGCACACACGTGGTAGCATGTTTTTCGGCCTTCTGTCGATGAAGCACAGGTAAAGAGACCAGTCATTGTACACAGACAAATAAGTGGATAGACAGACTGATGAAAATAAGAAAAAAGGAAATTTGATCCAGACGTGATTCAAGCTCGCAACTTTCTGATCTGTTGTCAGACATGCTATCATGTCGCCACCGAGTCCGCTTTGGGGTAGCCGTTCGCACACACGTGGTAGCATGTTTTTTCGGCCTTCTGTCGATGAAGTACAGGTAAAGAGACAAGTCATTGTAGACAGACAAATAAGTAGATAGACAGAATGATGAAAATATGAAAAAAGGAAATTTGATCAAGATGTGATTCAAGCTCGCAACCTTCTGATCTGTAGTCAGACATGCTAACATGTCGCCACCGAGTCCGTTCGCACACACGTGGTAGCATGTTTTGCTCGGCCTTCTGTCGAGGAAGCACAGCTAAAGAGAAGAGTCATTGTAGACAGACAAATAAGTAGATATACAGATAGATGAAAATAATAAAGAGAGACTTTTACCCGGACGTGATTCGAACACGCAACCTTCTGATCTGGAGTCAGACGTGCTACCGTGTCGCCATCGAATCCGCTTAGGGTAGCCGTTCGCACACACGCGGTAGCATGATTTGCTCGGGCTTCTGTCGATGAAGCACAGGTAAAGAGACATGTCATTGTAGACAGACAAATAAGTAGATAGACAGATGAAAATAATAAAAAGAGAGCTTGACGCGGACGTGATTCAAACTCGCAACCTTCTGATCTGGAGTCAGACGTGCTACCGTGTCGCCACCGCGTCCGTTTAGGGTAGCCGTTCGCACACACGTGGTAGCATAAATTGCTCGGCCTTCTGTCGATGAAGCACACATAAAGAGAAGAGTCATTGTAGACAGACAAATAAGTAGATAGACAGATAGATGAAAATAGTAAAAAAGAGAACTTGACCCGAACGTGATTCGAACCCGCAACCTTCTGATCTGGAGTCAGACATGCTACCGTTGCGCCACGAGTCCGCTTAGGGTAGCCGTTCGCACACACGTGGTAGCATGTTTTTCGGCCTTCTGTCGATGAAGCACAGGTAAAGAGACAAGTCATTGTAGACAGACAAATAAGTATATAGACAGAATGATGAAAATAAGAAAAAAGGAAATTTGATCCAGACGTGATTCAAGCTCGCAACTTTCTGATCTGTAGTCAGACATGCTATCATGTCGCCACCGAGTCCGTTTAGGGTGGCCGTTCGCACACACGTGGTAGCATGTTTTGCTCGGCCTTCTGTCGAGGAAGCACAGCTAAAGAGAAGAGTCATTGTAGACAGACAAATAAGAATATATACAGATAGATGAAAATAATAAAGAGAGACTTTTACCCGGACGTGATTCGAACATGCAACCTTCTGATCTGGACTCAGACGTGCTACCGTGTCGCCATCGAATCCGCTTAGGGTAGCCGTTCGCACACTCGCGGTAGCATGATTAGCTCGGCCTTCTGTCGATGAAGCACAGGTAAAGAGACATGTCATGGTAGACAGACAAATAGGTAGACAGACAGATGAAAATAATAAAAAGAGAGCTTGACCCGGACGTGATTCGAACACGCAACCTTCCGATCTGGAGACAGATGTGCTACCGGGTTACCACCGAGTCCACTTAGTGTAGCCGTACGCACACACGCGGTAGCATGTTTTGCTCGGCCTTCTGTCGATGAAGCGCAGGTAAAGAGACAAGTCATTGTAGACAGACAAATAAGTGGATAGACAGATGAAAATAATGAAAAAAAGAATTTGACCCGGACTTGATTCTAACACGCAACCTTCTGATCTGGAGTCAGACGTGCTAAAGTTGCGCCACTGAGTCCGCTTAGAGTAATTGTTCGCACACACGCGGTAGCATGTTTTGCTCGGCCTTCTGTCGATGAAGCACAGGTAAAGGAACAAGTCATTGCAGATAGACAAATAAGTAGATAGACAGATAGATGAAAATACTAAAAAGAGAATTTGACGCGAACGTGATTAGAACACGCAACCTTCTGATCTGGAGTCAGACGTGCTAAAGTTGCGCCACCGAGTCCGCTTAGGGTAGCCGTTCGCACACACGTGGTAGCATGTTTTGCACGGCCTTATGTCGATGAAGCGCAGGTAAAGGGACAAGTCATTTTAGACAGACAAATAAGTAGATAGACAGATAAATGAAAATAATAAAAAGAGAATTAGACCCGGACGTGATTCGAACATTTAACCTACTGATCTGGAGTCAGACGCGCTACCGTTGCACCTCCGAGTCCGCTCAGGGCAGCCGTTCGCACAAACGTGGTAGCATGTTTTGCTCGGCCTTCTGTCGATGAAGCACAGGTAAAGAGACAAGTCATTGTAGACAGACAAATAAGTAGATAGACAGATAGATGAAAATAACAGAAGAGAGAACTTGACATCGACGTGATTCGAACACGCAACCTTCTGATCTGGAGTCAGACGTCCTACCGGGTCGCCACTGAGTTGACTTAGTGTAGCCGTTCGCACACACGCAGTAGCATGTATTGCTCGGCCTTCTGTCGATAAAGCATACGTAAAGAGAGAAGTAATTGTAGACAGACAAATAAGTAGACAGATAGTTGACAACAATAAGAAAGAGAATTTGACCCCGACGTGATTCGAACACGCAACCTTCTGATCTGGAGTCAGACATGCTACCGTTGCGCCACCGAGTCCGCTTAGGGGTAGCCGTTCGCACACACGTGGTAGCATGTTTTTTCGGCCTTCTGTCGATGAAGCACAGGTAAAGAGACAAGTCATTGTAGACAGACAAATAAGTAGATAGACAGAATGATGAAAATATGAAAAAAGGAAATTTGATTAAGATGTGATTCAAGCTCGGAACCTTCTGATCTGTAGTCAGACATGCTAACATGTCGCCACCGAGTCCGTTTAGGGTGGCCGTTCGCACACACGTGGTAGCATGTTTTGCTCGGCCTTCTGTCGAGGAAGCACCGCTAAAGAGAAGAGTCATTGTAGACAGACAAATAAGTAGATATAAAGATAGATGAAGCTAATAAAGAGAGACTTTTACCCGGACGTGATTCGAACACGCAACCTTCTGATCTGTAGTTAGACGTGCTACCGTGTCGCCATCGAATCCGCTTAGGGTAGCCGTTCGCACACACGCGGTAGCATGATTTGCTCGGCCTTCTGTCGATGAAGCACAGGTAAAGAGACATGTCATTGTAGACAGACAAATAAGTAGATAGACAGATGAAAATAATAAAAAGAGAGCTTGACCCGGACGTGATTCAAACTCGCAACCTTCTGATCTGGAGTCAGACGTGCTACCGTGTCGCCACCGCGTCCGTTTAGGGTAGCCGTTCGCACACACGTGGTAGCATGAATTGCTCGGCCTTCTGTCGATGAAGCACACATAAAGAGAAGAGTCATTGTAGACAGACAAATAAGTAGATAGACAGATAGATTAAAATAGTAAAAAAGAGAACTTGACCCGAACGTGATTCGAACCCGCAACCTTCTGATCTGGAGTCAGACATGCTACCGTTGCGCCACCGAGTCCGCTTAGGGTAGCCGTTCGCACACACGTGGTAGCATGTTTTCCGGCCTTCTGTCGATGAAGCACAGGTAAAGAGACAAGTCATTGTACACAGACAAATAAGTGGATAGACAGAATGATGAAAATAAGAAAAAAGGAAATTTGATCCAGACGTGATTCAAGCTCGCAACTTTCTGATCTGTTGTCAGACATGCTATCATGTCGCCACCGAGTCCGTTTAGGGTGGCCGTTCGCACACACGTGGTAGCATGTTTTGCTCGGCCTTCTGTCGAGGAAGCACAGCTAAAGAGAAGAGTCATTGTAGACAGACAAATAAGAATATATACAGATAGATGAAAATAATAAAGAGAGACTTTTACCCCGACGTGATTCGAACACGCAACCTTCTGATCTGGACTCAGACGTGCTACCGTGTCGCCATCGAATCCGCTTAGGGTAGCCGTTCGCACACGCGCGGTAGCATGATTAGCTCGGCCTTCTGTCAATGAAGCACAGGTAAAGAGACATGTCATGGTAGACAGACAAATAAGTAGATAGACAGATGAAAATAATAAAAAGAGAGCTTGACCCGGACGTGATTCGAACACGCAACCTTCCGATCTGGAGACAGATGTGCTACCGGGTTACCACCGAGTCCACTTAGTGTAGCCGTACGCACACACGCGGTAGCATGTTTTGCTCGGCCTTCTGTCGATGCAGCACTGGTAAAAAGACAAGTCATTGTAGACAGACAAATAAGCAGATAGACAGATGAAAATAATAAAAAGAGAATTTGACCCGGACGCGATTCGAACACGCAACCTTCTGATCTGGAGTCGGACGTGCTAACAGTTCGCCACCGAGTCCATTTAGGGTAGCCGTTCAAACACACGTGGTAGCATGTTTTGCTTGGCCTTGTATCGATGAAGCACAGGTAAAGAGACAAGTCGTTGTAGACAGACAAATAGGTAGATAGACAGATAGATGAAAATAATAAAAAAGAGAACCTAACACGGACGTGATTCGAACACGCAACCCTCTGATCTGGAGTCAGACGTGCTACCGTGTCGCCACCGAGTCCACTTTGTGTAGCCGTTCGCACACACGCTGTAGCATGTTTTGCTCGGCCTTCTGTCGATGCAGCACAGGTAAAGAGACAAGTCATTGTAGACAGACAAATAGGTAGATAGACAGATGAAAATAATAAAAAAGAGAATTTGACCCGGACGTGATTCGAACACGCAACCTTCTGATCTGGAGTCGGACGCGCTAACAGTTCGCCACCGAGTCCACTTAGGGTAGCCGTTCGCACACACGCGGTAGCATGATTTGCTCGGCCTTCTGTTGATGAAGCACAGGTAAAGAGACAAGTCTTTGTAGACAGAAAAATAAGTAGATACAGAGATAGATAAAAATAATAAATAAGCGAGTTTGACCCGGACGTGATTCAAACTCGCAACCTTCTGATCTGGAGTCAGACGTGCTACCGTGTCGCCACCGCGTCCGTTTAGGGTAGCTGTTCGCACACACGTGGTAGCATGAATTGCTCGGCCTTCTGTCGATGAAGCACACATAAAGAGAAGAGTCATTGTAGACAGACAAATAAGTAGATATATAGATAGATGAAAATAATAAAGAGAGACTTTTACCCGGACGTGATTCGAACACGCAACCTTCTGATCTGGAGTCAGACGTGCTACCCTGTCGCCACCGAGTCCGTTAGGTAACCATTCGCACACACGTGGTAGCATGTTTTGCTCGGCGTTCTGTCGATGAAGCACAGGTAAAGAGACAAGTCATTGTAGACATACAGATAAGTAGATAGACAGATAGATGAAAATAATAAAAAAGAGGATTTGACCCGGACGTGATTCGAACACGCCACCTTGTGATCTGGAGTGATACGTGCTACCGTATCGCCACCCAGTACACTTAGTGTAGCCGTTCCCACACACGCGGTAGCATGTTTTGCTCGGCCTTCTCTCGATGAAGCACAGGTAAAGAGACAAGTCATCGTAGACAGATAAATAAGTGAATAGACAGATGAAAATATTAATAAAAAAAGAATTTTACCCGGATTTGATTCGAACACGCAACCTTCTGATCTGGAGTCAGACGTGCTAAAATTGCGCCACTGAGTCCGCTTAGAGTAACCGTTCGCGCACACGCGGTAGCATGTTTTGCTCGGCCTTCTGTCGATGAAGCACAGGTAAAGGGACAAGTCATTGCAGACAGAGAAATAAGTAGATAGACAGATAGATGAAAATACTAAAGAGAGAGTTTGACGCGGACGTGATTAGAACACGCAACCTTCTGATCTGGAGTCAGACGTGCTAAAGTTGCGCCACCGAGTCCGCTTAGTGTATCTGTTCGCCCGCACGTGGTAGAATGATTTGCACGGCCTTATAACGATGAAGCACAGGTAAAGAGACAAGTCATTGTAGACAGACAAATAAGTAGATAGACAGATTAAAATAATAAGAAAGAGAATTTGACCCGGACGCGATACGAACACGCAACCTTCTGATCTGAAGTCGGACGCGCTACCGTGTCGCCACCGAGTCCACTTAGTGAAGCCGTTCGTACACAAGCGGTGGCATATTTCGCTCGGCCTTCTGTCGATGATGCACAGGTAAAGAGACAAGTCATCGTAGACAGACAAATAAATAGTTAAACAGATGAAAATAATAAAAAAGAGAGCTTGACCCGGACGTGATTCAAACTCGCAACCTTCTGATCTGGAGTCAGACGTGCTACCGTGTCGCCACCGCGTCCGTTTAGGGTAGCCGTTCGCACACACGTGGTAGCATGAATTGCTCGGCCTTCTGTCGATGAAGCACACATAAAGAGAAGAGTCATTGTAGACAGACAAATAAGTAGATAGACAGATAGATTAAAATAGTAAAAAAGAGAACTTGACCCGAACGTGATTCGAACCCGCAACCTTCTGATCTGGAGTCAGACATGCTACCGTTGCGCCACCGAGTCCGCTTAGGGTAGCCGTTCACACACACGTGGTAGCATGTTTTCCGGCCTTCTGTCGATGAAGCACAGGTAAAGAGACAAGTCATTGTACACAGACAAATAAGTGGATAGACAGAATGATGAAAATAAGAAAAAAGGAAATTTGATCCAGACGTGATTCAAGCTCGCAACTTTCTGATCTGTTGTCAGACATGCTATCATGTCGCCACCGAGTCCGTTTAGGGTGGCCGTTCGCACACACGTGGTAGCATGTTTTGCTCGGCCTTCTGTCGAGGAAGCACAGCTAAAGAGAAGAGTCATTGTAGACAGACAAATAAGAATATATACAGATAGATGAAAATAATAAAGAGAGACTTTTACCCCGACGTGATTCGAACACGCAACCTTCTGATCTGGACTCAGACGTGCTACCGTGTCGCCATCGAATCCGCTTAGGGTAGCCGTTCGCACACGCGCGGTAGCATGATTAGCTCGGCCTTCTGTCAATGAAGCACAGGTAAAGAGACATGTCATGGTAGACAGACAAATAAGTAGATAGACAGATGAAAATAATAAAAAGAGAGCTTGACCCGGACGTGATTCGAACACGCAACCTTCCGATCTGGAGACAGATGTGCTACCGGGTTACCACCGAGTCCACTTAGTGTAGCCGTACGCACACACGCGGTAGCATGTTTTGCTCGGCCTTCTGTCGATGCAGCACTGGTAAAAAGACAAGTCATTGTAGACAGACAAATAAGCAGATAGACAGATGAAAATAATAAAAAGAGAATTTGACCCGGACGCGATTCGAACACGCAACCTTCTGATCTGGAGTCGGACGTGCTAACAGTTCGCCACCGAGTCCATTTAGGGTAGCCGTTCAAACACACGTGGTAGCATGTTTTGCTTGGCCTTGTATCGATGAAGCACAGGTAAAGAGACAAGTCGTTGTAGACAGACAAATAGGTAGATAGACAGATAGATGAAAATAATAAAAAAGAGAACCTAACACGGACGTGATTCGAACACGCAACCCTCTGATCTGGAGTCAGACGTGCTACCGTGTCGCCACCGAGTCCACTTTGTGTAGCCGTTCGCACACACGCTGTAGCATGTTTTGCTCGGCCTTCTGTCGATGCAGCACAGGTAAAGAGACAAGTCATTGTAGACAGACAAATAGGTAGATAGACAGATGAAAATAATAAAAAAGAGAATTTGACCCGGACGTGATTCGAACACGCAACCTTCTGATCTGGAGTCGGACGCGCTAACAGTTCGCCACCGAGTCCACTTAGGGTAGCCGTTCGCACACACGCGGTAGCATGATTTGCTCGGCCTTCTGTTGATGAAGCACAGGTAAAGAGACAAGTCTTTGTAGACAGAAAAATAAGTAGATACAGAGATAGATAAAAATAATAAATAAGCGAGTTTGACCCGGACGTGATTCAAACTCGCAACCTTCTGATCTGGAGTCAGACGTGCTACCGTGTCGCCACCGCGTCCGTTTAGGGTAGCTGTTCGCACACACGTGGTAGCATGAATTGCTCGGCCTTCTGTCGATGAAGCACACATAAAGAGAAGAGTCATTGTAGACAGACAAATAAGTAGATATATAGATAGATGAAAATAATAAAGAGAGACTTTTACCCGGACGTGATTCGAACACGCAACCTTCTGATCTGGAGTCAGACGTGCTACCCTGTCGCCACCGAGTCCGTTAGGTAACCATTCGCACACACGTGGTAGCATGTTTTGCTCGGCGTTCTGTCGATGAAGCACAGGTAAAGAGACAAGTCATTGTAGACATACAGATAAGTAGATAGACAGATAGATGAAAATAATAAAAAAGAGGATTTGACCCGGACGTGATTCGAACACGCCACCTTGTGATCTGGAGTGATACGTGCTACCGTATCGCCACCCAGTACACTTAGTGTAGCCGTTCCCACACACGCGGTAGCATGTTTTGCTCGGCCTTCTCTCGATGAAGCACAGGTAAAGAGACAAGTCATCGTAGACAGATAAATAAGTGAATAGACAGATGAAAATATTAATAAAAAAAGAATTTTACCCGGATTTGATTCGAACACGCAACCTTCTGATCTGGAGTCAGACGTGCTAAAATTGCGCCACTGAGTCCGCTTAGAGTAACCGTTCGCGCACACGCGGTAGCATGTTTTGCTCGGCCTTCTGTCGATGAAGCACAGGTAAAGGGACAAGTCATTGCAGACAGAGAAATAAGTAGATAGACAGATAGATGAAAATACTAAAGAGAGAGTTTGACGCGGACGTGATTAGAACACGCAACCTTCTGATCTGGAGTCAGACGTGCTAAAGTTGCGCCACCGAGTCCGCTTAGTGTATCTGTTCGCCCGCACGTGGTAGAATGATTTGCACGGCCTTATAACGATGAAGCACAGGTAAAGAGACAAGTCATTGTAGACAGACAAATAAGTAGATAGACAGATTAAAATAATAAGAAAGAGAATTTGACCCGGACGCGATACGAACACGCAACCTTCTGATCTGAAGTCGGACGCGCTACCGTGTCGCCACCGAGTCCACTTAGTGAAGCCGTTCGTACACAAGCGGTGGCATATTTCGCTCGGCCTTCTGTCGATGATGCACAGGTAAAGAGACAAGTCATCGTAGACAGACAAATAAATAGTTAAACAGATGAAAATAATAAAAAAGAGAATTTGACCCGGACGTGATTCGAACACGCAACCTTCTGATCTGGAGTCAGACGTGCTATCGTGTCGCCATCGAATCCGCTTAGGGTAGCCGTTCGCACACACGCGGTAGCATGATTTGCTCGGCCTTCTGTCAATGAAGCACAGGTAAAGAAACAAGTCTTTGTAGAGGGACAAATAAGTAGATACAGAGATAGATAAAAATAATAAATAAGCGAGTTTGACCCGGACGTGATTCAAACTTGCAACCTTCTGATCTGGAGTCAGACGCGCTACCGTGTCGCCACCGAATCCACTTAGCGTAGCCGTTCGCACACACGCGGTAGCTTGTTTTGCTCGGCCTTCTGTCGATGAAGCACAGGTAACGAGACAAGTCATTGTAGACAGACAAATAAGTAGATATATAGATAGATGAAAATAATAAAGAGAGACTTTTACCCGGACGTGATTCGAACACGCAACCTTCTGATCTGGAGTCAGACGTGCTACCCTGTCGCCACCGAGTCCGTTAGGTAACCATTCGCACACACGTGGTAGCATGTTTTGCTCGGCGTTCTGTCGATGAAGCACAGGTAAAGAGACAAGTCATTGTAGACATACAGATAAGTAGATAGACAGATAGATGAAAATAATAAAAAAGAGGATTTGACCCGGACGTGATTCGAACACGCCACCTTGTGATCTGGAGTGATACGTGCTACCGTATCGCCACCCAGTACACTTAGTGTAGCCGTTCCCACACACGCGGTAGCATGTTTTGCTCGGCCTTCTCTCGATGAAGCACAGGTAAAGAGACAAGTCATCGTAGACAGATAAATAAGTGAATAGACAGATGAAAATATTAATAAAAAAAGAATTTTACCCGGATTTGATTCGAACACGCAACCTTCTGATCTGGAGTCAGACGTGCTAAAATTGCGCCACTGAGTCCGCTTAGAGTAACCGTTCGCACACACGCGGTAGCATGTTTTGCTCGGCCTTCTGTCGATGAAGCACAGGTAAAGGGACAAGTCATTGCAGACAGAGAAATAAGTAGATAGACAGATAGATGAAAATACTAAAGAGAGAGTTTGACGCGGACGTGATTAGAACACGCAACCTTCTGATCTGGAGTCAGACGTGCTAAAGTTGCGCCACCGAGTCCGCTTAGTGTATCTGTTCGCCCGCACGTGGTAGAATGATTTGCACGGCCTTATAACGATGAAGCACAGGTAAAGAGACAAGTCATTGTAGACAGACAAATAAGTAGATAGACAGATTAAAATAATAAGAAAGAGAATTTGACCCGGACGCGATACGAACACGCAACCTTCTGATTTGGAGTCGGACGCGCTACCGTGTCGCCACCGAGTCCACTTAGTGAAGCCGTTCGTACACAAGCGGTGGCATATTTCGCTCGGCCTTCTGTCGATGATGCACAGGTAAAGAGACAAGTCATCGTAGACAGACAAATAAATAGTTAAACAGATGAAAATAATAAAAAAGAGAATTTGACCCGGACGTGATTCGAACACGCAACCTTATGATCTGGAGTCAGACGTGCTATCGTGTCGCCATCGAATCCGCTTAGGGTAGCCGTTCGCACACACGCGGTAGCATGATTTGCTCGGCCTTCTGTCGATGAAGCACAGGTAAAGAGACAAGTCATCGTAGACAGACAAATAAAAAATAAACAGATGAAAATAATAAAAAAGAGAATTTGACCCGGACGCGATTCGAACACGCAACCTTCTGATCTGGAGTCAGACGTGCTACCCTGTCGCCACCGAGTCCGTTAGGTAAGCATTCGCACACACGTGGTAGCATGTTTTGCTCGGCCTTCTGTCGATGAAGCACAGGTAAAGAGACAAGTCATTGTAGACATACAGATAAGTAGATAGACAGATAGATGAAAATAATAAAAAAGAGGATTTGACCCGGACGTGATTCGAACACGCAACCTTGTGATCTGGGGTGAGACGTGCTACCGTATTGCCACCCAGTACACTTAGTGTAGCTGTTCGCACACACGCGGTAGCATGTTTTGCTCGGCCTTCTGTCGATGAAGCACAGGTAAAGGGACAAGTCATTGCAGATAGACAAATAAGTAGATAGACAGATAGATGAAAATACTAAAAAGAGAATTTGACGCGGACGTGATTAGAACACGCAATTTTCTGATCTGGAGTCAGACGTGCTAAAGTTGCGCCACCGAGTCCGCTTAGGGTAGCCGTTCGCACACACGTGGTAGCATGTTTTGCACGGCCTTATGTCGATGAAGCTCAGGTAAAGGGACAAGCTATTTTAGAAAGACAAATAAGTAGATAGAAAGATAAATGAAAATAATAAAAAGAGAATTTGACCCGGACATGATTCGAACATTTAACCTACTGATCTTGAGTCAGACGCGCTACCGTTGCACCTCCGAGTCCGCTCAGGGCAGCCATTCGCACGCACGTGGTAGCATGTTTTGCTCGGCCTTCTGTCGATGAAGCACAGGTAAAGAGACAAGTCATTGCAGACAGACAACTAAGTTGATAGACAGATAGATGAAAATAACAGAAGAGAGAACTTGACATCGACGTGATTCGAACACGCAACCTTCTGATCTGGAGTCAGACGTCCTACCGGGTCGCCACTGAGTTGACTTAGTGTAGCCGTTCGCACACACGCAGTAGCATGTATTGCTCGGCCTTCGATCGATGAAGCATACGTAAAGAAAGAAGTCATTGTAGACAGACAAATAAGCAGACAGATTGTTGAAAACAATAAGAAAGAGAATTTGACCCCGACGTGATTCGAACACGCAACCGTCTGATCTGGAATTAGACGTGCTACCGTTGCGCCACCGAGTCCGCTTAGGGTAGCCGTTCGCACACCCGTGGTAGCATGTTTTTTCGGCCTTCTGTCGATGAAGCACAGGTAAAGAGACAAGTCATTGTAGACAGACAAATAAGCAGATAGACAGAATGATTAAAATATGAAAAAAGGAAATTTGATCCAGATGTGATTCAAGCTCGCAACCTTCTGATCTGGAGTCAGACGTCCTACCGAATCGCCACTGAGTTGACTTAGTGTAGCCGTTCGCACACACGCAGTAGCATGTATTGCTCGGCCTTCTGTCGATGAAGCACTGGTAAAAAGACAAGTCATTGTAGACAGACAAATAAGCAGATAGACAGATGAAAATAATAAAAAGAGAATTTGACCCGGACGCGATTCGAACACGCAACCTTCTGATCTGGAGTCGGACGTGCTAACAGTTCGCCACCGAGTCCATTTAGGGTAGCCGTTCACACACACGTGGTAGCATGTTTTGCTTGGCCTTGTATCGATGAAGCACAGGTAAAGAGACAAGTCGTTGTAGACAGACAAATAGGTAGATAGACAGATAGATGAAAATAATAAAAAAGAGAACCTAACACGGACGTGATTCGAACACGCAACCCTCTGATCTGGAGTCAGACGTGCTACCGTGTCGCCACCGAGTCCACTTTGTGTAGCCGTTCGCACACACGCTGTAGCATGTTTTGCTCGGCCTTCTGTCGATGCAGCACAGGTAAAGAGACAAGTCATTGTAGACAGACAAATAAGTAGATAGACAGATGAAAATAATAAAAAAGAGAATTTGACCCGGACGTGATTCGAACACGCAACCTTCTGATCTGGAGTCGGACGCGCTAACAGTTCGCCACCGAGTCCACTTAGGGTAGCCGTTCGCACACACGCGGTAGCATGATTTGCTCGGCCTTCTGTCGATGAAGCACAGGTAAAGAGACAAGTCTTTGTAGACAGACAAATAAGTAGATACAGAGATAGATAAAAATAATAAATAAGCGAGTTTGACCCGGACGTGATTCAAACTCGCAACCTTCTGATCTGGAGTCAGACGTGCTACCGTGTCGCCACCGCGTCCGTTTAGGGTAGCTGTTCGCACACACGTGGTAGCATGAATTGCTCGGCCTTCTGTCGATGAAGCACACATAAAGAGAAGAGTCATTGTAGACAGACAAATAAGCAGATATATAGATAGATGAAAATAATAAAGAGAGACTTTTACCCGGACGTGATTCGAACACGCAACCTTCTGATCTGGAGTCAGACGTGCTACCCTGTCGCCACCGAGTCTGTTAGGTAACCATTCGCACACACGTGGTAGCATGTTTTGCTCGGCGTTCTGTCGATGAAGCACAGGTAAAGAGACAAGTCATTGTAGACATACAGATAAGTAGATAGACAGATAGATGAAAATAATAAAAAAGAGGATTTGACCCGGACGTGATTCGAACACGCCACCTTGTGATCTGGAGTGATACGTGCTACCGTATCGCCACCCAGTACACTTAGTGTAGCCGTTCCCACACACGCGGTAGCATGTTTTGCTCGGCCTTCTCTCGATGAAGCACAGGTAAAGAGACAAGTCATCGTAGACAGATAAATAAGTGAATAGACAGATGAAAATATTAATAAAAAAAGAATTTTACCCGGATTTGATTCGAACACGCAACCTTCTGATCTGGAGTCAGACGTGCTAAAATTGCGCCACTGAGTCCGCTTAGAGTAACCGTTCGCACACACACGGTAGCATGTTTTGCTCGGCCTTCTGTCGATGAAGCACAGGTAAAGGGACAAGTCATTGCAGACAGAGAAATAAGTAGATAGACAGATAGATGAAAATACTAAAGAGAGAGTTTGACGCGGACGTGATTAGAACACGCAACCTTCTGATCTGGAGTCAGACGTGCTAAAGTTGCGCCACCGAGTCCGCTTAGTGTATCTGTTCGCCCGCACGTGGTAGAATGATTTGCACGGCCTTATAACGATGAAGCACAGGTAAAGAGACAAGTCATTGTAGACAGACAAATAAGTAGATAGACAGATTAAAATAATAAGAAAGAGAAGTTGACCCGGACACGATACGAACACGCAACCTTCTGATCTGAAGTCGGACGCGCTACCGTGTCGCCACCGAGTCCACTTAGTGAAGCCGTTCGTACACAAGCGGTGGCATATTTCGCTCGGCCTTCTGTCGATGATGCACAGGTAAAGAGACAAGTCATCGTAGACAGACAAATAAATAGTTAAACAGATGAAAATAATAAAAAAGAGAATTTGACCCGGACGTGATTCGAACACGCAACCTTTTGATCTGGAGTCAGACGTGCTATCGTGTCGCCATCGAATCCGCTTAGGGTAGCCGTTCGCACACACGCGGTAGCATGATTTGCTCGGCCTTCTGTCGATGAAGCACAGGTAAAGAGACAAGTCTTTGTAGAGGGACAAATAAGTAGATACAGAGATAGATAAAAATAATAAATAAGCGAGTTTGACCCGGACGTGATTCAAACTTGCAACCTTCTGATCTGGAGTCAGACGCGCTACCGTGTCGCCACCGAATCCACTTAGCGTAGCCGTTCGCACACACGCGGTAGCTTGTTTTGCTCGGCCTTCTGTCGATGAAGCACAGGTAACGAGACAAGTCATTGTAGACAGACAAATAAGTAGATATATAGATAGATGAAAATAATAAAGAGAGACTTTTACCCGGACGTGATTCGAACACGCAACCTTCTGATCTGGAGTCAGACGTGCTACCCTGTCGCCACCGAGTCCGTTAGGTAACCATTCGCACACACGTGGTAGCATGTTTTGCTCGGCGTTCTGTCGATGAAGCACAGGTAAAGAGACAAGTCATTGTAGACATACAGATAAGTAGATAGACAGATAGATGAAAATAATAAAAAAGAGGATTTGACCCGGACGTGATTCGAACACGCCACCTTGTGATCTGGAGTGATACGTGCTACCGTATCGCCACCCAGTACACTTAGTGTAGCCGTTCCCACACACGCGGTAGCATGTTTTGCTCGGCCTTCTCTCGATGAAGCACAGGTAAAGAGACAAGTCATCGTAGACAGATAAATAAGTGAATAGACAGATGAAAATATTAATAAAAAAAGAATTTTACCCGGATTTGATTCGAACACGCAACCTTCTGATCTGGAGTCAGACGTGCTAAAATTGCGCCACTGAGTCCGCTTAGAGTAACCGTTCGCACACACGCGGTAGCATGTTTTGCTCGGCCTTCTGTCGATGAAGCACAGGTAAAGGGACAAGTCATTGCAGACAGAGAAATAAGTAGATAGACAGATAGATGAAAATACTAAAGAGAGAGTTTGACGCGGACGTGATTAGAACACGCAACCTTCTGATCTGGAGTCAGACGTGCTAAAGTTGCGCCACCGAGTCCGCTTAGTGTATCTGTTCGCCCGCACGTGGTAGAATGATTTGCACGGCCTTATAACGATGAAGCACAGGTAAAGAGACAAGTCATTGTAGACAGACAAATAAGTAGATAGACAGATTAAAATAATAAGAAAGAGAATTTGACCCGGACGCGATACGAACACGCAACCTTCTGATTTGGAGTCGGACGCGCTACCGTGTCGCCACCGAGTCCACTTAGTGAAGCCGTTCGTACACAAGCGGTGGCATATTTCGCTCGGCCTTCTGTCGATGATGCACAGGTAAAGAGACAAGTCATCGTAGACAGACAAATAAATAGTTAAACAGATGAAAATAATAAAAAAGAGAATTTGACCCGGACGTGATTCGAACACGCAACCTTATGATCTGGAGTCAGACGTGCTATCGTGTCGCCATCGAATCCGCTTAGGGTAGCCGTTCGCACACACGCGGTAGCATGATTTGCTCGGCCTTCTGTCGATGAAGCACAGGTAAAGAGACAAGTCTTTGTAGAGGGACAAATAAGTAGATACAGAGATAGATAAAAATAATAAAGAAGCGAGTTTGACCCGGACGTGATTCAAACTTGCAACCTTCTGATCTGGAGTCAGACGTGCTACCGTGTCGCCACCGCGTCCGTTTAGGGTAGCTGTTCGCACACACGTGGTAGCATGAATTGCTCGGCCTTCTGTCGATGAAGCACACATAAAGAGAAGAGTCATTGTAGACAGACAAATAAGTAGATATATAGATAGATGAAAATAATAAAGAGAGACTTTTACCCGGACGTGATTCGAACACGCAACCTTCTGATCTGGAGTCAGACGTGCTACCCTGTTGCCACCGAGTCCGTTAGGTAACCATTCGCACACACGTGGTAGCATGTTTTGCTCGGCGTTCTGTCGATGAAGCACAGGTGAAGAGACAAGTCATTGTAGACATACAGATAAGTAGATAGACAGAATGATGAAAATAAGGAAAAAAGGAAATTTGATCCAGACGTGATTCAAGCTCGCAACCTTCTGATCTGTAATCAGACATGCTAACATGTCGTTACCGAGTCCGTTTACGGTGGCCGTTCGCACACACGTGGTAGCATGTTTTGCTCGGCCTTCTGTCGAGGAAGCACAGCTAAAGAGAAGAGTCAATGTAGAAGACAAATAAGTAGATATACAGATAGATGAAAATAATAAAGAGAGTTTTACCCGGACGTGATTCTAACACGCAACCTTCTGATCTGGAGTCAGACGTGCTACCGTGTCGCCATCGAATCCGCTTAGGGTAGCCGTTCGCACACACGCGGTAGCATGATTTGCTCGGTTTTCTGTCGATGAAGCACAGGTAAAGAGACATGTCATTGTAGACAGACAAGTAAGTAGATAGACAGAAAAAATATTAAAAAGAGAGCTTGACCCGGACGTGATTCGAACACGCAACCTTCCGATCTGGAGTCAGACGTGCTACCGGGTTGCCACCGAGTCCACTTAGTGTAGCCGTACGCACACACGCGGTAGCATGTTTTGCTCGGCCTTCTGTCGATGCAGCACTGGTAAAGAGACAAGTCATTGTAGACAGACAAATAAGTAGATAGACAGATGAAAATAATAAAAAGAGAATTTAACCCGGACGCGATTCGAACACGCAACCTTCTGATCTGGAGTCGGACGTGCTAACAGTTCGCCACCGAGTCCATTTAGGGTAGCCGTTCACACACACGTGGTAGCATGTTTTGCTCAGCCCTCTATTGATGAAGCACAGGTAAAGAAACAAGTCGTTGTAGACAGACAAAGAGGTAGATAGACGGATGAAAATAACAAAAACGAGAACTTAACATGGACGTGATTCGAACACGCCACCCTCCGATCCGTAGTAAGACGTGCTACCGTGTCGCCACCGAATCCACTTAGCGTAGCCGTTCGCACACACGCGGTAGCTTGTTTTGCTCGGCCTTCTGTCGATGAAGCACAGGTAACGAGACAAGTCATTGTGCACAGACAAATAAGTAGATACACAAATAGATGAAAATAAGAAAAAAGAGAATTTTACCCGGACGTGATTTGAACACGCAACCTTCTGATCTGGAGACAGACGTGCTACCGTGTCGCCACCGAGTCCACTTAGTGAAGCCGTTCGTACACACGCGGTAGCATGTTTCGCTCGGCCTTCTGTCGATGAAGCACAGGTAAAGAGACAAGTCATCGTAGACAGACAAATAAAAAATAAACAGATGAAAATAATAAAAAAGAGAATTTGACCCGGACGTGATTCGAACACACAACCTTCTGATCTGGAGTCAGACGTGCTACCCTGTCGCCACCAAGTCCGTTAGGTAACCATTCGCACACACGTGGTAGCATGTTTTGCTCGGCCTTCTGTCGATGAAGCACACGTAAAGAGACAAGTCATTGTAGAAATACAGATAAGTAGATAGACAGATAGATGAAAATAATAAAAAAGAGGATTTGACCCGTACGTGATTCGAACACGCAACCTTGTGATCTGGAGTGAGACGTGCTACCGTATTGCCACCCAGTACACTTAGTGTAGCCGTTCGCACACACGCGGTAGCATGTTTTGCTCGGCCTTCTGTCGATGAAGCACAGGTAAAGGGACAAGTCATTGCAGATAGACAAATAAGTAGATAGACAGATAATGAAAATACTAAAAAGAGAATTTGACGCGGACGTGATTAGAACACGCAACCTTATGATCTGGAGTCAGACGTGCTAAAGTTGCGCCACCGAGTCCGCTTAGTGTATCTGTTCGCCCGCACGTGGTAGAATGATTTGCACGGCCTTATGACGATGAAGCACAGGTAAAGAGACAAGTCATTGTAGACAGACAAATAAGTAGATAGACAGATTAAAATAATAAGAAAGAGAATTTGACCCGGACGCGATACGAACACGCAACCTTCTGATCTGAAGTCGGACGCGCTACCGTGTCGCCACCGAGTCCACTTAGTGAAGCCGTTCGTACACAAGCGGTGGCATATTTCGCTCGGCCTTCTGTCGATGATGCACAGGTAAAGAGACAAGTCATCGTAGACAGACAAATAAATAGTTAAACAGATGAAAATAATAAAAAAGAGAATTTGACCCGGACGTGATTCGAACACGCAACCTTCTGATCTGGAGTCAGACGTGCTATCGTGTCGCCATCGAATCCGCTTAGGGTAGCCGTTCGCACACACGCGGTAGCATGATTTGCTCGGCCTTCTGTCGATGAAGCACAGGTAAAGAGACAAGTCTTTGTAGAGGGACAAATAAGTAGATACAGAGATAGATAAAAATAATAAATAAGCGAGTTTGACCCGGACGTGATTCAAACTTGCAACCTTCTGATCTGGAGTCAGACGTGCTACCGTGTCGCCACCGCGTCCGTTTAGGGTAGCTGTTCGCACACACGTGGTAGCATGAATTGCTCGGCCTTCTGTCGATGAAGCACACATAAAGAGAAGAGTCATTGTAGACAGACAAATAAGTAGATATATAGATAGATGAAAATAATAAAGAGAGACTTTTACCCGGACGTGATTCGAACACGCAACCTTCTGATCTGGAGTCAGACGTGCTACCCTGTTGCCACCGAGTCCGTTAGGTAACCATTCGCACACACGTGGTAACATGTTTTGCTCGGCGTTCTGTCGATGAAGCACAGGTGAAGAGACAAGTCATTGTAGACATACAGATAAGTAGATAGACAGATAGATGAAAATAATAAAAAAGAGGATTTGACCCGGACGTGATTCGAACACGCCACCTTGTGATCTGGAGTGAGACGTGCTACCGTATCGCCACCCAGTACACTTAGTGTAGCCGTTCCCACACACGCGGTAGCATGTTTTGCTCGGCCTTCTCTCGATGAAGCACAGGTAAAGAGACAAGTCATCGTAGACAGATAAATAAGTGAATAGACAGATGAAAATAATAATAAAAAAAGAATTTTACCCGGATTTGATTCGAACACGCAACCTTCTGATCTGGAGTCAGACGTGCTAAAGTTGCGCCACTGAGTCCGCTTAGAGTAACCGTTCGCACACACGCGGTAGCATGTTTTGCTCGGCCTTCTGTCGATGAAGCACAGGTAAAGGGACAAGTCATTGCAGACAGAGAAATAAGTAGATAGACAGATAGATGAAAATACTAAAGAGAGAGTTTGACGCGGACGGGATTAGAACACGCAACCTTCTGGTCTGGAGTCAGACGTGCTAAAGTTGCGCCACCGAGTCCGCTTAGTGTATCTGTTCGCCCGCACGTGGTAGAATGATTTGCACGGCCTTATGTCGATGAAGCACAGGTAAAGGGACAAGTGATTTTAGACAGCCAAATAAGTAGATAGACAGATAGATGAAAATAACAAAAGAGAGAACTTCACATCGACGTGATTCGAACACGCAACCTTCTGATCTGGAGTCAGACGTCCTACTGGGTCGCCACCGAGTTGACTTAGTGTAGCCGTTCGCACACACGCAGTAGCATATATTGCTCGGCCTTCTGTCGATGAAGCATAAGAGAGAAGTCATTGTAGACAGACAAATAGGTAGACAGATAGTTGAAAACAATAAGAAAGAGAATTTGACCCCGACGTGATTCGAACACGCCACCTTCTGATCTGGAGTCAGACGCGCTACCATTGAGCCACCGAGTCCGCTTAGGGTAGCCATTCGCACACAAGTGGTAGCATGTTTTTTCGGCCTTCTGTCGATGAAGTACAGGTAAAGAGACAAGTCATTGTAGACAGACAAATAAGTAGATAGACAGAATGATGAAAATAAGGAAAAAAGGAAATTTGATCCAGACGTGATTCAAGCTCGCAACCTTCTGATCTGTAATCAGACATGCTAACATGTCGTTACCGAGTCCGTTTACGGTGGCCGTTCGCACACACGTGGTAGCATGTTTTGCTCGGCCTTCTGTCGAGGAAGCACAGCTAAAGAGAAGAGTCAATGTAGAAGACAAATAAGTAGATATACAGATAGATGAAAATAATAAAGAGACTTTTACCCGGACGTGATTCTAACACGCAACCTTCTGATCTGGAGTCAGACGTGCTACCGTGTCGCCATCGAATCCGCTTAGGGTAGCCGTTCGCACACACGCGGTAGCATGATTTGCTCGGTTTTCTGTCGATGAAGCACAGGTAAAGAGACATGTCATTGTAGACAGACAAGTAAGTAGATAGACAGAAAAAATATTAAAAAGAGAGCTTGACCCGGACGTGATTCGAACACGCAACCTTCCGATCTGGAGTCAGACGTGCTACCGGGTTGCCACCGAGTCCACTTAGTGTAGCCGTACGCACACACGCGGTAGCATGTTTTGCTCGGCCTTCTGTCGATGCAGCACTGGTAAAGAGACAAGTCATTGTAGACAGACAAATAAGTAGATAGACAGATGAAAATAATAAAAAGAGAATTTAACCCGGACGCGATTCGAACACGCAACCTTCTGATCTGGAGTCGGACGTGCTAACAGTTCGCCACCGAGTCCATTTAGGGTAGCCGTTCACACACACGTGGTAGCATGTTTTGCTCAGCCCTCTATTGATGAAGCACAGGTAAAGAAACAAGTCGTTGTAGACAGACAAAGAGGTAGATAGACGGATGAAAATAACAAAAACGAGAACTTAACATGGACGTGATTCGAACACGCCACCCTCCGATCTGTAGTAAGACGCGCTACCGTGTCGCCACCGAATCCACTTAGCGTAGCCGTTCGCACACACGCGGTAGCTTGTTTTGCTCGGCCTTCTGTCGATGAAGCACAGGTAACGAGACAAGTCATTGTGCACAGACAAATAAGTAGATACACAAATAGATGAAAATAAGAAAAAAGAGAATTTTACCCGGACGTGATTTAAACACGCAACCTTCTGATCTGGAGACAGACGTGCTACCGTGTCGCCACCGAGTCCACTTAGTGAAGCCGTTCGTACACACGCGGTAGCATGTTTCGCTCGGCCTTCTGTCGATGAAGCACAGGTAAAGAGACAAGTCATCGTAGACAGACAAATAAAAAATAAACAGATGAAAATAATAAAAAAGAGAATTTGACCCGGACGTGATTCGAACACACAACCTTCTGATCTGGAGTCAGACGTGCTACCCTGTCGCCACCAAGTCCGTTAGGTAACCATTCGCACACACGTGGTAGCATGTTTTGCTCGGCCTTCTGTCGATGAAGCACACGTAAAGAGACAAGTCATTGTAGAAATACAGATAAGTAGATAGACAGATAGATGAAAATAATAAAAAAGAGGATTTGACCCGTACGTGATTCGAACACGCAACCTTGTGATCTGGAGTGAGACGTGCTACCGTATTGCCACCCAGTACACTTAGTGTAGCCGTTCGCACACACGCGGTAGCATGTTTTGCTCGGCCTTCTGTCGATGAAGCACAGGTAAAGGGACAAGTCATTGCAGATAGACAAATAAGTAGATAGACAGATAGATGAAAATACTAAAAAGAGAATTTGACGCGGACGTGATTAGAACACGCAACCTGATGATCTGGAGTCAGACGTGCTAAAGTTGCGCCACCGAGTCCGCTTAGGGTAGCCGTTCGCACACACGTGGTAGCATGTTTTGCACACCCTTATGTCGATGAAGCTCAGGTAAAGGGACAAGCCATTTTAGAAAGACAAATAAGTAGATAGAAAGATAAATGAAAATAATAAAAAGAGAATTTGACCCGGACATGATTCGAACATTTAACCTACTGATCTTGAGTCAGACGCGCTACCGTTTCACCTCCGAGTTCGCTCAGGACAGCCATTCGCACACACGTGGTAGCATGTTTTGCTCGGCCTTCTGTCGATGAAGCACAGGTAAAGAGACAAGTCATTGCAGACAGACAACTAAGTTGATAGACAGATAGATGAGAATAACAGAAGAGAGAACTTGACATCGACGTGATTCGAACACGCAACCTTCTGATCTGGAGTCAGACGTCCTACCGGGTCGCCACTGAGTTGACTTAGTGTAGCCGTTCGCACACACGCAGTAGCATGTATTGCTCGGCCTTCGGTCGATGAAGCATACGTAAAGAAAGAAGTCATTGTAGACAGACAAATAAGCAGACAGATAGTTGAAAACAATAAGAAAGAGAATTTGACCCCGACGTGATTCGAAAACGCAACCTTCTGATCTGGAATCAGACGTGCTACCGTTGCGCCACCGAGTCCGCTTAGGGTAGCCGTTCGCACACACGTGGTAGCATGTTTTTTCGGCCTTCTGTCGATGAAGCACAGGTAAAGAGACAAGTCATTGTAGACAGACAAATAAGCAGATAGACAGAATGATGAAAATATGAAAAAAGGAAATTTGATCCAGATGTGATTCAAGCTCGCAACCTTCTGATCTGGAGTCAGACGTCCTACCGGGTCGCCACTGAGTTGACTTAGTGTAGCCGTTCGCACACACGCAGTAGCATGTATTGCTCGGCCTTCTGTCGATGAAGCATACGTAAAGAAAGAAGTCATTGTAGACAGACAAATAAGCAGACAAATAGTTGAAAACAATAAGAAAGAGAATTTGACCCCGACGTGATTCGAACACGCAACCTTCTGATCTGGAATCAGACATGCTAACATGTCGCCACCGAGTCCGTTTAGGGTGGCCGTTCGCACACACGTGGTAGCATGTTTTGCTCGGCCTTCTGTCGAGGAAGCACAGCTAAAGAGAAGAGTCATTGTAGACAGACAAATAAGTAGATATACAGATAGATGAAAATAATAAAGAGAGACTTCTACCCGGACGTGATTCGAACACGCAACCTTCTGATCTGGAGTCAGACGTGCTATCGTGTCGCCATCGAATCCGCTTAGGGTAGCCGTTCGCACACACGCGGTAGCATGATTTGCTCGGCCTACTGTCGATGAAGCACAGGTAAAGAAACAAGTCTTTGTAGACAGACAAATAAGTAGATACACAGATAAATGAAAATAATAAATGAGCGAATTTGACCCGCACGTGATTCAAACTCGCAACCTTCTGATCTGGAGTCAGACGTGCTACCGTGTCGCCACCGCGTCCGTTTAGGGTAGCCGTTCGCACACACGTGGTAGCATGATTTGCTCGGCCTTCTGTCGATGAAGCACATATAAAGAGAAGAGTCATTGTAGACAGACAAATAAGTAGATAGACAGATAGATGAAAATTGTAAAAAAGAGAACTTGACCCGAACGTGATTCGAACCCGCAACCTTCTGATCTGGAGTCAGACGTGCTACTGCGTCACCACCGAGTCCACTTTGTGTAGCCGTTCGCACACACGCGGTAGCATGTTTTGCTCGGCCTTCTGTCGATGCAGCACAGGTAAAGAGACAAGTCATTGTAGACAGACAAATAAGTAGATAGACAGATGAAAATAATAAAAAAGAGAATTTGACCCGGACGCGATTCGAACACGCAAACTTCTGATCTGGAGTCGGACGTGCCAACAGTTCGCCACCGAGTCCATTTAGGGTAGCCGTTCACACACACGTGGTAGCATGTTTTGCTTGGCCTTCTATCGATGAAGCACAGGTAAAGAGACAAGTCGTTGTAGACAGACAAATAAGTAGATAGACAGATAGATGAAAATAATAAAAAAAAAACCTGACACGGACGTGATTCGAACACGCAACCCTCTGATCTGGAGTCAGACGTGCTACCGTGTCGCCACCGAGTCCACTTTGTGTAGCCGCTCGCTCACACGCGGTAGCATGTTTTGCTCGGCCTTCTGTCGATGCAGCACAGGTAAAGAGACAAGTCATTGTAGACAGACAAATAGGTAGATAGACAGATGAAAATAATAAGAAAGAAAATATGACCCGGACGCGATACGAACACGCAACCTTCTGATCTGGAGTCGGACGCGCTAACAGTTCACCACCGAGTCCACTTAGGGTAGCCGTTCGCACACACGTGGTAGCATGTTTTGCTCGGCCTTCTATCGATGAAGCACAGGTAAAGAAACAAGTCGTTGTAGACAGACAAATAAGTAGATAGATAGACAGATGAAAATAACAAAAACAAGAACTTAACACGGACGTGATTTGAACACGCAACCCTTTGATCCGTAGTAAGACGCGCTACCGTGTCGCCACCGAATCCACTTAGCGAAGCCGTTCGCACACACGCGGTAGCTTGTTTTGCTCGGCCTTCTGTCGATGAAGCACAGGTAACGAGACAAGTCATTGTACACAGACAAATAAGTAGATAGACAAATAGATGAAAATAAGAAAAAAGAGAATTTGACCCGGACGTGATTCGAACACGCAACCTTCTGATCTGGAGTCAGACGTGCTACCGTGTCGCCACCGAGCCCGTTAGGTAACCATTCGCACACACGTGGTAGCATGTTTTGCTCGGCCTTCTGTCGATGAAGCACAGGTAAAGAGACAAGGCATTGTACACATACAGATAAGTCGATAGACAGATAGATGAAAATAATAAAAAAGAGGATTTGACCCGGACCTGATTCGAACACGCAACCTTGTGATCTGGAGTCAGACGTGCTACCGTATCGCCACCGAGTACACTTAGTGTAGCCGTTCGTACACACGCGGTAGCATGTTTCGCTCGGCCTTCTGTCGATGAAGCACAGGTAAAGAGACAAGTCATCGTAGACAGACAAATAAATAGGTAAACAGATGAAAATAATAAAAAGAGAATTTGAACCGGACGTGATTCGAACACGCAACCTTCTGATCTGGAGTCAGACGTGCTACCGTGTCGCCACCGAGCCTGTTAGGTAACCATTCGCACACACGTGGTAGCATGTTTTGCTCGGCCTTCTGTCGATGAAGCACAGGTAAAGAGACAAGTCATTGTAGACAGACAAATAGGTGGATAGACAGATGAAAATAATAAAAAAAAGAATTTGACCCAGACTTGATTCGAACACGCAACCTTCTGATCTGGAGTCAGACGTGCTAAAGTTGCGCCACTGAGTCCGCTTAGAGTAATTGTTCGCACACACGCTGTAGCATGTTTTTCTCGGCCTTCTGTCGATGAAGCACAGGTAAAGGGGCAAGTCATTGCAGATAGACAAATAAGTAGATAGACAGATAGATGAAAATACTGAAAAGACAATTTGACGCGGACTTGATTCGAACACGCAACCTTCCGATCTGGAGTCAGACGTGCTAAAGTTGCGCCACTGAGTCCGCTTAGAGTAACCGTTCGCACACACGCTGTAGCATGTTTTGCTCGGCCTTCTTTCGATGAAGCACAGGTAAAGGGACAAGCCATTTTAGAAAGACAAATAAGTAGATAGAAAGATAAATGAAAATAATAAAAAGAGAATTTGACCCGGACATGATTCGAACATTTAACCTACTGATCTTGAGTCAGACGCGCTACCGTTTCACCTCCGAGTTCGCTCAGGGCAGCCATTCGCACACACGTGGTAGCATGTTTTGCTCGGCCTTCTGTCGATGAAGCACAGGTAAAGAGACAAGTCATTGCAGACAGACAACTAAGTTGATAGACAGATAGATGAAAATAACAGAAGAGAGAACTTGACATCGACGTGATTCGAACACGCAACCTTCTGATCTGGAGTCAGACGTCCTACCGGGTCGCCACTGAGTTGACTTAGTGTAGCCGTTCGCACACACTCAGTAGCATGTATTGCTCGGCCTTCGGTCGATGAAGCATACGTAAAGAAAGAAGTCATTGTAGACAGACAAATAAGCAGACAGATAGTTGAAAACAATAAGAAAGAGAATTTGAACCCGACGTGATTCGAAAACGCAACCTTCTGATCTGGAATCAGACGTGCTACCGTTGCGCCACCGAGTCCGCTTAAGGTAGCCGTTCGCACACACGTGGTAGCATGTTTTTTCGGCCTTCTGTCGATGAAGCACAGGTAAAGAGACAAGTCATTGTAGACAGACAAATAAGCAGATAGACAGAATGATGAAAATATGAAAAAAGAAAATTTGATCCAGATGTGATTCAAGCTCGCAACCTTCTGATCTGGAGTCAGACGTCCTACCGGGTCGCCACTGAGTTGACTTAGTGTAGCCGTTCGCACACACGCAGTAGCATGTATTGCTCGGCCTTCTGTCGATGAAGCATACGTAAAGAAAGAAGTCATTGTAGACAGACAAATAAGCAGACAAATAGTTGAAAACAATAAGAAAGAGAATTTGACCCCGACGTGATTCGAACACGCAACCTTCTGATCTGGAATCAGACATGCTAACATGTCGCCACCGAGTCCGTTTAGGGTGGCCGTTCGCACACACGTGGTAGCATGTTTTGCTCGGCCTTCTGTCGAGGAAGCACAGCTAAAGAGAAGAGTCATTGTAGACAGACAAATAAGTAGATATACAGATAGATGAAAATAATAAAGAGAGACTTCTACCCGGACGTGATTCGAACACGCAACCTTCTGATCTGGAGTCAGACGTGCTATCGTGTCGCCATCGAATCCGCTTAGGGTAGCCGTTCGCACACACGCGGTAGCATGATTTGCTCGGCCTACTGTCGATGAAGCACAGGTAAAGAAACAAGTCTTTGTAGACAGACAAATAAGTAGATACACAGATAAATGAAAATAATAAATGAGCGAATTTGACCCGGACGTGATTCAAACTCGCAACCTTCTGATCTGGAGTCAGACGTGCTACCGTGTCGCCACCGCGTCCGTTTAGGGTAGCCGTTCGCACACACGTGGTAGCATGATTTGCTCGGCCTTCTGTCGATGAAGCACACATAAAGAGAAGAGTCATTGTAGACAGACAAATAAGTAGATAGACAGATAGATGAAAATTGTAAAAAAGAGAACTTTACCCGAACGTGATTCGAACCCGCAACCTTCTGATCTGGAGTCAGACGTGCTACTGCGTCACCACCGAGTCCACTTTGTGTAGCCGTTCGCACACACGCGGTAGCATGTTTTGCTCGGCCTTCTGTCGATGCAGCACAGGTAAAGAGACAAGTCATTGTAGACAGACAAATAAGTAGATAGACAGATGAAAATAATAAGAAAGAGAATTTGACCCGGACGCGATTCGAACACGCAACCTTCTGATCTGGAGTCGGACGTGCCAACAGTTCGCCACCGAGTCCATTTAGGGTAGCCGTTCACACACACGTGGTAGCATGTTTTGCTTGGCCTTCTATCGATGAAGCACAGGTAAAGAGACAAGTCGTTGTAGACAGACAAATAAGTAGATAGACAGATAGACGAAAATAATAAAAAAGAGAACCTGACACGGACGTGATTCGAACACGCAACCCTCTGATCTGGAGTCAGACGTGCTACCGTGTCGCCACCGAGTCCACTTTGTGTCGCCGTTCGCTCACACGCGGTAGCATGTTTTGCTCGGCCTTCTGTCGATGCAGCACAGGTAAAGAGACAAGTCATTGTAGACAGACAAATAGGTAGATAGACAGATGAAAATAATAAGAAAGAAAATATGACCCGGACGCGATACGAACACGCAACCTTCTGATCTGGAGTCGGACGCGCTAACAGTTCACCACCGAGTCCACTTAGGGTAGCCGTTCGCACACACGTGGTAGCATGTTTTGCTCGGCCTTCTATCGATGAAGCACAGGTAAAGAAACAAGTCGTTGTAGACAGACAAATAAGTAGATAGATAGACAGATGAAAATAACAAAAACAAGAACTTAACACGGACGTGATTTGAACACGCAACCCTTTGATCCGTAGTAAGACGCGCTACCGTGTCGCCACCGAATCCACTTAGCGAAGCCGTTCGCACACACGCGGTAGCTTGTTTTGCTCGGCCTTCTGTCGATGAAGCACAGGTAACGAGACAAGTCATTGTACACAGACAAATAAGTAGATAGACAAATAGATGAAAATAAGAAAAAAGAGAATTTGACCCGGACGTGATTCGAACACGCAACCTTCTGATCTGGAGTCAGACGTGCTACCGTGTCGCCACCGGGCCCGTTAGGTAACCATTCGCACACACGTGGTAGCATGTTTTGCTCGGCCTTCTGTCGATGAAGCACAGGTAAAGAGACAAGTCATTGTACACATACAGATAAGTCGATAGACAGATAGATGAAAATAATAAAAAAGAGGATTTGACCCGGACCTGATTCGAACACGCAACCTTGTGATCTGGAGTCAGACGTGCTACCGTATCGCCACCGAGTACACTTAGTGTAGCCGTTCGTACACACGCGGTAGCATGTTTCGCTCGGCCTTCTGTCGATGAAGCACAGGTAAAGAGACAAGTCATCGTGGACAGACAAATAAATAGGTAAACAGATGAAAATAATAAAAAGAGAATTTGAACCAGACGTGATTCGAACACGCAACCTTCTGATCTGGAGTCAGACGTGCTACCGTGTCGCCACCGAGCCTGTTAGGTAACCATTCGCACACACGTGGTAGCATGTTTTGCTCGGCCTTCTGTCGATGAAGCACAGGTAAAGAGACAAGTCATTGTAGACAGACAAATAGGTGGATAGACAGATGAAAATAATAAAAAAAAGAATTTGACCCAGACTTGATTCGAACACGCAACCTTCTGATCTGGAGTCAGACGTGCTAAAGTTGCGCCACTGAGTCCGCTTAGAGTAATTGTTCGCACACACGCTGTAGCATGTTTTGCTCGGCCTTCTGTCGATGAAGCACAGGTAAAGGGACAAGTCATTGCAGATAGACAAATAAGTAGATAGACAGATAGATGAAAATACTGAAAAGACAATTTGACGCGGACTTGATTCGAACACGCAACCTTCCGATCTGGAGTCAGACGTGCTAAAGTTGCGCCACTGAGTCCGCTTAGAGTAACCGTTCGCACACACGCTGTAGCATGTTTTGCTCGGCCTTCTTTCGATGAAGCACAGGTAAAGAGACAAGTCATTGCAGACAGAGAAATAAGTAGATAGACAGATAGATGAAAATACTAAAGAGAGAGTTTGACGCGGACGTGATTAGAACACGCAACCTTCTGATCTGGAATCAGACGTGCTAAAGTCGCCACCGAGTCCGCTTAGGGTAGCCGTTCGCACACACGTGGTAGCATGTTTTGCACGGCCTTATGTCGATGAAGCACAGGTAAAGGGACAAGTCATTTTAGAGAGACAAATAAGTAGATAGACAGATAGATGAAAATAACAAAAGAGAGAACTTCAAATCGACGTGATTCGAACACGCAACTTTCTGATCTGGAGTCAGACGTCCTACCGGGTCGCCACCGAGTTGACTTAGTGTAGCCGTTCGCACACGCGCAGTAGCATGTATTGCTCGGCCTTCTGTCGATGAAGCATAGGTAAAGAGACATGTCATTGTAGAGAGACAAATAAGTAGATAGACAGATGAAAATAATAAAAAGAGAACTTGACCCGGACGTGATTCGAACACGCAACCTTCTGATCTGGAGTCAGACGTGCTACCGGGTTGCCACCGAGTCCACTCAGTGTAGCCGTATGCACACACGCGGTAGCAGCATGTTTTGCTCGGCCTTCTGTCGATGAAGCACAGGTAAAGAGACAAGTCTTTGTAGACAGACAAATACGTAGATACACAGGTAGATTAAAATAATAAATAAGCGAATTTGACCCGGACGTGATTCAAACTCGCAACCTTCTGATCTGGAGTCAGACGTGCTACCGTGTCGCCACCGCGTCCGTTTAGGGTAGCCGTTCGCACACACGTGGTAGCATGATTTGTTCGGCCTTCTGTCGATGAAGCACAGGTAAAAAGACAAGTCATTGTAGACAGACAAAAAGGTAGATAAACAGATGAAAATAATAAAAAGAGATTTTTACCCGGACGTGATTCGAACACGCAACCTTTTATCTGGAGTCAGACGTGCTATTGTGTCGCCATCGAATACGCTTAGGGTAGCCGTTCGCACACACGCGGTACCATGATTTGCTCGGCCTTCTGTCGATGAAGCACAGGTAAAAAGACAAGTCTTTGTAGACAGACAAATAAGTAGATACACAGATAGATGAAAATAATAAATAAGCGAATTTGACCCGGACGTGATTCAAACTCGCAACCTTCTGATCTGGAGTCAGACATGCTACCGTGTCGCCACCGCGTCCGTTTAGGGTAGCCGTTCGCACACACGTGGTAGCATGATTTGCTCGGCCTTCTGTCGATGAAGCACACATAAAGAGAAGAGTCATTGTAGACAGACAAATAAGTAGATAGACAGATAGATGAAAATAGTAAAAAAGAGAACTTGACCCGAACGTGATTCGAACCCGCAACCTTCTGATCTGGAGTCAGACGTCCTACCGCGCCGCCACCGAGTTGACTTAGTGTAGCCGCTCGCACACACGCAGTAGCATGTATTGCTCGGCCTTCTGTCGATGAAGCATACGTAAAGAGAGAAGTCATTGTAGACAGACAAATAAGTAGACAGATCGTTGAAAACAATAACAAAGAGAATTTGACCCCGCTGTGATTCGAACACGCAATCTTCTCATCTGGAGTCAGACGCGCTACCGTTGCGCCACCGAGCCCGCTGAGGGTAGCCGTTCGCACACACGTGGTAGCATGTTTTTTCGGCCTTCTGTCGATGAAGTACAGGTAAAGAGACAAGTCATTGTAGACAGACAAATAAGTAGATAGACAGAATGATGAAAATAAGAAAAAAGAAAATTTGATCCAGACGTGATTCAAGCTCGCAACCTTCTGATCTGTTGTCAGACATGCTGACATGTCGCCACCGAGTCCGTTTAGGGTGGCCGTTCGCACAAACGTGGTAGCATGTTTTGCTCGGCCTTCTGTCGAGGAAGCACAGCTAAAGAGAAGAGTCATTGTAGACAGACAAATAAGTAGATATACAGATAGATGAAAATAATAAAGAGAGACTTTTACCCGGACGTGATTCCAACACGCAACCTTCTGATCTGGAGTCAGACGTGCTACCGTGTCACCATCGAATCCGCTTAGGGCAGCCGTTCGCACACACGCGGTAGCATGATTTGCTCGGCCTTCTGTCGATGCAGCACTGGTAAAGAGACAAGTCATTGTAGCAAGACAAATAAGTAGATAGACAGATGAAAAGATCAAAAAGAAAATTTGACCCGGACGCGATTCGAACACGCAACCTTCTGATCTTGAGTCGGACGTGCCAACAGTTCGCCACCGAGTCCATTTAGGGTAGCCGTTCACACACACGTGGTAGCATGTTTTGCTTGGCCTTCTATCGATGAAGCACAGGTAAAGAGACAAGTCGTTGTAGACAGACAAATAAGTAGATAGACAGATAGATGAAAATAATAAAAAAGAGAACCTGACACGGACGTGATTCGAACACGCAACCCTCTGATCTTGAGTCAGACGTGCTACCATGTCGCCAACGAGTCCACTTTGTGTAGCCGTTCGCTCACACGCGGTAGCATGTTTTGCTCGGCCTTCTGTCGATGCAGCACAGGTAAAGAGACAAGTCATTGTAGACAGACAAATAGGTAGATAGACAGATGAAAATAATAAGAAAGAAAATATGACCCGGACGCGATACGAACACGCAACCTTCTGATCTGGAGTCGGACGCGCTAACAGTTCACCACCGAGTCCACTTAGGGTAGCCGTTCGCACACACGTGGTAGCATGTTTTGCTCGGCCTTCTATCGATGAAGCACAGGTAAAGAAACAAGTCGTTGTAGACAGACAAATAAGTAGATAGATAGACAGATGAAAATAACAAAAACAAGAACTTAACACGGACGTGATTTGAACACGCAACCCTTTGATCCGTAGTAAGACGCGCTACCGTGTCGCCACCGAATCCACTTAGCGTAGCCGTTCGCACACACGCGGTAGCTTGTTTTGCTCGGCCTTCTGTCGACGAAGCACAGGTAACGAGACAAGTCATTTTTCACAGACAAATAAGTAGATAGACAAATAGATGAAAATAAGAAAAAAGAGAATTTGACCCGGACGTGATTCGAACACGCAACCTTCTGATCTGGAGTCAGACGTGCTACCGTGTCGCCACCGAGCCCGTTAGGTAACCATTCGCACACACGTGGTAGCATGTTTTGCTCGGCCTTCTGTCGATGAAGCACAGGTAAAGAGACAAGTCATTGTACACATACAGATAAGTCGATAGACAGATAGATGAAAATAATAAAAAAAGAGGATTTGACCCGGACCTGATTCGAACACGCAACCTTGTGATCTGGAGTCAGACGTGCTACCGTATCGCCACCGAGTACACTTAGTGTAGCCGTTCGTACACACGCGGTAGCATGTTTCGCTCGGCCTTCTGTCGATGAAGCACAGGTAAAGAGACAAGTCATCGTAGACAGACAAATAAATAGGTAAACAGATGAAAATAATAAAAAGAGAATTTGAACCGGACGTGATTCGAACACGCAACCTTCTGAGCTGGAGTAAGACGTGCTACCGTGTCGCCACCGAGCCCGTTAGGTAACCATTCGCACACACGTGGTAGCATGTTTTGCTCGGCCTTCTGTCGATGAAGCACAGGTAAAGAGACAAGTCATTGTAGACATACAGATAAGTCGATAGACGGATAGATGAAACTAATAAAAAAGAGGATTTGACCCGGACCTGATTCAAACACGCAACCTTGTGATCTGGAGTCACACGTGCTACCGTATCGCCACCGAGTACACATAGTGTAGCCGTTCGCACTTACGCGGTAGCATGTTTTGCTCGGCCTTCTGTCGATGAAGCACAGGTAAAGAGACAAGTCATTGTAGACAGACAAATAGGTGGATAGACACATGAAAATAATAAAAAAAAGAATTTGACCCAGACTTGATTCGAACACGCAACCTTCTGATCTGGAGTCAGACGTGCTAAAGTTGCGCCACTGAGTCCGCTTAGAGTAACCATTCGCACACACGTGGTAGCATGTTTTGCTCGGCCTTCTGTCGATGAAGCACAGGTAAAGAGACAAGTCATTGTAGACATACAGATAAGTAGATAGACAGATAGATGAAAATAATAAAAAAGAGGATTTGACCCGTACGTGATTCGAACACGCAACCTTGTGATCTGGAGTGAGACGTGCTACCGTATTGCCACCCAGTACACTTAGTGTAGCCGTTCGCACACACGCGGTAGCATGTCTTGCTCGGCCTTCTGTCGATGAAGCACAGGTAAAGGGACAAGTCATTGCAGATAGACAAATAAGTAGATAGACAGATAGATGAAAATACTAAAAAGAGAATTTGACGCGGACGTGATTAGAACACGCAACCTTCTGATCTGGAGTCAGACGTGCTAAAGTTGCGCCACCGAGTTCGCTCAGTGCAGCCATTCGCACACACGTGGTAGCATGTTTTGCTCGGCCTTCTGTCGATGAAGCACAGGTAAAGAGACAAGTCATTGCAGACAGACAATTAAGTTGACAGACAGATAGATGAAAATAACAGAAGAGAGAACTTGACATCGACGTGATTCGAACACGCAACCTTCTGATCTGGAGTCAGACGTCCTACCGGGTCGCCACTGAGTTGACTTAGTGTAGCCGTTCGCACACACGCAGTAGCATGTATTGCTCGGCCTTCGGTCGATGTAGCATACGTAAAGAAAGAAGTCATTGTAGACAGACAAATAAGCAGACAGATAGTTGAAAACAATAAGAAAGAGAATTTGACCCCGACGTGATTCGAAAACGCAACCTTCTGATCTGGAATCAGACGTGCTACCGTTGCGCCACCGAGTCCGCTTAGGGTAGCCGTTCGCACACACGTGGTAGCATGTTTTTTCGGCCTTCTGTCGATGAAGCACAGGTAAAGAGACAAGTCATTGTAGACAGACAAATAAGCAGATAGACAGAATGATGAAAATATGAAAAAAGGAAATTTGATCCAGATGTGATTCAAGCTCGCAACCTTCTCATCTGGAGTCAGACGTCCTACCGGGTCGCCACTGAGTTGACTTAGTGTAGCCGTTCGCACACACGCAGTAGCATGTATTGCTCGGCCTTCTGTCGATGAAGCATACGTAAAGAAAGAAGTCATTGTAGACAGACAAATAAGCAGACAAATAGTTGAAAACAATAAGAAAGAGAATTTGACCCCGACGTGATTCGAACACGCAACCTTCTGATCTGGAATCAGACATGCTAACATGTCGCCACCGAGTCCGTTTAGGGTGGCCGTTCGCACACACGTGGTAGCATGTTTTGCTCGGCCTTCTGTCGAGGAAGCACAGCTAAAGAGAAGAGTCATTGTAGACAGACAAATAAGTAGATATACAGATAGATGAAAATAATAAAGAGAGACTTCTACCCGGACGTGATTCGAACACGCAACCTTCTGATCTGGAGTCAGACGTGCTATCGTGTCGCCATCGAATCCGCTTAGGGTAGCCGTTCGCACACACGCGGTAGCATGATTTGCTCGGCCTTCTGTCGATGAAGCACAGGTAAAGAGACAAGTCTTTGTAGAGGGACAAATAAGTAGATACAGAGATAGATAAAAATAATAAAGAAGCGAGTTTGACCCGGACGTGATTCAAACTTGCAACCTTCTGATCTGGAGTCAGACGTGCTACCGTGTCGCCACCGCGTCCGTTTAGGGTAGCTGTTCGCACACACGTGGTAGCATGAATTGCTCGGCCTTCTGTCGATGAAGCACACATAAAGAGAAGAGTCATTGTAGACAGACAAATAAGTAGATATATAGATAGATGAAAATAATAAAGAGAGACTTTTACCCGGACGTGATTCGAACACGCAACCTTCTGATCTGGAGTCAGACGTGCTACCCTGTTGCCACCGAGTCCGTTAGGTAACCATTCGCACACACGTGGTAGCATGTTTTGCTCGGCGTTCTGTCGATGAAGCACAGGTGAAGAGACAAGTCATTGTAGACATACAGATAAGTAGATAGACAGATAGATGAAAATAATAAAAAAGAGGATTTGACCCGGACGTGATTCGAACATGCCACCTTGTGATCTGGAGTGAGACGTGCTACCGTATCGCCACCCAGTACACTTAGTGTAGCCGTTCCCACACACGCGGTAGCATGTTTTTCTCGGCCTTCTCTCGATGAAGCACAGGTAAAGAGACAAGTCATCGTAGACAGATAAATAAGTGAATAGACAGATGAAAATAATAATAAAAAAAGAATTTTACCCGGATTTGATTCGAACACGCAACCTTCTGATCTGGAGTCAGACGTGCTAAAGTTGCGCCACTGAGTCCGCTTAGAGTAACCGTTCGCACACACGCGGTAGCATGTTTTGCTCGGCCTTCTGTCGATGAAGCACAGGTAAAGGGACAAGTCATTGCAGACAGAGAAATAAGTAGATAGACAGATAGATGAAAATACTAAAGAGAGAGTTTGACGCGGACGGGATTAGAACACGCAACCTTCTGATCTGGAGTCAGACGTGCTAAAGTTGCGCCACTGAGTCCGCTTAGTGTATCTGTTCGCCCGCACGTGGTAGAATGATTTGCACGGCCTTATGTCGATGAAGCACAGGTAAAGGGACAAGTGATTTTAGACAGCCAAATAAGTAGATAGACAGATAGATGAAAATAACAAAAGAGAGAACTTCACATCGACGTGATTCGAACACGCAACCTTCTGATCTGGAGTCAGACGTCCTACTGGGTCGCCACCGAGTTGACTTAGTGTAGCCGTTCGCACACACGCAGTAGCATATATTGCTCGGCCTTCTGTCGATGAAGCATAAGAGAGAAGTCATTGTAGACAGACAAATAGGTAGACAGATAGTTGAAAACAATAAGAAAGAGAATTTGACCCCGACGTGATTCGAACACGCCACCTTCTGATCTGGAGTCAGACGCGCTACCATTGAGCCACCGAGTCCGCTTAGGGTAGCCATTCGCACACAAGTGGTAGCATGTTTTTTCGGCCTTCTGTCGATGAAGTACAGGTAAAGAGACAAGTCATTGTAGACAGACAAATAAGTAGATAGACAGAATGATGAAAATAAGGAAAAAAGGAAATTTGATCCAGACGTGATTCAAGCTCGCAACCTTCTGATCTGTAATCAGACATGCTAACATGTCGTTACCGAGTCCGTTTACGGTGGCCGTTCGCACACACGTGGTAGCATGTTTTGCTCGGCCTTCTGTCGAGGAAGCACAGCTAAAGAGAAGAGTCAATGTAGAAGACAAATAAGTAGATATACAGATAGATGAAAATAATAAAGAGACTTTTACCCGGACGTGATTCTAACACGCAACCTTCTGATCTGGAGTCAGACGTGCTACCGTGTCGCCATCGAATCCGCTTAGGGTAGCCGTTCGCACACACGCGGTAGCATGATTTGCTCGGTTTTCTGTCGATGAAGCACAGGTAAAGAGACATGTCATTGTAGACAGACAAGTAAGTAGATAGACAGAAAAAATATTAAAAAGAGAGCTTGACCCGGACGTGATTCGAACACGCAACCTTCCGATCTGGAGTCAGACGTGCTACCGGGTTGCCACCGAGTCCACTTAGTGTAGCCGTACGCACACACGCGGTAGCATGTTTTGCTCGGCCTTCTGTCGATGCAGCACTGGTAAAGAGACAAGTCATTGTAGACAGACAAATAAGTAGATAGACAGATGAAAATAATAAAAAGAGAATTTAACCCGGACGCGATTCGAACACGCAACCTTCTGATCTGGAGTCGGACGTGCTAACAGTTCGCCACCGAGTCCATTTAGGGTAGCCGTTCACACACACGTGGTAGCATGTTTTGCTCAGCCCTCTATTGATGAAGCACAGGTAAAGAAACAAGTCGTTGTAGACAGACAAAGAGGTAGATAGACGGATGAAAATAACAAAAACGAGAACTTAACATGGACGTGATTCGAACACGCCACCCTCCGATCCGTAGTAAGACGTGCTACCGTGTCGCCACCGAATCCACTTAGCGTAGCCGTTCGCACACACGCGGTAGCTTGTTTTGCTCGGCCTTCTGTCGATGAAGCACAGGTAACGAGACAAGTCATTGTGCACAGACAAATAAGTAGATACACAAATAGATGAAAATAAGAAAAAAGAGAATTTTACCCGGACGTGATTTGAACACGCAACCTTCTGATCTGGAGACAGACGTGCTACCGTGTCGCCACCGAGTCCACTTAGTGAAGCCGTTCGTACACACGCGGTAGCATGTTTCGCTCGGCCTTCTGTCGATGAAGCACAGGTAAAGAGACAAGTCATCGTAGACAGACAAATAAAAAATAAACAGATGAAAATAATAAAAAAGAGAATTTGACCCGGACGTGATTCGAACACACAACCTTCTGATCTGGAGTCAGACGTGCTACCCTGTCGCCACCAAGTCCGTTAGGTAACCATTCGCACACACGTGGTAGCATGTTTTGCTCGGCCTTCTGTCGATGAAGCACACGTAAAGAGACAAGTCATTGTAGAAATACAGATAAGTAGATAGACAGATAGATGAAAATAATAAAAAAGAGGATTTGACCCGTACGTGATTCGAACACGCAACCTTGTGATCTGGAGTGAGACGTGCTACCGTATTGCCACCCAGTACACTTAGTGTAGCCGTTCGCACACACGCGGTAGCATGTTTTGCTCGGCCTTCTGTCGATGAAGCACAGGTAAAGGGACAAGTCATTGCAGATAGACAAATAAGTAGATAGACAGATAGATGAAAATACTAAAAAGAGAATTTGACGCGGACGTGATTAGAACACGCAACCTTATGATCTGGAGTCAGACGTGCTAAAGTTGCGCCACCGAGTCCGCTTAGTGTATCTGTTCGCCCGCACGTGGTAGAATGATTTGCACGGCCTTATAACGATGAAGCACAGGTAAAGAGACAAGTCATTGTAGACAGACAAATAAGTAGATAGACAGATTAAAATAATAAGAAAGAGAATTTGACCCGGACGCGATACGAACACGCAACCTTCTGATCTGAAGTCGGACGCGCTACCGTGTCGCCACCGAGTCCACTTAGTGAAGCCGTTCGTACACAAGCGGTGGCATATTTCGCTCGGCCTTCTGTCGATGATGCACAGGTAAAGAGACAAGTCATCGTAGACAGACAAATAAATAGTTAAACAGATGAAAATAATAAAAAAGAGAATTTGACCCGGACGTGATTCGAACACGCAACCTTCTGATCTGGAGTCAGACGTGCTATCGTGTCGCCATCGAATCCGCTTAGGGTAGCCGTTCACACACACGCGGTAGCATGATTTGCTCGGCCTTCTGTCGATGAAGCACAGGTAAAGAGACAAGTCTTTGTAGAGGGACAAATAAGTAGATACAGAGATAGATAAAAATAATAAATAAGCGAGTTTGACCCGGACGTGATTCAAACTTGCAACCTTCTGATCTGGAGTCAGACGCGCTACCGTGTCGCCACCGAATCCACTTAGCGTAGCCGTTCGCACACACGCGGTAGCTTGTTTTGCTCGGCCTTCTGTCGATGAAGCACAGGTAACGAGACAAGTCATTGTAGACAGACAAATAAGTAGATATATAGATAGATGAAAATAATAAGGAGAGACTTTTACCCGGACGTGATTCGAACACGCAACCTTCTGATCTGGAGTCAGACGTGCTACCCTGTCGCCACCGAGTCCGTTAGGTAACCATTCGCACACACGTGGTAGCATGTTTTGCTCGGCGTTCTGTCGATGAAGCACAGGTAAAGAGACAAGTCATTGTAGACATACAGATAAGTAGATAGACAGATAGATGAAAATAATAAAAAAGAGGATTTGACCCGGACGTGATTCGAACACGCCACCTTGTGATCTGGAGTGATACGTGCTACCGTATCGCCACCCAGTACACTTAGTGTAGCCGTTCCCACACACGCGGTAGCATGTTTTGCTCGGCCTTCTCTCGATGAAGCACAGGTAAAGAGACAAGTCATCGTAGACAGATAAATAAGTGAATAGACAGATGAAAATATTAATAAAAAAAGAATTTTACCCGGATTTGATTCGAACACGCAACCTTCTGATCTGGAGTCAGACGTGCTAAAATTGCGCCACTGAGTCCGCTTAGAGTAACCGTTCGCACACACGCGGTAGCATGTTTTGCTCGGCCTTCTGTCGATGAAGCACAGGTAAAGGGACAAGTCATTGCAGACAGAGAAATAAGTAGATAGACAGATAGATGAAAATACTAAAGAGAGAGTTTGACGCGGACGTGATTAGAACACGCAACCTTCTGATCTGGAGTCAGACGTGCTAAAGTTGCGCCACCGAGTCCGCTTAGTGTATCTGTTCGCCCGCACGTGGTAGAATGATTTGCACGGCCTTATAACGATGAAGCACAGGTAAAGAGACAAGTCATTGTAGACAGACAAATAAGTAGATAGACAGATTAAAATAATAAGAAAGAGAATTTGACCCGGACGCGATACGAACACGCAACCATCTGATCTGGAGTTGGACGCGCTACCGTGTCGCCACCGAGTCCACTTAGTGAAGCCGTTCGTACACAAGCGGTGGCATATTTCGCTCGGCCTTCTGTCGATGATGCACAGGTAAAGAGACAAGTCATCGTAGACAGACAAATAAATAGTTAAACAGATGAAAATAATAAAAAAGAGAATTTGACCCGGACGTGATTCGAACACGCAACCTTATGATCTGGAGTCAGACGTGCTATCGTGTCGCCATCGAATCCGCTTAGGGTAGCCGTTCGCACACACGCGGTAGCATGATTTGCTCGGCCTTCTGTCGATGAAGCACAGGTAAAGAGACAAGTCTTTGTAGAGGGACAAATAAGTAGATACAGAGATAGATAAAAATAATAAATAAGCGAGTTTGACCCGGACGTGATTCAAACTTGCAACCTTCTGATCTGGAGTCAGACGTGCTACCGTGTCGCCACCGCGTCCGTTTAGGGTAGCTGTTCGCACACACGTGGTAGCATGAATTGCTCGGCCTTCTGTCGATGAAGCACACATAAAGAGAAGAGTCATTGTAGACAGACAAATAAGTAGATATATAGATAGATGAAAATAATAAAGAGAGACTTTTACCTGGACGTGATTCGAACACGCAACCTTCTGATCTGGAGTCAGACGTGCTACCCTGTTGCCACCGAGTCCGTTAGGTAACCATTCGCACACACGTGGTAGCATGTTTTGCTCGGCGTTCTGTCGATGAAGCACAGGTGAAGAGACAAGTCATTGTAGACATACAGATAAGTAGATAGACAGATAGATGAAAATAATAAAAAGAGGATTTGACCCGGACGTGATTCGAACACGCCACCTTGTGATCTGGAGTGAGACGTGCTACCGTATCGCCACCCAGTACACTTAGTGTAGCCGTTCCCACACACGCGGTAGCATGTTTTGCTCGGCCTTCTCTCGATGAAGCACAGGTAAAGAGACAAGTCATCGTAGACAGATAAATAAGTGAATAGACAGATGAAAATAATAATAAAAAAAGAATTTTACCCGGATTTGATTCGAACACGCAACCTTCTGATCTGGAGTCAGACGTGCTAAAGTTGCGCCACTGAGTCCGCTTAGAGTAACCGTTCGCACACACGCGGTAGCATGTTTTGCTCGGCCTTCTGTCGATGAAGCACAGGTAAAGGGACAAGTCATTGCAGACAGAGAAATAAGTAGATAGACAGATAGATGAAAATACTAAAGAGAGAGTTTGACGCGGACGGGATTAGAACACGCAACCTTCTGGTCTGGAGTCAGACGTGCTAAAGTTGCGCCACCGAGTCCGCTTAGTGTATCTGTTCGCCCGCACGTGGTAGAATGATTTGCACGGCCTTATGTCGATGAAGCACAGGTAAAGGGACAAGTGATTTTAGACAGCCAAATAAGTAGATAGACAGATAGATGAAAATAACAAAAGAGAGAACTTCACATCGACGTGATTCGAACACGCAACCTTCTGATCTGGAGTCAGACGTCCTACTGGGTCGCCACCGAGTTGACTTAGTGTAGCCGTTCGCACACACGCAGTAGCATATATTGCTCGGCCTTCTGTCGATGAAGCATAAGAGAGAAGTCATTGTAGACAGACAAATAGGTAGACAGATAGTTGAAAACAATAAGAAAGAGAATTTGACCCCGACGTGATTCGAACACGCCACCTTCTGATCTGGAGTCAGACGCGCTACCATTGAGCCACCGAGTCCGCTTAGGGTAGCCATTCGCACACAAGTGGTAGCATGTTTTTTCGGCCTTCTGTCGATGAAGTACAGGTAAAGAGACAAGTCATTGTAGACAGACAAATAAGTAGATAGACAGAATGATGAAAATAAGGAAAAAAGGAAATTTGATCCAGACGTGATTCAAGCTCGCAACCTTCTGATCTGTAATCAGACATGCTAACATGTCGTTACCGAGTCCGTTTACGGTGGCCGTTCGCACACACGTGGTAGCATGTTTTGCTCGGCCTTCTGTCGAGGAAGCACAGCTAAAGAGAAGAGTCAATGTAGAAGACAAATAAGTAGATATACAGATAGATGAAAATAATAAAGAGACTTTTACCCGGACGTGATTCTAACACGCAACCTTCTGATCTGGAGTCAGACGTGCTACCGTGTCGCCATCGAATCCGCTTAGGGTAGCCGTTCGCACACACGCGGTAGCTTGTTTTGCTCGGCCTTCTGTCGATGAAGCACAGGTAACGAGACAAGTCATTTTTCACAGACAAATAAGTAGATAGACAAATAGATGAAAATAAGAAAAAAGAGAATTTGACCCGGACGTGATTCGAACACGCAACCTTCTGATCTGGAGTCAGACGTGCTACCGTGTCGCCACCGAGCCCGTTAGGTAACCATTCGCACACACGTGGTAGCATGTTTTGCTCGGCCTTCTGTCGATGAAGCACAGGTAAAGAGACAAGTCATTGTACACATACAGATAAGTCGATAGACAGATAGATGAAAATAATAAAAAAAGAGGATTTGACCCGGACCTGATTCGAACACGCAACCTTGTGATCTGGAGTCAGACGTGCTACCGTATCGCCACCGAGTACACTTAGTGTAGCCGTTCGTACACACGCGGTAGCATGTTTCGCTCGGCCTTCTGTCGATGAAGCACAGGTAAAGAGACAAGTCATCGTAGACAGACAAATAAATAGGTAAACAGATGAAAATAATAAAAAGAGAATTTGAACCGGACGTGATTCGAACACGCAACCTTCTGAGCTGGAGTAAGACGTGCTACCGTGTCGCCACCGAGCCCGTTAGGTAACCATTCGCACACACGTGGTAGCATGTTTTGCTCGGCCTTCTGTCGATGAAGCACAGGTAAAGAGACAAGTCATTGTAGACATACAGATAAGTCGATAGACGGATAGATGAAACTAATAAAAAAGAGGATTTGACCCGGACCTGATTCAAACACGCAACCTTGTGATCTGGAGTCACACGTGCTACCGTATCGCCACCGAGTACACATAGTGTAGCCGTTCGCACTTACGCGGTAGCATGTTTTGCTCGGCCTTCTGTCGATGAAGCACAGGTAAAGAGACAAGTCATTGTAGACAGACAAATAGGTGGATAGACACATGAAAATAATAAAAAAAAGAATTTGACCCAGACTTGAATCGAACACGCAACCTTCTGATCTGGAGTCAGACGTGCTAAAGTTGCGCCACTGAGTCCGCTTAGAGTAACCATTCGCACACACGTGGTAGCATGTTTTGCTCGGCCTTCTGTCGATGAAGCACAGGTAAAGAGACAAGTCATTGTAGACATACAGATAAGTAGATAGACAGATAGATGAAAATAATAAAAAAGAGGATTTGACCCGTACGTGATTCGAACACGCAACCTTGTGATCTGGAGTGAGACGTGCTACCGTATTGCCACCCAGTACACTTAGTGTAGCCGTTCGCACACACGCGGTAGCATGTCTTGCTCGGCCTTCTGTCGATGAAGCACAGGTAAAGGGACAAGTCATTGCAGATAGACAAATAAGTAGATAGACAGATAGATGAAAATACTAAAAAGAGAATTTGACGCGGACGTGATTAGAACACGCAACCTTCTGATCTGGAGTCAGACGTGCTAAAGTTGCGCCACCGAGTTCGCTCAGTGCAGCCATTCGCACACACGTGGTAGCATGTTTTGCTCGGCCTTCTGTCGATGAAGCACAGGTAAAGAGACAAGTCATTGCAGACAGACAATTAAGTTGATAGACAGATAGATGAAAATAACAGAAGAGAGAACTTGACATCGACGTGATTCGAACACGCAACCTTCTGATCTGGAGTCAGACGTCCTACCGGGTCGCCACTGAGTTGACTTAGTGTAGCCGTTCGCACACACGCAGTAGCATGTATTGCTCGGCCTTCGGTCGATGTAGCATACGTAAAGAAAGAAGTCATTGTAGACAGACAAATAAGCAGACAGATAGTTGAAAACAATAAGAAAGAGAATTTGACCCCGACGTGATTCGAAAACGCAACCTTCTGATCTGGAATCAGACGTGCTACCGTTGCGCCACCGAGTCCGCTTAGGGTAGCCGTTCGCACACACGTGGTAGCATGTTTTTTCGGCCTTCTGTCGATGAAGCACAGGTAAAGAGACAAGTCATTGTAGACAGACAAATAAGCAGATAGACAGAATGATGAAAATATGAAAAAAGGAAATTTGATCCAGATGTGATTCAAGCTCGCAACGTTCTCATCTGGAGTCAGACGTCCTACCGGGTCGCCACTGAGTTGACTTAGTGTAGCCGTTCGCACACACGCAGTAGCATGTATTGCTCGGCCTTCTGTCGATGAAGCATACGTAAAGAAAGAAGTCATTGTAGACAGACAAATAAGCAGACAAATAGTTGAAAACAATAAGAAAGAGAATTTGACCCCGACGTGATTCGAACACGCAACCTTCTGATCTGGAATCAGACATGCTAACATGTCGCCACCGAGTCCGTTTAGGGTGGCCGTTCGCACACACGTGGTAGCATGTTTTGCTCGGCCTTCTGTCGAGGAAGCACAGCTAAAGAGAAGAGTCATTGTAGACAGACAAATAAGTAGATATACAGATAGATGAAAATAATAAAGAGAGACTTCTACCCGGACGTGATTCGAACACGCAACCTTCTGATCTGGAGTCAGACGTGCTATCGTGTCGCCATCGAATCCGCTTAGGGTAGCCGTTCGCACACACGCGGTAGCATGATTTGCTCGGCCTTCTGTCGATGAAGCACAGGTAAAGAGACAAGTCTTTGTAGAGGGACAAATAAGTAGATACAGAGATAGATAAAAATAATAAAGAAGCGAGTTTGACCCGGACGTGATTCAAACTTGCAACCTTCTGATCTGGAGTCAGACGTGCTACCGTGTCGCCACCGCGTCCGTTTAGGGTAGCTGTTCGCACACACGTGGTAGCATGAATTGCTCGGCCTTCTGTCGATGAAGCACACATAAAGAGAAGAGTCATTGTAGACAGACAAATAAGTAGATATATAGATAGATGAAAATAATAAAGAGAGACTTTTACCCGGACGTGATTCGAACACGCAACCTTCTGATCTGGAGTCAGACGTGCTACCCTGTTGCCACCGAGTCCGTTAGGTAACCATTCGCACACACGTGGTAGCATGTTTTGCTCGGCGTTCTGTCGATGAAGCACAGGTGAAGAGACAAGTCATTGTAGACATACAGATAAGTAGATAGACAGATAGATGAAAATAATAAAAAAGAGGATTTGACCCGGACGTGATTCGAACATGCCACCTTGTGATCTGGAGTGAGACGTGCTACCGTATCGCCACCCAGTACACTTAGTGTAGCCGTTCCCACACACGCGGTAGCATGTTTTTCTCGGCCTTCTCTCGATGAAGCACAGGTAAAGAGACAAGTCATCGTAGACAGATAAATAAGTGAATAGACAGATGAAAATAATAATAAAAAAAGAATTTTACCCGGATTTGATTCGAACACGCAACCTTCTGATCTGGAGTCAGACGTGCTAAAGTTGCGCCACTGAGTCCGCTTAGAGTAACCGTTCGCACACACGCGGTAGCATGTTTTGCTCGGCCTTCTGTCGATGAAGCACAGGTAAAGGGACAAGTCATTGCAGACAGAGAAATAAGTAGATAGACAGATAGATGAAAATACTAAAGAGAGAGTTTGACGCGGACGGGATTAGAACACGCAACCTTCTGATCTGGAGTCAGACGTGCTAAAGTTGCGCCACCGAGTCCGCTTAGTGTATCTGTTCGCCCGCACGTGGTAGAATGATTTGCACGGCCTTATGTCGATGAAGCACAGGTAAAGGGACAAGTGATTTTAGACAGCCAAATAAGTAGATAGACAGATAGATGAAAATAACAAAAGAGAGAACTTCACATCGACGTGATTCGAACACGCAACCTTCTGATCTGGAGTCAGACGTCCTACTGGGTCGCCACCGAGTTGACTTAGTGTAGCCGTTCGCACACACGCAGTAGCATATATTGCTCGGCCTTCTGTCGATGAAGCATAAGAGAGAAGTCATTGTAGACAGACAAATAGGTAGACAGATAGTTGAAAACAATAAGAAAGAGAATTTGACCCCGACGTGATTCGAACACGCCACCTTCTGATCTGGAGTCAGACGCGCTACCATTGAGCCACCGAGTCCGCTTAGGGTAGCCATTCGCACACAAGTGGTAGCATGTTTTTTCGGCCTTCTGTCGATGAAGTACAGGTAAAGAGACAAGTCATTGTAGACAGACAAATAAGTAGATAGACAGAATGATGAAAATAAGGAAAAAAGGAAATTTGATCCAGACGTGATTCAAGCTCGCAACCTTCTGATCTGTAAACAGACATGCTAACATGTCGTTACCGAGTCCGTTTACGGTGGCCGTTCGCACACACGTGGTAGCATGTTTTGCTCGGCCTTCTGTCGAGGAAGCACAGCTAAAGAGAAGAGTCAATGTAGAAGACAAATAAGTAGATATACAGATAGATGAAAATAATAAAGAGACTTTTACCCGGACGTGATTCTAACACGCAACCTTCTGATCTGGAGTCAGACGTGCTACCGTGTCGCCATCGAATCCGCTTAGGGTAGCCGTTCGCACACACGCGGTAGCATGATTTGCTCGGTTTTCTGTCGATGAAGCACAGGTAAAGAGACATGTCATTGTAGACAGACAAGTAAGTAGATAGACAGAAAAAATATTAAAAAGAGAGCTTGACCCGGACGTGATTCGAACACGCAACCTTCCGATCTGGAGTCAGACGTGCTACCGGGTTGCCACCGAGTCCACTTAGTGTAGCCGTACGCACACACGCGGTAGCATGTTTTGCTCGGCCTTCTGTCGATGCAGCACTGGTAAAGAGACAAGTCATTGTAGACAGACAAATAAGTAGATAGACAGATGAAAATAATAAAAAGAGAATTTAACCCGGACGCGATTCGAACACGCAACCTTCTGATCTGGAGTCGGACGTGCTAACAGTTCGCCACCGAGTCCATTTAGGGTAGCCGTTCACACACACGTGGTAGCATGTTTTGCTCAGCCCTCTATTGATGAAGCACAGGTAAAGAAACAAGTCGTTGTAGACAGACAAAGAGGTAGATAGACGGATGAAAATAACAAAAACGAGAACTTAACATGGACGTGATTCGAACACGCCACCCTCCGATCCGTAGTAAGACGTGCTACCGTGTCGCCACCGAATCCACTTAGCGTAGCCGTTCGCACACACGCGGTAGCTTGTTTTGCTCGGCCTTCTGTCGATGAAGCACAGGTAACGAGACAAGTCATTGTGCACAGACAAATAAGTAGATACACAAATAGATGAAAATAAGAAAAAAGAGAATTTTACCCGGACGTGATTTGAACACGCAACCTTCTGATCTGGAGACAGACGTGCTACCGTGTCGCCACCGAGTCCACTTAGTGAAGCCGTTCGTACACACGCGGTAGCATGTTTCGCTCGGCCTTCTGTCGATGAAGCACAGGTAAAGAGACAAGTCATCGTAGACAGACAAATAAAAAATAAACAGATGAAAATAATAAAAAAGAGAATTTGACCCGGACGTGATTCGAACACACAACCTTCTGATCTGGAGTCAGACGTGCTACCCTGTCGCCACCAAGTCCGTTAGGTAACCATTCGCACACACGTGGTAGCATGTTTTGCTCGGCCTTCTGTCGATGAAGCACACGTAAAGAGACAAGTCATTGTAGAAATACAGATAAGTAGATAGACAGATAGATGAAAATAATAAAAAAGAGGATTTGACCCGTACGTGATTCGAACACGCAACCTTGTGATCTGGAGTGAGACGTGCTACCGTATTGCCACCCAGTACACTTAGTGTAGCCGTTCGCACACACGCGGTAGCATGTTTTGCTCGGCCTTCTGTCGATGAAGCACAGGTAAAGGGACAAGTCATTGCAGATAGACAAATAAGTAGATAGACAGATAGATGAAAATACTAAAAAGAGAATTTGACGCGGACGTGATTAGAACACGCAACCTTATGATCTGGAGTCAGACGTGCTAAAGTTGCGCCACCGAGTCCGCTTAGTGTATCTGTTCGCCCGCACGTGGTAGAATGATTTGCACGGCCTTATAACGATGAAGCACAGGTAAAGAGACAAGTCATTGTAGACAGACAAATAAGTAGATAGACAGATTAAAATAATAAGAAAGAGAATTTGACCCGGACGCGATACGAACACGCAACCTTCTGATCTGAAGTCGGACGCGCTACCGTGTCGCCACCGAGTCCACTTAGTGAAGCCGTTCGTACACAAGCGGTGGCATATTTCGCTCGGCCTTCTGTCGATGATGCACAGGTAAAGAGACAAGTCATCGTAGACAGACAAATAAATAGTTAAACAGATGAAAATAATAAAAAAGAGAATTTGACCCGGACGTGATTCGAACACGCCACCTTCTGATCTGGAGTCAGACGTGCTATCGTGTCGCCATCGAATCCGCTTAGGGTAGCCGTTCACACACACGCGGTAGCATGATTTGCTCGGCCTTCTGTCGATGAAGCACAGGTAAAGAGACAAGTCTTTGTAGAGGGACAAATAAGTAGATACAGAGATAGATAAAAATAATAAATAAGCGAGTTTGACCCGGACGTGATTCAAACTTGCAACCTTCTGATCTGGAGTCAGACGCGCTACCGTGTCGCCACCGAATCCACTTAGCGTAGCCGTTCGCACACACGCGGTAGCTTGTTTTGCTCGGCCTTCTGTCGATGAAGCACAGGTAACGAGACAAGTCATTGTAGACAGACAAATAAGTAGATATATAGATAGATGAAAATAATAAGGAGAGACTTTTACCCGGACGTGATTCGAACACGCAACCTTCTGATCTGGAGTCAGACGTGCTACCCTGTCGCCACCGAGTCCGTTAGGTAACCATTCGCACACACGTGGTAGCATGTTTTGCTCGGCGTTCTGTCGATGAAGCACAGGTAAAGAGACAAGTCATTGTAGACATACAGATAAGTAGATAGACAGATAGATGAAAATAATAAAAAAGAGGATTTGACCCGGACGTGATTCGAACACGCCACCTTGTGATCTGGAGTGATACGTGCTACCGTATCGCCACCCAGTACACTTAGTGTAGCCGTTCCCACACACGCGGTAGCATGTTTTGCTCGGCCTTCTCTCGATGAAGCACAGGTAAAGAGACAAGTCATCGTAGACAGATAAATAAGTGAATAGACAGATGAAAATATTAATAAAAAAAGAATTTTACCCGGATTTGATTCGAACACGCAACCTTCTGATCTGGAGTCAGACGTGCTAAAATTGCGCCACTGAGTCCGCTTAGAGTAACCGTTCGCACACACGCGGTAGCATGTTTTGCTCGGCCTTCTGTCGATGAAGCACAGGTAAAGGGACAAGTCATTGCAGACAGAGAAATAAGTAGATAGACAGATAGATGAAAATACTAAAGAGAGAGTTTGACGCGGACGTGATTAGAACACGCAACCTTCTGATCTGGAGTCAGACGTGCTAAAGTTGCGCCACCGAGTCCGCTTAGTGTATCTGTTCGCCCGCACGTGGTAGAATGATTTGCACGGCCTTATAACGATGAAGCACAGGTAAAGAGACAAGTCATTGTAGACAGACAAATAAGTAGATAGACAGATTAAAATAATAAGAAAGAGAATTTGACCCGGACGCGATACGAACACGCAACCATCTGATCTGGAGTCGGACGCGCTACCGTGTCGCCACCGAGTCCACTTAGTGAAGCCGTTCGTACACAAGCGGTGGCATATTTCGCTCGGCCTTCTGTCGATGATGCACAGGTAAAGAGACAAGTCATCGTAGACAGACAAATAAATAGTTAAACAGATGAAAATAATAAAAAAGAGAATTTGACCCGGACGTGATTCGAACACGCAACCTTATGATCTGGAGTCAGACGTGCTATCGTGTCGCCATCGAATCCGCTTAGGGTAGCCGTTCGCACACACGCGGTAGCATGATTTGCTCGGCCTTCTGTCGATGAAGCACAGGTAAAGAGACAAGTCTTTGTAGAGGGACAAATAAGTAGATACAGAGATAGATAAAAATAATAAATAAGCGAGTTTGACCCGGACGTGATTCAAACTTGCAACCTTCTGATCTGGAGTCAGACGTGCTACCGTGTCGCCACCGCGTCCGTTTAGGGTAGCTGTTCGCACACACGTGGTAGCATGAATTGCTCGGCCTTCTGTCGATGAAGCACACATAAAGAGAAGAGTCATTGTAGACAGACAAATAAGTAGATATATAGATAGATGAAAATAATAAAGAGAGACTTTTACCCGGACGTGATTCGAACACGCAACCTTCTGATCTGGAGTCAGACGTGCTACCCTGTTGCCACCGAGTCCGTTAGGTAACCATTCGCACACACGTGGTAGCATGTTTTGCTCGGCGTTCTGTCGATGAAGCACAGGTGAAGAGACAAGTCATTGTAGACATACAGATAAGTAGATAGACAGATAGATGAAAATAATAAAAAGAGGATTTGACCCGGACGTGATTCGAACACGCCACCTTGTGATCTGGAGTGAGACGTGCTACCGTATCGCCACCCAGTACACTTAGTGTAGCCGTTCCCACACACGCGGTAGCATGTTTTGCTCGGCCTTCTCTCGATGAAGCACAGGTAAAGAGACAAGTCATCGTAGACAGATAAATAAGTGAATAGACAGATGAAAATAATAATAAAAAAAGAATTTTACCCGGATTTGATTCGAACACGCAACCTTCTGATCTGGAGTCAGACGTGCTAAAGTTGCGCCACTGAGTCCGCTTAGAGTAACCGTTCGCACACACGCGGTAGCATGTTTTGCTCGGCCTTCTGTCGATGAAGCACAGGTAAAGGGACAAGTCATTGCAGACAGAGAAATAAGTAGATAGACAGATAGATGAAAATACTAAAGAGAGAGTTTGACGCGGACGGGATTAGAACACGCAACCTTCTGGTCTGGAGTCAGACGTGCTAAAGTTGCGCCACCGAGTCCGCTTAGTGTATCTGTTCGCCCGCACGTGGTAGAATGATTTGCACGGCCTTATGTCGATGAAGCACAGGTAAAGGGACAAGTGATTTTAGACAGCCAAATAAGTAGATAGACAGATAGATGAAAATAACAAAAGAGAGAACTTCACATCGACGTGATTCGAACACGCAACCTTCTGATCTGGAGTCAGACGTCCTACTGGGTCGCCACCGAGTTGACTTAGTGTAGCCGTTCGCACACACGCAGTAGCATATATTGCTCGGCCTTCTGTCGATGAAGCATAAGAGAGAAGTCATTGTAGACAGACAAATAGGTAGACAGATAGTTGAAAACAATAAGAAAGAGAATTTGACCCCGACGTGATTCGAACACGCCACCTTCTGATCTGGAGTCAGACGCGCTACCATTGAGCCACCGAGTCCGCTTAGGGTAGCCATTCGCACACAAGTGGTAGCATGTTTTTTCGGCCTTCTGTCGATGAAGTACAGGTAAAGAGACAAGTCATTGTAGACAGACAAATAAGTAGATAGACAGAATGATGAAAATAAGGAAAAAAGGAAATTTGATCCAGACGTGATTCAAGCTCGCAACCTTCTGATCTGTAATCAGACATGCTAACATGTCGTTACCGAGTCCGTTTACGGTGGCCGTTCGCACACACGTGGTAGCATGTTTTGCTCGGCCTTCTGTCGAGGAAGCACAGCTAAAGAGAAGAGTCAATGTAGAAGACAAATAAGTAGATATACAGATAGATGAAAATAATAAAGAGACTTTTACCCGGACGTGATTCTAACACGCAACCTTCTGATCTGGAGTCAGACGTGCTACCGTGTCGCCATCGAATCCGCTTAGGGTAGCCGTTCGCACACACGCGGTAGCATGATTTGCTCGGTTTTCTGTCGATGAAGCACAGGTAAAGAGACATGTCATTGTAGACAGACAAGTAAGTAGATAGACAGAAAAAATATTAAAAAGAGAGCTTGACCCGGACGTGATTCGAACACGCAACCTTCCGATCTGGAGTCAGACGTGCTACCGGGTTGCCACCGAGTCCACTTAGTGTAGCCGTACGCACACACGCGGTAGCATGTTTTGCTCGGCCTTCTGTCGATGCAGCACTGGTAAAGAGACAAGTCATTGTAGACAGACAAATAAGTAGATAGACAGATGAAAATAATAAAAAGAGAATTTAACCCGGACGCGATTCGAACACGCAACCTTCTGATCTGGAGTCGGACGTGCTAACAGTTCGCCACCGAGTCCATTTAGGGTAGCCGTTCACACACACGTGGTAGCATGTTTTGCTCAGCCCTCTATTGATGAAGCACAGGTAAAGAAACAAGTCGTTGTAGACAGACAAAGAGGTAGATAGACGGATGAAAATAACAAAAACGAGAACTTAACATGGACGTGATTCGAACACGCCACCCTCCGATCCGTAGTAAGACGCGCTACCGTGTCGCCACCGAATCCACTTAGCGTAGCCGTTCGCACACACGCGGTAGCTTGTTTTGCTCGGCCTTCTGTCGATGAAGCACAGGTAACGAGACAAGTCATTGTGCACAGACAAATAAGTAGATACACAAATAGATGAAAATAAGAAAAAAGAGAATTTTACCCGGACGTGATTTGAACACGCAACCTTCTGATCTGGAGACAGACGTGCTACCGTGTCGCCACCGAGTCCACTTAGTGAAGCCGTTCGTACACACGCGGTAGCATGTTTCGCTCGGCCTTCTGTCGATGAAGCACAGGTAAAGAGACAAGTCATCGTAGACAGACAAATAAAAAATAAACAGATGAAAATAATAAAAAAGAGAATTTGACCCGGACGTGATTCGAACACACAACCTTCTGATCTGGAGTCAGACGTGCTACCCTGTCGCCACCAAGTCCGTTAGGTAACCATTCGCACACACGTGGTAGCATGTTTTGCTCGGCCTTCTGTCGATGAAGCACAGGTAAAGAGACAAGTCATTGTAGACAGACAAATAGGTGGATAGACAGATGAAAATAATAAAAAAAAGAATTTGACCCAGACTTGATTCGAACACGCAACCTTCTGATCTGGAGTCAGACGTGCTAAAGTTGCGCCACTGAGTCCGCTTAGAGTAATTGTTCGCACACACGCTGTAGCATGTTTTTCTCGGCCTTCTGTCGATGAAGCACAGGTAAAGGGACAAGTCATTGCAGATAGACAAATAAGTAGATAGACAGATAGATGAAAATACTGAAAAGACAATTTGACGCGGACTTGATTCGAACACGCAACCTTCCGATCTGGAGTCAGACGTGCTAAAGTTGCGCCACTGAGTCCGCTTAGAGTAACCGTTCGCACACACGCTGTAGCATGTTTTGCTCGGCCTTCTTTCGATGAAGCACAGGTAAAGGGACAAGCCATTTTAGAAAGACAAATAAGTAGATAGAAAGATAAATGAAAATAATAAAAAGAGAATTTGACCCGGACATGATTCGAACATTTAACCTACTGATCTTGAGTCAGACGCGCTACCGTTTCACCTCCGAGTTCGCTCAGGGCAGCCATTCGCACACACGTGGTAGCATGTTTTGCTCGGCCTTCTGTCGATGAAGCACAGGTAAAGAGACAAGTCATTTTAGAGAGACAAATAAGTAGATAGACAGATAGATGAAAATAACAAAAGAGAGAACTTCAAATCGACGTGATTCGAACACGCAACTTTCTGATCTGGAGTCAGACGTCCTACCGGGTCGCCACTGAGTTGACTTAGTGTAGCCGTTCGCACACACTCAGTAGCATGTATTGCTCGGCCTTCGGTCGATGAAGCATACGTAAAGAAAGAAGTCATTGTAGACAGACAAATAAGCAGACAGATAGTTGAAAACAATAAGAAAGAGAATTTGACCCCGACGTGATTCGAAAACGCAACCTTCTGATCTGGAATCAGACGTGCTACCGTTGCGCCACCGAGTCCGCTTAAGGTAGCCGTTCGCACACACGTGGTAGCATGTTTTTTCGGCCTTCTGTCGATGAAGCACAGGTAAAGAGACAAGTCATTGTAGACAGACAAATAAGTAGATACACAGATAAATGAAAATAATAAATGAGCGAATTTGACCCGGACGTGATTCAAACTCGCAACCTTCTGATCTGGAGTCAGACGTGCTACCGTGTCGCCACCGCGTCCGTTTAGGGTAGCCGTTCGCACACACGTGGTAGCATGATTTGCTCGGCCTTCTGTCGATGAAGCACACATAAAGAGAAGAGTCATTGTAGACAGACAAATAAGTAGATAGACAGATAGATGAAAATTGTAAAAAAGAGAACTTGACCCGAACGTGATTCGAACCCGCAACCTTCTGATCTGGAGTCAGACGTGCTACTGCGTCACCACCGAGTCCACTTTGTGTAGCCGTTCGCACACACGCGGTAGCATGTTTTGCTCGGCCTTCTGTCGATGCAGCACAGGTAAAGAGACAAGTCATTGTAGACAGACAAATAAGTAGATAGACAGATGAAAATAATAAGAAAGAGAATTTGACCCGGACGCGATTCGAACACGCAACCTTCTGATCTGGAGTCGGACGTGCCAACAGTTCGCCACCGAGTCCATTTAGGGTAGCCGTTCACACACACGTGGTAGCATGTTTTGCTTGGCCTTCTATCGATGAAGCACAGGTAAAGAGACAAGTCGTTGTAGACAGACAAATAAGTAGATAGACAGATAGACGAAAATAATAAAAAAGAGAACCTGACACGGACGTGATTCGAACACGCAACCCTCTGATCTGGAGTCAGACGTGCTACCGTGTCGCCACCGAGTCCACTTTGTGTAGCCGTTCGCTCACACGCGGTAGCATGTTTTGCTCGGCCTTCTGTCGATGCAGCACAGGTAAAGAGACAAGTCATTGTAGACAGACAAATAGGTAGATAGACAGATGAAAATAATAAGAAAGAAAATATGACCCGGACGCGATACGAACACGCAACCTTCTGATCTGGAGTCGGACGCGCTAACAGTTCACCACCGAGTCCACTTAGGGTAGCCGTTCGCACACACGTGGTAGCATGTTTTGCTCGGCCTTCTATCGATGAAGCACAGGTAAAGAAACAAGTCGTTGTAGACAGACAAATAAGTAGATAGATAGACAGATGAAAATAACAAAAACAAGAACTTAACACGGACGTGATTTGAACACGCAACCCTTTGATCCGTAGTAAGACGCGCTACCGTGTCGCCACCGAATCCACTTAGCGAAGCCGTTCGCACACACGCGGTAGCTTGTTTTGCTCGGCCTTCTGTCGATGAAGCACAGGTAACGAGACAAGTCATTGTACACAGACAAATAAGTAGATAGACAAATAGATGAAAATAAGAAAAAAGAGAATTTGACCCGGACGTGATTCGAACACGCAACCTTCTGATCTGGAGTCAGACGTGCTACCGTGTCGCCACCGAGCCCGTTAGGTAACCATTCGCACACACGTGGTAGCATGTTTTGCTCGGCCTTCTGTCGATGAAGCACAGGTAAAGAGACAAGTCATTGTACACATACAGATAAGTCGATAGACAGATAGATGAAAATAATAAAAAAGAGGATTTGACCCGGACCTGATTCGAACACGCAACCTTGTGATCTGGAGTCAGACGTGCTACCGTATCGCCACCGAGTACACTTAGTGTAGCCGTTCGTACACACGCGGTAGCATGTTTCGCTCGGCCTTCTGTCGATGAAGCACAGGTAAAGAGACAAGTCATCGTGGACAGACAAATAAATAGGTAAACAGATGAAAATAATAAAAAGAGAATTTGAACCAGACGTGATTCGAACACGCAACCTTCTGATCTGGAGTCAGACGTGCTACCGTGTCGCCACCGAGCCTGTTAGGTAACCATTCGCACACACGTGGTAGCATGTTTTGCTCGGCCTTCTGTCGATGAAGCACAGGTAAAGAGACAAGTCATTGTAGACAGACAAATAGGTGGATAGACAGATGAAAATAATAAAAAAAAGAATTTGACCCAGACTTGATTCGAACACGCAACCTTCTGATCTGGAGTCAGACGTGCTAAAGTTGCGCCACTGAGTCCGCTTAGAGTAATTGTTCGCACACACGCTGTAGCATGTTTTGCTCGGCCTTCTCTCGATGAAGCACAGGTAAAGGGACAAGTCATTGCAGATAGACAAATAAGTAGATAGACAGATAGATGAAAATACTGAAAAGACAATTTGACGCGGACTTGATTCGAACACGCAACCTTCCGATCTGGAGTCAGACGTGCTAAAGTTGCGCCACTGAGTCCGCTTAGAGTAGCCGTTCGCACACACGCTGTAGCATGTTTTGCTCGGCCTTCTTTCGATGAAGCACAGGTAAAGAGACAAGTCATTGCAGACAGAGAAATAAGTAGATAGACAGATAGATGAAAATACTAAAGAGAGAGTTTGACGCGGACGTGATTAGAACACGCAACCTTCTGATCTGGAATCAGACGTGCTAAAGTCGCCACCGAGTCCGCTTAGGGTAGCCGTTCGCACACACGTGGTAGCATGTTTTGCACGGCCTTATGTCGATGAAGCACAGGTAAAGGGACAAGTCATTTTAGAGAGACAAATAAGTAGATAGACAGATAGATGAAAATAACAAAAGAGAGAACTTCAAATCGACGTGATTCGAACACGCAACTTTCTGATCTGGAGTCAGACGTCCTACCGGGTCGCCACCGAGTTGACTTAGTGTAGCCGTTCGCACACGCGCAGTAGCATGTATTGCTCGGCCTTCTGTCGATGAAGCATAGGTAAAGAGACATGTCATTGTAGAGAGACAAATAAGTAGATAGACAGATGAAAATAATAAAAAGAGAACTTGACCCGGACGTGATTCGAACACGCAACCTTCTGATCTGGAGTCAGACGTGCTACCGGGTTGCCACCGAGTCCACTCAGTGTAGCCGTATGCACACACGCGGTAGCAGCAAGTTTTGCTCGGCCTTCTGTCGATGAAGCACAGGTAAAGAGACAAGTCTTTGTAGACAGACAAATACGTAGATACACAGGTAGATTAAAATAATAAATAAGCGAATTTGACCCGGACGTGATTCAAACTCGCAACCTTCTGATCTGGAGTCAGACGTGCTACCGTGTCGCCACCGCGTCCGTTTAGGGTAGCCGTTCGCACACACGTGGTAGCATGATTTGTTCGGCCTTCTGTCGATGAAGCACAGGTAAAAAGACAAGTCATTGTAGACAGACAAAAAGGTAGATAAACAGATGAAAATAATAAAAAGAGATTTTTACCCGGACGTGATTCGAACACGCAACCTTTTATCTGGAGTCAGACGTGCTATTGTGTCGCCATCGAATACGCTCAGGGTAGCCGTTCGCACACACGCGGTACCATGATTTGCTCGGCCTTCTGTCGATGAAGCACAGGTAAAAAGACAAGTCTTTGTAGACAGACAAATAAGTAGATACACAGATAGATGAAAATAATAAATAAGCGAATTTGACCCGGACGTGATTCAAACTCGCAACCTTCTGATCTGGAGTCAGACATGCTACCGTGTCGCCACCGCGTCCGTTTAGGGTAGCCGTTCGCACACACGTGGTAGCATGATTTGCTCGGCCTTCTGTCGATGAAGCACACGTAAAGAGAAGAGTCATTGTAGACAGACAAATAAGTAGATAGACAGATAGATGAAAATAGTAAAAAAGAGAACTTGACCCGAACGTGATTCGAACCCGCAACCTTCTGATCTGGAGTCAGACGTCCTACCGCGCCGCCACCGAGTTGACTTAGTGTGGCCGCTCGCACACACGCAGTAGCATGTATTGCTCGGCCTTCTGTCGATGAAGCATACGTAAAGAGAGAAGTCATTGTAGACAGACAAATAAGTAGACAGATCGTTGAAAACAATAACAAAGAGAATTTGACCCCGCTGTGATTCGAACACGCAATCTTCTCATCTGGAGTCAGACGCGCTACCGTTGCGCCACCGAGCCCGCTGAGGGTAGCCGTTCGCACACACGTGGTAGCATGTTTTTTCGGCCTTCTGTCGATGAAGTACAGGTAAAGAGACAAGTCATTGTAGACAGACAAATAAGTAGATAGACAGAATGATGAAAATAAGAAAAAAGAAAATTTGATCCAGACGTGATTCAAGCTCGCAACCTTCTGATCTGTTGTCAGACATGCTGACATGTCGCCACCGAGTCCGTTTAGGGTGGCCGTTCGCACAAACGTGGTAGCATGTTTTGCTCGGCCTTCTGTCGAGGAAGCACAGCTAAAGAGAAGAGTCATTGTAGACAGACAAATAAGTAGATATACAGATAGATGAAAATAATAAAGAGAGACTTTTACCCGGACGTGATTCCAACACGCAACCTTCTGATCTGGAGTCAGACGTGCTACCGTGTCACCATCGAATCCGCTTAGGGCAGCCGTTCGCACACACGCGGTAGCATGATTTGCTCGGCCTTCTGTCGATGCAGCACTGGTAAAGAGACAAGTCATTGTAGACAGACAAATAAGTAGATAGACAGATGAAAAGATCAAAAAGAGAATTTGACCCGGACGCGATTCGAACACGCAACCTTCTGATCTTGAGTCGGACGTGCCAACAGTTCGCCACCGAGTCCATTTAGGGTAGCCGTTCACACACACGTGGTAGCATGTTTTGCTTGGCCTTCTATCGATGAAGCACAGGTAAAGAGACAAGTCGTTGTAGACAGACAAATAAGTAGATAGACAGATAGATGAAAATAATAAAAAAGAGAACCTGACACGGACGTGATTCGAACACGCAACCCTCTGATCTTGAGTCAGACGTGCTACCGTGTCGCCAACGAGTCCACTTTGTGTAGCCGTTCGCTCACACGCGGTAGCATGTTTTGCTCGGCCTTCTGTCGATGCAGCACAGGTAAAGAGACAAGTCATTGTAGACAGACAAATAGGTAGATAGACAGATGAAAATAATAAGAAAGAAAATATGACCCGGACGCGATACGAACACGCAACCTTCTGATCTGGAGTCGGACGCGCTAACAGTTCACCACCGAGTCCACTTAGGGTAGCCGTTCGCACACACGTGGTAGCATGTTTTGCTCGGCCTTCTATCGATGAAGCACAGGTAAAGAAACAAGTCGTTGTAGACAGACAAATAAGTAGATAGATAGACAGATGAAAATAACAAAAACAAGAACTTAACACGGACGTGATTTGAACACGCAACCCTTTGATCCGTAGTAAGACGCGCTACCGTGTCGCCACCGAATCCACTTAGCGTAGCCGTTCGCACACACGCGGTAGCTTGTTTTGCTCGGCCTTCTGTCGATGAAGCACAGGTAACGAGACAAGTCATTTTTCACAGACAAATAAGTAGATAGACAAATAGATGAAAATAAGAAAAAAGAGAATTTGACCCGTACGTGATTCGAACACGCAACCTTCTGATCTGGAGTCAGACGTGCTACCGTGTCGCCACCGAGCCCGTTAGGTAACCATTCGCACACACGTGGTAGCATGTTTTGCTCGGCCTTCTGTCGATGAAGCACAGGTAAAGAGACAAGTCATTGTACACATACAGATAAGTCGATAGACAGATAGATGAAAATAATAAAAAAAGAGGATTTGACCCGGACCTGATTCGAACACGCAACCTTGTGATCTGGAGTCAGACGTGCTACCGTATCGCCACCGAGTACACTTAGTGTAGCCGTTCGTACACACGCGGTAGCATGTTTCGCTCGGCCTTCTGTCGATGAAGCACAGGTAAAGAGACAAGTCATCGTAGACAGACAAATAAATAGGTAAACAGATGAAAATAATAAAAAGAGAATTTGAACCGGACGTGATTCGAACACGCAACCTTCTGAGCTGGAGTAAGACGTGCTACCGTGTCGCCACCGAGCCCGTTAGGTAACCATTCGCACACACGTGGTAGCATGTTTTGCTCGGCCTTCTGTCGATGAAGCACAGGTAAAGAGACAAGCCATTGTAGACATACAGATAAGTCGATAGACGGATAGATGAAACTAATAAAAAAGAGGATTTGACCCGGACCTGATTCAAACACGCAACCTTGTGATCTGGAGTCACACGTGCTACCGTATCGCCACCGAGTACACATAGTGTAGCCGTTCGCACTTACGCGGTAGCATGTTTTGCTCGGCCTTCTGTCGATGAAGCACAGGTAAAGAGACAAGTCATTGTAGACAGACAAATAGGTGGATAGACACATGAAAATAATAAAAAAAAGAATTTGACCCAGACTTGATTCGAACACGCAACCTTCTGATCTGGAGTCAGACGTGCTAAAGTTGCGCCACTGAGTCCGCTTAGAGTAACCATTCGCACACACGTGGTAGCATGTTTTGCTCGGCCTTCTGTCGATGAAGCACAGGTAAAGAGACAAGTCATTGTAGACATACAGATAAGTAGATAGACAGATAGATGAAAATAATAAAAAAGAGGATTTGACCCGTACGTGATTCGAACACGCAACCTTGTGATCTGGAGTGAGACGTGCTACCGTATTGCCACCCAGTACACTTAGTGTAGCCGTTCGCACACACGCGGTAGCATGTCTTGCTCGGCCTTCTGTCGATGAAGCACAGGTAAAGGGACAAGTCATTGCAGATAGACAAATAAGTAGATAGACAGATAGATGAAAATACTAAAAAGAGAATTTGACGCGGACGTGATTAGAACACGCAACCTTCTGATCTGGAGTCAGACGTGCTAAAGTTGCGCCACCGAGTTCGCTCAGTGCAGCCATTCGCACACACGTGGTAGCATGTTTTGCTCGGCCTTCTGTCGATGAAGCACAGGTAAAGAGACAAGTCATTGCAGACAGACAACTAAGTTGATAGACAGATAGATGAAAATAACAGAAGAGAGAACTTGACATCGACGTGATTCGAACACGCAACCTTCTGATCTGGAGTCAGACGTCCTACCGGGTCGCCACTGAGTTGACTTAGTGTAGCCGTTCGCACACACGCAGTAGCATGTATTGCTCGGCCTTCGGTCGATGTAGCATACGTAAAGAAAGAAGTCATTGTAGACAGACAAATAAGCAGACAGATAGTTGAAAACAATAAGAAAGAGAATTTGACCCCGACGTGATTCGAAAACGCAACCTTCTGATCTGGAATCAGACGTGCTACCGTTGCGCCACCGAGTCCGCTTAGGGTAGCCGTTCGCACACACGTGGTAGCATGTTTTTTCGGCCTTCTGTCGATGAAGCACAGGTAAAGAGACAAGTCATTGTAGACAGACAAATAAGGAGATAGACAGAATGATGAAAATATGAAAAAAGGAAATTTGATCCAGATGTGATTCAAGCTCGCAACCTTCTGATCTGGAGTCAGACGTCCTACCGGGTCGCCACTGAGTTGACTTAGTGTAGCCGTTCGCACACACGCAGTAGCATGTATTGCTCGGCCTTCTGTCGATGAAGCATACGTAAAGAAAGAAGTCATTGTAGACAGACAAATAAGCAGACAAATAGTTGAAAACAATAAGAAAGAGAATTTGACCCCGACGTGATTCGAACACGCAACCTTCTGATCTGGAATCAGACATGCTAACATGTCGCCACCGAGTCCGTTTAGGGTGGCCGTTCGCACACACGTGGTAGCATGTTTTGCTCGGCCTTCTGTCGAGGAAGCACAGCTAAAGAGAAGAGTCATTGTAGACAGACAAATAAGTAGATATACAGATAGATGAAAATAATAAAGAGAGACTTCTACCCGGACGTGATTCGAACACGCAACCTTCTGATCTGGAGTCAGACGTGCTATCGTGTCGCCATCGAATCCGCTTAGGGTAGCCGTTCGCACACACGCGGTAGCATGATTTGCTCGGCCTTCTGTCGATGAAGCACAGGTAAAGAAACAAGTCTTTGTAGACAGACAAATAAGTAGATACACAGATAAATGAAAATAATAAATGAGCGAATTTGACCCGGACGTGATTCAAACTCGCAACCTTCTGATCTAGAGTCAGACGTGCTACCGTGTCGCCACCGCGTCCGTTTAGGGTAGCCGTTCGCACACACGTGGTAGCATGATTTGCTCGGCCTTCTGTCGATGAAGCACACATAAAGAGAAGAGTCATTGTAGACAGACAAATAAGTAGATAGACAGATAGATGAAAATTGTAAAAAAGAGAACTTGACCCGAACGTGATTCGAACCCGCAACCTTCTGATCTGGAGTCAGACGTGCTACTGCGTCACCACCGAGTCCACTTTGTGTAGCCGTTCGCACACACGCGGTAGCATGTTTTGCTCGGCCTTCTGTCGATGCGGCACAGGTAAAGAGACAAGTCATTGTAGACAGACAAATAAGTAGATAGACAGATGAAAATAATAAGAAAGAGAATTTGACCCGGACGCGATTCGAACACGCAACCTTCTGATCTGGAGTCGGACGTGCCAACAGTTCGCCACCGAGTCCATTTAGGGTAGCCGTTCACACACACGTGGTAGCATGTTTTGCTTGGCCTTCTATCGATGAAGCACAGGTAAAGAGACAAGTCGTTGTAGACAGACAAATAAGTAGATAGACAGATAGATGAAAATAATAAAAAAGAAAACCTGACACGGACGTGATTCGAACACGCAACCCTCTGATCTGGAGTCAGACGTGCTACCGTGTCGCCACCGAGTCCACTTTGTGTAGCCGTTCGCTCACACGCAGTAGCATGTTTTGCTCGGCCTTCTGTCGATGCAGCACAGGTAAAGAGACAAGTCATTGTAGACAGACAAATAGGTAGATAGACAGATGAAAATAATAAGAAAGAAAATATGACCCGGACGCGATACGAACACGCAACCTTCTGATCTGGAGTCGGACGCGCTAACAGTTCACCACCGAGTCCACTTAGGGTAGCCGTTCGCACACACGTGGTAGCATGTTTTGCTCGGCCTTCTATCGATGAAGCACAGGTAAAGAAACAAGTCGTTGTACACAGACAAATAAGTAGATAGATAGACAGATGAAAATAACAAAAACAAGAACTTAACACGGACGTGATTTGAACACGCAACCCTTTGATCCGTAGTAAGACGCGCTACCGTGTCGCCACCGAATCCACTTAGCGAAGCCGTTCGCACACACGCGGTAGCTTGTTTTGCTCGGCCTTCTGTCGATGAAGCAAGAGTAACGAGACAAGTCATTGTACACAGACAAATAAGTAGATAGACAAATAGATGAAAATAAGAAAAAAGAGAATTTGACCCGGACGTGATTCGAACACGCAACCTTCTGATCTGGAGTCAGACGTGCTACCGTGTCGCCACCGAGCCCGTTAGGTAACCATTCGCACACACGTGGTAGCATGTTTTGCTCGGCCTTCTGTCGATGAAGCACAGGTAAACAGACAAGTCATTGTACACATACAGATAAGTCGATAGACAGATAGATGAAAATAATAAAAAAGAGGATTTGACCCGGACCTGATTCGAACACGCAACCTTGTGATCTGGAGTCAGACGTGCTACCGTATCGCCACCGAGTACACTTAGTGTAGCCGTTCGTACACACGCGGTAGCATGTTTCGCTCGGCCTTCTGTCGATGAAGCACAGGTAAAGAGACAAGTCATCGTAGACAGACAAATAAATAGGTAAACAGATGAAAATAATAAAAAGAGAATTTGAAGTGGACGTGATTCGAACACGCAACCTTCTGATCTGGAGTCAGACGTGCTACCGTGTCACCACCGAGCCTGTTAGGTAACCATTCGCACACACGTGGTAGCATGTTTTGCTCGGCCTTCTGTCGATGAAGCACAGGTAAAGAGACAAGTCATTGTAGACAGACAAATAGGTGGATAGACAGATGAAAATAATAAAAAAAAGAAATTGACCCAGACTTGATTCGAACACGCAACCTTCTGATCTGGAGTCAGACGTGCTAAAGTTGCGCCACTGAGTCCGCTTAGAGTAATTGTTCGCACACACGCTGTAGCATGTTTTGCTCGGCCTTCTGTCGATGAAGCACAGGTAAAGGGACAAGTCATTGCAGATAGACAAATAAGTAGATAGACAGATAGATGAAAATACTGAAAAGACAATTTGACGTGGACTTGATTCGAACACGCAACCTTCCGATCTGGAGTCAGACGTGCTAAAGTTGCGCCACTGAGTCCGCTTAGAGTAACCGTTCGCACACACGCTGTAGCATGTTTTGCTCGGGCTTCTTTCGATGAAGCACAGGTAAAGAGACAAGTCATTGCAGACAGAGAAATAAGTAGATAGACAGATAGATGAAAATACTAAAGAGAGAGTTTGACGCGGACGTGATTAGAACACGCAACCTTCTGATCTGGAATCAGACGTGCTAAAGTTGCGCCACCGAGTCCGCTTAGGGTAGCCGTTCGCACACACGTGGTAGCATGTTTTGCACGGCCTTATGTCGATGAAGCACAGGTAAAGGGACAAGTCATTTTAGAGAGACAAATAAGTAGATAGACAGATAGATGAAAATAACAAAAGAGAGAACTTCACATCGACGTGATTCGAACACGCAACTTTCTGATCTGGAGTCAGACGTCCTACCGGGTCGCCACCGAGTTGACTTAGTGTAGCCGTTCGCACACGCGCAGTAGCATGTATTGCTCGGCCTTCTGTCGATGAAGCATAGGTAAAGAGACATGTCATTGTAGAGAGACAAATGAGTAGATAGACAGATGAAAATAATAAAAGGAGAACTTGACCCGGACGTGATTCGAACACGCAACCTTCTGATCTGGAGTCAGACGTGCTACCGGGTTGCCACCGAGTCCACTCAGTGTAGCCGTATGCTCACACGCGGTAGCAGCATGTTTTGCTCGGCCTTCTGTCGATGAAGCACAGGTAAAGAGACAAGTCTTTGTAGACAGACAAATACGTAGATACACAGATAGATTAAAATAATAAATAAGTGAATTTGACCGGGACGTGATTCAAACTCGCAACCTTCTGATCTGGAGTCAGACGTGCTACCGTGTCGCCACCGCGTCCGTTTAGGGTAGCCGTTCGCACACACGTGGTAGCATGATTTGTTCGGCCTTCTGTCGATGAAGCACAGGTAAAAAGACAAGTCATTGTAGACAGACAAAAAGGTAGATAGACAGATGAAAATAATAAAAATAGATTTTTACCCGGACGTGATTCGAACACGCAACCTTTTATCTGGAGTCAGACGTGCTATTGTGTCGCCATCGAATCCGCTTAGGGTAGCCGTTCGCACACACGCGGTAGCATGATTTGCTCGGCCTTCTGTCGATGAAGCACAGGTAAAAAGACAAGTCTTTGTAGACAGACAAATAAGTAGATACACAGATAGATGAAAATAATAAATAAGCGAATTTGACCCGGACGTGATTCAAACTCGCAACCTTTTGATCTGGAGTCAGACATGCTACCGTGTCGCCACCGCGTCCGTTTAGGGTAGCCGTTCGCACACACGTGGTAGCATGATTTGCTCGGCCTTCTGTCGATGAAGCACACGTAAAGAGAAGAGTCATTGTAGACAGACAAATAAGTAGATAGACAGATAGATGAAAATAGTAAAAAAGAGAACTTGACCCGAACGTGATTCGAACCCGCAACCTTCTGATCTGGAGTCAGACGTCCTACCGCGCCGCCACCGAGTTGACTTAGTGTAGCCGTTCGCACACACGCAGTAGCATGTATTGCTCGGCCTTCTGTCGATGAAGCATACGTAAAGAGAGAAGTCATTGTAGACAGACAAATAAGTAGACAGATCGTTGAAAACAATAACAAAGAGAATTTGACCCCGCTGTGATTCGAACACGCAATCTTCTCATCTGGAGTCAGACGCGCTACCGTTGCGCCACCGAGCCCGCTGAGGGTAGCCGTTCGCACACACGTGGTAGCATGTTTTTTCGGCCTTCTGTCGATGAAGTACAGGTAAAGAGACAAGTCATTGTAGACAGACAAATAAGTAGATAGACAGAATGATGAAAATAAGAAAAAAGAAAATTTGATCCAGACGTGATTCAAGCTCGCAACCTTCTGATCTGTTGTCAGACATGCTGACATGTCGCCACCGAGTCCGTTTAGGGTGGCCGTTCGCACAAACGTGGTAGCATGTTTTGCTCGGCCTTCTGTCGATGAAGCACAGGTAACGAGACAAGTCATTGTACACAGACAAATAAGTAGATAGACAAATAGATGAAAATAAGAAAAAAGAGAATTTGACCCGGACGTGATTCGAACACGCAACCTTCTGATCTGGAGTCAGACGTGCTACCGTGTCGCCACCGAGCCCGTTAGGTAACCATTCGCACACACGTGGTAGCATGTTTTGCTCGGCCTTCTGTCGATGAAGCACAGGTAAAGAGACAAGTCATTGTACACATACAGATAAGTCGATAGACAGATAGATGAAAATAATAAAAAAAGAGGATTTGCCCCGGACCTGATTCGAACACGCAACCTTGTGATCTGGAGTCAGACGTGCTACCGTATCGCCACCGAGTACACTTAGTGTAGCCGTTCGTACACACGCGGTAGCATGTTTCGCTCGGCCTTCTGTCGATGAAGCACAGGTAAAGAGACAAGTCATCGTAGACAGACAAATAAATAGGTAAACAGATGAAAATAATAAAAAGAGAATTTGAACCGGACGTGATTCGAACACGCAACCTTCTGAGCTGGAGTCAGACGTGCTACCGTGTCGCCACCGAGCCCGTTATGTAACCATTCGCACACACGTGGTAGCATGTTTTGCTCGGCCTTCTGTCGATGAAGCACAGGTAAAGAGACAAGTCATTGTAGACATACAGATAAGTCGATAGACGGATAGATGAAACTAATAAAAAAGAGGATTTGACCCGGACCTGATTCAAACACGCAACCTTGTGATCTGGAGTCAGACGTGCTACCGTATCGCCACCGAGTACACTTAGTGTAGCCGTTCGCGCTTACGCGGTAGCATGTTTTGCTCGGCCTTCTGTCGATGAAGCACAGGTAAAGAGACAAGTCATTGTAGACAGACAAATAGGTGGATAGACACATGAAAATAATAAAAAAAAGAATTTGACCCAGACTTGATTCGAACACGCAACCTTCTGATCTGGAGTCAGACGTGCTAAAGTTGCGCCACTGAGTCCGCTTAGAGTAATTGTTCGCACACACGCTGTAGCATGTTTTGCTCGGCCTTCTGTCGATGAAGCACAGGTAAAGGGACAAGTCATTGCAGATAGACAAATAAGTAGATAGACAGATAGATGAAAATACTGAAAAGACAATTTGACGCGGACTTGATTCGAACACGCAACCTTCCGATCTGGAGTCAGACGTGCTAAAGTTGCGCCACTGAGTCCGCTTAGAGTAACCGTTCGCACACACGCTGTAGCATGTTTTGCTCGGCCTTCTTTCGATGAAGCACAGGTAAAGAGACAAGTCATTGCAGACAGAGAAATAAGTAGATAGACAGATAGATGAAAATACTAAAGAGAGAGTTTGACGCGGACGTGATTAGAACACGCAACCTTCTGATCTGGAATCAGACGTGCTAAAGTTGCGCCACCGAGTCCGCTTAGGGTAGCCGTTCGCACACACGTGGTAGCATGTTTTGCACGGCCTTATGTCGATGAAGCACAGGTAAAGGGACAAGTCATTTTAGAGAGACAAATAAGTAGATATTCAGATAGTTGAAAATAACAAAAGAGAGAACTTCACATCGACGTGATTCGGACACGCAACTTTCTGATCTGGAGTCAGACGTCCTACCGGGTCGCCACCGAGTTGACTTAGTGTAGCCGTTCGCACACGCGCAGTAGCATGTATTGCTCGGCCTTCTGTCGATGAAGCATAGGTTAAGAGAGAAGTCATTGTAGACAGACAAATAAGTAGACAGATAGTTGAAAACAATAAAAAAGAGAATTTGACCCCGACGTGATTCGAACACGCAACCTTCTGATCTGGAGTCAGACGCACTACCGTTGCGCCACCGATGCCGCATAGGGTAGCCGTTCGCACACACGTGGTAGCATGTTTTCTCGGCCTTCTGTCGATGAAGCACAGGTAAACAGACAAGTCATTGTAGACAGACAAATAAGTAGATAGACAGATTGATGAAAATAGGAAAAAAGGAAATTTGATCCAGACGTGATTCATACTCGCAACCTTCTGATCTGGAGTCAGACATGCTAACATGTCGCGACCGAGTCCGTTTAGGGTGGCCGTTCGCACACACGTGGTAGCATGCTTTGCTCGGCCTTCTGTCGAGAAAGCACAGTTAAAGAGAAGGGTCATTGTAGACAGACAAATAAGTAGCTAGACAGATAATGAAAATATTAAAAAGAGACTTTTACCCGGATGTGATTCGAACACGCAACCTTCTGATCCGGAGTCAGACGTGCTAAAGTTGCGCCACTGAGTCCGCTTAGAGTAACCGTTCGCACACACGCTGTAGCATGTTTTGCTCGGCCTTCTTTCGATGAAGCACAGGTAAAGAGACAAGTCATTGCAGACAGAGAAATAAGTAGATAGACAGATAGATGAAAATACTAAAGAGAGAGTTTGACGCGGACGTGATTAGAACACGCAACCTTCTGATCTGGAATCAGACGTGCTAAAGTTGCGCCACCGAGTCCGCTTAGGGTAGCCGTTCGCACACACGTGGTAGCATGTTTTGCACGGCCTTATGTCGATGAAGCACAGGTAAAGGGACAAGTCATTTTAGAGAGACAAATAAGTAGATAGACAGATAGATGAAAATAACAAAAGAGAGAACTTCACATCGACGTGATTCGAACACGCAACTTTCTGATCTGGAGTCAGACGTCCTACCGGGTCGCCATCGAATCCACTTAGGGTAGCCGTTCGCACACACGCGGTAGCATGATTTGCTCGCCCTTCTGTCGATGACGCACAAGTAAAGAGACATGTCATAGTAGACAGACAAATAAGTAGATAGACAGATAGATGAAAATAATAAAAAAGCGAATTTGACCCGGACGTGATTCAAACTCGCAACCTTCTGATCTGGAGTCAGACGTGCTACCGTGTCGCCACCGCGTCCGTTTAGGGTAGCCGTTCGGACACACGTGGTAGCATGATTTGTTCGGCCTTCTGTCGATGAAGCACAGGTAAAAAGACAAGTCATTGTAGACAGACAAAAAGGTAGATAAACAGATGAAGATAATAAAAAAGAGAATTTGACCCGGACGTGATTCGAACACGCAACCTTCTGATCAGGAGTCAGACGTGCTACTGTGTCGCCACCGAGTCCACTTAGTGTAGCTGTTCGCACACACGTGGCAGCATGTTTTGCTTGGCCTTCTATCGATGAAGCAAAGGTAAAGAGACAAGTAGTTGTAAACAGACAAATAAGTAGATAGACAGATAGATGAAAATAATAAAAGAGAACCTAACACAGACGTGATTCGAACACGCAACCCTCTGATCTGGAGTCAGACGTGCTACCGTGTCGCCACCGAATCCACTTAGCGTAGCTGTTCGCACACACGCGGTACCTTGTTTTGCTCGGCCTTCTGTCGATCAAGCACAGGTAAAGAGACAATTCATTGTAGACAGACAAATAAGTAGATAGACAGATAGATGAAAATAATAAAAAAGCGAATTTGACCCGGACGTGATTCAAACTCGCAACCTTCTGATCTGGAGTCAGACGTGCTACAGTGTCACCACCCAGTCCAGTTTGTGTAGCCGTTCGCACACACGCGGTAGCATGTTTTGCTCGGCCTTCTGTCGATGCAGCACCGGTAAAGAGACAAGTCATTGTAGACAGACAAATAAGTAGATAGACAGATGAAAATAATAAGAAAGAGAATTTGACCCGGACGCGATTCGAACACGCAACCTTCTGATCTGTAGTCGGACGCGCTAACAGTTCGCCACCGAGTCCACTTAAAGTAGCCGTTCGCACACACGGGGTAGCATGTTTTGCTCGGCCTTCTATCGATGAAGCACAGGTTTAGAAACAAGTCGTTGTACACAGACAAAGAGGTAGATAGACAGATGAAAATAACAAAAACGAGAACTTAACACGGACGTGATTGGAACACGCAACCCTCTGATCTGGTGTAATACGCGCTACCGTGTCGCCACCGAATCCACTTAACGTAGCCGTTCGCACACACGCGGTAGCTTGTTTTGCTTGGCCTTCTGTCGATGAAGCACAGGTAACGAGACAAGTCATTGTAGACAGACAAATAAGTGGATAGACAGATGAAAATAATAAAAAAAAAATTTGACCCGGACTTGATTCGAACACGCAACCTTCTGATCAGGAGTCAGACGTGCTAAAGTTGCGCCACCAAGTCTGCTTAGGGTAGCCGTTCGCACACACGTGGTAGCATGTTTTGCACGGCCTTATGTCGATGAAGCACAGGTAAAGGGACAAGTCATTTTAGACAGACAAATAAGTAGATAGACAGATAGATGAAAATAATAAAAATAGAATTTGACCCGGACGTGATTCGAACATTTAAGCTACTCATCTGGAGTCAAACGCGCTGCCGTTGCACCTCCGAGTCCGCTCAGGGCAGCCGTTCGCACACACGTGGTAGCATGTTTTGCTTGGCCTTCTGTCGATGAAGCACAGGTAAAGAGACAAGGCATTGTAGACAGACAAATAAGTAGATAGACAGATAGATGAAAATAACAAAAGAGAGAACTTCACATCGACGTGATTCGAACACGCAACCTTCTGATCTGGAGTCAGACGTCCTACCGGGTCGCCACCGAGTTGACTTAGTGTAGCCGTTCGCACACACGCAGTAGCATGTATTGCTCGGCCTTCTGTCGATGAAGCATAGGTTAAGAGAGAAGTCATTGTAGAAAGACAAATAAGTAGATAGAACGATTGATGAAAATAAGAAAAAAGGAAATTTGATCCAGACGTGATTCATACTCGCAACCTTCTGATCTGGAGTCAGACATGCTGACATGTCGCCACCGAGTCCGTTTGGGGTGGCCGTTCGCACACACGTGGTAGCATGCTTTGCTCGGCCTTCTGTCGAGGAAGCACAGCTAAAGAGAAGAGTCATTGTAGACAGACAAATAAGTAGATAGACAGATAGATGAAAATGATAAAGAGAGACTTTTACCCGGACGTGATTCGAAGACGCAACCTTCTGATCTGGAGTCAGACGTGCTATCGTGTCACCATCGAATCCGCTTAGGGTAGCCGTTCGCACACACGCGGTAGCATGATTTGCTCGGCCTTCTGTCGATGAAGCACAGGTAAAGAGACAAGTCTTTGTAGACAGACAAAAAAGTAGATACACAGATAGATGAAAATAATAAATAAGCGAATTTGACCCGGACGTGATTCAAACTCGCAACCTTCTGATCTGAAGTCAGACGTGCTACCGTGTCGCCACCGCGTCCGTTTAGGGTAGCCGTTTGCACACCGTTGGTAGCATGATTTGCTCGGCCTTCAGTCGATGAAGCACAGGTAAAGAGACAAGTCATTGTAGACAGACAAATAAGTAGATAGACAGATTGATGAAAATAAGAAAAAAGGAAATTTGATCCAGACGTGATTCATACTCGCAACCTTCTGATCTGGAGTCAGACATGCTAACATGTCGCCACCGAGTCCGTTTAGGGTGGCCGTTCGCACACACGAGGTAGCATGTTTTGCTTGGCCTCCTGTCGAGGAAGCACAGCTAAAGAGAAGAGTCATTGTAGACAGACAAATAAGTAGATAGACAGATAGATGAAAATAATAAAAAGAGACTTTTACCCGGACGTGATCCGAACACGCAACCTTCTGATCTGGAGTAAGACGTGCTATCGTGTCACCATCGAATCCGCTTAGGGTAGCCGTTCGCACACACGCGGTAGCATGATTTGCTCGGCCTTCTGTCGATGAAGCACAGGTAAAAAGACAAGTCTTTGTAGACTGACAAATAAGTAGATACACAGATAGATGAAAATAATAAATAAGCGAATTTGACCCGGACGTGATGCAAACTCGCAACCTTCTGATCTGGAGTCAGACGTCCTACCGTGTCGCCACCGCGTCCGTTTAGGGTAGCCGTTTGCACACACGTGGTAGCATGATTTGCTCGGCCTTCTGTCGATGAAGCACACATAAAGAGAAGAGTCATTGTAGACAGACAAATCAGTAGATAGACAGATAGATGAAAATAGTAAAAAAGAGAACTTGACCCGCACGTGATTCGAACCCGCAACTTTCTGATGTGGAGTCAGACGTGCTACTGTGTCACCACCGAGTCCACATTGTGTAGCCGTTCGCACACACGCGGTACCATGTTTTGCTCGGCCTTCTGTCGATGCAGCACAGGTAAAGAGACAATTCATTGTAGACAGACAAATAAGTAGATAGACAGATGAAAATAATAAGAAAGAGAATTTGACCCGGACGCGATTCGAACACGCAACCTTCTGATCTCGAGTCGGACGCGCTAACAGTTCGCCACCGAGTCCACTGAGGTAACCGTTCGCACACACGTGGTAGCATGTTTTGCTCGGCCTTCTATCGATGAAGCACAGGTAAAGAAACAAGTCGTTGTAGACAGACAAAGAGGTAGATAGACAGATGAAAATAACAAAAACGAGAACCTAACACGGACGTGATTCGAACACGCAACCCTCCGATCTGGAGTAAGACGCGCTACCGTGTCGCCACCGAATCCACTTAGCGTAGCGGTTCGCACACACGCGGTAGCTTGTTTTGCTCGGCCTTCTGTCGATGAAGCACAGGTAACGAGACAAGTCATTGTAGACAGACAAATAAGTAGATAGACAAATATATGAAAATAATAAAAAAGAAAATTTGACCCGGACGTGATTCGAACACGCCACATTCTGTTCTGAAGTCAGACGTGCTACCGTTGCGCCACCGATGCCGCATAGGGTAGCCGTTCGCACACACGTGGTAGCATGTTTTCTCGGCCTTCTGTCGATGAAGCACAGGTAAACAGACAAGTCATTGTAGACAGACAAATAAGTAGATAGACAGATTGATGAAAATAGGAAAAAAGGAAATTTGATCCAGACGTGATTCATACTCGCAACCTTCTGATCTGGAGTCAGACATGCTAACATGTCGCGACCGAGTCCGTTTAGGGTGGCCGTTCGCACACACGTGGTAGCATGCTTTGCTCGGCCTTCTGTCGAGAAAGCACAGTTAAAGAGAAGGGTCATTGTAGACAGACAAATAAGTAGCTAGACAGATAATGAAAATATTAAAAAGAGACTTTTACCCGGATGTGATTCGAACACGCAACCTTCTGATCCGGAGTCAGACGTGCTAAAGTTGCGCCACTGAGTCCGCTTAGAGTAACCGTTCGCACACACGCTGTAGCATGTTTTGCTCGGCCTTCTTTCGATGAAGCACAGGTAAAGAGACAAGTCATTGCAGACAGAGAAATAAGTAGATAGACAGATAGATGAAAATACTAAAGAGAGAGTTTGACGCGGACGTGATTAGAACACGCAACCTTCTGATCTGGAATCAGACGTGCTAAAGTTGCGCCACCGAGTCCGCTTAGGGTAGCCGTTCGCACACACGTGGTAGCATGTTTTGCACGGCCTTATGTCGATGAAGCACAGGTAAAGGGACAAGTCATTTTAGAGAGACAAATAAGTAGATAGACAGATAGATGAAAATAACAAAAGAGAGAACTTCACATCGACGTGATTCGAACACGCAACTTTCTGATCTGGAGTCAGACGTCCTACCGGGTCGCCATCGAATCCACTTAGGGTAGCCGTTCGCACACACGCGGTAGCATGATTTGCTCGCCCTTCTGTCGATGACGCACAAGTAAAGAGACATGTCATAGTAGACAGACAAATAAGTAGATAGACAGATAGATGAAAATAATAAAAAAGCGAATTTGACCCGGACGTGATTCAAACTCGCAACCTTCTGATCTGGAGTCAGACGTGCTACCGTGTCGCCACCGCGTCCGTTTAGGGTAGCCGTTCGGACACACGTGGTAGCATGATTTGTTCGGCCTTCTGTCGATGAAGCACAGGTAAAAAGACAAGTCATTGTAGACAGACAAAAAGGTAGATAAACAGATGAAGATAATAAAAAAGAGAATTTGACCCGGACGTGATTCGAACACGCAACCTTCTGATCAGGAGTCAGACGTGCTACTGTGTCGCCACCGAGTCCACTTAGTGTAGCTGTTCGCACACACGTGGCAGCATGTTTTGCTTGGCCTTCTATCGATGAAGCAAAGGTAAAGAGACAAGTAGTTGTAAACAGACAAATAAGTAGATAGACAGATAGATGAAAATAATAAAAGAGAACCTAACACAGACGTGATTCGAACACGCAACCCTCTGATCTGGAGTCAGACGTGCTACCGTGTCGCCACCGAATCCACTTAGCGTAGCTGTTCGCACACACGCGGTACCTTGTTTTGCTCGGCCTTCTGTCGATCAAGCACAGGTAAAGAGACAATTCATTGTAGACAGACAAATAAGTAGATAGACAGATAGATGAAAATAATAAAAAAGCGAATTTGACCCGGACGTGATTCAAACTCGCAACCTTCTGATCTGGAGTCAGACGTGCTACAGTGTCACCACCCAGTCCAGTTTGTGTAGCCGTTCGCACACACGCGGTAGCATGTTTTGCTCGGCCTTCTGTCGATGCAGGACCGGTAAAGAGACAAGTCATTGTAGACAGACAAATAAGTAGATAGACAGATGAAAATAATAAGAAAGAGAATTTGACCCGGACGCGATTCGAACACGCAACCTTCTGATCTGTAGTCGGACGCGCTAACAGTTCGCCACCGAGTCCACTTAAAGTAGCCGTTCGCACACACGGGGTAGCATGTTTTGCTCGGCCTTCTATCGATGAAGCACAGGTTTAGAAACAAGTCGTTGTACACAGACAAAGAGGTAGATAGACAGATGAAAATAACAAAAACGAGAACTTAACACGGACGTGACTGGAACACGCAACCCTCTGATCTGGTGTAATACGCGCTACCGTGTCGCCACCGAATCCACTTAACGTAGCCGTTCGCACACACGCGGTAGCTTGTTTTGCTTGGCCTTCTGTCGATGAAGCACAGGTAACGAGACAAGTCATTGTAGACAGACAAATAAGTGGATAGACAGATGAAAATAATAAAAAAAAATTTGACCCGGACTTGATTCGAACACGCAACCTTCTGATCAGGAGTCAGACGTGCTAAAGTTGCGCCACCAAGTCTGCTTAGGGTAGCCGTTCGCACACACGTGGTAGCATGTTTTGCACGGCCTTATGTCGATGAAGCACAGGTAAAGGGACAAGTCATTTTAGACAGACAAATAAGTAGATAGACAGATAGATGAAAATAATAAAAATAGAATTTGACCCGGACGTGATTCGAACATTTAAGCTACTCATCTGGAGTCAAACGCGCTGCCGTTGCACCTCCGAGTCCGCTCAGGGCAGCCGTTCGCACACACGTGGTAGCATGTTTTGCTTGGCCTTCTGTCGATGAAGCACAGGTAAAGAGACAAGGCATTGTAGACAGACAAATAAGTAGATAGACAGATAGATGAAAATAACAAAAGAGAGAACTTCACATCGACGTGATTCGAACACGCAACCTTCTGATCTGGAGTCAGACGTCCTACCGGGTCGCCACCGAGTTGACTTAGTGTAGCCGTTCGCACACACGCAGTAGCATGTATTGCTCGGCCTTCTGTCGATGAAGCATAGGTTAAGAGAGAAGTCATTGTAGAAAGACAAATAAGTAGATAGAACGATTGATGAAAATAAGAAAAAAGGAAATTTGATCCAGACGTGATTCATACTCGCAACCTTCTGATCTGGAGTCAGACATGCTGACATGTCGCCACCGAGTCCGTTTGGGGTGGCCGTTCGCACACACGTGGTAGCATGCTTTGCTCGGCCTTCTGTCGAGGAAGCACAGCTAAAGAGAAGAGTCATTGTAGACAGACAAATAAGTAGATAGACAGATAGATGAAAATGATAAAGAGAGACTTTTACCCGGACGTGATTCGAAGACGCAACCTTCTGATCTGGAGTCAGACGTGCTATCGTGTCACCATCGAATCCGCTTAGGGTAGCCGTTCGCACACACGCGGTAGCATGATTTGCTCGGCCTTCTGTCGATGAAGCACAGGTAAAGAGACAAGTCTTTGTAGACAGACAAAAAAGTAGATACACAGATAGATGAAAATAATAAATAAGCGAATTTGACCCGGACGTGATTCAAACTCGCAACCTTCTGATCTGAAGTCAGACGTGCTACCGTGTCGCCACCGCGTCCGTTTAGGGTAGCCGTTTGCACACCGTTGGTAGCATGATTTGCTCGGCCTTCAGTCGATGAAGCACAGGTAAAGAGACAAGTCATTGTAGACAGACAAATAAGTAGATAGACAGATTGATGAAAATAAGAAAAAAGGAAATTTGATCCAGACGTGATTCATACTCGCAACCTTCTGATCTGGAGTCAGACATGCTAACATGTCGCCACCGAGTCCGTTTAGGGTGGCCGTTCGCACACACGAGGTAGCATGTTTTGCTTGGCCTCCTGTCGAAGAAGCACAGCTAAAGAGAAGAGTCATTGTAGACAGACAAATAAGTAGATAGACAGATAGATGAAAATAATAAAAAGAGACTTTTACCCGGACGTGATCCGAACACGCAACCTTCTGATCTGGAGTAAGACGTGCTATCGTGTCACCATCGAATCCGCTTAGGGTAGCCGTTCGCACACACGCGGTAGCATGATTTGCTCGGCCTTCTGTCGATGAAGCACAGGTAAAAAGACAAGTCTTTGTAGACTGACAAATAAGTAGATACACAGATAGATGAAAATAATAAATAAGCGAATTTGACCCGGACGTGATGCAAACTCGCAACCTTCTGATCTGGAGTCAGACGTCCTACCGTGTCGCCACCGCGTCCGTTTAGGGTAGCCGTTTGCACACACGTGGTAGCATGATTTGCTCGGCCTTCTGTCGATGAAGCACACATAAAGAGAAGAGTCATTGTAGACAGACAAATCAGTAGATAGACAGATAGATGAAAATAGTAAAAAAGAGAACTTGACCCGCACGTGATTCGAACCCGCAACTTTCTGATGTGGAGTCAGACGTGCTACTGTGTCACCACCGAGTCCACATTGTGTAGCCGTTCGCACACACGCGGTACCATGTTTTGCTCGGCCTTCTGTCGATGCAGCACAGGTAAAGAGACAATTCATTGTAGACAGACAAATAAGTAGATAGACAGATGAAAATAATAAGAAAGAGAATTTGACCCGGACGCGATTCGAACACGCAACCTTCTGATCTCGAGTCGGACGCGCTAACAGTTCGCCACCGAGTCCACTGAGGTAGCCGTTCGCACACACGTGGTAGCATGTTTTGCTCGGCCTTCTATCGATGAAGCACAGGTAAAGAAACAAGTCGTTGTAGACAGACAAAGAGGTAGATAGACAGATGAAAATAACAAAAACGAGAACCTAACACGGACGTGATTCGAACACGCAACCCTCCGATCTGGAGTAAGACGCGCTACCGTGTCGCCACCGAATCCACTTAGCGTAGCGGTTCGCACACACGCGGTAGCTTGTTTTGCTCGGCCTTCTGTCGATGAAGCACAGGTAACGAGACAAGTCATTGTAGACAGACAAATAAGTAGATAGACAAATATATGAAAATAATAAAAAAGAAAATTTGACCCGGACGTGATTCGAACACGCCACATTCTGTTCTGAAGTCAGACGTGCTACCGTGTCGCCACCGAGTCCGTTAGGTAACCATTCGCACACACGTGGTAGCATGTTTTGCTCGGCCTTCTGTCGATGAAGCACAGGTATAGAGACAAGTCATTGTAGACATACAGATAAGTAGATAGACAGATAGATGAAAATAATAAAGAGAGGATTTTACCCGAACGTGATTCGAACACGCAACCTTGTGATCTGGAGTGAGACGTGTTACCGTATCGCCACCCAGTACAGTTAGTGTAGCCGTTCGCACACACGCGGTAGGATGTTTTGCTCGGCCTTCTGTCGATGAAGCACAGGTAAAGAGACAAGTAATTGTAGACAGACAAATAAGTGAATAGACAGATGAAAATAATAAAAAAAAAGAATTTGACCCGGACTTGATTCAAACACGCAACCTTCTGATCTGGAGTCAGACGTGCTATAGTTGCGCCACTGAGTCCGTTTAGGGTGGCCGTTCGCACACACGTGGTAGCATGCTTTGCTCGGCCTTCTGTCGATGCAGCACAGGTAAAGAGACAATTCATTGTAGACAGACAAATAAGTAGATAGACAGATGAAAATAATAAGAAAGAGAATTTGACCCGGACGCGATTCGAACACGCAACCTTCTGATCTCGAGTCGGACGCGCTAACAGTTCGCCACCGAGTCCACTGAGGTAGCCGTTCGCACACACGTGGTAGCATGTTTTGCTCGGCCTTCTATCGATGAAGCACAGGTAAAGAAACAAGTCGTTGTAGACAGACAAAGAGGTAGATAGACAGATGAAAATAACAAAAACGAGAACTTAACACGGACGTGATTCGAACACGCAACCCTCTGATCTGGAGTAAGACGCGCTACCGTGTCGCCACCGAATCCACTTAGCGTAGCCGTTCGCACACACGCGGTAGCTTGTTTGCTCGGCCTTCTGTCGATGAAGCACAGGTAACGAGACAAGTCATTGTAGACAGACAAATAAGTAGATAGACAAATGGATGAAAATAATAAAAAAGAGAATTTGACCCGGACGTGATTCGAACACGCAACCTTCTGATCTGGATTCAGACGTGCTACCGTGTCGCCACCGAGTCCGTTAGGTAACCATTCGCACACACGTGGTAGCATGTTTTGCTCGGCCTTCTGTCGATGAAGCACAGGTATAGAGACAAGTCATTGTAGACATACAGATAAGTAGATAGACAGATAGACGAAAATAATAAAAAGAGGATTTTACCCGAACGTGATTCGAACACGCAACCTTGTGATCTGGAGTGAGACGTGCTACCGTATCGCCACCCAGTACACTTAGTGTAGCCGTTCGCACGCACGCGGTAGCATGTTTTGCTCGGCCTCCTGTCGATGAAGCACAGGTAAAGAGACAAGTAATTGTAGACAGACAAATAAGTGAATAGACAGATGAAAATAATAAAAAAAAGAATTTGACCCGGACTTGATTCGAACACGCAACCTTCTGATCTGGAGTCAGACGTGCTAAAGTTGCGCCACTGAGTCCGCTTAGAGTAACCTTTCGCACACACGCGGTAGCATGTTTTGCTCGGCCTTCTGTCGATGAAGCACAGGTAAAGAGACAAGTCATTGCAGACAGAGAAATAAGTAGATAGAGAGATAGATGAAAATACTAAAGAGAGAGTTTGACGCGGACGTGATTAGAACACGCAACCTTCTGATCTGGAATCAGACGTGCTAAAGTTGCGCCACCGAGTCCGCTTAGGGTAGCCGTTCGCACACACGTGGTAGCATGTTTTGCACGGCCTTATGTCGATGAAGCACAGGTAAAGGGACAAGTCATTTTAGACAGACAAATAAGTAGATAGACGGATAGATGAAAATAACAAAAGAGAGAACTTCACATCGACGTGATTCGAACACGCACCCTTCTGATCTGGAGTCAGACGCTCTACCGGGTCGCCACCGAGTTGACTTAGTGTAGCCGTTCGCACACACGCAGTAGCATGTATTGCTCGGCCTTCTGTCGATGAAGCATAGGTTAAGAGAGAAGTCATTGTAGACAGACAAATAAGTAGACAGATAGTTGAAAACAATAAAAAAGAGAATTTGACCCCGACGTGATTCGAACACGCAACCTTCTGATCTGGAGTCAGACGCACTACCGTTGCGCCACCGAGTCCGCATAGGGTAGCCGTTCGCACACACGTGGTAGCATGTTTTCTCGGCCTTCTGTCGATGAAGCACAGGTAAAGAGACAAGTCATTTTAGACAGACAAATAAGTAGATAGACAGATTGATGAAAATAAGAAAAAAGGAAATTTGATCCAGACGTGATTCATACTCGCAACCTTCTGATCTGGAGTCAGACATGCTAACATGTCGCGACCGAGTCCGTTTAGGCTGACCGTTCGCACACACGTGGTAGCATGCTTTGCTCGGCCTTCTGTCGAGAAAGCACAGCTAAAGAGAAGAGTCATTGTAGACAGACAAATAAGTAGATAGACAGATAGATGAAAATACTAAAGAGAGAGTTTGACGCGGACGTGATTAGAACACGCAACCTTCTGATCTGGAATCAGACGTGCTAAATTTGCGCCACCGAGTCCGCTTAGGGTAGCCGTTCGCACACACGCGGTAGCATGATTTGCTCGGCCTTCTGTCGATGACGCACAGGTAAAGAGACCTGTCATTGTAGACAGACAAATAAGTAGATAGACAGATGAAAATAATAAAAAGAGAACTTGACCTGGACGTGATTCAAACATGCAACCTTCTGATCTGGAGTCAGACGTGCTACCGTGTCACCACGGAGTCCACTTTGTGTAGCCGTTCGCACACACGCGGTAGCATGTTTTGCTCGGCCTTCTGTCGATGCAGCACAGGTGAAAGAGACAAGTCATTGTAGACAGACAAATAAGTAGATAGACAGATGAAAATAATAAGAAAGAGAATTTGACCCGGACGCGATTCGAACACGCAACCTTCTGATCTTGAGTCGGACGCGCTAACAGTTCGCCACCGAGTCCACTTAGAGTAGCCGTTCGCACACACGTGGTAGCATGTTTTGCTCGGCCTTCTATCGATGAAGCACAGGTAAAGAAACAAGTCGTTGTACACAAACAAAGAGGTAGATAGACAGATGAAAATAACAAAAACGAGAACTTAACGCGGACGTGATTCGAACATTTAACCTACTGATCTGGAGTCAGACGCGCTACCATTGCACCTCCGAGTCCGCTCAGGGCAGCCGTTCGCACACACGTGGTAGCATGATTTGCTCGGCCTTCTGTCGATGAAGCACACCTAAAGAGAAGAGTCATTGTAGACAGACAAGTAAGTAGATAGACAGATAGATGAAAATAGTAAAAAAGATAACTTGACCCGAACATGATTCGAACCCGCAACCTTCTGATCTGGAGTCGGACGTGCTACCGTGTCGCCACCGAGTCCACTTAGTGAAGCCGTTCGTACACACGCGGTAGCATGTTTCGCTCGGCCTTCTGTCGATGAAGCACAGGTAAAGAAACAAGTCATCGTAGACAGACAAATAAAAAGATAAACAGATGAAAATAATAAAAAAGAGAATTTGACCCGGACGTGATTCGAACACGCAACCTTCTGATCTGGAGTAAGACGTGCTACCGTGTCGCCACCGAGTCCTTTGGGTAAGCATTCGCACACCCATGGTAGCATGTTTTGCTCGGCCTTCTGTCGATGAAGTACAGGTAAAGAGACAAGTCATTGTAGACATACAGATAAGTAGATAGACAGATAGATGAAAATAATAAAAAAGAGGATTTGACCCGGACGTGATTCGAACACGCAATCTTGTGATCTGGAGTCAGATGTGCTACCATATCGCCACCGAGTACACTTAGTGTAGCCATTCGCACACACGCGGTAGCATGTTTTGCTCGGCCTTCTGTCGATGAAGCACAGGTAAGGAGACAAGTCATTGTAGACAGACAAATAAGTGGATAGACAGATGAAAATAATAAAAAAAAGAATTTGACCCGGACTTGATTCGAACACGCAACCTTCTGATCTGGAGTCAGACGTGCTAAAGTTGCGCCACCAAGTCCGCTCAGGGCAGCCGTTCGCACACACGTGGTAGCATGTTTTCTCGGCCTTCTGTCGATGAAGCACAGGTAAAGAGACAAGTCATTGTAGACAGAAAATAAGTAGATAGAACGATTGATGAAAATAAGACAAAAGGAAATTTGATCCAGACGTGATTCATACTCGCAACCTTCTGATCTGGAGTCAGACATGCTAACATGTCGCCACCGAGTCCGTTTAGGGTGGCCGTTCGCACACACGTGGTAGCATGCTTTGCTCGGCCTTCTGTCGATGCAGCACAGGTAAAGAGACAATTCATTGTAGACAGACAAATAAGTAGATAGACAGATGAAAATAATAAGAAAGAGAATTTGACCCGGACGCGATTCGAACACGCAACCTTCTGATCTCGAGTCGGACGCGCTAACAGTTCGCCACCGAGTCCACTGAGGTAGCCGTTCGCACACACGTGGTAGCATGTTTTGCTCGGCCTTCTATCGATGAAGCACAGGTAAAGAAACAAGTCGTTGTAGACAGACAAAGAGGTAGATAGACAGATGAAAATAACAAAAACGAGAACTTAACACGGACGTGATTCGAACACGCAACCCTCTGATCTGGAGTAAGACGCGCTACCGTGTCGCCACCGAATCCACTTAGCGTAGCCGTTCGCACACACGCGGTAGCTTGTTTGCTCGGCCTTCTGTCGATGAAGCACAGGTAACGAGACAAGTCATTGTAGACAGACAAATAAGTAGATAGACAAATGGATGAAAATAATAAAAAAGAGAATTTGACCCGGACGTGATTCGAACACGCAACCTTCTGATCTGGAGTCAGACATGCTACCGTGTCGCCACCGAGTCCTCTTAGTGAAGCCGTTCGTACACACGCGGTAGCATTTTTCGCTCGGCCTTCTGTCGATGTAGCACAGGTAAAGAGACAAGTAATCGTAGACAGACAAATAAAAAATAAACAGATGAAAATAATAAAAAAGAGAATTTGACCCGGACGTGATTCGAACACGCAACATTCTGTTCTGAAGTCAGACGTGCTACCGTGTCGCCACCGAGTCCGTTAGGTAACCATTCGCACACACGTGGTAGCATGTTTTGCTCGGCCTTCTGTCGATGAAGCACAGGTATAGAGACAAGTCATTGTAGACATACAGATAAGTAGATAGACAGATAGACGAAAATAATAAAAAGAGGATTTTACCCGAACGTGATTCGAACACGCAACCTTGTGATCTGGAGTGAGACGTGCTACCGTATCGCCACCCAGTACACTTAGTGTAGCCGTTCGCACGCACGCGGTAGCATGTTTTGCTCGGCCTCCTGTCGATGAAGCACAGGTAAAGAGACAAGTAATTGTAGACAGACAAATAAGTGAATAGACAGATGAAAATAATAAAAAAAAGAATTTGACCCGGACTTGATTCGAACACGCAACCTTCTGATCTGGAGTCAGACGTGCTAAAGTTGCGCCACTGAGTCCGCTTAGAGTAACCTTTCGCACACACGCGGTAGCATGTTTTGCTCGGCCTTCTGTCGATGAAGCACAGGTAAAGAGACAAGTCATTGCAGACAGAGAAATAAGTAGATAGAGAGATAGATGAAAATACTAAAGAGAGAGTTTGACGCGGACGTGATTAGAACACGCAACCTTCTGATCTGGAATCAGACGTGCTAAAGTTGCGCCACCGAGTCCGCTTAGGGTAGCCGTTCGCACACACGTGGTAGCAAGTTTTGCACGGCCTTATGTCGATGAAGCACAGGTAAAGGGACAAGTCATTTTAGACAGACAAATAAGTAGATAGACGGATAGATGAAAATAACAAAAGAGAGAACTTCACATCGACGTGATTCGAACACGCACCCTTCTGATCTGGAGTCAGACGCTCTACCGGGTCGCCACCGAGTTGACTTAGTGTAGCCGTTCGCACACACGCAGTAGCATGTATTGCTCGGCCTTCTGTCGATGAAGCATAGGTTAAGAGAGAAGTCATTGTAGACAGACAAATAAGTAGACAGATAGTTGAAAACAATAAAAAAGAGAATTTGACCCCGACGTGATTCGAACACGCAACCTTCTGATCTGGAGTCAGACGCACTACCGTTGCGCCACCGAGTCCGCATAGGGTAGCCGTTCGCACACACGTGGTAGCATGTTTTCTCGGCCTTCTGTCGATGAAGCACAGGTAAAGAGACAAGTCATTTTAGACAGACAAATAAGTAGATAGACAGATTGATGAAAATAAGAAAAAAGGAAATTTGATCCAGACGTGATTCATACTCGCAACCTTCTGATCTGGAGTCAGACATGCTAACATGTCGCGACCGAGTCCGTTTAGGCTGACCGTTCGCACACACGTGGTAGCATGCTTTGCTCGGCCTTCTGTCGAGAAAGCACAGCTAAAGAGAAGAGTCATTGTAGACAGACAAATAAGTAGATAGACAGATAGATGAAAATACTAAAGAGAGAGTTTGACGCGGACGTGATTAGAACACGCAACCTTCTGATCTGGAATCAGACGTGCTAAAGTTGCGCCACCGAGTCCGCTTAGGGTAGCCGTTCGCACACACGCGGTAGCATGATTTGCTCGGCCTTCTGTCGATGACGCACAGGTAAAGAGACCTGTCATTGTAGACAGACAAATAAGTAGATAGACAGATGAAAATAATAAAAAGAGAACTTGACCTGGACGTGATTCAAACATGCAACCTTCTGATCTGGAGTCAGACGTGCTACCGTGTCACCACGGAGTCCACTTTGTGTAGCCGTTCGCACACACGCGGTAGCATGTTTTGCTCGGCCTTCTGTCGATGCAGCACAGGTGAAAGAGACAAGTCATTGTAGACAGACAAATAAGTAGATAGACAGATGAAAATAATAAGAAAGAGAATTTGACCCGGACGCGATTCGAACACGCAACCTTCTGATCTTGAGTCGGACGCGCTAACAGTTCGCCACCGAGTCCACTTAGAGTAGCCGTTCGCACACACGTGGTAGCATGTTTTGCTCGGCCTTCTATCGATGAAGCACAGGTAAAGAAACAAGTCGTTGTACACAAACAAAGAGGTAGATAGACAGATAAAAATAACAAAAACGAGAACTTAACGCGGACGTGATTCGAACATTTAACCTACTGATCTGGAGTCAGACGCGCTACCATTGCACCTCCGAGTCCGCTCAGGGCAGCCGTTCGCACACACGTGGTAGTATGATTTGCTCGGCCTTCTGTCGATGAAGCACACCTAAAGAGAAGAGTCATTGTAGACAGACAAGTAAGTAGATAGACAGATAGATGAAAATAGTAAAAAAGATAACTTGACCCGAACATGATTCGAACCCGCAACCTTCTGATCTGGAGTCGGACGTGCTACCGTGTCGCCACCGAGTCCACTTAGTGAAGCCGTTCGTACACACGCGGTAGCATGTTTCGCTCGGCCTTCTGTCGATGAAGCACAGGTAAAGAAACAAGTCATCGTAGACAGACAAATAAAAAGATAAACAGATGAAAATAATAAAAAAGAGAATTTGACCCGGACGTGATTCGAACACGCAACCTTCTGATCTGGAGTAAGACGTGCTACCGTGTCGCCACCGAGTCCTTTGGGTAAGCATTCGCACACCCATGGTAGCATGTTTTGCTCGGCCTTCTGTCGATGAAGTACAGGTAAAGAGACAAGTCATTGTAGACATACAGATAAGTAGATAGACAGATAGATGAAAATAATAAAAAAGAGGATTTGACCCGGACGTGAATCGAACACGCAATCTTGTGATCTGGAGTCAGATGTGCTACCATATCGCCACCGAGTACACTTAGTGTAGCCATTCGCACACACGCGGTAGCATGTTTTGCTCGGCCTTCTGTCGATGAAGCACAGGTAAGGAGACAAGTCATTGTAGACAGACAAATAAGTGGATAGACAGATGAAAATAATAAAAAAAAGAATTTGACCCGGACTTGATTCGAACACGCAACCTTCTGATCTGGAGTCAGACGTGCTAAAGTTGCGCCACCAAGTCCGCTCAGGGCAGCCGTTCGCACACACGTGGTAGCATGTTTTCTCGGCCTTCTGTCGATGAAGCACAGGTAAAGAGACAAGTCATTGTAGACAGAAAATAAGTAGATAGAACGATTGATGAAAATAAGACAAAAGGAAATTTGATCCAGACGTGATTCATACTCGCAACCTTCTGATCTGGAGTCAGACATGGTAACATGTCGCCACCGAGTCCGTTTAGGGTTGCCGTTCGCACACACGTGGTAGCATGCTTTGCTCGGCCTTCTGTCGATGCAGCAAAGGTAAAGAGACAATTCATTGTAGACAGACAAATAAGTAGATAGACAGATGAAAATAATAAGAAAGAGAATTTGACCCGGACGCGATTCGAACACGCAACCTTCTGATCTCGAGTCGGACGCGCTAACAGTTCGCCACCGAGTCCAGTGAGGTAGCCGTTCGCACACACGTGGTAGCATGTTTTGCTCGGCCTTCTATCGATGAAGCACAGGTAAAGAAACAAGTCGTTGTAGACAGACAAAGAGGTAGATAGACAGATGAAAATAACAAAAACGAGAACTTAACACGGACGTGATACGAACACGCAACCCTCTGATCTGGAGTAAGACGCGCTACCGTGTCGCCACCGAATCCACTTAGCGTAGCCGTTCGCACACACGCGGTAGCTTGTTTGCTCGGCCTTCTGTCGATGAAGCACAGGTGACGAGACAAGTCATTGTAGACAGACAAATAAGTAGATAGACAAATAGATGAAAATAATAAAAAAGAGAATTTGACCCGGACGTGATTCGAACACGCAACCTTCTGATCTGGAGTCAGACATGCTACCGTGTCGCCACCGAGTCCTCTTAGTGAAGCCGTTCGTACACACGCGGTAGCATTTTTCGCTCGGCCTTCTGTCGATGAAGCACAGGTAAAGAGACAAGTAATCGTAGACAGACAAATAAAAAATAAACAGATGAAAATAATAAAAAAGAGAATTTGACCCGGACGTGATTCGAACACGCAACATTCTGTTCTGAAGTCAGACGTGCTACCGTGTCGCCACCGAGTCCGTTAGGTAACCATTCGCACACACGTGGTAGCATGTTTTGCTCGGCCTTCTGTCGATGAAGCACAGGTATAGAGACAAGTCATTGTAGACATACAGATAAGTAGATAGACAGATAGACGAAAATAATAAAAAGAGGATTTTACCCGAACGTGATTCGAACACGCAACCTTGTGATCTGGAGTGAGACGTGCTACCGTATCGCCACCCAGTACACTTAGTGTAGCCGTTCGCACGCACGCGGTAGCATGTTTTGCTCGGCCTCCTGTCGATGAAGCACAGGTAAAGAGACAAGTAATTGTAGACAGACAAATAAGTGAATAGACAGATGAAAATAATAAAAAAAAGAATTTGACCCGGACTTGATTCGAACACGCAACCTTCTGATCTGGAGTCAGACGTGCTAAAGTTGCGCCACTGAGTCCGCTTAGAGTAACCTTTCGCACACACGCGGTAGCATGTTTTGCTCGGCCTTCTGTCGATGAAGCACAGGTAAAGAGACAAGTCATTGCAGACAGAGAAATAAGTAGATAGAGAGATAGATGAAAATACTAAAGAGAGAGTTTGACGCGGACGTGATTAGAACACGCAACCTTCTGATCTGGAATCAGACGTGCTAAAGTTGCGCCACCGAGTCCGCTTAGGGTAGCCGTTCGCACACACGTGGTAGCATGTTTTGCACGGCCTTATGTCGATGAAGCACAGGTAAAGGAACAAGTCATTTTAGACAGACAAATAAGTAGATAGACGGATAGATGAAAATAACAAAAGAGAGAACTTCACATCGACGTGATTCGAACACGCACCCTTCTGATCTGGAGTCAGACGTTCTACCGGGTCGCCACCGAGTTGACTTAGTGTAGCCGTTCGCACACACGCAGTAGCATGTATTGCTCGGCCTTCTGTCGATGAAGCATAGGTTAAGAGAGAAGTCATTGTAGACAGACAAATAAGTAGACAGATAGTTGAAAACAATAAAAAAGAGAATTTGACCCCGACGTGATTCGAACACGCAACCTTCTGATCTGGAGTCAGACGCACTACCGTTGCGCCACCGAGTCCGCATAGGGTAGCCGTTCGCACACACGCGGTAGCATGTTTTCTCGGCCTTCTGTCGATGAAGCACAGGTAAAGAGACAAGTCATTTTAGACAGACAAATAAGTAGATAGACAGATTGATGAAAATAAGAAAAAAGGAAATTTGATCCAGACGTGATTCATACTCGCAACCTTCTGATCTGGAGTCAGACATGCTAACATGTCGCGACCGAGTCCGTTTAGGCTGACCGTTCGCACACACGTGGTAGCATGCTTTGCTCGGCCTTCTGTCGAGAAAGCACAGCTAAAGAGAAGAGTCATTGTAGACAGACAAATAAGTAGATAGACAGATAGATGAAAATACTAAAGAGAGAGTTTGACGCGGACGTGATTAGAACACGCAACCTTCTGATCTGGAATCAGACGTGCTAAAGTTGCGCCACCGAGTCCGCTTAGGGTAGCCGTTCGCACACACGCGGTAGCATGATTTGCTCGGCCTTCTGTCGATGACGCACAGGTAAAGAGACATGTCATTGTAGACAGACAAATAAGTAGATAGACAGATGAAAATAATAAAAAGAGAACTTGACCTGGACGTGATTCAAACATGCAACCTTCTGATCTGGAGTCAGACGTGCTACCGTGTCACCACGGAGTCCACTTTGTGTAGCCGTTCGCACACACGCGGTAGCATGTTTTGCTCGGCCTTCTGTCGATGCAGCACAGGTGAAAGAGACAAGTCATTGTAGACAGACAAATAAGTAGATAGACAGATGAAAATAATAAGAAAGAGAATTTGACCCGGACGCGATTCGAACACGCAACCTTCTGATCTTGAGTCGGACGCGCTAACAGTTCGCCACCGAGTCCACTTAGAGTAGCCGTTCGCACACACGTGGTAGCATGTTTTGCTCGGCCTTCTATCGATGAAGCACAGGTAAAGAAACAAGTCGTTGTACACAAACAAAGAGGTAGATAGACAGATAAAAATAACAAAAACGAGAACTTAACACGGACGTGATTCGAACATTTAACCTACTGATCTGGAGTCAGACGCGCTACCATTGCACCTCCGAGTCCGCTCAGGGCAGCCGTTCGCACACACGTGGTAGCATGATTTGCTCGGCCTTCTGTCGATGAAGCACACCTAAAGAGAAGAGTCATTGTAGACAGACAAGTAAGTAGATAGACAGATAGATGAAAATAGTAAAAAGATAACTTGACCCGAACATGATTCGAACCCGCAACCTTCTGATCTGGAGTCGGACGTGCTACCGTGTCGCCACCGAGTCCACTTAGTGAAGCCGTTCGTACACACGCGGTAGCATGTTTCGCTCGGCCTTCTGTCGATGAAGCACAGGTAAAGAAACAAGTCATCGTAGACAGACAAATAAAAAGATAAACAGATGAAAATAATAAAAAAGAGAATTTGACCCGGACGTGATTCGAACACGCAACCTTCTGATCTGGAGTAAGACGTGCTACCGTGTCGCCACCGAGTCCTTTGGGTAAGCATTCGCACACCCATGGTAGCATGTTTTGCTCGGCCTTCTGTCGATGAAGTACAGGTAAAGAGACAAGTCATTGTAGACATACAGATAAGTAGATAGACAGATAGATGAAAATAATAAAAAAGAGGATTTGACCCGGACGTGATTCGAACACGCAATCTTGTGATCTGGAGTCAGATGTGCTACCATATCGCCACCGAGTACACTTAGTGTAGCCATTCGCACACACGCGGTAGCATGTTTTGCTCGGCCTTCTGTCGATGTAGCACAGGTAAGGAGACAAGTCATTGTAGACAGACAAATAAGTGGATAGACAGATGAAAATAATAAAAAAAAGAATTTGACCCGGACTTGATTCGAACACGCAACCTTCTGATCTGGAGTCAGACGTGCTAAAGTTGCGCCACCAAGTCCGCTCAGGGCAGCCGTTCGCACACACGTGGTAGCATGTTTTCTCGGCCTTCTGTCGATGAAGCACAGGTAAAGAGACAAGTCATTGTAGACAGAAAATAAGTAGATAGAACGATTGATGAAAATAAGACAAAAGGAAATTTGATCCAGACGTGATTCATACTCGCAACCTTCTGATCTGGAGTCAGACATGCTAACATGTCGCCACCGAGTCCGTTTAGGGTGGCCGTTCGCACACACGTGGTAGCATGCTTTGCTCGGCCTTCTGTCGATGCAGCAAAGGTAAAGAGACAATTCATTGTAGACAGACAAATAAGTAGATAGACAGATGAATATAATAAGAAAGAGAATTTGACCCGGACGCGATTCGAACACGCAACCTTCTGATCTCGAGTCGGACGCGCTAACAGTTCGCCACCGAGTCCAGTGAGGTAGCCGTTCGCACACACGTGGTAGCATGTTTTGCTCGGCCTTCTATCGATGAAGCACAGGTAAAGAAACAAGTCGTTGTAGACAGACAAAGAGGTAGATAGACAGATGAAAATAACAAAAACGAGAACTTAACACGGACGTGATACGAACACGCAACCCTCTGATCTGGAGTAAGACGCGCTACCGTGTCGCCACCGAATCCACTTAGCGTAGCCGTTCGCACACACGCGGTAGCTTGTTTGCGCGGCCTTCTGTCGATGAAGCACAGGTGACGAGACAAGTCATTGTAGACAGACAAATAAGTAGATAGACAATTAGATGAAAATAATAAAAAAGAGAATTTGACCCGGACGTGATTCGAACACGCAACCTTCTGATCTGGAGTCAGACATGCTACCGTGTCGCCACCGAGTCCTCTTAGTGAAGCCGTTCGTACACACGCGGTAGCATTTTTCGCTCGGCCTTCTGTCGATGAAGCACAGGTAAAGAGACAAGTAATCGTAGACAGACAAATAAAAAATAAACAGATGAAAATAATAAAAAAGAGAATTTGACCCGGACGTGATTCGAACAAGCAACCTTGTGATCTGGAGTGAGACGTGCTACCGTATCGCCACCCAGTACACTTAGTGTAGCCGTTCGCACGAACGCGGTAGCATGTTTTGCTCGGCCTTCTGTCGATGAAGCACAGGTAAAGAGACAAGTAATTGTAGACAGACAAAGAAGTGAATAGACAGATGAAAATAATAAAAAAAAGAATTTGACCCGGACTTGATTCGAACACGCAACCATCTCATCTGGAGTCAGACGTGCTAAAGTTGCGCCACTGAGTCCGCTTAGAGTAAACTTTCGCACACACGCGGTAGCATGATTTGCTCGGCCTTCTGTCGATGAAGCACAGGTAAAGAGACAAGTCATTGCAGACAGAGAAATAAGTAGATAGAGAGATAGATGAAAATACTAAAGAGAGAGTTTGACGCGGACGTGATTAGAACACGCAACCTTCTGATCTGGAATCAGACGTGCTAAAGTGGCGCCACCGAGTCCGCTTAGGGTAGCCGTTCGCACACACGTGGTAGCATGTTTTGCACGGCCTTATGTCGATGAAGCACAGGTAAAGGGACAAGTCATTTTAGACAGACAAATAAGTAGATAGACGGATAGATGAAAATAACAAAAGAGAGAACTTCACATCGACGTGATTCGAACACGCACCCTTCTGATCTGGAGTCAGACGTCCTACCGGGTCGCCACCGAGTTGACTTAGTGTAGCCGTTCGCACACACACAGTAGCATGTATTGCTCGGCCTTCTGTCGATGAAGCATAGGTTAAGAGAGAAGTCATTGTAGACAGACAAATAAGTAGACAGATAGTTGAAAACATTAAAAAAGAGAATTTGACCCCGACGTGATTCGAACCCGCAACCTTCTGATCTGGAGTCGGACGTGCTACCGTGTCGCCACCGAGTCCACTTAGTGAAGCCGTTCGTACACACGCGGTAGCATGTTTCGCTCGGCCTTCTGTCGATGAAGCGCAGGTAAAGAGACAAGTCATCGTAGACAGACAAATAAAAAGATAAACAGATGAAAATAATAAAAAAGAGAATTTGACCCGGACGCGATTCGAACACGCAACCTTCTGATCTTGAGTCAGACGCGCTAACAGTTCGCCACCGAGTCCACTTAGAGTAGCCGTTCGCACACACGTGGTAGCATGTTTTGCTCGGCCTTCTATCGATGAAGCACAGGTAAAGAAACAAGTCGTTGTACACAGACAAAAAGGTAGATAGACAGATGAAAATAACAAAAACGAGAACTTAACACCGACGTGATTCGAACACGCAACCCTCTGATCTGGAGTAATACGCGCTACCGTGTCGCCACCGAATCCACTTAGCGTAGCCGTTCGCACACACGCGGTAGCTTGTTTTGCTCGGCCTTCTGTCGATGAAGTACAGGTAACGAGACAAGTCATTGTAGACAGACAAAAAAGTAGATAGACAATTAGATGAAAATAATAAAAAAGAGAATTTGACCCGGACGTAATTCGAACATTTAACCTACTGATCTGGAGTCAGACGCGCTACCGTTGAACCTCCGAGTCCGCTCAGGGCAGCCGTTCGCACACACGTGGTAGCATGATTTGCTCGGCCTTCTGTCGATGAAGCACACCTGAAGAGAAGAGTCATTGTAGACAGACAAGTAAGTAGATAGACAGATAGATGAAAATAGTAAAAAAGAGAACTTGAACCGAACGTGATTCGAACCCGCAACCTTCTGATCTGGAGTCGGACGTGCTACCGTGTCGCCACCGAGTCCTTTTTTTTTCTTTATTGCCTGTTTTCGGCTCACATAAACAATACACATATTAACTGATACACAACACAATCCAAAACATTGTAAAAACCGTGGCTCAAACGATGTGGCCACGCATCTGTTAAAATGATGTTTTTATCGTCGATAGTAATTCGACGCACGGCAACCATTCTGGGGGGAATTCCTGCAACTTTTGTTCATCCACAAAATTTCTTATATACTCTTTGAAGTACTGGGTGGGTGCTCGTGCATCTACATCAAAGTGCATGGCTGCCATCCTGGATTTCCAAATGCTATGAAGAGCCATAAGCATTATCATATCATATGGGGTACCATCGTCACTTTGTATATGCAAATAGCGGATGCTTATGCATTTATGGGGAAGTCTTTTTTGATCGTGCGCTGGAGCACGTCCCAAAGAAAGACAGCATCCCAGCAGTCAATGAATACATGCTCAATTGTCTCCTCCTTTCTGCATATTATGCAATGCGTGCCCCAAGGAACGTAGAACCCCTTTGCAGCCATCCAGGTTTTGACGGTCAGCGTACCGGTATGTAATTTAAAAAAGAAATTCTTAGCACCTGGCGATATTTTCATCGCCTTGATGCGCTTTAGTACAGTGTGGCCATGGCATACATTGTAAAGGGACCGATACATAGGCACTGGTAAAAACACATCACATAGGTCCTTGTACAACTTTCTTCGTCGGACTTGACTCAAATATTCAAGTGAAAACCGCACTGACAGAAACCTACAAGAAAGTACAACTTCGCGGAGAAAGCCATAAACACCACCAGGTACGCTGCAGGTTGATACAACCATGTTAGGCAAGTGTTGCCCCAGGCGAAGTTGACAGACAGTGCGAAGGAATGGGTTGTCGACGTCTCTAAAAAAACAAAATCGATTGACTACCTGTCTTAAAAACAAATGCGACAAGCCCAGTCCTCCATTTCGCACTCGAAGAAATAAATTGGTCCGACTCGATCTTTCCCAAGACGATTCCCTCACAAAGACAGCGAACACACGGTGAAATTTCTGGATGTTTACCCTTGAACAATGTAAGACTTGTAAGATGTACCAAATTTTACTCACTAAGAATATGTTGCAAATTGTGGCTTTAGAAAACATAGACCAATTCCAGCCATTCCACTTGTTCACTCTTTCCCGCAGGTTATCCACTTGGCTCCTCCAGTACGAGTAGCTGTCTTTGTAGCATTCGAGGGGGGCACCCAAGTATTTCACCGGTGTCGTAACAAACCTTATGCTGGAAAAACTGTCCGGGGTTTCTGCCCAGTCATTGTGCCAAAAGCCAAGGCATTTTCCCCAGTTTACAGCGCTGCCACTTGCAGCACAGAAGTTAGTAACGCATTTGACAGCATCTGCTATGCTGTCAGAGTCCGCGCAAAAAATGGCAATATCGTCCGCATAAGCCAACAGTCGGACTTCAACCTCGTGCAGCTTAAACCCACGGACACAGTCATTCTCTATGACACTCAAACAAAAGGACTCTATGTACAAGCAAAACAATAGTGGTGAGAGAGGACAACCCTGACGGACCGAACGCTTGACTGGGATGCGCTTCCCCACCACCTTGTTAACAATTAGCCGCGTTGAGCAGTCTCGGTACGCCATGACAACCCCCTCTTTGATTATTTTCCCTAAATTCACATTATCTAGGATGCACAGCAGAATTTCATGAGGCACCCTGTCAAAAGCTTTCTCGAGGTCGATTTGCAGCATTGCGACTCGCGCACCAATAGCGTCGCAACATTCGAGGATGCTCCGGGCTGCGTGTATATTCGTGAGGATAGTTCGACCTTTAATGCCGCACGTCTGATGCGGCCCCACGAGCTCCGTAATGACTGTTTGCAACCTTTTAGCTAGGATTTTCATGAATATCTTGTAATCTCCATTAGTGAGGCAGACATGGCGGTAAGAATTTACTTTGCGCAGTGCAACGGGGTCTTCCAATTTTGGTATAAGAACAGTGTGAGATGATGAAAAGGACGGGGGTAATATTTTCAGCTCGAATGCCTCATTATAAACGTCAGCTAAGACTGGTGTTATTTCAAACTTGAAACACTTATAAAAGGCGGAAGTCAGACCATCAGGGCCAGGCGATTTCCCGGGATGCATACTTTCAATAGCACTGTTAACTTCCTCTTCCGAAATGGGTTCTTCCAATAATTCTTTTGCATTATTGTCAAGCTTTGGCATCAGCGGTAAAAAATCTTTTTTAAAACGATCGACATCAACTAAGCTGGCGGCGAATAAACCATGGAAGTGCTCAAAGAAAGCACGCTCGATAACATCTGCGACATCGCTGACTTCACCCTCGTGTTCAATTTCTGTTATCTGATTACGACGCGCATGCCACTTTTCTGAGCCCAACGCCCTTTTTGACGGTGCTTCTGCCGTTATCAGTCGCTCGGCTCTTGCCCGCACCATAGCACCGCGGTATCTTTCGACATCGAACCGCTCAATTTTACTTTTCAACGCGCGAATATCTTCAAGAAACATGCCGGGCATTCTACATTCTTCGAGGAGCAATTTTTCCAGGTTTCTGCGCATGAGCTTTTCTTCTGCTCCTTTTTCTCTGCTTATAGCGCTCGAGCGTTCCAATGCCTTTAATTTAACGACCTGCTTGAAGTTCTCCCATTTTTCTCTAAACGTCTTTTTACTGCGAACTTTCATTTTTTCAACATGCGTCATTACTTCCTCCATAAATTGTTCATCACTTAGCAGATTCGAATTCAATTTCCATAGTTGCCACTCGAAGGCCCTTTTCGTTTCTTTCGTGCTAGCTACTACAAAGCTAACCAAGCAGTGGTCACTAAATGAAACGGCGTTAACACGTTATGCCTTGCAAAGCGGTACCAATTCTACACTCACGTACGCCCTATCTAGTCGGGCGTGGCTGGCTGCCTGAAAGTGGGTGTACTGCATAGCCCGGCCACCACCGAGACATTCAGCCACATCCTCCAAACCATGTTCTCTTACTATATCGCTTAAGACAGCCGTACTTGCATCCCTGTAATGTCGTTCGCTAGTTTTGTCTTTGGCTGAAAGGACGCAGTTGAAATCACCAATAATGATTAGGAGCCTATTACAATTGGTATACTGCTTTAGTTGTTCGAAAAATATGCGTCTTTCGTCAGTGACAGTCGGTGCGTACAAGCATATTACGCGCCATTCCCATCCCGAAAACAAAAGATCACAAACAATGAGCCGACCAGACGGACATGACGTTGAGGCTTCTACTTTAGCACCCAGACTCTGTCTGACGAACAAAACGCAACCGGAAGAAGTCCCTATGGCATGGCTAACTATAACAGAATACCGCGGCAAGAATTGGCGCACCATGCCCCCAGTTTCATCGTCGCCATGGACTTTAGTCTCTTGGACTGCCAGTATGTCAAGGTCAAGGTCGCTTACTAACCGATAAAGTTGACATTGTTTTCTCCGTGAGGCCAGGCCACGCACATTTAAAGTGGCCACACGGATTGAATTTTCTATTTGCACCATTGTAAGGCTACGAAAAACCCAGGGGCATGGCGCTTACCTTACAACTGCAATTCCTTCCTGGACGCCTTGTCTCAGTACAGTCCTTAAGTTGGCGAAGGCGGCTTTTCCGCCGTCTTGCGCTCCGACGAAATGATTGGCCGTGGCCGGATGAGAGGCCGCCGAGCGGGAGTCGTTTTGGCGGGTGGTTCGTCCGGCGAGGCAGCAGTGGTGCCCTTGTCTTTTTTCCCTTCGTCACGGGGACGCTTCCCCATCACAGTGACACTGTCGCTTTCAATCCCAGTCATCGGTTCAGCCTCCGAGGGGGTCTCGTCTGCTGAGCCAAGACACGTGTCGCCGGTGCTGCTTGCATCCACCTTTTCACTACTTTCGCCTACGCCTTCATATGGAAGCCCGGTGTCGGGCTTACCTGGTGCTTCACACACTCCCTCTTCTTGACGGCATGACGACCCATCTTCCACAGCAGAGCTCGGGTTAACTCCTGCTGTTTCTTCCGAGTCTGCTTCGTCCATGAGGTGCTCCAGTGCATCACTTTCCTGCGCTGGTCCAGTCACACTGGCATATGTCTTCGCGCAGTCGGCGTCTTCGTGGCCGAAGCGGCGACAACGACTGCAGCGGGGTACTCGGCAGTCGCGACGTATGTGACCGGTACTCTTGCACCGTAGGCACAACGGTGCATGGCCCGGAACGACAACGAGAGTCAGCTCTCCGGCAATCTTGAGCTGGTGCGGAATGTCATCCACCTTGACGTCGGAGTGCAGCTTTAGTCCCACAGACCGCGTCGTTGAGCCCTTTTCTGTGATGCCCGGTGCTCGCCACTTCTCCCGTTTCACTTCGAACACTTTCCCATAGAGAGTCAAGGCAACACGCACGTCTTCGTCGGTCACGCCGTGCAGCAACCAGTGAAGCTTCATGCGAACCTCGTGGTTATTCGGGTCAATGAGCAAACATGGGCGATCCTTTACCTTCACATCGATGGCGGAGAGCAACTTGCGAGCAGCCTCAGCACTCGTCAGTGTCACAGCCCATACGTGGTTCATTTGATACGCCCCCGACGCCAAAACGTCGTCGAGCGCACCAAGCTTGGCCAAAGTGTCCCTGTAGTCTTCGACGCGGTAAGGCCGGGCTCTCGGATCACCATGCATGAAAATGGTATTCGCAGCGATGCGTCCGGAAGGCAGATTGGGCAAAATCACCTGATAATCGTCGGCGCTAGGCGCAAAGACCCTGTCACCGCGGCCCGGTCGGGCCGCTGATACCACTCCGTCGGAGCCGAACATTCCGCGACCGTATCGCTCGAAAGCTGGAAGTGGAATGCCAGTTCGCCACAGAGTCCGCTTAGGGTGGCCATTCGCACACACGTGGTAGCATGTTTTGCTCGGCCTTCTATCGATTAAGCACAGGTGAAGAGACAAGTCATTGTAGACAGACAAACAAGTAGATAGACAGATAGATGAAAATAATAAAAAAAAGAATTTGACCCGGGCGTGATTCGAACACGCAACCTTCTGATCTGGAGTCAGACGTGCTACCGAGTCGCCATCAAGTCCACTTAGGGTAGCCGTTCGCACACACGCGGTAGCATGTTTTGCTCGGCCTTCTGCCGATGAAGCACAGGTAAAGAGACAAATCATTGTAGAATGACAAATAAGTAGATAGATAAAAATAACAAAAAAGAGAATTTGACCCAGACGTGATTCGAACACGCAAACATCTGATCTGGAGTTAGACGTGGTACCGTTGCGCAACCGAGTCCGCCTATAGGGTAGCCCTTCGCACACACGCGGTAGCATGCTTTTTTTGGCCTTCTGTCGATGAAGCACAGGTAAAGAGAGAAGTAATTGTAGACAGACAAATGAGTAGATAGACAGACAGATGAAAGTAATAAAAAAGAACCTAACACGAACGTGATTCGAACACGCAAACTTCTGATCTGGAGTCAGACGTGCTACTGTGTCGCCACCGAGTCCACTTAGCGCAGCCTTTCGCACACACGTGGTAGCATGTTTTGCTCGGCCTTCTGTCGATGAAGCACAGGTAAAGAGACAAGTCATTGCAGAATGAAAATAAGTACATAGACAGATAGTTGAAAATAATAAAAGAGATAATTTATCCTAGACGTGATTCGAACACGCAACCTTCCGATGTGGAGTCAGACGCGCTACCGTTGCGCCACCGAGTCCGTTTAGGGTCGCCGTTCGCACGCACGCGGTAGCATGTTTTGCTCGGCCTTGTGTCGATGAAGCACAGATAAAGGGACAAGTCATTGTAGACAGACAAATAAGTAGATAGACAGATAGATGAAAATATTAAAAAAGAGAATTTGACCCGGACGTGATTCGAACACGCAACCTTCTGATCTGGAGTCAGACGTGCTAAAGTTGCACCACCGAGTCCGCTTAAGGTAGCCGTTCGCACACACGCTGTAGCATGTTTTGCTCGTACTTGTGTCGATGAAACACAGGTAAAGAGACAAGTCATTGTAGACAGACAAATAAATAGCTAGACAGATAGTTGAAAATAATAAAAAAGAGAATTTGACCCAGACGTGATTCGAACCCGCAACCTTCTGATCTGGAGTCGGACGTGCTACCGTGTCGCCACCGAGTCCACTTAGTGAAGCCGTTCGTACACACGCGGTAGCATGTTTCGCTCGGCCTTCTGTCGATGAAGCGCAGGTAAAGAGACAAGTCATCGTAGACAGACAAATAAAAAGATAAACAGATGAAAATAATAAAAAAGAGAATTTGACCCGGACGCGATTCGAACACGCAACCTTCTGATCTTGAGTCAGACGCGCTAACAGTTCGCCACCGAGTCCACTTAGAGTAGCCGTTCGCACACACGTGGTAGCATGTTTTGCTCGGCCTTCTATCGATGAAGCACAGGTAAAGAAACAAGTCGTTGTACACAGACAAAAAGGTAGATAGACAGATGAAAATAACAAAAACGAGAACTTAACACCGACGTGATTCGAACACGCAACCCTCTGATCTGGAGTAATACGCGCTACCGTGTCGCCACCGAATCCACTTAGCGTAGCCGTTCGCACACACGCGGTAGCTTGTTTTGCTCGGCCTTCTGTCGATGAAGTACAGGTAACGAGACAAGTCATTGTAGACAGACAAAAAAGTAGATAGACAATTAGATGAAAATAATAAAAAAGAGAATTTGACCCGGACGTAATTCGAACATTTAACCTACTGATCTGGAGTCAGACGCGCTACCGTTGAACCTCCGAGTCCGCTCAGGGCAGCCGTTCGCACACACGTGGTAGCATGATTTGCTCGGCCTTCTGTCGATGAAGCACACCTGAAGAGAAGAGTCATTGTAGACAGACAAGTAAGTAGATAGACAGATAGATGAAAATAGTAAAAAAGAGAACTTGAACCGAACGTGATTCGAACCCGCAACCTTCTGATCTGGAGTCGGACGTGCTACCGTGTCGCCACCGAGTCCTTTTTTTTTCTTTATTGCCTGTTTTCGGCTCACATAAACAATACACATATTAACTGATACACAACACAATCCAAAACATTGTAAAAACCGTGGCTCAAACGATGTGGCCACGCATCTGTTAAAATGATGTTTTTATCGTCGATAGTAATTCGACGCACGGCAACCATTCTGGGGGGAATTCCTGCAACTTTTGTTCATCCACAAAATTTCTTATATACTCTTTGAAGTACTGGGTGGGTGCTCGTGCATCTACATCAAAGTGCATGGCTGCCATCCTGGATTTCCAAATGCTATGAAGAGCCATAAGCATTATCATATCATATGGGGTACCATCGTCACTTTGTATATGCAAATAGCGGATGCTTATGCATTTATGGGGAAGTCTTTTTTGATCGTGCGCTGGAGCACGTCCCAAAGAAAGACAGCATCCCAGCAGTCAATGAATACATGCTCAATTGTCTCCTCCTTTCTGCATATTATGCAATGCGTGCCCCAAGGAACGTAGAACCCCTTTGCAGCCATCCAGGTTTTGACGGTCAGCGTACCGGTATGTAATTTAAAAAAGAAATTCTTAGCACCTGGCGATATTTTCATCGCCTTGATGCGCTTTAGTACAGTGTGGCCATGGCATACATTGTAAAGGGACCGATACATAGGCACTGGTAAAAACACATCACATAGGTCCTTGTACAACTTTCTTCGTCGGACTTGACTCAAATATTCAAGTGAAAACCGCACTGACAGAAACCTACAAGAAAGTACAACTTCGCGGAGAAAGCCATAAACACCACCAGGTACGCTGCAGGTTGATACAACCATGTTAGGCAAGTGTTGCCCCAGGCGAAGTTGACAGACAGTGCGAAGGAATGGGTTGTCGACGTCTCTAAAAAAACAAAATCGATTGACTACCTGTCTTAAAAACAAATGCGACAAGCCCAGTCCTCCATTTCGCACTCGAAGAAATAAATTGGTCCGACTCGATCTTTCCCAAGACGATTCCCTCACAAAGACAGCGAACACACGGTGAAATTTCTGGATGTTTACCCTTGAACAATGTAAGACTTGTAAGATGTACCAAATTTTACTCACTAAGAATATGTTGCAAATTGTGGCTTTAGAAAACATAGACCAATTCCAGCCATTCCACTTGTTCACTCTTTCCCGCAGGTTATCCACTTGGCTCCTCCAGTACGAGTAGCTGTCTTTGTAGCATTCGAGGGGGGCACCCAAGTATTTCACCGGTGTCGTAACAAACCTTATGCTGGAAAAACTGTCCGGGGTTTCTGCCCAGTCATTGTGCCAAAAGCCAAGGCATTTTCCCCAGTTTACAGCGCTGCCACTTGCAGCACAGAAGTTAGTAACGCATTTGACAGCATCTGCTATGCTGTCAGAGTCCGCGCAAAAAATGGCAATATCGTCCGCATAAGCCAACAGTCGGACTTCAACCTCGTGCAGCTTAAACCCACGGACACAGTCATTCTCTATGACACTCAAACAAAAGGACTCTATGTACAAGCAAAACAATAGTGGTGAGAGAGGACAACCCTGACGGACCGAACGCTTGACTGGGATGCGCTTCCCCACCACCTTGTTAACAATTAGCCGCGTTGAGCAGTCTCGGTACGCCATGACAACCCCCTCTTTGATTATTTTCCCTAAATTCACATTATCTAGGATGCACAGCAGAATTTCATGAGGCACCCTGTCAAAAGCTTTCTCGAGGTCGATTTGCAGCATTGCGACTCGCGCACCAATAGCGTCGCAACATTCGAGGATGCTCCGGGCTGCGTGTATATTCGTGAGGATAGTTCGACCTTTAATGCCGCACGTCTGATGCGGCCCCACGAGCTCCGTAATGACTGTTTGCAACCTTTTAGCTAGGATTTTCATGAATATCTTGTAATCTCCATTAGTGAGGCAGACATGGCGGTAAGAATTTACTTTGCGCAGTGCAACGGGGTCTTCCAATTTTGGTATAAGAACAGTGTGAGATGATGAAAAGGACGGGGGTAATATTTTCAGCTCGAATGCCTCATTATAAACGTCAGCTAAGACTGGTGTTATTTCAAACTTGAAACACTTATAAAAGGCGGAAGTCAGACCATCAGGGCCAGGCGATTTCCCGGGATGCATACTTTCAATAGCACTGTTAACTTCCTCTTCCGAAATGGGTTCTTCCAATAATTCTTTTGCATTATTGTCAAGCTTTGGCATCAGCGGTAAAAAATCTTTTTTAAAACGATCGACATCAACTAAGCTGGCGGCGAATAAACCATGGAAGTGCTCAAAGAAAGCACGCTCGATAACATCTGCGACATCGCTGACTTCACCCTCGTGTTCAATTTCTGTTATCTGATTACGACGCGCATGCCACTTTTCTGAGCCCAACGCCCTTTTTGACGGTGCTTCTGCCGTTATCAGTCGCTCGGCTCTTGCCCGCACCATAGCACCGCGGTATCTTTCGACATCGAACCGCTCAATTTTACTTTTCAACGCGCGAATATCTTCAAGAAACATGCCGGGCATTCTACATTCTTCGAGGAGCAATTTTTCCAGGTTTCTGCGCATGAGCTTTTCTTCTGCTCCTTTTTCTCTGCTTATAGCGCTCGAGCGTTCCAATGCCTTTAATTTAACGACCTGCTTGAAGTTCTCCCATTTTTCTCTAAACGTCTTTTTACTGCGAACTTTCATTTTTTCAACATGCGTCATTACTTCCTCCATAAATTGTTCATCACTTAGCAGATTCGAATTCAATTTCCATAGTTGCCACTCGAAGGCCCTTTTCGTTTCTTTCGTGCTAGCTACTACAAAGCTAACCAAGCAGTGGTCACTAAATGAAACGGCGTTAACACGTTATGCCTTGCAAAGCGGTACCAATTCTACACTCACGTACGCCCTATCTAGTCGGGCGTGGCTGGCTGCCTGAAAGTGGGTGTACTGCATAGCCCGGCCACCACCGAGACATTCAGCCACATCCTCCAAACCATGTTCTCTTACTATATCGCTTAAGACAGCCGTACTTGCATCCCTGTAATGTCGTTCGCTAGTTTTGTCTTTGGCTGAAAGGACGCAGTTGAAATCACCAATAATGATTAGGAGCCTATTACAATTGGTATACTGCTTTAGTTGTTCGAAAAATATGCGTCTTTCGTCAGTGACAGTCGGTGCGTACAAGCATATTACGCGCCATTCCCATCCCGAAAACAAAAGATCACAAACAATGAGCCGACCAGACGGACATGACGTTGAGGCTTCTACTTTAGCACCCAGACTCTGTCTGACGAACAAAACGCAACCGGAAGAAGTCCCTATGGCATGGCTAACTATAACAGAATACCGCGGCAAGAATTGGCGCACCATGCCCCCAGTTTCATCGTCGCCATGGACTTTAGTCTCTTGGACTGCCAGTATGTCAAGGTCAAGGTCGCTTACTAACCGATAAAGTTGACATTGTTTTCTCCGTGAGGCCAGGCCACGCACATTTAAAGTGGCCACACGGATTGAATTTTCTATTTGCACCATTGTAAGGCTACGAAAAACCCAGGGGCATGGCGCTTACCTTACAACTGCAATTCCTTCCTGGACGCCTTGTCTCAGTACAGTCCTTAAGTTGGCGAAGGCGGCTTTTCCGCCGTCTTGCGCTCCGACGAAATGATTGGCCGTGGCCGGATGAGAGGCCGCCGAGCGGGAGTCGTTTTGGCGGGTGGTTCGTCCGGCGAGGCAGCAGTGGTGCCCTTGTCTTTTTTCCCTTCGTCACGGGGACGCTTCCCCATCACAGTGACACTGTCGCTTTCAATCCCAGTCATCGGTTCAGCCTCCGAGGGGGTCTCGTCTGCTGAGCCAAGACACGTGTCGCCGGTGCTGCTTGCATCCACCTTTTCACTACTTTCGCCTACGCCTTCATATGGAAGCCCGGTGTCGGGCTTACCTGGTGCTTCACACACTCCCTCTTCTTGACGGCATGACGACCCATCTTCCACAGCAGAGCTCGGGTTAACTCCTGCTGTTTCTTCCGAGTCTGCTTCGTCCATGAGGTGCTCCAGTGCATCACTTTCCTGCGCTGGTCCAGTCACACTGGCATATGTCTTCGCGCAGTCGGCGTCTTCGTGGCCGAAGCGGCGACAACGACTGCAGCGGGGTACTCGGCAGTCGCGACGTATGTGACCGGTACTCTTGCACCGTAGGCACAACGGTGCATGGCCCGGAACGACAACGAGAGTCAGCTCTCCGGCAATCTTGAGCTGGTGCGGAATGTCATCCACCTTGACGTCGGAGTGCAGCTTTAGTCCCACAGACCGCGTCGTTGAGCCCTTTTCTGTGATGCCCGGTGCTCGCCACTTCTCCCGTTTCACTTCGAACACTTTCCCATAGAGAGTCAAGGCAACACGCACGTCTTCGTCGGTCACGCCGTGCAGCAACCAGTGAAGCTTCATGCGAACCTCGTGGTTATTCGGGTCAATGAGCAAACATGGGCGATCCTTTACCTTCACATCGATGGCGGAGAGCAACTTGCGAGCAGCCTCAGCACTCGTCAGTGTCACAGCCCATACGTGGTTCATTTGATACGCCCCCGACGCCAAAACGTCGTCGAGCGCACCAAGCTTGGCCAAAGTGTCCCTGTAGTCTTCGACGCGGTAAGGCCGGGCTCTCGGATCACCATGCATGAAAATGGTATTCGCAGCGATGCGTCCGGAAGGCAGATTGGGCAAAATCACCTGATAATCGTCGGCGCTAGGCGCAAAGACCCTGTCACCGCGGCCCGGTCGGGCCGCTGATACCACTCCGTCGGAGCCGAACATTCCGCGACCGTATCGCTCGAAAGCTGGAAGTGGAATGCCAGTTCGCCACAGAGTCCGCTTAGGGTGGCCATTCGCACACACGTGGTAGCATGTTTTGCTCGGCCTTCTATCGATTAAGCACAGGTGAAGAGACAAGTCATTGTAGACAGACAAACAAGTAGATAGACAGATAGATGAAAATAATAAAAAAAAGAATTTGACCCGGGCGTGATTCGAACACGCAACCTTCTGATCTGGAGTCAGACGTGCTACCGAGTCGCCATCAAGTCCACTTAGGGTAGCCGTTCGCACACACGCGGTAGCATGTTTTGCTCGGCCTTCTGCCGATGAAGCACAGGTAAAGAGACAAATCATTGTAGAATGACAAATAAGTAGATAGATAAAAATAACAAAAAAGAGAATTTGACCCAGACGTGATTCGAACACGCAAACATCTGATCTGGAGTTAGACGTGGTACCGTTGCGCAACCGAGTCCGCCTATAGGGTAGCCCTTCGCACACACGCGGTAGCATGCTTTTTTTGGCCTTCTGTCGATGAAGCACAGGTAAAGAGAGAAGTAATTGTAGACAGACAAATGAGTAGATAGACAGACAGATGAAAGTAATAAAAAAGAACCTAACACGAACGTGATTCGAACACGCAAACTTCTGATCTGGAGTCAGACGTGCTACTGTGTCGCCACCGAGTCCACTTAGCGCAGCCTTTCGCACACACGTGGTAGCATGTTTTGCTCGGCCTTCTGTCGATGAAGCACAGGTAAAGAGACAAGTCATTGCAGAATGAAAATAAGTACATAGACAGATAGTTGAAAATAATAAAAGAGATAATTTATCCTAGACGTGATTCGAACACGCAACCTTCCGATGTGGAGTCAGACGCGCTACCGTTGCGCCACCGAGTCCGTTTAGGGTCGCCGTTCGCACGCACGCGGTAGCATGTTTTGCTCGGCCTTGTGTCGATGAAGCACAGATAAAGGGACAAGTCATTGTAGACAGACAAATAAGTAGATAGACAGATAGATGAAAATATTAAAAAAGAGAATTTGACCCGGACGTGATTCGAACACGCAACCTTCTGATCTGGAGTCAGACGTGCTAAAGTTGCACCACCGAGTCCGCTTAAGGTAGCCGTTCGCACACACGCTGTAGCATGTTTTGCTCGTACTTGTGTCGATGAAACACAGGTAAAGAGACAAGTCATTGTAGACAGACAAATAAATAGCTAGACAGATAGTTGAAAATAATAAAAAAGAGAATTTGACCCAGACGCGATTCAAACACGCAACCATGTGATCTGGATTCAGACGTGCTACCGTATCGCCACCGAGTCCACTTAGTGTAGGCGTTCGCACACACGCGGTAGCACGTTTTGCTTGGCCTTCTGTCGATGAAGCACAGGTAAAGACACAAGTCATTGTAGACAGACAAATAAGTATAAAGACAGATGAAAATAATAAGAAAGAGAATTTAACCGGAACGTGATTACAACACGCAACCTTCTGATCTGGAGTCAGACGCGCTACCGTTGCGCAACCGAGTCCGTTTAGGGTAGCCGTTCGCACACACGCGGTAGCATGTTTTGCACGGCCTTCAGTCGAGGAAGCACAGGTAAAGAGACAAGTCATTGTAGAAGGACAAGTAGGTATAGACAGATAGATGAAAATATTAAAAAGAGAATTTGACCCGGACGTGATTAGAACACGCAACCTTTTGATCTGGAGTCAGACGTGCTAAAGTTGCGCCACCGAGTCCGCTTAGGGTAGCCGTTCGCACACACGCGGTAGCATGTTTTGCTCGGCCTTCTGTCGATGAAGCACAGGTAAAGGGACAAGTCATTGCAGACAGACAAATAAATAGATAGACAGAGAGATGAAAATAATAAAAAGAGAATTTGACCCGGACGTGATTAGAACACGCAACCTTCTGATCTGGAGTCAGACGTGCTAAAGTTGCGCCAGCGAATCCGCTTAGGGTAGCCGTTCGCACAAACGTGGTAGGATGTTTTGCACGGGCTTATGTCGATGAAGCACAGGTAAAGAGACAAGTCATTGTAGACCGACAAATAAGTAGACACACAGATAGATGAAAATAATAAAAGGAGAATTTGACCCAGACGTGATTAGAGCACCCAACCTTCTGATCTGGAGTCAGACGCGCTACCGTTGCGTCACCGAGTCCGTTTAGTGTCGCCGTTCGCACACACGCGGTAGCATGTTTTGCTCGGCCTTGTGTCGATGAAGCACAGGTAAAGAGACAAGTCATTGGGGACAGACAAATAATGAGATAGACAGATAGCTGAAAACAATAAAAATGAGAATTTGACCCGGACGTGATTTGAACATGCAACCTACTGATCTGTAGTCAGACGCGCTACCATTGCGCCTCCGAGTTTGCTCAGGGCAGCCGTTCGCACACACGTGGTAGCATGTATTGCTCGGCCTTCTGTCGATGAAGCACAGGTAAAGACAGAAGTCATTGTAGACAGACAAATAAGTAGATAGACAGATGAAAATAATAAAAAAGAGAATTTGACCCGGACGTCATTCGAACACGCAACTTTCTGATCTGGTGTCAGACGCGCTTCCGGTTCGCCACAGAGTCCGCTTAGGGTTGCCGTTCGCACACACGTGGTAGAATGTTTTGGTCGGCCTTCTATTGATGAAGCATAGGTTAAGAGAGAAGTCATTGTAGACAGACAAATAAGTAGACAGATAGTTGAAAACAATAAAAAAGAGAATTTGACCCAGACGCGATTCGAACACGCAAACATCTGATCTGGAGTTAGACGTGGTACCGTTGCGCAACCGAGTCCGCCTATAGGGTAGCCCTTCGCACACACGCGGTAGCATGCTTTTTTTGGCCTTCTGTCGATGAAGCACAGGTAAAGAGAGAAGTAATTGTAGACAGACAAATGAGTAGATAGACAGACAGATGAAAGTAATCAAAAAGAACCTAACACGAACGTGATTCGAACACGCAAACTTCTGATCTGGAGTCAGACGTGCTACTGTGTCGCCACCGAGTCCACTTAGCGCAGCCTTTCGCACACACGTGGTAGCATGTTTTGCTCGGCCTTCTGTCGATGAAGCACAGGTAAAGAGACAAGTCATTGCAGAATGAAAATAAGTACATAGACAGATAGTTGAAAATAATAAAAGAGAGAATTTATCCTAGACGTGATTCGAACACGCAACCTTCCGATCTGGAGTCAGACGCGCTACCGTTGCGCCACCGAGTCCGCTTAGGGTAGCCGTTCGCACAAACGTGGTAGCATGTTTTGCTCGGCCTACTGTCGATGAACCCCATGTAAAGGGACAAGTCATTGTAGACAGACAAATAAGTAGATATTCAGATAGATGAAAATAATAAAAAGAGAATTTGACCAAAACGTGATTCGAACACACAACCTTCTGATCTGGAGTCAGACGTGCTACCGTGTCGCCACCGAGTCCACTTAGTGTAGCCGTTCGCACTCACGCGGTAGCATGTTTTGTTCGTCCTTCTGTCGATGCAGCACAGGTAAAGAGACAAGTCATTGTAGACAGACAAATAGGTAGATAGACAGATGAAAATGATAAAAAAGAAAATTTGACCCGGATGTGATTCGAACACGCAACCTACTGATCTGGAGTCAGACGCGCTACTGTTGCGTCACCGAGTCCGTTTAGGGTCGCCGTTCGCACGCACGCGGTAGCATGTTTTGCTCGGCCTTGTGTCGATGAAGCACAGATAAAGGGACAAGTCATTGTAGACAGACAAATAAGTAGATAGACAGATAGATGAAAATATTAAAAAAGAGAATTTGACCCGGACGTGATTCGAACACGCAACCTTCTGATCTGGAGTCAGACGTGCTAAAGTTGCACCACCGAGTCCGCTTAAGGTAGCCGTTCGCACACACGCTGTAGCATGTTTTGCTCGTACTTGTGTCGATGAAACACAGGTAAAGAGACAAGTCATTGTAGACAGACAAATAAATAGCTAGACAGATAGTTGAAAATAATAAAAAAGAGAATTTGACCCAGACGCGATTCAAACACGCAACCATGTGATCTGGATTCAGACGTGCTACCGTATCGCCACCGAGTCCACTTAGTGTAGGCGTTCGCACACACGCGGTAGCACGTTTTGCTTGGCCTTCTGTCGATGAAGCACAGGTAAAGACACAAGTCATTGTAGACAGACAAATAAGTATAAAGACAGATGAAAATAATAAGAAAGAGAATTTAACCGGATCGTGATTACAACACGCAACCTTCTGATCTGGAGTCAGACGCGCTACCGTTGCGCCACCGAGTCCGTTTAGGGTAGCCGTTCGCACACACGCGGTAGCATGTTTTGCACGGCCTTCAGTCGAGGAAGCACAGGTAAAGAGACAAGTCATTGTAGAAGGACAAGTAGGTATAGACAGATAGATGAAAATATTAAAAAGAGAATTTGACCCGGACGTGATTAGAACACGCAACCTTTTGATCTGGAGTCAGACGTGCTAAAGTTGCGCCACCGAGTCCGCTTAGGGTAGCCGTTCGCACACACGCGGTAGCATGTTTTGCTCGGCCTTCTGTCGATGAAGCACAGGTAAAGGGACAAGCCATTGCAGACAGACAAATAAATAGATAGACACAGAGATGAAAATAATAAAAAGAGAATTCGACCCGGACGTGATTAGAACACGCAACCTTCTGATCTGGAGTCAGACGTGCTAAAGTTGCGCCAGCGAATCCGCTTAGGGTAGCCGTTCGCACAAACGTGGTAGCATGTTTTGCACGGGCTTATGTCGATGAAGCACAGGTAAAGAGACAAGTCATTGTAGACCGACAAATAAGTAGACAGACAGATAGATGAAAATAATAAAAGGAGAATTTGACCCAGACGTGATTAGAGCACCCAACCTTCTGATTTGGAGTCAGACGCGCTACCGTTGCGTCACCGAGTCCGTTTAGTGTCGCCGTTCGCACACACGCGGTAGCATGTTTTGCTCGGCCTTGTGTCGATGAAGCACAGGTAAAGAGACAAGTCATTGGGGACAGACAAATAATGAGATAGACAGATAGCTGAAAACAATAAAAATGAGAATTTGACCCGGACGTGATTTGAACATGCAACCTACTGATCTGTAGTCAGACGCGCTACCATTGCGCCTCCGAGTTTGCTCAGGGCAGCCGTTCGCACACACGTGGTAGCATGTATTGCTCGGCCTTCTGTCGATGAAGCACAGGTAAAGACAGAAGTCATTGTAGACAGACAAATAAGTAGATAGACAGATGAAAATAATAAAAAAGAGAATTTGACCCGGACGTCATTCGAACACGCAACTTTCTGATCTGGTGTCAGACGCGCTACCGGTTCGCCACAGAGTCCGCTTAGGGTTGCCGTTCGCACACACGTGGTAGAATGTTTTGGTCGGCCTTCTATTGATGAAGCATAGGTTAAGAGAGAAGTCATTGTAGACAGACAAATAAGTAGACAGATAGTTGAAAACAATAAAAAAGAGAATTGGACCGCGACGTGATTCGAACACGCAACCTTCTGATCTGTAGTCAGACGGACTACCGTTGCGCCACCGAGTCCGCATAGGGTAGCCGTTCGCACACACGTGGTAGCATGTTTTCTCGGCCTTCTGTCGATGAAGCACAGGTAAAGAGACAAGTCATTGTAGACAGACAAATACGTAGATAGACAGATTGATGAAAATAAGAAAAAAGGAAATTTGATCCAGACGTGATTCATACTCGCAACCTTCTGATCTGGAGTCAGACATGCTAACATGTCGCGACCGAGTCCGTTTAGGGTGACCGTTCGCACACACGTGGTAGCATGCTTTGCTCGGCCTTCTGTCGAGAAAGCACAGCTAAATAGAAGAGTCATTGTAGAGAGACAAATAAGTAGATAGAGAGATGGATGAAAATACTAAAGAGAGAGTTTGACGCGGACGTGATTAGAACACGCAACCTTCTGATCTGGAATCAGACGTGCTAAAGTTGCGCCACCGAGTCCGCTTAGGGTAGCCGTTCGCACACACGCGGTAGCATGATTTGCTCGGCCTTCTGTCGATGACGCACAGGTAAAGAGCCATGTCATTGTAGACAGACAAATAAGTAGATAAACAGATGAAAATAATAAAAAAGAGAATTTGACCCGGACGTGATTCGAACACGCAACCTTCTGATCAGGAGTCAGACGTGCTACTGTGTCGCACCGAGTCCACTTAGTGTAGCTGTTCGCACACACGTGGTAGCATGTTTTGCTTGGCCTTCTATCGATGAAGCACAGCTAAAGAGACAAGTCGTTGTAGACAGACAAATAAGTAGATAGACAGATAGATGAAAATAATAAAAAAGAGAACCTAACACGGACGTGATTCGAACACGCAACCCTCTGATCTGGAGTCAGACGTGCTACCGTGTCGCCACCGAATGCACTTAGCGGAGCCGTTCGCACACACGCGGTACCTTGTTTTGCTCGGCCTTCTGTCGATCAAGCACAAGTAAAGAGACAAGTCATTGTAGACAGACAAATAAGTAGATAGACAGATAGATGAAAATAATAAAAAAGCGAATTTGACCCGGACGTGATTCAAACTCGCAACCTTCTGATCTGGAGTCAGACGTGCTACCGGGTTGCCACCGAGTCCACTCAGTGTAGCCTTATGCACACACGCGGTAGCATGTTTTGCTCGGCCTTCTGTCGATGAAGCAGAGGTAAAGAGACAAGTCTTTGTAGACAGACAAATAAGTAGATAGACAGATGAAAATAATAAGAAAGAGAATTTGACGCGGACGCGATTCGAACACGCAACCTTCTAATCTTGAGTCGGACGCGCTAACAGTTCACCACCGAGTCCACTTAGAGTAGCCGTTCGCACACACGTGGTAGCATGTTTTGCTCGGCCTTCTATCGATGAAGCACAGGTAAAGAAACAAGTCGTTGTACACAGACAAAGAGGTAGATAGACAGATGAAAATAACAAAAATGAGAACTTAACACGGACGTGATTCGAACACGCAACCCTCTGATCTGGAGTAATACGCGCTACCGTGTCGCCACCGAATCTACTTAGCGTAGCCGTTCGCACACACGCGGTAGCTTGTTTTGCTCGGCCTTCTGTCGATGAAGCACACCTAAAGAGAAGAGTCATTGTAGACAGACAAGTAAGTAGATAGACAGATAGATGAAAATAGTAAAAAAGAGAACTTGACCCGAACGTGATTCGAACCCGCAACCTTCTGATCTGGAGTCGGACGTGCTACCGTGTCGCCACCGAGTCCACTTAGTGAAGCCGTTCGTACACACGCGGTAGCATGTTTCGCTCGGCCTTCTGTCGATGAAGCACAGGTAAAGAGACAAGTCATGGTAGACAGACAAATAAAAAGATAAACAGATGAAAATAATACAAAAGAGAATTTGACCCGGACGTGATTCGAACACGCAATCTTGTGATCTGGAGTCAGATGTGCTACCATATCGCCACCGAGTACACTTAGTGTAGCCGTTCGCACACACGCGGTAGCATGTTTTGCTCAGCCTTCTGTCGATGAAGCACAGGTAAGGAGACAAGTCATTGTAGACAGACAAATAGGTGGATAGACAGATGAAAATAATAAAAAAATTTGACCCGGACTTGATTCGAACACGCAACCTTCTGATCTGGAGTCAGACGTGCTAAAGTTGCGCCACCAAGTCCGCTCAGGGCAGCCGTTCGCACACACGTGGTAGCATGTTTTCTCGACCTTCTGTCGATGAAGCACAGGTAAAGAGACAAGTCATTGTAGACAGAAAATAAGTAGATAGAACGATTGATGAAAATAAGACAACAGGAAATTTGATCCAGACGTGATTCATACTCGCAACCTTCTGATCTGGAGTCAGACATGCTAACATGTCGCCACCGAGTCCGTTTAGGGTGGCCGTTCGCACACACGTGGTAGCATGCTTTGCTCGGCCTTCTGTCGAGGAAGCACAGCTAAAGAGAAGAGTCATTGTGGACAGACAAATAAGTAGATAGACAGATAGATGAAAATAATAAAAAGAGACTTTTACACGGACGTGATTCGAACTCGCAACCTTCTGATCTGGAGTCAGACGTGCTATCGTGTCGCCACCGAGTCCGCTTAGGGTAGCCGTTCGCACACACGCGGTAGCATGATTTGCTCGGCCTTCTGTCGATGAAGCACAGGTAAAGAGACAAGTCTTTGTAGACAGACAAATACGTAGATACACAGATAGACGAAAATAATAAATAAGCGAATTTGACCCGGACGTGATTCAAACTCGCAACCTTCTGATCTGGATTCAGACGTGCTACCGTGTCGCCACCGCGTCCGTTTAGGGTAGCCGTTCGCACACACGTGGTAGCATGATTTGCTCGGCCTTCTGTCGATGAAGCACACATAAAGAGAAGAGTCATTGTAGACAGACAAATAAGTAGATAGACAGACAGATGAAAATAGTAAAAAAGAGAACTCGACCCGAACGTGATTCCAACCCGCAACCTTCTGATCTGGAGTCACACGTGCTACTGTGTCACCACCGAGTCCACTTTGTGTAGCCGTTCGCACACACGCGGTAGCATGTTTTGCTCGGCCTTCTGTCGATGCAGCACAGGTAAAGAGACAAGTCATTGTAGACAGACAAATAAGTAGATACACAGATGAAAATAATAAAGAGAATTTGACCCGGACGCGATTCGAACACGCAACCTTCTGATCTCGAGTCGGACGCGCTAACAGTTCGCCACCGAGTCCACTGAGGAAGCCGTTCGCACACACGTGGTAGCATGTTTTGCTCGGCCTTCTATCGATGAAGCACAGGTAAAGAGACAAGTCGTTGTAGACAGACAAATAAGTAGATAGACAGATGGATTAAAATAATAAAAAAGAGAACCTAACACGGACGTGATTCGAACACGCAATCCTCTGATCGGGAGTCAGACGTGCTACCGTGTCGCCACCGAATCCACTTAGCCTAGCCGTTCGCACACACGCGGTACCTTGTTTTGCTCGGCCTTCTGTCGATCAAGCACAGCTAAAGAGACTAGTCATTGTAGACAGACAAATAAGTAGATAGACAGAGAGATGAAAATAATAAAAAAGCGAATTTGACCCGGACGTGATTCAAACTCGCAACCTTCTGATCTGGTGTCAGACGTGCTACCGTGTCGCCACCGCGTCCGTTTAGGGCAGCCGTTCGCACACACGTGGTAGCATGATTTGCTCGGCCTTCTGTCGATGAAGCACACCTAAAGAGAAGACTCATTGTAGACAGACAAATAAGTAGATAGACAGATAGATGAAAATAGTAAAAAAAAGAACTTGACCCGAACGTGATTCGAACCCGCAACCTTATGATCAGGTGTCAGACGTGCTACTGTGTCGCCACCGAGTCCACTTAGTGTAGCTGTTCGCACACACGTGGTAGCATGTTTTGCTTGGCCTTCTATCGATGAAGCACAGGTAAAGAGACAAGTCGTTGTAAACAGACAAATAAGTAGATAGACAGATGGATGAAAATAATAAAAAAGAGAACCTAACACGGACGTGATTCGAACACGCAACCCTCTGATCGGGAGTCAGACGTGCTACCGTGTCGCCACCGAATCCACTTAGCGTAGCCGTTCGCACACACACGGTACCTTGTTTTGCTCGGCCTTCTGTCGATCAAGCACAGGTAAAGAGACAAGTCATTGTAGACAGACCAATAAGTAGATAGACAGATAGATGAAAATAATAATAAAACGAATTTGACCCGGACGTGATTCAAACTCGCAACCTTCTGGTCTGGAGTCAGACGTGCTACCGTGTCGCCACCGAATCCACTTAGGGTAGCCGTTCGCACACACGTGGTACCATGTTTTCCTCGGCCTGCTGTCGATGCAGCACAGGTAAAGAGACAATTCATTGTAGACAGACAAATAAGTAGATAGACAGATGAAAATAATAAGAAAGAGAATTTGACCCGGACGCGATTCGAACACGCAATCTTGTGATCTGGAGTCAGATGTGCTACCATATCGCCACCGAGTACACTTAGTGTAGCCGTTCGCACTCACGCGGTAGCATGTATTGCTCGGCCTTCTGTCGATGAAGCATAGGTTAAGAGAGAAGTCATTGTAGACAGACAAATAAGCAGACAGATAGTTGAAAACAATAAAAAAGAGAATTTGACCCCGACGTGATTCGAACACGCAACCTTCTGATCTTGAGTCAGACGCACTACCGTTGCGCCACCGAGTCCGCATAGGGTAGCCGTTCGCACACACGTGGTAGCATGTTTTCTCGGCCTTCTGTCGATGAAGCACAGGTAAAGAGACAAGTCATCGTAGACAGACAAATAAGTAGATAGACAGATTGATGAAAATAAGAAAAAAGGAAATTTGATCCAGACGTGATTCATACTCGCAACCTTCTGATCTGGAGTCAGACATGCTAACATGTCGCGACACAGTCCGTTTAGGGTGACCGTTCGCACACACGTAGCATGCTTTGCTCGGCCTTCTGTCGAGAAAGCACAGCTAAATAGAAGAGTCATTGTAGACAGACAAATAAGTAGATAGACAGATAGATGAAAATACTAAAGAGAGAGTTTGACGCGGACCTGATTAGAACACGCAACCTTCTGATCTGGAATCAGACGTGCTAAAGTTGCGCCACCGAGTCCGCTTAGGGTAGCCGTTCGCACACACGCGGTAGCATGATTTGCTCGGCCTTCTGTCGATGACGCACAGGTAAAGAGCCATGTCATTGTAGACAGACAAATAAGTAGATAAACAGATGAAAATAATAAAAAAGAGAATTTGACCCGGACGTGATTCGAACACGCAACCTTCTGATCAGGAGTCGGACGCGCTAACAGTTCGCCACCGAGTCCACTGAGGAAGCCGTTCGCACACACGTGGTAGCATGTTTTGCTCGGCCTTCTATCGATGAAGCACAGGTAAAGAAACAAGTCCTTGTAGACAGACAAAGAGGTAGATAGACAGATGAAAATAACAAAAACGAGAACTTAACACGGACGTGATTCGAACACGCAACCCTCTGATCTGGAGTAAGACGCGCTACCGTGTCGCCACCGAATCCACTTAGCGTAGCCGTTCTCACACACGCGGTAGCTTGTTTTGCACGGCCTTCTGTCGATGAAGCACAGGTAACGAGACAAGTCATTGTAGACAGACAAATAAGTAGATAGACAAATAGATGACAATAATAAAAAAGATAATTTCACCCGGACGTGATTCGAACACGCAACCTTCTAATCTGGAGTCAGACGTGCTACCGTGTCGCCACCGAGTCCACTTAGTGAAGCCGTTCGTACACACGCGGTAGCATTTTTCGCTCGGCCTTCTGTCGATGAAGCACAGGTAAAGAGACAAGTCATCGTAGACAGACAAATAAAAAATAAACGGATGAAAATAATAAAAAAAGAGAATTTGACCCGGACGTGATTCGAACACGCAACCTTCTAATCTGGAGTCATACGTGCTACCGTGTCGCCACCGAGTCCGTTAGGTAACTATTCGCACAAACGTGGTAGCATGTTTTGCTCGGCCTTCTGTCGATAAAGCACAGGTAAAGAGGCAAGTCATTGTAGACATACAGATAAGTAGATAGACAGATAGATGAAAATAATAAAAAAGAGGATTTGACCCGGACGTGATTCGAACACGCAATCTTGTGATCTGGAGTCAGATGTGCTACCATATCGCCACCGAGTACACTTAGTGTAGCCGTTCGCACTCACGCGGTAGCATGTATTGCTCGGCCTTCTGTCGATGAAGCATAGGTTAAGAGAGAAGTCATTGTAGACAGACAAATAAGTAGACAGATAGTTGAAAACAATAAAAAAGAGAATTTGACCCCGACGTGATTCGAACACGCAACCTTCTGATCTGGAGTCAGACGCACTACCGTTGCGCCACCGAGTCCGCATAGGGTAGCCGTTCGCACACACGTGGTAGCATGTTTTCTCGGCCTTCTGTCGATGAAGCACAGGTAAAGAGACAAGTCATTGTAGACAGACAAATAAGTAGATAGACAGATTGATGAAAATAAGAAAAAAGGAAATTTGATCCAGACGTGATTCATACTCTCAACCTTATGATCTGGAGTCAGACATGCTAACATGTCGCGACCGAGTCCGTTTAGGGTGACCGTTCGCACACACGTGGTAGCATGCTTTGCTCGGCCTTCTGTCGAGAAAGCACAGCTAAATAGAAGAGTAATTGTAGACAGACAAATAAGTAGATAGACAGATAGATGAAAATACTAAAGAGAGAGTTTGACGCGGACGTGATTAGAACACGCAACCTTCTGATCTGGAATCAGACGTGCTAAAGTTGCGCCACCGAGTCCGCTTAGGGTAGCCGTTCGCACACACGCGGTAGCATGATTTGCTCGGCCTTCTGTCGATGACGCACAGGTAAAGAGCCATGTCATTGTAGACAGACAAATAAGTAGATAAACAGATGAAAATAATAAAAAAGAGAATTTGACCCGGACGTGATTCGAACACGCAACCTTCTGATCAGGAGTCGGACGCGCTAACAGTTCGCCACCGAGTCCACTGAGGAAGCCGTTCGCACACACGTGGTAGCATGTTTTGCTCGGCCTTCTATCGATGAAGCACAGGTAAAGAAACAAGTCCTTGTAGACAGACAAAGAGGTAGATAGACAGATGAAAATAACAAAAACGAGAACTTAACACGGACGTGATTCGAACACGCAACCCTCTGATCTGGAGTAAGACGCGCTACCGTGTCGCCACCGAATCCACTTAGCGTAGCCGTTCTCACACACGCGGTAGCTTGTTTTGCACGGCCTTCTGTCGATGAAGCACAGGTAACGAGACAAGTCATTGTAGACAGACAAATAAGTAGATAGACAAATAGATGACAATAATAAAAAAGATAATTTCACCCGGACGTGATTCGAACACGCAACCTTCTAATCTGGAGTCAGACGTGCTACCGTGTCGCCACCGAGTCCACTTAGTGAAGCCGTTCGTACACACGCGGTAGCATTTTTCGCTCGGCCTTCTGTCGATGAAGCACAGGTAAAGAGACAAGTCATCGTAGACAGACAAATAAAAAATAAACGGATGAAAATAATAAAAAAAGAGAATTTGACCCGGACGTGATTCGAACACGCAACCTTCTAATCTGGAGTCATACGTGCTACCGTGTCGCCACCGAGTCCGTTAGGTAACTATTCGCACAAACGTGGTAGCATGTTTTGCTCGGCCTTCTGTCGATAAAGCACAGGTAAAGAGGCAAGTCATTGTAGACATACAGATAAGTAGATAGACAGATAGATGAAAATAATAAAAAAGAGGATTTGACCCGGACGTGATTCGAACACGCAATCTTGTGATCTGGAGTCAGATGTGCTACCATATCGCCACCGAGTACACTTAGTGTAGCCGTTCGCACTCACGCGGTAGCATGTATTGCTCGGCCTTCTGTCGATGAAGCATAGGTTAAGAGAGAAGTCATTGTAGACAGACAAATAAGTAGACAGATAGTTGAAAACAATAAAAAAGAGAATTTGACCCCGACGTGATTCGAACACGCAACCTTCTGATCTGGAGTCAGACGCACTACCGTTGCGCCACCGAGTCCGCATAGGGTAGCCGTTCGCACACACGTGGTAGCATGTTTTCTCGGCCTTCTGTCGATGAAGCACAGGTAAAGAGACAAGTCATTGTAGACAGACAAATAAGTAGATAGACAGATTGATGAAAATAAGAAAAAAGGAAATTTGATCCAGACGTGATTCATACTCTCAACCTTATGATCTGGAGTCAGACATGCTAACATGTCGCGACCGAGTCCGTTTAGGGTGACCGTTCGCACACACGTGGTAGCATGCTTTGCTCGGCCTTCTGTCGAGAAAGCACAGCTAAATAGAAGAGTAATTGTAGACAGACAAATAAGTAGATAGACAGATAGATGAAAATACTAAAGAGAGAGTTTGACGCGGACGTGATTAGAACACGCAACCTTCTGATCTGGAATCAGACGTGCTAAAGTTGCGCCACCGAGTCCGCTCAGGGTAGCCGTTCGCACACACGCGGTAGCATGATTTGCTCGGCCTTCTGTCGATGACGCACAGGTAAAGAGCCATGTCATTGTAGACAGACAAATGAGTAGATAAACAGATGAAAATAATAAAAAAGAGAATTTGACCCGGACGTGATTCGAACACGCAACCTTCTGATCAGGAGTCAGACGTGCTACCGTGTCGCCACCGAATCCACTTAGCGTAGCCGTTCGCACACACACGGTACCTTGTTTTGCTCGGCCTTCTGTCGATCAAGCACAGGTAAAGAGACAAGTCATTGTAGACAGACAAATAAGTAGATAGACAGATAGATGAAAATAATAATAAAACGAATTTGACCCGGACGTGATTCAAACTCGCAACCTTCTGATCTGGAGTCAGACGTGCTACCGTGTCGCCAACGCGTCCGTTTAGGGTAGCCGTTCGCACACACGTGGTACCATGTTTTGCTCGGCCTTCTGTCGATGCAGCACAGGTAAAGAGACAATTCATTGTAGACAGACAAATAAGTAGATAGACAGATGAAAATAATAAGAAAGAGAATTTGACCCGGACGTGATTCGAACACGCAACCTTTTGATCTCGAGTCGGACGGGCTAACAGTTCGCCACCGAGCCCACTGAGGTAGCCGTTCGCACACACGTGGTAGCATGTTTTGCTCGGCCTTCTATCGATGAAGCACAGGAAAAGAAACAAGTCGTTGTAGACAGACAAAGAGGTAGATAGACAGATGAAAATAACAAAAACGAGAACCTAACACGGACGTGATTCGAACACGCAACCCTCTGATCTGGAGTAAGACGCGCGACCGTGTCGCCACCGAATCCACTTAGCGTAGCCGTTCGCACACACGCGGTAGCATGATTTGCTCGGCCTTCTGTCGATGACGCACAGGTAAAGAGCCATGTCATTGTAGACAGACAAATAAGTAGATAAACAGATGAAAATAATAAAAAAGAGAATTTGACCCGGACGTGATTCGAACACGCAACCTTCTGATCAGGAGTCAGACGTGCTACTGTGTCGCACCGAGTCCACTTAGTGTAGCTGTTCGCACTCACGTGGTAGCATGTTTTGCTTGGCCTTCTATCGATGAAGCACAGCTAAAGAGACAAGTCGTTGTAGACAGACAAATAAGTAGATAGACAGATAGATGAAAATAATAAAAAAGAGAACCTAACACGGACGTGATTCGAACACGCAACCCTCTGATCTGGAGTCAGACGTGCTACCGTGTCGCCACCGAAAGCACTTAGCGGAGCCGTTCGCACACACGCGGTACCTTGTTTTGCTCGGCCTTCTGTCGATCAAGCACAAGTAAAGAGACAAGTCATTGTAGACAGACAAATAAGTAGATAGACAGATAGATGAAAATAATAAAAAAGCGAATTTGACCCGGACGTGATTCAAACTCGCAACCTTCTGATCTGGAGTCAGACGTGCTACCGGGTTGCCACCGAGTCCACTCAGTGTAGCCTTATGCACACACGCGGTAGCATGTTTTGCTCGGCCTTCTGTCGATGAAGCAGAGGTAAAGAGACAAGTCTTTGTAGACAGACAAATAAGTAGATAGACAGATGAAAATAATAAGAAAGAGAATTTGACGCGGACGCGATTCGAACACGCAACCTTCTAATCTTGAGTCGGACGCGCTAACAGTTCGCCACCGAGTCCACTTAGAGTAGCCGTTCGCACACACGTGGTAGCATGTTTTGCTCGGCCTTCTATCGATGAAGCACAGGTAAAGAAACAAGTCGTTGTACACAGACAAAGAGGTAGATAGACAGATGAAAATAACAAAAATGAGAACTTAACACGGACGTGATTCGAACACGCAACCCTCTGATCTGGAGTAATACGCGCTACCGTGTCGCCACCGAATCTACTTAGCGTAGCCGTTCGCACACACGCGGTAGCTTGTTTTGCTCGGCCTTCTGTCGATGAAGCACACCTAAAGAGAAGAGTCATTGTAGACAGACAAGTAAGTAGATAGACAGATAGATGAAAATAGTAAAAAAGAGAACTTGACCCGAACGTGATTCGAACCCGCAACCTTCTGATCTGGAGTCGGACGTGCTACCGTGTCGCCACCGAGTCCACTTAGTGAAGCCGTTCGTACACACGCGGTAGCATGTTTCGCTCGGCCTTCTGTCGATGAAGCACAGGTAAAGAGACAAGTCATGGTAGACAGACAAATAAAAAGATAAACAGATGAAAATAATACAAAAGAGAATTTGACCCGGACGTGATTCGAACACGCAATCTTGTGATCTGGAGTCAGATGTGCTACCATATCGCCACCGAGTACACTTAGTGTAGCCGTTCGCACACACGCGGTAGCATGTTTTGCTCAGCCTTCTGTCGATGAAGCACAGGTAAGGAGACAAGTCATTGTAGACAGACAAATAGGTGGATAGACAGATGAAAATAATAAAAAAATTTGACCCGGACTTGATTCGAACACGCAACCTTCTGATCTGGAGTCAGACGTGCTAAAGTTGCGCCACCAAGCCCGCTCAGGGCAGCCGTTCGCACACACGTGGTAGCATGTTTTCTCGACCTTCTGTCGATGAAGCACAGGTAAAGAGACAAGTCATTGTAGACAGAAAATAAGTAGATAGAACGATTGATGAAAATAAGACAACAGGAAATTTGATCCAGACGTGATTCATACTCGCAACCTTCTGATCTGGAGTCAGACATGCTAACATGTCGCCACCGAGTCCGTTTAGGGTGGCCGTTCGCACACACGTGGTAGCATGCTTTGCTCGGCCTTCTGTCGAGGAAGCACAGCTAAAGAGAAGAGTCATTGTAGACAGACAAATAAGTAGATAGACAGATAGATGAAAATAATAAAAAGAGACTTTTACACGGACGTGATTCGAACTCGCAACCTTCTGATCTGGAGTCAGACGTGCTATCGTGTCGCCACCGAGTCCGCTTAGGGTAGCCGTTCGCACACACGTGGTAGCATGTTTTCTCGGCCTTCTGTCGATGAAGCACAGGTAAAGAGACAAGTCATTGTAGACAGACAAATAAGAATATAGAACGATTGATGAAAATAAGAAAAAAGGAAATCTGATCCAGACGTGATTCATACACGCAACCTTCTGATCTGGAGTCAGACATGCTAACATGTCGCCACCGAGTCCGTTTAGGGTGGCCGTTCGCACACACGTGGTAGCATGTTTTGCTTGGCCTCCTGTCGAGGAAGCACAGCTAAAGAGAAGAGTCATTGTAGACAGACAAATAAGTAGATAGACAGATAGATGAAAATATAAAAAGAGACTTTTACCCGGACGTGATTCGAACACGCAACCTTCTGATCTGGAGTCAGACGTGCTATCGTGTCACCATCGAATCCGCTTAGGGTAGCCGTTCGCACACACGCGGTAGCATGATTTGCTCGGCCTTCTGTCGATGAAGCACAGGTAAAGAGACAAGTCTTTGTAGACAGACAAATACGTAGATACACAGATAGACGAAAATAATAAATAAGCGAATTTGACCCGGACGTGATTCAAACTCGCAACCTTCTGATCTGGATTCAGACGTGCTACCGTGTCGCCACCGCGTCCGTTTAGGGTAGCCGTTCGCACACACGTGGTAGCATGATTTGCTCGGCCTTCTGTCGATGAAGCACACATAAAGAGAAGAGTCATTGTAGACAGACAAATAAGTAGATAGACAGACAGATGAAAATAGTAAAAAAGAGAACTCGACCCGAACGTGATTCCAACCCGCAACCTTCTGATCTGGAGTCACACGTGCTACTGTGTCACCACTGAGTCCACTTTGTGTAGCCGTTCGCACACACGCGGTAGCATGTTTTGCTCGGCCTTCTGTCGATGCAGCACAGGTAAAGAGACAAGTCATTGTAGACAGACAAATAAGTAGATACACAGATGAAAATAATAAAGAGAATTTGACCCGGACGCGATTCGAACACGCAACCTTCTGATCTCGAGTCGGACGCGCTAACAGTTCGCCACCGAGTCCACTGAGGAAGCCGTTCGCACACACGTGGTAGCATGTTTTGCTCGGCCTTCTATCGATGAAGCACAGGTAAAGAGACAAGTCGTTGTAGACAGACAAATAAGTAGATAGACAGATGGATGAAAATAATAAAAAAGAGAACCTAACACGGACGTGATTCGAACACGCAATCCTCTGATCGGGAGTCAGACGTGCTACCGTGTCGCCACCGAATCCACTTAGCGTAGCCGTTCGCACACACACGGTACCTTGTTTTGCTCGGCCTTCTGTCGATCAAGCACAGGTGAAGAGACAAGTCATTGTAGACAGACAAATAAGTAGATAGACAGATAGATGAAAATAATAATAAAACGAATTTGACCCGGACGTGATTCAAACTCGCAACCTTCTGATCTGGAGTCAGACGTGCTACCGTGTCGCCAACGCGTCCGTTTAGGGTAGCCGTTCGCACACACGTGGTACCATGTTTTGCTCGGCCTTCTGTCGATGCAGCACAGGTAAAGAGACAATTCATTGTAGACAGACAAATAAGTAGATAGACAGATGAAAATAATAAGAAAGAGAATTTGACCCGGACGTGATTCGAACACGCAACCTTTTGATCTCGAGTCGGACGCGCTAACAGTTCGCCACCGAGCCCACTGAGGTAGCCGTTCGCACACACGTGGTAGCATGTTTTGCTCGGCCTTCTATCGATGAAGCACAGGAAAAGAAACAAGTCGTTGTAGACAGACAAAGAGGTAGATAGACAGATGAAAATAACAAAAACAAGAACCTAACACGGACGTGATTCGAACACGCAACCCTCTGATCTGGAGTAAGACGCGCGACCGTGTCGCCACCGAATCCACTTAGCGTAGCCGTTCGCACACACGCGGTAGCTTGTTTTGCTCGGCCTTCTGTCGATGAAGCACAGGTAACGAGACAAGTCATTGTAGACAGACAAATAAGTAGATAGACAAATAGATGAAAATAATAAAAAAGAGAATTTGACCCGGACGTGATTCGAAAACGCAACCTTCTGATCTGGAGCCAGACATGCTACCGTGTCGCCACCGAGTCCTCTTAGTGAAGCCGTTCGTACACACGCGGTAGCATTTTTCGCTCGGCCTTCTGTCAATGAAGCACAGGTAAAGAGACAAGTCATCGTAGACAGACAAATAAAAAATAAACAGATGAAAATAATAAAAAAGAGAGTTTGAGCCGGACGTGATTCGAACACGCAACATTCTGTTCTGAAGTCAGACGTGCTACCGTGTCGCCACCGAGTCCGTTAGGTAACCATTCGCACACACGTGGTAGCATGTTTTGCTCGGCCTTCTGTCGATGTAGCACAGGTATAGAGACAAGTCATTGTAGACATACAGATAAGTAGATAGACAGATAGATGAAAATAATAAAAAGAGGATTTTACCCGAACGTGATTCGAACACGCAACCTTGTGATCTGGAGTGAGACGTGCTACCGTATCGCCACCCAGTACACTTAGTGTAGCCGTTCGCACACACGCGGTAGCATGTTTTGCTCGGCCTTCTCTCGATGAAGCACAGGTAAAGAGACAAGTAATTGTAGACAGACAAATAAGTGAATAGACAGATGAAAATAATAAAAAAAGAATTTGACGCAGACGTGATTAGAACACGCAACCTTCTGATCTGAAATCAGACGTGCTAAAGTTGCGCCACCGAGCCCGCTTAGGGTAGCCGTTCGCACACACGTGGTAGCATGTTTTGCACGGCCTTATGTCGATGAAGCACAGGTAAAGGGACAAGTCATTTTAGACAGACAAATAAGTAGATAGACGGATAGATGAAAATAACAAAAGAGAGAGTTTCACATCGACGTGATTCGAACACGCACCCTTCTGATCTGGAGTCAGACGTCCTACCGGGTCGCCACCGAGTTGACTTAGTGTAGCCGTTCGCACACACGCAGTAGCATGTATTGCTCGGCCTTCTGTCGATGAAGCATAGGTTAAGAGAGAAGTCATTGTAGACAGACAAATAAGTAGACAGATAGTTGAAAACAATAAAAAAGAGAATTTGACCCCGACGTGATTCGAACACGCAACCTTCTGATCTGGAGTAAGACGCACTACCGTTGCGCCACCGAGTCCGCATAGGGTAGCCGTTCGCACACACGTGGTAGCATGCTTTGCTCGGCCTTCTGTCGAGAAAGCACAGCTAAAGAGAAGAGTCATTGTAGACAGACAAATATGTAGATAGACAGATAGATGAAAATACTAAAGAGAGAGTTTGACGCGGACGTGATTAGAACACGCAACATTCTGATCTGGAATCAGACGTGCTAAAGTTGCGCCACCGAGTCCGCTTAGGGTAGCCGTTCTGACACACGCGGTAGCATGATTTGCTCGGCCTTCTATCGATGACGCACAGGTAAAGAGACATGTCATTGTAGACAGACAAAAAGGTAGATAGGCAGATGAAAATAATAAAAAGAGAACTTGACCTGGACGTGATTCGAACACGAAACCTTCTGATCTGGAGTCAGACGTGCTACCGGGTTGCCACCGAGTCCACTCAGTGTAGCCGTATGCACACACGCGGTAGCATGTTTTGCTCGGCCTTCTGTCGATGAAGCACAGGTAAAGAGACAAGTCTTTGTAGACAGACAAATAAGTAGATAAACAGATGAAAATAATAAAAAAGAGAATTTGACCCAGACGTGATTCGAACACGCAACCTTCTGATCAGGAGTCAGACGTGCTACTGTGTCACCACCGAGTCCACTTAGTGTAGCTGTTCGCACACACGTGGTAGCATGTTTTGCTTGGCCTTCTATCGATGAAGCACAGCTAAAGAGACAAGTCGTTGTAGACAGACAAATAAGTAGATAGACAGATAGATGAAAATAATAAAAAAGAGAACCTAACACGGACGTGATTCGAACACGCAACCCTCTGATCTGGAGTCAGACGTGCTACCGTGTCGCCACCGAATCCACTTAGCGGAGCCGTTCGCACACACGCGGTACCTTGTTTTGCTCGGCCTTCTGTCGATCAAGCACAGGTAAAGAGACAAGTCATTGTAGACAGACAAATAAGTAGATAGACAGATAGATGAAAATAATAAAAAAGCAAATTTGACCCGGACGTGATTCAAACTCGCAACCTTCTGATCTGGAGTCAGACGTGCTACCGTGTCACCACGGAGTCCACTTTATGTAGCCGTTCGCACACACGCGGTAGCATGTTTTGCTCGGCCTTCTGTCGATGCAGCACAGGTAAAGAGACAAGTCATTGTAGACAGACAAATAAGTAGATAGACAGATGAAAATAATAAGAAAGAGAATTCGACCCGGACGTGATTAGAACACGCAACCTTCTGATCTGGAATCAGACGCGCTAACAGTTCGCCACCGAGTCCACTTAGAGTAGCCGTTCGCACACACGTGGTAGCATGTTTTGCTCGGCCTTCTATCGATGAAGCACAGGTAAAGAAACAAGTCGTTGTACACAGACAAAGAGGTAAATAGACAGATGAAAATAACAAAAATGAGAACTTAACACGGACGTGATTCGAACACGCAACCCTCTGATCTGGAGTAATACGCGCTACCGTGTCGCCACCGAATCCACTTAGCGTAGCCGTTCGCACACACGCGGTAGCTTGTTTTGCTCGGCCTTCTGTCGATGAAGCACACCCAAAGAGAAGAGTCATTGTAGACAGACAAGTAAGTAGATAGACAGATAGATGAAAATAGTAAAAAAGAGAACTTGACCCGAACGTGATTCGAACCCGCAACCTTCTGATCTGGAGTCGGACGTGCTACCGTGTCGCCACCGAGTCCACTTAGTGAAGCCGTTCGTACACACGCGGTAGCATGTTTTGCTCGGCCTTCTGTCGATGCAGCACAGGTAAAGAGACAAGTCATTGTAGACAGACAAATAAGTAGATAGACAGATGAAAATAATAAGAAAGAGAATTCGACCCGGACGTGACTAGAACACGCAACCTTCTGATCTGGAATCAGACGCGCTAACAGTTCGCCACCGAGTCCACTTAGAGTAGCCGTTCGCACACACGTGGTAGCATGTTTTGCTCGACCTTCTATCGATGAAGCTCAGGTAAAGAAACAAGTCGTTGTACACAGACAAAGAGGTAGATAGACAGATGAAAATAACAAAAATGAGAACTTAACACGGACGTGATTCGAACACGCAACCCTCTGATCTGGAGTAATACGCGCTACCGTGTCGCCACCGAATCCACTTAGCGTAGCCGTTCGCACACACGCGGTAGGTTGTTCTGCTCGGCCTTCTCTCGATGAAGCACACCCAAAGAGAAGAGTCATTGTAGACAGACAAGTAAGTAGATAGACAGATAGATGAAAATAGTAAAAAAGAGAACTTTACCCGAACGTGATTCGAACCCGCCACCTTCTGATCTGGAGTCGGACGTGCTACCGTGTCGCCACCGAGTCCACTTAGTGAAGCCGTTCGTACACACGCGGTAGCATGTTTCGCTCGGCCTTCTGGCGATGAAGCACAGGTAAATAGACAAGTCATGGTAGACAGACAAATAAGTAGATAGAAAGATAGATGAAAATAATAAAAAAGAGGATATGACCCGGACGTGATTCGAACACGCAATCTTGTGATCTGGAGTCAGATGTGCTACCATATCGCCACCGAGTACACTTAGTGCAGCCGTTCGCACACACGCGGTAGCATGTTTTGCTCGGCCTTCTGTCGATGAAGCACAGGTAAGGAGACAAGTCATTGTAGACAGACAAATAGGTGGATAGACAGATGAAAATAATAAAAAAAATTTGACCCGGACTTGATTCGAACACGCAACCTTCTGATCTGGAGTCAGACGTGCTAAAGTTGCGCCGCCAAGTCCGCTCAGGGCAGCCGTTCGCACAGACGTGGTAGCATGTTTTCTCGGCCTTCTGTCATTAAGCACAGGTAAAGAGACAAGTGATTGTAGACAGAAAATAAGTAGATAGAACGATTGATGAAAATAAGACAAAAGGAAATTTGATCCAGACGTGATTCATACTCGCAACCTTCTGATCTGGAGTCAGACATGCTAACATGTCGCCACCGAGTCCGTTTAGGGTGGCCGTTCGCACACACGTGGTAGCATGCTTTGCTCGGCCTTCTGTCGAGGAAGCTCAGCTAAAGAGAAGAGTCATTGTAGACAGACAAATAAGTATATAGACAGATAGATGAAAATAATAAAAAGAGACTTTTACACGGACGTGATTCGAACTCGCAACCTTCTGATCTGGAGTCAGACGTGCTATCGTGTCGCCACCGAGTCCGCTTAGGGTAGCCGTTCGCACACACGTGGTAGCATGTTTTCTCGGCCTTCTGTCGATGAAGCACACGTAAAGAGACAAGTCAGTGTAGACAGACAAATAAGTAGATAGAACGATTGATGAAAATAAGAAAAAAGGAAATCTGATCCAGACGTGATTCATACTCGCAACCTTCTGATCTGGAGTCAGACATGCTAACATGTCGCCACGGAGTCCGTTTAGGGTGGCCGTTCGCACACACGTGGTAGCATGTTTTGCTTGGCCTCCTGTCGAGGAAGCACAGCTAAAGAGAAGAGTCATTGTAGACAGACAAATAAGTAGATAGACAGATAAGTGAAAATAATAAAAAGAGACTTTTACCCGGACGTGATTCGAACACGCAACCTTCTGATCTGGAGTCAGACGTGCTATCGTGTCACCATCGAATCCGCTTAGGGTAGCCGTTCGCACACACGCGGTAGCATGATTTGCTCGGCCTTCTGTCGATGAAGCACAGGTAAGGAGACAAGTCATTGTAGACAGACAAATAAGTAGATACACAGATGAAAATAATAAGAAAGAGAATTTGACCCGGACGCGATTCGAACACGCAACCTTCTGATCTCGAGTCGGACGCGCTAACAGTTCGCCACCGAGTCCACTGAGGTAGCTGTTCGCACACACGTGGTAGCATGTTTTGCTCGGCCTTCTATCGATGAAGCACAGGTAAAGAAACAAGTCCTTGTAGACAGACAAAGAGGTAGATAGACAGATGAAAATAACAAAAACGAGAACTTAACACAGCCGTGATTCGAACACGCAACCCTCTGATCTGGAGTAAGACGCGCTACCGTGTCGCCACCGAATCCACTTAGCGTAGCCGTTCTCACACACGCGGTAGCTTGTTTTGCACGGCCTTCTGTCAATGAAGCACAGGTAACGAGACAAGTCATTGTAGACAGACAAATAAGTAGAGAGACAAATAGATGAAAATAATAAAAAAGAGAATTTGACCCAGACGTGATTCGAACACGCAACCTTCTGATCTGGAGTCAGACGTGCTACCGTTTCGCCACCGAGTCCACTCAGTGAAGCCGTTCGTACACACGCGGTAGCATTTTTCGCTCGGCCTTCTGTCGATGAAGCACAGGTAAAGAGACAAGTCATCGTAGACAGACAAATAAAATATAAACAGATGAAAATAATAAAAAAGAGGATTTGACCCGGACGTGATTCGAACACGCAACCTTGTGATCTGGAGTGAGACGTGCTACCGTATCGCCACCCAGTACACTTAGTGTAGCCGTTCACACACACGCGGTAGCATGTGTTGCTCGGCCTTCTGTCGATGAAGCATAGGTTAAGAGAGAAGTCATTGTAGACAGACAAATAAGTAGACAGATAGTTGAAAACAATAAAAGAGAATTTGACCCCGACGTGATTCGAACACGCAACCTTCTGATCTGGAGTAAGACGCACTACCGTTGCGCCACCGAGTCCGCATAGGGTAGCCGTTCGCACACACGTGGTAGCATGTTTTCTCGGCCTTGTGTCGATGAAGCACAGGTAAAGAGACAAGTCATTGTAGACAGACAAATAATTAGATAGACAGATTGATGAAAATAAGAAAAAAGGAAATTTGATCCAGACGTGATTCATACTCGCAACCTTCTGATCTGGAGTCAGACATGCTAACATGTCGCGGCCGAGTCCGTTTAGGGTGACCGTTCGCACACACGTGGTAGCATGCTTTGCTCGGCCTTCTGTCGAGAAAGCACAGCTAAAGAGAAGAGTCATTGTAGACAGACAAATAGGTAGATAGACAGATAGATGAAAATACTAAAGAGAGAGTTTGACGCGGACGTGATTAGAACACGCAACCTTCTGATCTGGAATCAGACGTGCTAAAGTTGCGCCACCGAGTCCGCTTAGGGTAGCCGTTCGCACACACGCGGTAGCATGTTTTGCTCGGCCATCTGTCGATGAAGCACAGGTAAAGAGACAAGTCTTTGTAGACAGACAAATAAGTAGATAAACAGATGAAAATAATAAAAACGAGAATTTGACCCGGACGTGATTCGAACACGCAACCTTCTGATCAGGAGTCAGACGTGCTACTGTGTCACCACCGAGTCCACTTAGTGTAGCTGTTCGCACACACGTGGTAGCATGTTTTGCTTGGCTTTCTATCGATGAAGCACAGCTAAAAAGACAAGTCGTTGTAGACAGACAAATAAGTAGATATACAGATAGATGAAAATAATAAAAAAGAGAACCTAACACGGACGTGATTCGAACACGCAACCCTCTGATCTGGAGTCAGACGTGCTACCGTGTCGCCACCGAATCCACTTAGCGGAGCCGTTCGCACACACGCGGTACCTTGTTTTGCTCGGCCTTCTGTCAATCAAGCACAGGTAAAGAGACAAGTCATTGTAGACAGACAAATAAGTAGATAGACAGATAGATGAAAATAATAATAAAAGCGAATTTGACTTGGACGTGATTCAAACTCGCAACCTTCTGATCTGGAGTCAGACGTGCTACCGTGTCACCACGGAGTCCACTTTGTGTAGCCGTTCGCACACACGCGGTAGCATGTTTTGCTCGGCCTTCTGTCGATGCAGCACAGGTAAAGAGACAAGTCATTGTAGACAGAAAAATAAGTAGATAGACAGATGAAAATAATAAGAAAGAGAATTCGACCCGGACGTGATTAGAACACGCAACCTTCTGATCTGGAATCACACGCGCTAACAGTTCGCCACCGAGTCCACTTAGAGTAGGCGTTCGCACACACGTGGTAGCATGTTTTGCTCGGCCTTCTATCGATGAAGCACAGGTAAAGAAACAAGTCGTTGTACACAGACAAAGAGGTAGATAGACAGATGAAAATAACAAAAATGAGAACTTAACACGGACGTGATTCGAACACGCAACCCTCTGATCTGGAGTAATACGCGCTACCGTGTCGCCACCGAATTCACTTAGCGTAGCCGTTCGCACACACGCGGTAGCTTGTTTTGCTCGGCCTTCTGTCGATGAAGCACACCCAAAGAGAAGAGTCATTGTAGACAGACAAGTAAGTAGATAGACAGATAGATGAAAATAGTAAAAAAGAGAACTTGACCCGAACGTGATTTGAACCCGCAACCGTCTGATCTGGAGTCGGACGTGCTACCGTGTCGCCACCGAGTCCACTTAGTGAAGCCGTTCGTACACACGCGGTAGCATGTTTCGCTCGGCCTTCTGTCGATGAAGCACAGGTAAAGAGACAAGTCATGGTAGACAGACAAATAAGTAGATAGAAAGATAGATGAAAATAATAAAAAAGAGGATTTGACCCGGACGTGATTCGAACACGCAATCTTGTGATCTGGAGTCAGATGTGCTACCATATCGCCACCGAGTACACTTAGTGTAGCCGTTCGCACACACGCGGTAGCATGTTTTGCTCGGCCTTCTGTCGATGAAGCACAGGTAAGGAGACAAGTCATTGTAGACAGACAAATAGGTGGATAAACAGATGAAAATAAGAAAAAAAATTTGACCCGGACTTGATTCGAACACGCAACCTTCTGATCTGGAGTCAGACGTGCTAAAGTTGCGCCACCAAGTCCGCTCAGGGCAGCCGTTCGCACACACGTGGTAGCATGTTTTCTCGGCCTTCTGTCGATGAAGCACAGGTAAAGAGACAAGTCATTGTAGACAGAAAATAAGTAGATAGAACGATTGATGAAAATAAGACAAAAGGAAATTTGATCCAGACGTGATTCATACTCGCAACCTTCTGATCTGGAGTCAGACATGCTAACATGTCGCCACCTAGTCCGTTTAGGGTGGCCGTTCGCACACACGTGGTAGCATGCTTTGCTCGGCCTTCTGTCGAGGAAGCACAGCTAAAGAGAAGAGTCATTGTAGACAGACAAATAAGTAGATAGACAGATAGATGAAAATAATAAAAAGAGACTTTTACGCGGACGTGATTCGAACTCGCAACCTTCTGATCTGGAGTCAGACGTGCTATCTTGTCGCCACCGAGTCCGCTTAGGGTAGCCGTTCGCACACACGTGGTAGCATGTTTTCTCGGCCTTCTGTCGATGAAGCACAGGTAAAGAGACAAGTAATTGTAGACAGACAAATAAGTAGATAGAACGATTGATGAAAATAAGAAAAAAGGAAATCTGATCCAGACGTGATTCATACTTGCAACCTTCTGATCTGGAGTCAGACATGCTAACATGTCGCCACGGAGTCCGTTTAGGGTGGCCGTTCGCACACACGTGGTAGCATGTTTTGCTTGGCCTCCTGTCGAGGAAGCACAGCTAAAGAGAAGAGTCATTGTAGACAGACAAATAAGTAGATAGACAGATAAGTGAAAATAATAAAAAGAGACTTTTACCCGGACGTGATTCAAACACGCAACCTTCTGATCTGGATTCAGACGTGCTACCGTGTCGCCACCGCGTCCGTTTAGGGTAGCCGTTCGCACACACGTGGTAGCATGATTTGCTCGGCCTTCTGTCGATCAAGCACACATAAAGAGAAGAGTCATTGTAGACAGACAAATAAGTAGATAGACAGATAGATGAAAATAGTAAAAAAGAGAACTTGACCCGAACGTGATTCAAACTCGCAACCTTCTGATCTGGAGTCAGACGTGCTACCGTGTCACCACGGAGTCCACTTTGTGTAGCCGTTCGCACACACGCGGTAGCATGTTTTGCTCGGCCTTCTGTCGATGCAGCACAGGTAAAGAGACAAGTCATTGTAGACAGACAAATAAGTAGATAGACAGATGAAAATAATAAGAAAGAGAATTCGACCCGGACGTGATTAGAACACGCAACCTTCTGATCTGGAATCATACGCGCTAACAGTTCGCCACCGAGTCCACTTAGAGTAGGCGTTCGCACACACGTGGTAGCATGTTTTGCTCGGCCGTCTATCGATGAAGCACAGGTAAAGAAACAAGTCGTTGTACACAGACAAAGAGGTAGATAGACAGATGAAAATAACAAAAATGAGAACTTAACACGGACGTGATTCGAACACGCAACCCTCTGATCTGGAGTAATACGCGCTACCGTGTCGCCACCGAATCCACTTAGCGTAGCCGTTCGCACACACGCGGTAGCTTGTTTTGCTCGGCCTTCTGTCGATGAAGCACACCCAAAGAGAAGAGTCATTGTAGACAGACAAGTAAGTAGATAGACAAATAGATGAAAATAATAAAAAAGAGAATTTGACCCGGACGTGATTCGAACACGCAACCTTCTGATCTGGAGCCAGACATGCTACCGTGTCGCCACCGAGTCCTCTTAGTGAAGCCGTTCGTACACACGCGGTAGCATTTTTCGCTCGGCCTTCTGTCAATGAAGCACAGGTAAAGAGACAAGTCATCGTAGACAGACAAATAAAAAATAAATAGATGAAAATAATAAAAAAGAGAGTTTGAGCCGGACGTGATTCGAACACGCAACATTCTGTTCTGAAGTCAGACGTGCTACCGTGTCGCCACCGAGTCCGTTAGGTAACCATTCGCACACACGTGGTAGCATGTTTTGCTCGGCCTTCTGTCGATGTAGCACAGGTATAGAGACAAGTCATTGTAGACATACAGATAAGTAGATAGACAGATAGATGAAAATAATAAAAAGAGGATTTTACCCGAACGTGATTCGAACACGCAACCTTGTGATCTGGAGTGAGACGTGCTACCGTATCGCCACCCAGTACACTTAGTGTAGCCGTTCGCACACACGCGGTAGCATGTTTTGCTCGGCCTTCTGTCGATGAAGCACAGGTAAAGAGACAAGTAATTGTAGACAGACAAATAAGTGAATAGACAGATGAAAATAATAAAAAAAGAATTTGACGCAGACGTGATTAGAACACGCAACCTTCTGATCCTAAATCAGACGTGCTAAAGTTGCGCCACCGAGTCCGCTTAGGGTAGCCGTTCGCACACACGTGGTAGCATGTTTTGCACGGCCTTATGTCGATGAAGCACAGGTAAATGGACAAGTCATTTTAGACAGACAAATAAGTAGATAGACGGATAGATGAAAATAACAAAAGAGAGAGTTTCACATCGACGTGATTCGAACACGCACCCTTCTGATCTGGAGTCAGACGTCCTACCGGGTCGCCACCGAGTTGACTAAGTGTAGCCGTTCGCACAAACGCAGTAGCATGTATTGCTCGGCCTTCTGTCGATGAAGCATAGGTTAAGAGAGAAGTCATTGTAGACAGACAAATAAGTAGACAGATAGTTGAAAACAATAAAAAAGAGAATTTTACCCCGACGTGATTCGAACACGCAACCTTCTGATCTGGAGTAAGACGCACTACCGTTGCGCCACCGAGTCCGCATAGGGTAGCCGTTCGCACACACGTGGTAGCATGTTTTCTCGGCCTTCTGTCGATGAAGCACAGGTAAAGAGACAAGTCATTGTATACAGACAAATAGGTAGATAGACAGATTGATGAAAATAAGAAAAAAGGAAATTTGATCCAGACGTGATTCATACTCGCAACCTTCTGATCTGGAGTCAGACATGCTAACATGTCGCGACCGAGTCCGTTTAGGTTGACCGTTCGCACACCCGTGGTAGCATGCTTTGCTCGGCCTTCTGTCGAGAAAGCACAGCTAAAGAGAAGAGTCATTGTAGACAGACAAATATGTAGATAGACAGATAGATGAAAATACTAAAGAGAGAGTTTGACGCGGACGTGATTAGAACACGCAACCTTCTGATCTGGAATCAGACGTGCTAAAGTTGCGCCACCGAGTCCGCTTAGGGTAGCCGTTCTGACACACGCGGTAGCATGATTTGCTCGGCCTTCTATCGATGACGCACAGGTAAAGAGACATGTCATTGTAGACAGACAAAAAGGTAGATAGGCAGATGAAAATAATAAAAAGAGAACTTGACCTGGACGTGATTCGAACACGCAACCTTCTGATCTGGAGTCAGACGTGCTACCGGGTTGCCACCGAGTCCACTCAGTGTAGCCGTATGCACACACGCGGTAGCATGTTTTGCTCGGCCTTCTGTCGATGAAGCACAGGTAAAGAGACAAGTCTTTGTAGACAGACAAATAAGTAGATAAACAGATGAAAATAATAAAAAAGAGAATTTGACCCAGACGTGATTCGAACACGCAACCTTCTGATCAGGAGTCAGACGTGCTACTGTGTCACCACCGAGTCCACTTAGTGTAGCTGTTCGCACACACGTGGTAGCATGTTTTGCTTGGCCTTCTATCGATGAAGCACAGCTAAAGAGACAAGTCGTTGTAGACAGACAAATAAGTAGATAGACAGATAGATGAAAATAATAAAAAAGAGAACCTAACACGGACGTGATTCGAACACGCAACCCTCTGATCTGGAGTCAGACGTGCTACCGTGTCGCCACCGAATCCACTTAGCGGAGCCGTTCGCACACACGCGGTACCTTGTTTTGCTCGGCCTTCTGTCGATCAAGCACAGGTAAAGAGACAAGTCATTGTAGACAGACAAATAAGTAGATAGACAGATAGATGAAAATAATAAAAAAGCAAATTTGACCCGGACGTGATTCAAACTCGCAACCTTCTGATCTGGAGTCAGACGTGCTACCGTGTCACCACGGAGTCCACTTTGTGTAGCCGTTCGCACACACGCGGTAGCATGTTTTGCTCGGCCTTCTGTCGATGCAGCACAGGTAAAGAGACAAGTCATTGTAGACAGACAAATAAGTAGATAGACAGATGAAAATAATAAGAAAGAGAATTCGACCCGGACGTGATTAGAACACGCAACCTTCTGATCTGGAATCAGACGCGCTAACAGTTCGCCACCGAGTCCACTTAGAGTAGCCGTTCGCACACACGTGGTAGCATGTTTTGCTCGGCCTTCTATCGATGAAGCACAGGTAAAGAAACAAGTCGTTGTACACAGACAAAGAGGTAAATAGACAGATGAAAATAACAAAAATGAGAACTTAACACGGACGTGATTCGAACACGCAACCCTCTGATCTGGAGTAATACGCGCTACCGTGTCGCCACCGAATCCACTTAGCGTAGCCGTTCGCACACACGCGGTAGCTTGTTTTGCTCGGCCTTCTGTCGATGAAGCACACCCAAAGAGAAGAGTCATTGTAGACAGACAAGTAAGTAGATAGACAGATAGATGAAAATAGTAAAAAAGAGAACTTGACCCGAACGTGATTCGAACCCGCAACCTTCTGATCTGGAGTCGGACGTGCTACCGTGTCGCCACCGAGTCCACTTAGTGAAGCCGTTCGTACACACGCGGTAGCATGTTTTGCTCGGCCTTCTGTCGATGCAGCACAGGTAAAGAGACAAGTCATTGTAGACAGACAAATAAGTAGATAGACAGATGAAAATAATAAGAAAGAGAATTCGACCCGGACGTGACTAGAACACGCAACCTTCTGATCTGGAATCAGACGCGCTAACAGTTCGCCACCGAGTCCACTTAGAGTAGCCGTTCGCACACACGTGGTAGCATGTTTTGCTCGACCTTCTATCGATGAAGCTCAGGTAAAGAAACAAGTCGTTGTACACAGACAAAGAGGTAGATAGACAGATGAAAATAACAAAAATGAGAACTTAACACGGACGTAATTCGAACACGCAACCCTCTGATCTGGAGTAATACGCGCTACCGTGTCGCCACCGAATCCACTTAGCGTAGCCGTTCGCACACACGCGGTAGGTTGTTCTGCTCGGCCTTCTGTCGATGAAGCACACCCAAAGAGAAGAGTCATTGTAGACAGACAAGTAAGTAGATAGACAGATAGATGAAAATAGTAAAAAAGAGAACTTTACCCGAACGTGATTCGAACCCGCAACCTTCTGATCTGGAGTCGGACGTGCTACCGTGTCGCCACCGAGTCCACTTAGTGAAGCCGTTCGTACACACGCGGTAGCATGTTTCGCTCGGCCTTCTGGCGATGAAGCACAGGTAAAGAGACAAGTCATGGTAGACAGAGAAATAAGTAGATAGAAAGATAGATGAAAATAATAAAAAAGAGGATATGACCCGGACGTGATTCGAACACGCAATCTTGTGATCTGGAGTCAGATGTGCTACCATATCGCCACCGAGTACACTTAGTGCAGCCGTTCGCACACACGCGGTAGCATGTTTTGCTCGGCCTTCTGTCGATGAAGCACAGGTAAGGAGACAAGTCATTGTAGACAGACAAATAGGTGGATAGACAGATGAAAATAATAAAAAAAATTTGACCCGGACTTGATTCGAACACGCAACCTTCTGATCTGGAGTCAGACGTGCTAAAGTTGCGCCGCCAAGTCCGCTCAGGGCAGCCGTTCGCACAGACGTGGTAGCATGTTTTCTCGGCCTTCTGTCATTAAGCACAGGTAAAGAGACAAGTCATTGTAGACAGAAAATAAGTAGATAGAACGATTGATGAAAATAAGACAAAAGGAAATTTGATCCAGACGTGATTCATACTCGCAACCTTCTGATCTGGAGTCAGACATGCTAACATGTCGCCACCGAGTCCGTTTAGGGTGGCCGTTCGCACACACGTGGTAGCATGCTTTGCTCGGCCTTCTGTCGAGGAAGCTCAGCTAAAGAGAAGAGTCATTGTAGACAGACAAATAAGTATATAGACAGATAGATGAAAATAATAAAAAGAGACTTTTACACGGACGTGATTCGAACTCGCAACCTTCTGATCTGGAGTCAGACGTGCTATCGTGTCGCCACCGAGTCCGCTTAGGGTAGCCGTTCGCACACACGTGGTAGCATGTTTTCTCGGCCTTCTGTCGATGAAGCACACGTAAAGAGACAAGTCAGTGTAGACAGACAAATAAGTAGATAGAACGATTGATGAAAATAAGAAAAAAGGAAATCTGATCCAGACGTGATTCATACTCGCAACCTTCTGATCTGGAGTCAGACATGCTAACATGTCGCCACGGAGTCCGTTTAGGGTGGCCGTTCGCACACACGTGGTAGCATGTTTTGCTTGGCCTCCTGTCGAGGAAGCACAGCTAAAGAGAAGAGTCATTGTAGACAGACAAATAAGTAGATAGACAGATAAGTGAAAATAATAAAAAGAGACTTTTACCCGGACGTGATTCGAACACGCAACCTTCTGATCTGGAGTCAGACGTGCTATCGTGTCACCATCGAATCCGCTTAGGGTAGCCGTTCGCACACACGCGGTAGCATGATTTGCTCGGCCTTCTGTCGATGAAGCACAGGTAAAGAGACAAGTCTTTGTAGACAGACAAATACGTAGATACACAGATAGATGAAAATAGTAAAAAAGAGAACTTGACCCGAACGTGATTCCAACCCGCAACCTTCTGATCTGGAGTCAGACGTGCTACTGTGTCACCACCGAGTCCACTTTGTGTAGCCGTTCGCACACACGCGGTAGCATGTTTTGCTCGGCCTTCTGTCGATGCAGCACAGGTAAAGAGACAAGTCATTGTAGACAGACAAATAAGTAGATACACAGATGAAAATAATAAGAAAGAGAATTTGACCCGGACGCGATTCGAACACGCAACCTTCTGATCTCGAGTCGGACGCGCTAACAGTTCGCCACCGAGTCCACTGAGGTAGCTGTTCGCACACACGTGGTAGCATGTTTTGCTCGGCCTTCTATCGATGAAGCACAGGTAAAGAAACAAGTCCTTGTAGACAGACAAAGAGGTAGATAGACAGATGAAAATAACAAAAACGAGAACTTAACACAGCCGTGATTCGAACACGCAACCCTCTGATCTGGAGTAATACGCGCTACCGTGTCGCCACCGAATCCACTTAGCGTAGCCGTTCGCACACACGCGGTGGCTTGTTTTGCTTGGCCTTCTGTCGATGAAGCACACCCAAAGAGAAGAGTCATTGTAGACAGACAAGTAAGTAGATAGCCAGATAGATGAAAATAGTAAAAAAGAGAACTTGACCCGAACGTGATTTGAACCCGCAACCTTCTGATCTGGAGTCGGACGTGCTACCGTGTCGTCACCGAGTCCACTTAGTGAAGCCGTTCGTACACACGCGGTAGCATGTTTCGCTCGGCCTTCTGTCGATGAAGCACAGGTAAAGAGACAAGTCATGGTAGACAGACAAATAAGTAGATAGAAAGATAGATGAAAATAATAAAAAAGAGGATTTGACCCGGACGTGATTCGAACACGCAATCTTGTGATCTGGAGTCAGATGTGCTACCATATCGCCACCGAGTACACTTAGTGTAGCCGTTCGCACACACGCGGTAGCATGTTTTGCTCGGCCTTCTGTCGATGAAGCACAGGTAAGGAGACAAGTCATTGTAGACAGACAAATAGGTGGATAGACAGATGAAAATAAGAAAAAAATTTGACCCGGACTTGATTCGAACACGCAACCTTCTGATCTGGAGTCAGACGTGCTAAAGTTGCGCCACCAAGTCCGCTCAGGGCAGCCGTTCGCACACACGTGGTAGCATGTTTTCTCGGCCTTCTGTCGATGAAGCACAGGTAAAGAGACAAGTCATTGTAGACAGAAAATAAGTAGATAGAACGATTGATGAAAATAAGACAAAAAGAAATTTGATCCCGACGTGATTCATACTCGCAACCTTCTGATCTGGAGTCAGACATGCTGACATGTCGCCACCGAGTCCGTTTAGGGTGGCCGTTCGCACACACGTGGTAGCATGCTTTGCTCGGCCTTCTGTCGAGGAAGCACAGCTAAAGAGAAGAGTCATTGTAGACAGACAAATAGGTAGATAGACAGATAGATGAAAATAATAAAAAGAGACTTTTACGCGGACGTGATTCGAACTCGCAACCTTCTGATCTGGAGTCAGACGTGCTATCTTGTCGCCACCGAGTCCGCTTAGGGTAGCCGTTCGCACACACGTGGTAGCATGTTTTCTCGGCCTTCTGTCGATGAAGCACAGGTAAAGAGACAAGTAATTGTAGACAGACAAATAAGTAGATAGAACGATTGATGAAAATAAGAAAAAAGGAAATCTGATCCAGACGTGATTCATACTCGCAACCGTCTGATCTGGAGTCAGACATGCTAACATGTCGCCACGGAGTCCGTTTAGGGTGGCCGTTCGCACACACGTGGTAGCATGTTTTGCTTGGCCTCCTGTCGAGGAAGCACAGCTAAAGAGAAGAGTCATTGTAGACAGACAAATAAGTAGATAGACAGATAAGTGAAAATAATAAAAAGAGACTTTTACCCGGACGTGATTCAAACACGCAACCTTCTGATCTGGATTCAGACGTGCTACCGTGTCGCCACCGCGTCCGTTTAGGGTAGCCGTTCGCACACACGTGGTAGCATGATTTGCTCGGCCTTCTGTCGATGAAGCACACATAAAGAGAAGAGTCATTGTAGACAGACAAATAAGTAGATAGACAGATAGATGAAAATAGTAAAAAAGAGAACTTGACCCGAACGTGATTCCAACCCGCAACCTTCTGATCTGGAGTCAGACGTGCTACTGTGTCACCACCGAGTCCACTTTGTGTAGCCGTTCGCACACACGCGGTAGCATGTTTTGCTCGGCCTTCTGTCGATGCAGCACAGGTAAAGAGACAAGTCATTGTAGACAGACAAATAAGTAGATACACAGATGAAAATAATAAGAAAGAGAATTTGACCCGGACGCGATTCGAACACGCAACCTTCTGATCTCGAGTCGGACGCGCTAACAGTTCGCCACCGAGTCCACTGAGGTAGCTGTTCGTACACACGTGGTAGCATGTTTTGCTCGGCCTTCTATCGATGAAGCACAGGTAACAAGACAAGTCATTGTAGACAGACAAATAAGTAGATAGACAAATAGATGAAAATAATAAAAAAGAGGATTTGACCCGGACGTGATTCGAACACGCAACCTTGTGATCTGGAGTGAGACGTGCTACCGTATCGCCACCCAGTACACTTAGTGTAGCCGTTCGCACACACGCGGTAGCATGTTTTGCTCGGCCTTCTGTCGATGAAGCACAGGTAAAGAGACAAGTAATTGTAGACAGACAAATAAGTGAATAGACAGATGAAAATAATAAAAAAAAGAATTTGACCCTGACTTGATTCGAACACGCAACCTTCTATTCTGGAGTCAGACGTGCTAAAGTTACGCCACTGAGTCCGCATAGAGTAACCGTACACACACACGCGGTAGCATGTTTTGCTCGGCCTTCTGTCGATGAAGCACAGGTAAAGGGACAAGTCATTGCAGACAGAGAAATAAGTAGATAGACAGATAGATGAAAATACTAAAGAGAGAGTTTGACGCGGACGTGATTAGAACACGCAACCTTCTGATCTGGAGTCAGACATGCTAACATGTCGCGACCGAGTCCGTTTAGGGTGGCCGTTCGCACACACGTGGTAGCATGCTTTGCTCGGCCTTCTGTCGATGTAGCACAGGTATAGAGACAAGTCATTGTAGACATACAGATAAGTAGAGAGACAGATAGATGAAAATAATAAAAAGAGGATTTTACCCGAACGTGATTCGAACACGCAACCTTGTGATCTGGAGTGAGACGTGCTACCGTATCGCCACCCAGTACACTTAGTGTAGCCGTTCGCACACACGCGGTAGCATGTTTTGCTCGGCCTTCTGTCGATGAAGCACAGGTAAAGAGACAAGTTATTGTAGACAGACAAATAAGTGAATAGACAGATGAAAATAATAAAAAAAAAGAATTTGACGCAGACGTGATTAGAACACGCAACCTTCTGATCTGGAATCAGACGTGCTAAAGTTGCGCCACTGAGTCCGCATAGAGTAACCGTACACACACACGCGGTAGCATGTTTTGCTCGGCCTTCTGTCGATGAAGCACAGGTAAAGGGACAAGTCATTGCAGACAGAGAAATAAGTAGATAGACAGATAGATGAAAATACTAAAGAGAGAGTTTGACGCGGACGTGATTCGAACACGCAACCCTCTGATCTGGAGTAATACGCGCTACCGTGTCGCCACCGAATCCACTTAGCGTAGCCGTTCGCGCACACGCGGTAGCTTGTTTTGCTCGGCCTTCTGTCGATGAAGCACACCCAAAGAGAAGAGTCATTGTAGACAGACAAGTAAGTAGATAGACAGATAGATGAAAATAGTAAAAAAGAGAACTTGACCCGAACGTGATTCGAACCCGCAACCTTCTGATCTGGAGTCGGACGTGCTACCGTGTCGCCACCGAGTCCACTTAGTGAAGCCGTTCGTACACACGCGGTAGCATGTTTTGCTCGGCCTTCTGTCGATGCAGCACAGGTAAAGAGACAAGTCATTGTAGACAGACAAATAAGTAGATAGACAGATGAAAATATAAGAAAGAGAATTCGACCCGGACGTGATTAGAACACGCAACCTTCTGATCTGGAATCAGACGCGCTAACAGTTCGCCACCGAGTCCACTTAGAGTAGCCGTTCGCACACACGTGGTAGCATGTTTTGCTCGGCCTTCTATCGATGAAGCACAGGTAAAGAAACAAGTCGTTGTACACAGACAAAGAGGTAGATAGACAGATGAAAATAACAAAAATGAGAACTTAACACGGACGTGATTCGAACACGCAACCCTCTGATCTGGAGTAATACGCGCTACCGTTGCGCCACCGAGTCCGCATAGGGTAGCCGTTCGCACACACGTGGTAGCATGTTTTCTCGGCCTTCTGTCGATGAAGCACAGCTAAAGAGAAGAGTCATTGTAGACAGACAAATAAGTAGATAGACAGATAGATGAAAATACTAAAGAGAGAGTTTGACGCGGACGTGATTAGAACACGCAACCATCTGATCTGGAATCAGACGTGCTAAAGTTGCGCCACCGAGTCCGCTTAGGGTAGCCGTTCGCACACACGCGGTAGCATGATTTGCTCGGCCTTCTGTCGATGACGCACAGGTAAAGAGACATGTCATTGTAGACAGACAAATAAGTAGATAGGCAGATGAAAATAAATAAAAAGAGAACTTGACCTGGATGTGATTCGAACACGCAACCTTCTGATCTGGAGTCAGACGTGCTACCGGGTTGCCACCGAGTCCACTCAGTGTAGCCGTATGCACACACGCGGTAGCATGTTTTGCTCGGCCTTCTGTCGATGAAGCACAGGTAAAGAGACAAGTCTTTGTAGACAGACAAATAAGAAGATAAACAGATGAAAATAATAAAAAAGAGAATTTGACCCGGACGTGATTCGAACACGCAACCTTCTGATCAGGAGTCAGACGTGCTACTGTGTCACCACTGAGTCCACTTAGTGTAGCTGTTCGCACACACGTGGTAGCATGTTTTGCTTGGCCTTCTATCGATGAAGCACAGCTAAAGAGACAAGTCGCTGTAGACAGACAAATAAGTAGATAGACAGATAGATGAAAATAATAAAAAAGAGAACCTAACATGGACATGATTCGAACACGCAACCCTCTGATCTGGAGTCAGACGTGCTACCGTGTCGCCACCGAATCCACTTAGCGGAGCCGTTCGCACACACGCGGTACCTTGTTTTGCTCGGCCTTCTGTCGATCAAGCACAGGTAAAGAGACAAGTCATTGTAGACAGACAAATAAGTAGATAGACAGATAGATGAAAATAATAAAAAAGCGAATTTGACTCGGACGTGATTCAAACTCGCAACCTTCTGATCTAGAGTAAGACGTGCTACCGTGTCACCACGGAGTCCACTTTGTGTAGCCGTTCGCACACACGCGGTAGCATGTTTTGCTCGGCCTTCTGTCGATGCAGCACAGGTAAAGAGACAAGTCATTGTAGACAGACAAATAAGTAGATAGACAGATGAAAATAATAAGAAAGAGAATTCGACCCGGACGTGATTAGAACACGCAACCTTCTGATCTGGAATCAGACGCGCTAACAGTTCGCCACCGAGTCCACTTAGAGTAGCCGTTCGCACACACGTGGTAGCATGTTTTGCTCGGCCTTCTATCGATGAAGCACAGGTAAAGAAACAAGTCGTTGTACACAGACAAAGAGGTAGATAGACAGATGAAAATAACAAAATTGAGAACTTAACACGGACGTGATTCGAACACGCAACCCTCTTATCTGGAGTAATACGCGCTACCGTGTCGCCACCGAATCCACTTAGCGTAGCCGTTCGCACACACGCGGTAGCTTGTTTTGCTCGGCCTTCTGTCGATGAAGCACACCCAAAGAGAAGAGTCATTGTAGACAGACAAGGAAGTAGATAGACAGATAGATGAAAATAGTAAAAAAGAGAACTTGACCCGAACGTGATTCGAACCCGCAACCTTCTGATCTGGAGTCGGACGTGCTACCGTGTCGCCACCGAGTCCACTTAGGGAAGCCGTTCGTACACACGCGGTTGCAAGTTTCGCTCGGCCTTCTGTCGATGAAGCACAGGTAAAGAGACAAGTCATGGTAGACAGACAAATAAGTAGACAGAAAGATAGATGAAAATAATAAAAAAGAGGATTTGACCCGGACGTGATTCGAACACGCAATCTTGTGATCTGGAGTCAGATGTGCTACCATATCGCCACCGAGTACACTTAGTGTAGCCGTTCGCACACACGCGGTAGCATGTTTTGCTCGGCCTTCTGTCGATGAAGCACAGGTAAGGAGACAAGTCATTGTAGACAGACAAATAGGTGGATAGACAGATGAAAATAATAAAAAAAATTTGACCCGGACTTGATTCGAACACGCAACCTTCTGATCTGGAGTCAGACGTGCTAAAGTTGCGCCACCCAGTCCGCTCAGGGCAGCCGTTCGCACACACGTGGTAGCATGTTTTCTCGGCCTTCTGTCGATGAAGCACAGGTAAAGAGACAAGTCATTGTAGACAGAAAATAAGTAGATAGAACGATTGATGAAAATATGACAAAAGGAAATTTGATCCAGACGTGATTCATACTCGCAACCTTCTGATCTGGAGTCAGACATGCTAACATGTCGCCACCGAGTCCGTTTAGGGTGGCCGTTCGCACACACGTGGTAGCATGCTTTCTCGGCCTTCTGTCGAGGAAGCACAGCTAAAGAGAAGAGTCATTGTAGACAGACAAATAAGTAGATAGACAGATAGATGAAAATAATAAAAAGAGACTTTTACACGGACGTGATTCGAACTCGCAACCTTCTGATCTGGAGTCAGACGTGCTATCGTGTCACCACCGAGTCCGCTTAGGGTAGCCGTTCGCACACACGTGGTAGCATGTTTTCTCGGCCTTCTGTCGATGAAGAACAGGTAAAGAGACAAGTCATTGTAGACAGACAAATAAGTAGATAGAACGATTGATGATATTAAGAAAAAAGGAAATCTGATCCAGACGTGATTCATACTCGCAACTTTCTGATCTGGAGTCAGACATGCTAACATGTCGCCACGGAGTCCGTTTAGGGTGGCCATTCGCACACACGTGGTAGCATGTTTTGCTTGGCCTCCTGTCGAGGAAGCACAGCTAAAGAGAAGAGTGATTGTAGACAGACAAATAAGTAGATAGACAGATAAGTGAAAATAATAAAAAGAGACTTTTACCCGGACGTGATTCCAACACGCAACCTTCTGATCTGGAGTCAGACGTGCTATCGTGTCACCATCGAATCCGCTTAGGGTAGCCGTTCGCACACACGCGGTAGCATGATTTGCTCGGCCTTCTGTCGATGAAGCACAGGTAAAGAGACAAGTCTTTGTAGACAGACAAATACGTAGATACACAGATAGATGAAAATAATAAATAAGCGAATTTGACCCGGACGTGATTCAAACTCGCAACCTTCTGATCTGGATTCAGACGTGCTACCGTGTCGCCACCGCGTCCGTTTAGGGTAGCCGTTCGCACACACGCGGTAGCATGTTTTGCTCGGCCTTCTGTCGATGCAGCACAGGTAAAGAGACAAGTCATTGTAGACAGACAAATAAGTAGATGCACAGATGAAAATAATAATAAAGAGAATTTGACCCGGACGCGATTCGAACACGCAACCTTCTGATCTCGAGTCGGACGCGCTAACAGTTCGCCACCGAGTCCACTGAGGTAGCTGTTCGCACACACGTGGTAGCACGTTTTGCTCGGCCTTCTATCGATGAAGCACAGGTAAAGAAACAAGTCCTTGTAGACAGACAAAGAGGTAGATAGACAGATGAAAATAACAAAAACGAGAACTTAACACGGACGTGATTCGAACACGCAACCCTCTGATCTGGAGTCATACGTGCTACCGTGTCGCCACCGAGTCCGTTAGGTAACCATTCGCACAAACGTGGTAGCATGTTTTGCTCGGCCTTCTGTCGATGAAGCACAGGTAAAGAGGCAAGTCATTGTAGACAGACAGATAAGTAGATAGACAGATAGATGAAAATAATAAAAAAGAGGATTTGACCCGGACGTGATTCGAACACGCAACCTTGTGATCTGGAGTGAAACGTGCTACCGTATCGCCACCAAGTACACTTAGTGTAGCCGTTCGCACACACGCGGTAGCATGTTTTGCTCGGCCTTCTGTCGATGAAGCACAGGTAAAGAGACAAGTAATTGTAGACAGACAAATAAGTGAATAGACAGATGAAAATAATAAAAAAAAGAATTTGACCCTGACTTGATTCGAACACGCAACCTTCTATTCTGGAGTCAGACGTGCTACCGTGTCGCCACCGTGTCCGTTTAGGGTAGCCGTTCACACACATGCGGTAGCATGTTTTGCTCGGCCTTCTGTCGATGAAGCACAGGTAAAGGGACAAGTCATTGCAGACAGAGAAATAAGTAGATAGACAGATAGATGAAAATACTAAAGAGAGTTTGACGCGGACGTGATTAGAACACGCAACCTTCTGATCTGGAGTCAGACATGCTAACATGTCGCGACCAAGTCCGTTTAGGGTGGCCGTTCGCACACACGTGGTAGCATGCTTTGCTCGGCCTTCTGTCGAGAAAGCACAGCTAAAGAGAAGAGTGTTTGTAGACAGACAAATAAGTAGATACACAGATAGAATAAAATAATAAATAAGCGAATTGGACCCGGACGTGATTCAAACTCGCAACCTTCTGATCTGGAGTCAGACGTGCTACCGTGTCGCCACCGCGTCCGTTTAGGGTAGCCGTTCGCACACACGTGGTAGCATGATTTGCTCGGCCTTCTGTCGATGAAGCACAGGTAAAGAGACAAGTCATTGTAGACAGACAAATAAGTAGATAAACAGATGAAAATAATAAAAAAGAGAATTGGACCCGGACGTGATTCGAACACGCAGCCTTCTTATCAGGTGTCAGACGTTCTACTGTGTCGCCACCGAGTCCACTTAGTGTAGCTGTTCGCACACACGTGGTAGCATGTTTTGCTTGGCCTTCTATAGATGAAGCACAGGTAAAGAGATAAGTCGTTGTAGACAGACAAATAAGTAGATAGACAGATAGATGAAAATAATAAAAAAGCGAATTTGACCCGGACGTGATTCAAACTCGCAACCTTCTGATCTGGTGTCAGACGTGCTACCGTGTCGCCACCGTGTCCGTTTAGGGTAGCCGTTCACACACACGCGGTAGCATGTTTTGCTCGGCCTTCTGTCGATGAAGCACAGGTAAAGGGACAAGTCATTGCAGACAGAGAAATAAGTAGATAGACAGATAGATGAAAATACTAAAGAGAGAGTTTGACGCGGACGTGATTAGAACACGCAACCTTCTGATCTGGAGTCAGACATGCTAACATGTCGCGACCGAGTCCGTTTAGGGTGGCCGTTCGCACACACGTGGTAGCATGCTTTCCTCGACCTTCTGTCGAGAAAGCACAGCTTAAGAGAAGAGTCTTTGTAGACAGACAAATAAGTAGATACACACATAGAATAAAATAATAAATAAGCGAATAGGACCCGGACGTGATTCAAACTCGCAACCTTCTGATCTGGAGTCAGACGTGCTACCGTGTCGCCACCGCGTCCGTTTAGGGTAGCCGTTCGCACACACGTGGTAGCATGATTTGCTCGGCCTTCGGTCGATGAAGCACAGGTAAAGAGACAAGTCATTGTAGACAGACAAATAAGTAGATAAACAGATGAAAATAGTAAAAAAAAGAACTTGACCCGAACGTGATTCGAACCCCCAACCTTATGATCAGGTGTCAGACGTGCTACTGTGTCGCCACCGAGTCCACTTAGTGTAGCTGTTCGCACACACGTGGTAGCATGTTTTGCTTGGCCTTCTATCGATGAAGCACAGGTAAAGAGACAAGTCGTTGTAGACAGACAAATAAGTAGATAGACAAATGGATGAAAATAATAAAAAAGCGAACCTAACACGGACGTGATTCGAACACGCAACCCTCTGATCGGGAGTCAGACGTGCTACCGTGTCGCCACCAAATCCACTTAGCGTAGCCGTTCGCACACACGCGGTACCTTGTTTTGCTCGGCCTTCTGTCGATCAAGCACAGGTAAAGAGACAAGTCATTGTAGACAGACAAATAAGTAGATAGACAGATAGATGAAAATGATAATAAAACGAATTTGACCCGGACGTGATTCAAACTCGCAACCTTCTGATCTGGAGTCAGACGTGCTACCGTGTCGCCAACGCGTCCGTTTAGGGTAGCCGTTCGCACACACGTGGTACCATGTTTTGCTCGGCCTTCTGTCGATGCAGCACAGGTAAAGAGACAATTCATTGTAGACAGACAAATAAGTAGATAGACAGATGAAAATAATAAGAAAGAGAATTTGACCCGGACGCGATTCGAACACGCAACCTTCTGATCTCGAGTCGGACATGCTAACATGTCGCCACCGAGTCCGTTTAGGGTGGCCGTTCGCACACACGTGGTAGCATGCTTTGCTCGGCCTTCTGGCGAGGAAGTACAGCTAAAAAGAAGAGTCATTGTAGACAGACAAATAAGTAGATAGACAGATAGATGAAAATAATAAAAAGAGACTTTTACCCGGACGTGATTCGAACTAACAACCTTCTGATCTGGAGTCAGACGTGCTATCGGTTCGCCACCGAGTCCGCTTAGGGTAGCCGTTCGCACACACGTGGTAGCATGTTTTCTCGGCCTTCTGTCGATGAAGCACAGGTAAAGAGACAAGTCATTGTAGAGAGACAAATAAGTAGATAGAACGATTGATGAAAATAAGAAAAAAGGAAATCTGATCCAGACGTGATTCATACTCGCAACCTTCTGATCTGGAGTCAGACATGCTAACGTGTCGCCACCGAGTCCGTTTAGGGTGGCCGTTCGCACACACGTGGTAGCATGTTTTGCTTGGCCTCCTGTCGAGGAAGCACAGCTAAAGAGAAGAGTCATTGTAGACAGACAAATAAGTAGATAGACAGATAGATAAAAATAATAAAAAGAGACTTTTACCCGGACGTGATTCGAACACGCAACCTTCTGATCTGGAGTCAGACGTGCTATCGTGTCACCATCGAATCCGCTTAGGGTAGCCGTTCGCACACACGCGGTAGCATGATTTGCTCGGCCTTCTGTCGATGAAGCACAGGTAAAGAGACAAGTCTTTGTAGACAGACAAATAAGTAGATACACAGATAGATGAAAATAATAAATAAGCGAATTTGACCCGGACATGATTCAAACTCGCAACCTTCTGATCTGGATTCAGACGTGCTACCGTGTCGCCACCGCGTCCGTTTAGGGTAGCCGTTCGCACACACGTGGTAGCATGATTTGCTCGGCCTTCTGTCGATGAAGCACACATAAAGAGAAGAGTCATTGTAGACAGACAAATAAGTAGATAGACAGATAGATGAAAATAGTAAAAAAGAGAACTTGACCCGAACGTGATTCGAACCCGCAACCTTCTGATCTGGAGTCAGACGTGCTACTGTGTCACCACCGAGTCCACTTTGTGTAGCCGTTCGCACACACGCGGTAGCATGTTTTGCTCGGCCTTCTGTCGATGCAGCACAGGTAAAGAGACAAGTCATTGTAGACAGACAAATAAGTAGATAGACAGATGAAAATAATAAGAAAGAGAATTTGACCCGGACGCGATTCGAACACGCAACCTTCTGATCTCGAGTCGGACATGCTAACATGTCGCCACCGAGTTCGTTTAGGGTGGCCGTTCGCACACACGTGGTAGCATGCTTTGCTCGGCCTTCTGGCGAGGAAGCACAGCTAAAGAGAAGAGTCATTGTAGACAGACAAATAAGTAGATAGATCATAGATGAAAATAATAAAGAGAGACTTTTACCCCGACGTGATTCGAACACGCAACCTTCTGATCTGGAGTCAGATGTGCTACCATATCGCCACCGAGTACACTTAGTGTAGCCGTTCGCACACACGCGGTAGCATGTTTTGCTCGGCCTTCTGTCGATGAAGCACAGGTAAGGAGACAAGTCATTGTAGACAGACAAATAGGTGGATAGACAGATGAAAATAATAAAAAAAATTTGACCCGGACTTGATTCGAACACGCAACCTTCTGATCTGGAGTCAGACGTGCTAAAGTTGCGCCACCAAGTCCGCTCAGGGCAGCCGTTCGCACACACGTGGTAGCATGTTTTCTCGGCCTTCTGTCGATGAAGCACAGGTAAAGAGACAAGTCATTGTAGACAGAAAATAAGTAGATAGAACGATTGATGAAAATAAGACAAAAGGAAATTTGATCCAGACGTGATTCATACTCGCAACCTTCTGATCTGGAGTCAGACATGCTAACATGTCGCCACCGAGTCCGTTTAGGGTGGCCGTTCGCACACACGTGGTAGCATGCTTTGCTCGGCCTTCTGTCGAGGAAGCACAGCTAAAGAGAAGAGTCATTGTAGACAGACAAATAAGTAGATAGACAGATAGATGAAAATAATAAAAAGAGACTTTTACGCGGACGTGATTCGAACTCGCAACCTTCTGATCTGGAGTCAGACGTGCTATCGTGTCGCCACCGAGTCCGCTTAGGGTAGCCGTTCGCACACACGTGGTAGCATGTTTTCTCGGCCTTCTGTCGATGAAGCACAGGTAAAGAGACAAGTCATTGTAGACAGACAAATAAGTAGATAGAACGGTTGATGAAAATAAGAAAAAAGGAAATCTGATCCAGACGTGATTCAAACTCGCAACCTTCTGATCTGGAGTCAGACATGCTAACGTGTCGCCACCGAGTCCGTTTAGGGTGGCCGTTCGCACACACGTGGTAGCATGTTTTGCTTGGCCTCCTGTCGAGGAAGCACAGCTAAAGAGAAGAGTCATTGTAGACAGACAAATAAGTAGATAGACAGATAGATAAAAATAATAAAAAGAGACTTTTACCCGGACGTGATTCGAACACGCAACCTTCTGATCTGGAGTCAGACGTGCTATCGTGTCACCATCGAATCCGCTTAGGGTAGCCGTTCGCACACACGCGGTAGCATGATTTGCTCGGCCTTCTGTCGATGAAGCACAGGTAAAGAGACAAGTCTTTGTAGACAGACAAATAAGTAGATACACAGATAGATGAAAATAATAAATAAGAGAACTTGACCCGAACGTGATTCCAACCCGCAACCTTCTGATCTGGAGTCAGACGTGCTACTGTGTCACCACCGAGTCCACTTTGTGTAGCCGTTCGCACACACGCGGTAGCATGTTTTGCTCGGCCTTCTGTCGATGCAGCACAGGTAAAGAGACAAGTTATTGTAGACAGACAAATAAGTAGATACACAGATGAAAATAATAAGAAAGAGAATTTGACCCGGACGCGATTCGAACACGCAACCTTCTGATATCGAGTCGGACGCGCTAACAGTTCGCCACCGAGTCCACTGAGGTAGCTGTTCGCACACACGTGGTAGCATGTTTTGCTCGGCCTTCTATCGATGAAGCACAGGTAAAGAAACAAGTCCTTGTAGACAGACAAAGAGGTAGATAGACAGATGAAAATAACAAAAACGAGAACTTAACACGGACGTGATTCGAACACGCAACCCTCTGATCTGGAGTAAGACGCGCTACCGTGTCGCCACCGAATCCACTTAGCGTAGCCGTTCTCACACACGCGGTAGCTTGTTTTGCACGGCCTTCTGTCAATGAAGCACAGGTAACGAGGCAAGTCATTGTAGACAGACAAATAAGTAGATAGACAAATAGATGAAAATAATAAATAAGAGAATTTGACCCAGACGTGATTCGAACACGCAACCTTCTGATCTGGAGTCAGACGTGCTACCGTGTCGCCACCGAGTCCACTTAGTGAAGCCGTTCGTACACACGCGGTAGCATTTTTCGCTCGGCCTTCTGTCGATGAAGCACAGGTAAAGAGACAAGTCATCGTAGACAGACAAATAAAATATAAACAGATGAAAATAATAAAAAAGAGAATTTGACCCGGACGTGATTCGAACACGCAACCTTCTAATCTGGAGTCATACGTGCTACCGTGTCGCCACCGAGTCTGTTAGGTAACCATTCGCACAAACGTGGTAGCATGTTTTGCTCGGCCTTCTGTCGATGAAGCACAGGTAAAGAGGCAAGTCATTGTAGACATACAGATAAGTAGATAGAAAGATAGATGAAAATTATAAAAAAAGAGGATTTGACCAGGACGTGATTCGAACACGCAACCTTGTGATCTGGAGTGAGACGTGCTACCGTATCGCCACCCAGTACACTTAGTGTAGCCGTTCGCACACACGCGGTAGCATGTTTTGCTCGGCCTTCTGTCGATGAAGCACAGGTAAAGAGACAAGTAATTGTAGACAGACAAATAAGTGAATAGACAGATGAAAATAATAAAAAAAGAATTTGACGCAGACGTGATTAGAACACGCAACCTTCTGATCTGGAATCAGACGTGCTAAAGTTGCGCCACCGAGTCCGCTTAGGGTAGCCGTTCGCACACACGTGGTAGCATGTTTTGCACGGCCTTATGTCGATGAAGCACAGGTAAAGGGACAAGTCATTTTAGACAGACAAATAAGTAGATAGACGGATAGATGAAAATAACAAAAGAGAGAGTTTCACATCGACATGATTCGAACACGCACCCTTCTGATCTGGAGTCAGACGTCCTACCGGGTCGCCACCGAGTTGACTTAGTGTAGCCGTTCGCACACACGCAGTAGCATGTATTGCTCGGCCTTCTGTCGATGAAGCATAGGTTAAGAGAGAAGTCATTGTAGACAGACAAATAAGTAGACAGATAGTTGAAAACAATAAAAAAGAGAATTTGACCCCGACGTGATTCGAACACGCAACCTTCTGATCTGGAGTAAGACGCACTACCGTTGCGCCACCGAGTCCGCATAGGGTAGCCGTTCGCACACACGTGGTAGCATGTTTTCTCGCCCTTCTGTCGATGAAGCACAGGTAAAGAGACAAGTCATTGTAGACAGACAAATAAGTAGATAGACAGATTGATGAAAATAAGAAAAAAGGAAATTTGATCCAGACGTGATTCATACTCGCAACCTTCTGATCTGGAGTCAGACATGCTAACATGTCGCGACCGAGTCCGTTTAGGGTGACCGTTCGCACACACGTGGTAGCATGCTTTGCTCGGCCTTCTGTCGAGAAAGCACAGCTAAAGACAAGAGTCATTGTAGACAGACAAATAAGTAGATAGACAGATAGATGAAAATACTAAAGAGAGAGTTTGACGCGGACGTGATTAGAACACGCAACCTTCTGATCTGGAATCAGACGTGCTAAAGTTGCGCCACCGAGTCCGCTTAGGGTAGCCGTTCGCACACACGCGGTAGCATGATTTGCTCGGCCTTCTGTCGATGACGCACAGGTAAAGAGACATGTCATTGTAGACAGACAAATAAGTAGATAGGCAGATGAAAATAATAAAAAGAGAACTTGACCTGGACGTGATTCGAACACGCAACCTTCTGATCTGGAGTCAGACGTGCTATCGGGTTGCCACCGAGTCCACTCAGTGTAGCCGTATGCACACACGCGGTAGCATGTTTTGCTCGGCCTTCTGTCGATGAAGCACAGGTAAAGAGACAAGTCTTTGTAGACAGACAAATAAGTAGATAAACAGATGAAAATAATAAAAAAGAGAATTTGACCCGGACGTGATTCGAACACGCAATCTTCTGATCAGGAGTCAGACGTGCTACTGTGTCACCACCGAGTCCACTTAGTGTAGCTGTTCGGACACACTTGGTAGCATGTTTTGCTTGGCCTTCTATCGATGAAGCACAGCTAAAGAGACAAGTCGTTGTAGACAGACAAATAAGTAGATAGACAGATAGATGAAAATAATAAAAAAGAGAACCTAACACGGACGTGATTCGAACACTCAACCCTCTGATCTGGAGTCAGACGTGCTACCGTGTCGCCACCGAATCCACTTAGCGGAGCCGTTCGCACACACGCGGTACCTTGTTTTGCTCGGCCTTCTGTCAATCAAGCACAGGTAAAGAGACAAGTCATTGTAGACAGACAAATAAGTAGATAGACAGATAGATGAAAATAATAAAAAAAGCGAATTTGACCCGGACGTGATTCAAACTCGCAACCTTCTGATCTGGAGTCAGACGTGCTACCGTGTCACCACGGAGTCCACTTTGTGTAGCCGTTCGCACACACGCGGTAGCATGTTTTGCTCGGCCTTCTGTCGATGCAGCACAGGTAAAGAGACAAGTCATTGTAGACAGACAAATAAGTAGATAGACAGATGAAAATAATAAGAAAGAGAATTCGACCCGGACGTGATTAGAACACGCAACCTTCTGATCTGGAATCAGACGCGCTAACAGTTCGCCACCGAGTCCACTTAGAGTAGCCGTTCGCACACACGTGGTAGCATGTTTTGCTCGGCCTTCTATCGATGAAGCACAGGTAAAGAAACAAGTCGTTGTACACAGACAAAGAGGTAGATAGACAGATGAAAATAACAAAAATGAGAACTTAACACGGACGTGATTCGAACACGGAATCCTCTGATCTGGAGTAATACGCGCTACCATGTCGCCACCGAATCCACTTAGCGTAGCCGTTCGCACACACGCGGTAGCTTGTTTTGCTCGGCCTTCTGTCGATGAAGCACACCCAAAGAGAAGAGTCATTGTAGACAGACAAGTAAGTAGATAGACAGATAGATGAAAATAGTAAAAAAGAGAACTTGACCCGAACGTGATTTGAACCCGCAACCTTCTGATCTGGAGTCGGACGTGCTACCGTGTCGCCACCGAGTCCACTTAGTGAAGCCGTTCGTACACACGCGGTAGCATGTTTTGCTCGGCCTTCTGTCGATGAAGCACAGGTAAGGAGACAAGTCATTGTAGACAGACAAATAGGTGGATAGACAGATGAAAATAATAAAAAAAATTTGACCCGGACTTGATTCGAACACGCAACCTTCTGATCTGGAGTCAGACGTGCTAAAGTTGCGCCACCAAGTCCGCTCAGGGCAGCCGTTCGCACACACGTGGTAGCATGTTTTCTCGGCCTTCTGTCGATGAAGCACAGGTAAAGAGACAAGTCATTGTAGAGAGAAAATAAGTAGATAGAACGATTGATGAAAATAAGACAAAAGGAAATTTGATCCAGACGTGATTCATACTCGCAACCTTCTGATCTGGAGTCAGACATGCTAACATGTCGCCACCGAGTCCGTTTAGGGTGGCCGTTCGCACACACGTGGTAGCATGCTTTGCTCGGCCTTCTGTCGAGGAAGCACAGCTAAAGAGAAGAGTCATTGTAGACAGACAAATAAGTAGATAGACAGATAGATGAAAATAATAAAAAGAGACTTTTACGCGGACGTGATACGAACTCGCAACCTTCTGATCTGGAGTCAGACGTGCTATCGTGTCGCCACCGAGTCCGCTTAGAGTAGCCGTTCGCACACACGTGGTAGCATGTTTTCTCGGCCTTCTGTCGATGAAGCACACGTAAAGAGACAAGTCATTGTAGACAGACAAATGAGTAGATAGAACGATTGATGAAAATAAGAAAAAAGGAAATCTGATCCAGACGTGATTCATACTCGCAACCTTCTGATCTGGAGTCAGACATGCTAACATGTCGCCACGGAGTCCGTTTAGGGTGGCCGTTCGCACACACGTGGTAGCATGTTTTGCTTGGCCTCCTGTCGAGGAAGCACAGCTAAAGAGAAGAGTCATTGTAGACAGACAAATGAGTAGATAGACAGATAAGTGAAAATAATAAAAAAGAGAACTTGACCCGAACGTGATTCCAACCCGCAACCTTCTGATCTGGAGTCAGACGTGCTACTGTGTCACCACCGAGTCCACTTTGTGTAGCCGTTCGCACACACGCGGTAGCATGTTTTGCTCGGCCTTCTGTCGATGCAGCACAGGTAAAGAGACAAGTCATTGTAGACAGACAAATAGGTAGATACACAGATGAAAATAATAAGAAAGAGAATTTGCCCGGACGCGATTCGAACACGCAACCTTCTGATCTCAAGTCGGACGCGCTAACAGTTCGCCACCGAGTGCACTGAGGTAGCTGTTCGCACACACGTGGTAGCATGTTTTGCTCGGCCTTCTATCGATGAAGCACAGGTAAAGAAACAAGTCCTTGTAGACAGACAAAGAGGTAGATAGACAGATGAAAATAACAAAAACGAGAACTTAACACGGACGTGATTCGAACATGGAACCCTCTGATCTGGAGTAAGACGCGCTACCGTGTCGCCACCGAATCCACTTAGCGTAGCCGTTCTCACACACGCGGTAGCTTGTTTTGCACGGCCTTCTGTCGATGAAGCACAGGTAACGAGACAAGTCATTGTAGACATACAGATAAGTAGATAGACAGATAGATGAAAATAATAAAAAAGAGGATTTGACCCGGACGTGATTCGAACACGCAACCTTGTGATCTGGAGTGAGACGTGCTACCGTATCGCCACCCAGTACACTTAGTGTAGCCGTTCGCACACACGCGGTAGCATGTTTTGCTCGGCCTTCTGTCGATGAAGCACTGGTGAAGAGACAAGTAATTGTAGACAGACAAATAAGTGAATAGACAGATGAAAATAATAAAAAAAGAATTTGACCCTGACTTGATTCGAACACGCAACCTTCTATTCTGGAGTCAGACGTGCTAAAGTTGCGCCACTGAGTCCGCATAGAGTAACCGTACACACACACGCGGTAGCATGTTTTGCTCGGCCTTCTGTCGATGAAGCACAGGTAAAGGGACAAGTCATTGCAGACAGAGAAATAAGTAGATAGACAGATAGATGAAAATACTAAAGAGAGAGTTTGACGCGGACGTGATTAGAACACGCAACCTTCTGATCTGGAGTCAGACATGCTAACATGTCGCGACCGAGTCCGTTTAGGGTGGCCGTTCGCACACACGTGGTAGCATGCTTTGCTCGGCCTTCTGTCGATGTAGCACAGGTATAGAGACAAGTCATTGTAGACGTACAGATAAGTAGATAGACAGATAGATGAAAATAATAAAAAGAAGATTTTACCCGAACGTGATTCGAACACGCAACCTTGTGATCTGGAGTGAGACGTGCTACCGTATCGCCACCCAGTACACTTAGTGTAGCCGTTCGCACACACGCGGTAGCATGTTTTGCTCGGCCTTCTGTCGATGAAGCACAGGTAAAGAGACAAGTAATTGTAGACAGACAAATAAGTGAACAGACAGATGAAAATAATAAAAAAAAGAATTTGACGCAGACGTGATTAGAACACGCAACCTTCTGATCTGGAATCAGACGTGCTAAAGTTGCGCCACCGAGTCCGCTTAGGGTAGCCGTTCGCACACACGTGGTAGCATGTTTTGCACGGCCTTATGTCGATGAAGCACAGGTAAAGGGACAAGTCATTTTAGACCGACAAATAAGTAGATAGACGGATAGATGAAAATAACAAAAGAGAGAGTTTTACATCGACGTGATTCGAACACGCACCCTTCTGATCTGGAGTCAGACGTCCTACCGGGTCGCCACCGAGTTGACTTAGTGTAGCCGTTCGCACACACGCAGTAGCATGTATTGCTCGGTCTTCTGTCGATGAAGCATAGGTTAAGAGAGAAGTCATTGTAGACAGACAAATAAGAACACAGATAGTTGAAAACAATAAAAAAGAGAATTTGACCCCGACGTGATTCGAACACGCAACCTTCTGATCTGGAGTAGGACGCACTACCGTTGCGCCACCGAGTCTGCATAGGGTAGCCGTTCGCACACACGTGGTAGCATGTTTTCTCGGCCTTCTGTCGATGAAGCACAGGTAAAGAGACAAGTCATTGTAGACAGACAAATAAGTAGATAGACAGATTGATGAAAATAAGAAAAAAGGAAATTTGATCCAGACGTGATTCATACTCGCAACCTTCTGATCTGGAGTCAGACATGCTAACATGTCGCGACCGAGTCCGTTTAGGGTGACCGTTCGCACACACGTGGTAGCATGCTTTGCTCGGCCTTCTGTCGAGAAAGCACAGCTAAAGAGAAGAGTCATTGTAGACAGACAAATAAGTAGATAGACAGATAGATGAAAATACTAAAGAGAGAGTTTGACGCGGACGTGATTAGAACACGCAGCCTTCTGATCTGGAATCAGACGTGCTAAAGTTGCGCCACCGAGTCCGCTTAGGGTAGCCGTTCGCACACACGCGGTAGCATGATTTGCTCGGCCTTCTGTCGATGACGCACAGGTAAAGAGACATGTCATTGTAGACAGACAAATAAGTAGATAGACAGATAGATGAAAATAATAAAAAAGAGAACCTAACACGGACGTGATTCGAACACGCAACCCTCTGATCTGGAGTCAGACGTGCTACCGTGTCGCCACCGAATCCACTTAGCGGAGCCGTTCGCACACACGCGGTACCTTGTTTTGCTCGGCCTTCTGTCGATCAAGCACAGGTAAAGAGACAAGTCATTGTAGACAGACAAATAAGTAGATAGACAGATAGATGAAAATAATAAAAAAGCGAATTTGACCCGGACGTGATTCAAACTCGCAACCTTCTGATCTGGAGTAAGACGTGCTACCGTGTCACCACGGAGTCCACTTTGTGTAGCCGTTCGCACACACGCGGTAGCATGTTTTGCTCGGCCTTCTGTCGATGCAGCACAGGTAAAGAGACAAGTCATTGTAGACAGACAAATAAGTAGATAGACAGATGAAAATAATAAGAAAGAGAATTCGACCCGGACGTGATTAGAACACGCAACCTTCTGATCTGGAATCAGACGCGCTAACAGTTCGCCACCGAGTCCACTTAGAGTAGCCGTTCGCACACACGTGGTAGCATGTTTTGCTCGGCCTTCTATCGATGAAGCACAGGTAAAGAAACAAGTCGTTGTACACAGACAAAGAGGTAGATAGACAGATGAAAATAACAAAAATGAGAACTTAACACGGACGTGATTCGAACACGCAACCCTCTGATCTGGAGTAATACGCGCTACCGTGTCGCCACCGAATCCACTTAGCGTAGCCGTTCGCACACACGCGGTAGCTTGTTTTGCTCGGCCTTCTGTCGATGAAGCACACCCAAAGAGAAGAGTCATTGTAGACAGACAAGTAAGTAGATAGACAGATAGATGAAAATAGTAAAAAAGAGAACTTGACCCGAACGTGATTCGAACCCGCAACCTTCTGATCTGGAGTCGGACGTGCTACCGTGTCGCCACCGAGTCCACTTAGTGAAGCCGTTCGTACACACGCGGTAGCATGTTTCGCTCGGCCTTATGTCGACGAAGCACAGGTAAAGAGACAAGTCATGGTAGACAGACAAATAAGTAGATAGAAAGATAGATGAAAATAATAAAAAAGAGGATTTGACCCGGACGTGATTCGAACACGCAATCTTGTGATCTGGAGTCAGATGTGCTACCATATCGCCACCGAGTCCACTTAGTGAAGCCGTTCGTACACACGCGGTAGCATTTTTCGCTCGGCCTTCTGTCGATGAAGCACAGGTAAAGAGACAAGTCATCGTAGACAGACAAATAAAAAATAAACAGATGAAAATAATAAAAAAGAGAATTTGACCCGGACGTGATTCGCACATGCAACCTTCTAATCTGGAGTCATACGTGCTACCGTGTCGCCACCGAGTCCGTTAGGTAACCTTTCGCACAAACGTGGTAGCATGTTTCGCTCGGCCTTCTGTCGATGAAGCACAGGTAAAGAGGCAAGTCATTGTAGACAGACAGATAAGTAGATAGACAGATAGATGAAAATAATAAAAAAGAGGATTTGACCCGGACGTGATTCGAACACGCAACCTTGTGATCTGGAGTGAGACGTGCTACCGTATCGCCACCAAGTACACTTAGTGTAGCCGTTCACACACACGCGGTAGCATGTTTTGCTCGGCCTTCTGTCGATGAAGCACAGGTAAAGAGACAAGTAATTGTAGACAGACAAATAAGTGAATAGACAGATGAAAATAATAAAAAAAAGAATTTGACCCTGACTTGATTCGAACACGCAACCTTCTATTCTGGAGTCAGACGTGCTAAAGTTGCGCCACTGAGTCTGCATAGAGTAACCGTTCACATACACGCGGTAGCCTGTTTTGCTCGGCCTTCTGTCGATGAAGCACAGGTAAAGGGACAAGTCATTGCAGACAGAGAAATAAGTAGATAGACAGATAGATGAAAATACTAAAGAGAGAGTTTGACGCCGACGTGATTAGAACACGCAACCTTCTGATCTGGAGTCAGACATGCTAACATGTCGCGACCGAGTCCGTTTAGGGTGGCCGTTCGCACACACGTGGTAGCATGCTTTGCTCGGCCTTCTGTCGAGAAAGCACAGCTAAAGAGAAGAGTCTTTGTAGACAGACAAATAAGTAGATACACAGATAGAATAAAATAATAAATAAGCGAATTGGACCCGGACGTGATTCAAACTCGCAACCTTCTGATCTGGAGTCAGACGTGCTACCGTGTCGCCACCGCGTCCGCTTAGGGTAGCCGTTCGCACACACGTGGTAGCATGTTTTCTCGGCCTTCTGTCGATGAAGCACAGGTAAAGAGACAAGTCATTGTAGACAGACAAATAAGTAGATAGACAGATTGATGAAAATAAGAAAAAAGGAAATTTGATCCAGACGTGATTCATACTCGCAACCTTCTGATCTGGAGTCAGACATGCTAACATGTCGCGACCGAGTCCGTTTAGGGTGACCGTTCGCACACACGTGGTAGCATGCTTTGCTCGGCCTTCTGTCGAGAAAGCACAGCTAAAGAGAAGAGTCATTGTAGACAGACAAATAAGTAGATAGACAGATAGATGAAAATACTAAAGAGAGAGTTTGACGCGGACGTGATTAGAACACGCAGCCTTCTGATCTGGAATCAGACGTGCTAAAGTTGCGCCACCGAGTCCGCTTAGGGTAGCCGTTCGCACACACGCGGTAGCATGATTTGCTCGGCCTTCTGTCGATGACGCACAGGTAAAGAGACATGTCATTGTAGACAGACAAATAAGTAGATAGACAGATAGATGAAAATAATAAAAAAGAGAACCTAACACGGACGTGATTCGAACACGCAACCCTCTGATCTGGAGTCAGACGTGCTACCGTGTCGCCACCGAATCCACTTAGCGGAGCCGTTCGCACACACGCGGTACCTTGTTTTGCTCGGCCTTCTGTCGATCAAGCACAGGTAAAGAGACAAGTCATTGTAGACAGACAAATAAGTAGATAGACAGATAGATGAAAATAATAAAAAAGCGAATTTGACCCGGACGTGATTCAAACTCGCAACCTTCTGATCTGGAGTAAGACGTGCTACCGTGTCACCACGGAGTCCACTTTGTGTAGCCGTTCGCACACACGCGGTAGCATGTTTTGCTCGGCCTTCTGTCGATGCAGCACAGGTAAAGAGACAAGTCATTGTAGACAGACAAATAAGTAGATAGACAGATGAAAATAATAAGAAAGAGAATTCGACCCGGACGTGATTAGAACACGCAACCTTCTGATCTGGAATCAGACGCGCTAACAGTTCGCCACCGAGTCCACTTAGAGTAGCCGTTCGCACACACGTGGTAGCATGTTTTGCTCGGCCTTCTATCGATGAAGCACAGGTAAAGAAACAAGTCGTTGTACACAGACAAAGAGGTAGATAGACAGATGAAAATAACAAAAATGAGAACTTAACACGGACGTGATTCGAACACGCAACCCTCTGATCTGGAGTAATACGCGCTACCGTGTCGCCACCGAATCCACTTAGCGTAGCCGTTCGCACACACGCGGTAGCTTGTTTTGCTCGGCCTTCTGTCGATGAAGCACACCCAAAGAGAAGAGTCATTGTAGACAGACAAGTAAGTAGATAGACAGATAGATGAAAATAGTAAAAAAGAGAACTTGACCCGAACGTGATTCGAACCCGCAACCTTCTGATCTGGAGTCGGACGTGCTACCGTGTCGCCACCGAGTCCACTTAGTGAAGCCGTTCGTACACACGCGGTAGCATGTTTCGCTCGGCCTTATGTCGACGAAGCACAGGTAAAGAGACAAGTCATGGTAGACAGACAAATAAGTAGATAGAAAGATAGATGAAAATAATAAAAAAGAGAATTTGACCCGGACGTGATTCGCACATGCAACCTTCTAATCTGGAGTCATACGTGCTACCGTGTCGCCACCGAGTCCGTTAGGTAACCTTTCGCACAAACGTGGTAGCATGTTTCGCTCGGCCTTCTGTCGATGAAGCACAGGTAAAGAGGCAAGTCATTGTAGACAGACAGATAAGTAGATAGACAGATAGATGAAAATAATAAAAAAGAGGATTTGACCCGGACGTGATTCGAACACGCAACCTTGTGATCTGGAGTGAGACGTGCTACCGTATCGCCACCAAGTACACTTAGTGTAGCCGTTCACACACACGCGGTAGCATGTTTTGCTCGGCCTTCTGTCGATGAAGCACAGGTAAAGAGACAAGTAATTGTAGACAGACAAATAAGTGAATAGACAGATGAAAATAATAAAAAAAAGAATTTGACCCTGACTTGATTCGAACACGCAACCTTCTATTCTGGAGTCAGACGTGCTAAAGTTGCGCCACTGAGTCTGCATAGAGTAACCGTTCACATACACGCGGTAGCCTGTTTTGCTCGGCCTTCTGTCGATGAAGCACAGGTAAAGGGACAAGTCATTGCAGACAGAGAAATAAGTAGATAGACAGATAGATGAAAATACTAAAGAGAGAGTTTGACGCCGACGTGATTAGAACACGCAACCTTCTGATCTGGAGTCAGACATGCTAACATGTCGCGACCGAGTCCGTTTAGGGTGGCCGTTCGCACACACGTGGTAGCATGCTTTGCTCGGCCTTCTGTCGAGAAAGCACAGCTAAAGAGAAGAGTCTTTGTAGACAGACAAATAAGTAGATACACAGATAGAATAAAATAATAAATAAGCGAATTGGACCCGGACGTGATTCAAACTCGCAACCTTCTGATCTGGAGTCAGACGTGCTACCGTGTCGCCACCGCGTCCGTTTAGGGTAGCCGTACGCACACACGTGGTAGCATGATTTGCTCGGCCTTCTGTCGATGAAGCACAGGTAAAGAGACAAGTCATTGTAGACAGACAAATAAGTAGATAAACAGATGAAAATAATAAAAAAGCGAATTGGACCCGGACGTGATTCAAACTCGCAACCTTCTGATCTGGTGTCAGACGTGCTACCGTGTCGCCACCGTGTCCGTTTAGGGTAGCCGTTCACACACACGCGGTAGCATGTTTTGCTCGGCCTTCTGTCGATGAAGCACAGGTAAAGGGACAAGTCATTGCAGACAGAGAAATAAGTAGATAGACAGATAGATGAAAATACTAAAGAGAGAGTTTGACGCGGACGTGATTAGAACACGCAACCTTCTGATCTGGAGTCAGACATGCTAACATGTCGCGACCGAGTCCGTTTAGGGTGGCTGTTCGCACACACGTGGTAGCATGCTTTCCTCGGCCTTCTGTCGAGAAAGCACAGCTAAAGAGAAGAGTCTTTGTAGACAGACAAATAAGTAGATACACAGATAGAATAAAATAATAAATAAGCGAATTGGACCCGGACGTGATTCAAACTGGCAACCTTCTGATCTGGAGTCAGACGTGCTACCGTGTCGCCACCGCGTCCGTTTAGGGTAGCCGTTCGCACACACGTGGTAGCATGATTTGCTCGGCCTTCGGTCGATGAAGCACAGGTAAAGAGACAAGTCGTTGTAGACAGACAAATAAGTAGATAGACAGATGGATGAAAATAATAAAAAAGCGAACCTAACACGGACGTGATTCGAACACGCAACCCTGTGATCGGGAGTCAGACGTGCTACCGTGTCGCCACCAAATCCACTTAGCGTAGGCGTTCGCACACACGCGGTACCTTGTTTTGCTCGGCCTTCTGTCGATCAAGCACAGGTAAAGAGACAAGTCATTGTAGACAGACAAATAAGTAGATAGACAGATAGATGAAAATAATAATAAAACAAATTTGACCCGGACGTGATTCAAACTCGCAACCTTCTGATCTGGAGTCAGACGTGCTACCGTGTCGCCAACGCGTCCGTTTAGGGTAGCCGTTCGCACACACGTGGTACCATGTTTTGCTCGGCCTTCTGTCGATGCAGCACAGGTAAAGAGACAATTCATTGTAGACAGACAAATAAGTAGATAGACAGACGAAAATAATAGGAAAGAGAATTTGACCCGGACGCGATTCGAACACGCAACCTTTTGATCTCGAGTCGGACATGCTAACATGTCGCCACCGAGTCCGTTTAGGGTGGCCGTTCGCACACACGTGGTAGCATGCTTTGCTCGGCCTTCTGGCGAGGAAGCACAGCTAAAAAGAAGAGTCATTGTAGACTGACAAATAAGTAGATAGACAGATAGATGAAAATAATAAAAAGAGACTTTTACCCGGACGTGATTCGAACTCACAACCTTCTGATCTGGAGTCAGACGTGCTATCGGTTCGCCACCGAGTCCGCTTAGGGTAGCCGTTCGCACACACGTGGTAGCGTGTTTTCTCGGCCTTCTGTCGATGAAGCACAGGTAAAGAGACAAGTCATTGTAGACAGACAAATAAGTAGATAGAACGATTAATGAAAATAAGAAAAAAGGAAATCTGATCCAGACGTGATTCATACTCGCTACCTTCTGATCTGGAGTCAGACATGCTAATATGTCGCCACCGAGTCCGTTTAGGGTGGCCGTTAGCACACACGTGGTAGCATGTTTTGCTTGGCCTCCTGTCGAGGAAGCACAGCTAAAGAGAAGAGTCATTGTAGACAGACAAATAGGTAGATAGACATATAGATGAAAATAATAAAAAGAGACTTTTACCCGGACGTGATTCGAACACGCAACCTTCTGATCTGGAGTCAGACGTGCTATCGTGTCACCATCGAACCCGCTTAGGGTAGCCGTTCGCACACACGCGGTAGCATGATTTGCTCGGCCTTCTGTCGATGAAGCACAGGTAAAGAGACAAGTCTTTGTAGACAGACAAATAAGTAGATACACAGATAGATGAAAATAATAAATAAGCGAATTTGACCCGGACGTGATTCAAACTCGCAACCTTCTGATCTGGAGTAAGACGCGCTACCGTGTCGCCACCGAATCCACTTAGCGTAGCCGTTCTCACGCACGCGGTAGCTTGTTTCTCACGGCCTTCTGTCGATGAAGCACAGGTAACGAGACAAGTCATTGTAGACAGACAAATAAGTAGATAGACAAATAGATGAAAATAATAAAAAAGAGAATTTGACCCGGACGTGATTCGAACACGCAACCTTGTGATCTGGAGTGAGACGTGCTACCGTATCGCCACCCAGTACACTTAGTGCAGCCGTTCGCACACATGCGGTAGCATGTTTTGCTCGGCCTTCCGTCGATGAAGCACAGGTAAAGAGACAAGTAATTGTTGACAGACAAATAAGTGAATAGACAGATGAAAATAATAAAAAAAAGAATTTGACCCTGACTTGATTCAAACTCGCAACCTTCTGATCTGGATTCAGACGTGCTACCGTGTCGCCACTGCGTCCGTTTAGGGTAGCCGTTCGCACACACGTGGTAGCATGATTTGCTCGGCCTTCTGTCGATGAAGCGCACACATAAAGAGAAGAGTCATTGTAGACAGACAAATAAGTAGATAGACAGATAGATGAAAATAGTAAAAAAGAGAACTTGACCCGAACGTGATTCGAACACGCAACCTTCTGATCTCGAGTCGGACATGCTAACATGTCGCCACCGAGTTCGTTTAGGGTGGCCGTTCGCACACACGTGGTAGCATGCTTTGCTCGGCCTTCTGGCGAGGAAGCACAGCTAAAGAGAAGAGTCATTGTAGACAGACAAATAAGTAGATAGACAGATAGATGAAAATAATAAAAAGAGACTTTTACCCGGACGTGATTCGAACTCGCAACCTTCTGATCTGGAGTCAGACGTGCTATCGTGTCGCCACCGAGTACGCTTAGGGTAGCCGTTCGCACACACGTGGTAGCATGTTTTCTCGGCCTTCTGTCGATGAAGCACAGGTAAAGAGACAAGTCATTGTAGACAGACAAATAAGTAGATAGAACGATTGATGAAAATAAGAAAAAAGGATATCTGATCCAGACGTGATTCATACTCGCAACCTTCTGATCTTGAGTCAGACCTGCTAACATGTCGCCACCGAGTCCGTTTAGGGTGGCCGTTCGCACACACGTGGTAGCATGTTTTGCTTGGCCTCCTGTCGAGGAAGCACAGCTAAAGAGAAGAGTCATTGTAGACAGACAAATAAGTAGATCGACAGATAGATGAAAATAATAAATAAGCGAATTTGACCCGGACGTGATTCAAACTCGCAACCTTCTGATCTGGAGTAAGACGCGCTACCGTGTCGCCACCGAATCCACTTAGCGTAGCCGTTCTCACACACGCGGTAGCTTGTTTCTCACGGCCTTCTGTCGATGAAGCACAGGTAACGAGACAAGTCATTGTAGACAGACAAATAAGTAGATAGACAAATAGATGAAAATAATAAAAAAGAGAATTTGACCCGGACGTGATTCGAACACGCAACCTTGTGATCTGGAGTGAGACGTGCTACCGTATCGCCACCCAGTACACTTAGTGCAGCCGTTCGCACACATGCGGTAGCATGTTTTGCTCGGCCTTCTGTCGATGAAGCACAGGTAAAGAGACAAGTAATTGTTGACAGACAAATAAGTGAATAAACAGATGAAAATAATAAAAAAAAGAATTTGACCCTGACTTGATTCAAACACGCAACCTTCTATTCTGGAGTCAGACGTGCTAAAGTTGCGCCACTGAGTCCGCATAGAGTAACCGTTCACACACACGCGGTAGCATGTTTTGCTCGGCCTTCTGTCGATGAAGCACAGGTAAAGGGACAAGTCATTGCAGACAGAGAAATAAGTAAATAGACAGATACATGAAAATACTAAAGAGAGAGTTTGACGCGGACGTGATTAGAACACGCCACCTTCTGATCTGGAGTCAGACATGCTAACATGTCGCGACCGAGTCCGTTTAGGGTGGCCGTTCGCACACACGTGGTAGCATGCTTTGCTCGGCCTTCTGTCGAGAAAGCACAACTAAAGAGAAGAGTCTTTGTAGACAGACAAATAAGTAGATACACAGATAGAATAAAATAATAAATAAGCGAATTGGACCCGGATGTGATTCAAACTCGCAACCTTCTGATCTGGAGTCAGACGTGCTACCGTGTCGCCACCGCGTCCGTTTAGGGTAGCCGTTCGCACACACGTGGTAGCATGATTTGCTCGGCCTTCTGTCGACGAAGCACAGGTAAAGAGACAAGTCACTGTAGACAGACAAATAAGTAGATAAACAGATGAAAATAATAAAAAAGAGAATTGGACCCGGACGTGATTCGAACACGCAACCTTCTGATCAGGTGTCAGACGTGCTACTGTGTCGCCACCGAGTCCACTTAGTGTAGCTGTTCGCACACACGTGGTAGCATGTTTTGCTTGGCCTTCTATCGATGAAGCACAGGTAAAGAGACAAGTCGTTGTAGACAGACAAATAAGTAGATAGACAGATGGATGAAAATAATAAAAAAGAGAACCTGACACGGACGTGATTCGAACACGCGATCATCTGATCGGGTGTCAGACGTGCTACCGTGTCGCCACCGAATCCACTTAGCGTAGCCGTTCGCACACACGCGGTACCTTGTTTTGCTCGGCCTTCTGTCGATCAAGCACAGGTAAAGAGACAAGTCATTGTAGACAGACAAATAAGTAGATAGACAGATAGATGAAAATAGTAAAAAAGAGAACTTGACCCGAACGTGATTCGAACCCGCAACCTTCTGATCTGGAGTCAGACGTGCTACTGTGTCACCACCCAGTCCACTTTGTGTAGCCGTTCGCAAACACGCGGTAGCATGTTTTGCTCGGCCTTCTGTCGATGCAGCACAGGTAAAGAGACAAGTCATTGTAGACAGACAAATAGGTAGATAGACAGATGAAAATAATAAGAAAGAGAATTTGACCCGGACGCGATTCGAACACGCAACCTTCTGATCTCGAGTCGGACGCGCTAACAGTTCGCCACCGAGTCCACTGAGGTAGCCGTTCGCACACACGTGGTAGCATGTTTTGCTCGGCCATCTATCGATGAAGCACAGGTAAAGAAACAAGTCCTTGTAGACAGACAAAGAGGTAGATAGACAGATGAAAATAACAAAATCAAGAACTTAACACGGACGTGATTCGAACACGCAACCCTCTGATCTGGAGTAAGACGCGCTACCGTGTCGCCACCGAATCCACTTAGCGTAGCCGTTCTCACACACGCGGTAGCTTGTTTTGCAAGGCCTTCTGTCGATGAAGCACAGGTAACGAGAGAAGTCATTGTAGACAGACAAATAAGTAGATAGACAAATAGATGAAAATAATAAAAAAGAGAATTTGACCCGGACGTGATTCGAACACGCAACCTTGTGATCTGGAGTGAGACATGCTACCGTATCGCCACCCAGTACACTAAGTGTAGCCGTTCGCACACACGCGGTAGCATGTTTTGCTCGGCCTTCTGTCGATGAAGCACAGGTAAAGAGACAAGTAATTGTTGACAGACAAATAAGTGAATAGACAGATGAAAATAATAAAAAAAAGAATTTGACCCTGACTTCATTCGAACACGCAACCTTCTATTCTGGAGTCAGACGTGCTAAAGTGGCGCCACTGAGTCCGCATAGAGTAACCGTTCACACACACGCGGTAGCATGTTTTGCTCGGCCTTCTGTCGATGAAGCACAGGTAAAGGGACAAGTCATTGCAGACAGAGAAATAAGTAGATAGACAGATAGATGAAAACACTAAAGAGAGAGTTTGACGCGGACGTGATTAGAACACGCAACCTTCTGATCTGGAGTCAGACATGCTAACATGTCGTGACCGAGTCCGTTTAGGGTGGCCGTTCGCACACACGTGGTAGCATGCTTTGCTCGGCCTTCTGTCGAGAAAGCACAACTAAAGAGAAGAGTCTTTGTAGACAGACAAATAAGTAGATACACAGATAGAATAAAATAATAAATAAGCGAATTGGACCCGGATGTGATTCAAACTCACAACCTTCTGATCTGGAGTCAGACGTGCTACCGTGTCGCCACCGAATCCACTTAGCGTAGCCGTTCGCACACACGCGGTACCTTGTTTTGCTCGGCCTTCTGTCGATCAAGCACAGGTAAAGAGAAGAGTCATTGTAGACAGACAAATAAGTAGATAGACAGATAGATGAAAATAATAAAAAGAGACTTTTACCCGGACGTGATTCGAACTCGCAACCTTCTGATCTGGAGTCAGACGTGCTATCGTGTCGCCACCGAGTACGCTTAGGGTAGCCGTTCGCACACACGTGGTAGCATGTTTTCTCGGCCTTCTGTCGATGAAGCACAGGTAAAGAGACAAGTCATTGTAGACAGACAAATAAGTAGATAGAACGATTGATGAAAATAAGAAAAAAGGATATCTGATCCAGACGTGATTCATACTCGCAACCTTCTGATCTTGAGTCAGACCTGCTAACATGTCGCCACCGAGTCCGTTTAGGGTGGCCGTTCGCACACACGTGGTAGCATGTTTTGCTTGGCCTCCTGTCGAGGAAGCACAGCTAAAGAGAAGAGTCATTGTAGACAGACAAATAAGTAGATAGACAGATAGATGAAAATAATAAATAAGCGAATTTGACCCGGACGTGATTCAAACTCGCAACCTTCTGATCTGGAGTAAGACGCGCTACCGTGTCGCCACCGAATCCACTTAGCGTAGCCGTTCTCACACACGCGGTAGCTTGTTTCTCACGGCCTTCTGTCGATGAAGCACAGGTAACGAGACAAGTCATTGTAGACAGACAAATAAGTAGATAGACAAATAGATGAAAATAATAAAAAAGAGAATTTGACCCGGACGTGATTCGAACACGCAACCTTGTGATCTGGAGTGAGACGTGCTACCGTATCGCCACCCAGTACACTTAGTGCAGCCGTTCGCACACATGCGGTAGCATGTTTTGCTCGGCCTTCTGTCGATGAAGCACAGGTAAAGAGACAAGTAATTGTTGACAGACAAATAAGTGAATAAACAGATGAAAATAATAAAAAAAAGAATTTGACCCTGACTTGATTCAAACACGCAACCTTCTATTCTGGAGTCAGACGTGCTAAAGTTGCGCCACTGAGTCCGCATAGAGTAACCGTTCACACACACGCGGTAGCATGTTTTGCTCGGCCTTCTGTCGATGAAGCACAGGTAAAGGGACAAGTCATTGCAGACAGAGAAATAAGTAAATAGACAGATACATGAAAATACTAAAGAGAGAGTTTGACGCGGACGTGATTAGAACACGCCACCTTCTGATCTGGAGTCAGACATGCTAACATGTCGCGACCGAGTCCGTTTAGGGTGGCCGTTCGCACACACGTGGTAGCATGCTTTGCTCGGCCTTCTGTCGAGAAAGCACAACTAAAGAAAAGAGTCTTTGTAGACAGACAAATAAGTAGATACACAGATAGAATAAAATAATAAATAAGCGAATTGGACCCGGATGTGATTCAAACTCGCAACCTTCTGATCTGGAGTCAGACGTGCTACCGTGTCGCCACCGCGTCCGTTTAGGGTAGCCGTTCGCACACACGTGGTAGCATGATTTGCTCGGCCTTCTGTCGACGAAGCACAGGTAAAGAGACAAGTCACTGTAGACAGACAAATAAGTAGATAAACAGATGAAAATAATAAAAAAGAGAATTGGACCCGGACGTGATTCGAACACGCAACCTTCTGATCAGGTGTCAGACGTGCTACTGTGTCGCCACCGAGTCCACTTAGTGTAGCTGTTCGCACACACGTGGTAGCATGTTTTGCTTGGCCTTCTATCGATGAAGCACAGGTAAAGAGACAAGTCGTTGTAGACAGACAAATAAGTAGATAGACAGATGGATGAAAATAATAAAAAAGAGAACCTGACACGGACGTGATTCGAACACGCGATCATCTGATCGGGTGTCAGACGTGCTACCGTGTCGCCACCGAATCCACTTAGCGTAGCCGTTCGCACACACGCGGTACCTTGTTTTGCTCGGCCTTCTGTCGATCAAGCACAGGTAAAGAGACAAGTCATTGTAGACAGACAAATAAGTAGATAGACAGATAGATGAAAATAGTAAAAAAGAGAACTTGACCCGAACGTGATTCGAACCCGCAACCTTCTGATCTGGAGTCAGACGTGCTACTGTGTCACCACCCAGTCCACTTTGTGTAGCCGTTCGCAAACACGCGGTAGCATGTTTTGCTCGGCCTTCTGTCGATGCAGCACAGGTAAAGAGACAAGTCATTGTAGACAGACAAATAGGTAGATAGACAGATGAAAATAATAAGAAAGAGAATTTGACCCGGACGCGATTCGAACACGCAACCTTCTGATCTCGAGTCGGACGCGCTAACAGTTCGCCACCGAGTCCACTGAGGTAGCCGTTCGCACACACGTGGTAGCATGTTTTGCTCGGCCATCTATCGATGAAGCACAGGTAAAGAAACAAGTCCTTGTAGACAGACAAAGAGGTAGATAGACAGATGAAAATAACAAAAACAAGAACTTAACACGGACGTGATTCGAACACGCAACCCTCTGATCTGGAGTAAGACGCGCTACCGTGTCGCCACCGAATCCACTTAGCGTAGCCGTTCTCACACACGCGGTAGCTTGTTTTGCAAGGCCTTCTGTCGATGAAGCACAGGTAACGAGAGAAGTCATTGTAGACAGACAAATAAGTAGATAGACAAATAGATGAAAATAATAAAAAAGAGAATTTGACCCGGACGTGATTCGAACACGCAACCTTGTGATCTGGAGTGAGACATGCTACCGTATCGCCACCCAGTACACTAAGTGTAGCCGTTCGCACACACGCGGTAGCATGTTTTGCTCGGCCTTCTGTCGATGAAGCACAGGTAAAGAGACAAGTAATTGTTGACAGACAAATAAGTGAATAGACAGATGAAAATAATAAAAAAAAGAATTTGACCCTGACTTCATTCGAACACGCAACCTTCTATTCTGGAGTCAGACGTGCTAAAGTGGCGCCACTGAGTCCGCATAGAGTAACCGTTCACACACACGCGGTAGCATGTTTTGCTCGGCCTTCTGTCGATGAAGCACAGGTAAAGGGACAAGTCATTGCAGACAGAGAAATAAGTAGATAGACAGATAGATGAAAACACTAAAGAGAGAGTTTGACGCGGACGTGATTAGAACACGCAACCTTCTGATCTGGAGTCAGACATGCTAACATGTCGTGACCGAGTCCGTTTAGGGTGGCCGTTCGCACACACGTGGTAGCATGCTTTGCTCGGCCTTCTGTCGAGAAAGCACAACTAAAGAGAAGAGTCTTTGTAGACAGACAAATAAGTAGATACACAGATAGAATAAAATAATAAATAAGCGAATTGGACCCGGATGTGATTCAAACTCACAACCTTCTGATCTGGAGTCAGACGTGCTACCGTGTCGCCACCGAATCCACTTAGCGTAGCCGTTCGCACACACGCGGTACCTTGTTTTGCTCGGCCTTCTGTCGATCAAGCACAGGTAAAGAGACAAGTCATTGTAGACAGACAAATAAGTAGATAGACAGATAGATGAAAATAGTAAAAAAGAGAACTTGACCCGAACGTGATTCGAACCCGCAACCTTCTGATCTGGAGTCAGACGTGCTACTGTGTCACCACCCATTCACTTTGTGTAGCCGTTCGCACACACGTGGTAGCATGATTTGCTCGGCCTTCTGTCGATGAAGCACAGGTAAAGAGACAAGTCATTGTAGACAGACAAATAAGTAGATAAACAGATGAAAATAATAAAAAAGAGAATTGGACCCGGACGTGATTCGAACACGCAACCTTCTGATCAGGTGTCAGACGCGCTACTGTGTCGCCACCGAGTCCACTTGGTGTAGCTGTTCGCACACACGTGGTAGCATGTTTTGCTTGGCCTTCTATCGATGAAGCACAGGTAAAGAGACAAGTCGTTGTAGACAGACAAATAAGTAGATAGACAGATGGATGAAAATAATAAAAAAGAGAACCTAACACGGACGTTATTCGAACACGCAATCCTCTGATCGGGAGTCAGACGTGCTACCGTGTCGCCACCGAATCCACTTAGCGTAGCCGTTCGCACACACGCGGTACCTTGTTTTGCTCGGCCTTCTGTCGATCAAGCACAGGTAAAGAGACAAGTCATTGTAGACAGACAAATAAGTAGATAGACAGATAGATGAAAATAATAATAAAACGAATTTGACGCGGACGTGATTCAAACTCGCAACCTTCTGATCTGGAGTCAGACGTGCTACCGTGTCGCCACCGCGTCCGTTTAGGGTAGCCGTTCGCACACACGTGGTACCATGTTTTGCTCGGCCTTCTGTCGATGCAGCACAGGTAAAGAGACAATTCATTGTAGACAGACAAATAAGTAGATAGACAGATGAAAATAATAAGAAAGAGAATTTGACCCGGACGCGATTCGAACACGCAACCTTCTGATCTCGAGTCGGACATGCTAACATGTCGCCACCGAGTCCGTTTAGGGTGGCCGTTCGCACACACGTGGTAGCATGCTTTGCTCGGCCTTCTGGCGAGGAAGCACAGGTAACGAGACAAGTCATTGTAGACAGACAAATAAGTAGATAGACAAATAGATGAAAATAATAAAAAAGAGAATTTGACCCGGACGTGATTCGAACACGCAACCTTGTGATCTGGAGTGAGACGTGCTACCGTATCGCCACCCAGTACACTTAGTGCAGCCGTTCGCACACATGCGGTAGCATGTTTTGCTCGGCCTTCCGTCGATGAAGCACAGGTAAAGAGACAAGTAATTGTTGACAGACAAATAAGTGAATAGACAGATGAAAATAATAAAAAAAAGAATTTGACCCTGACTTGATTCAAACTCGCAACCTTCTGATCTGGATTCAGACGTGCTACCGTGTCGCCACTGCGTCCGTTTAGGGTAGCCGTTCGCACACACGTGGTAGCATGATTTGCTCGGCCTTCTGTCGATGAAGCGCACACATAAAGAGAAGAGTCATTGTAGACAGACAAATAAGTAGATAGACAGATAGATGAAAATAGTAAAAAAGAGAACTTGACCCGAACGTGATTCGAACACGCAACCTTCTGATCTCGAGTCGGACATGCTAACATGTCGCCACCGAGTTCGTTTAGGGTGGCCGTTCGCACACACGTGGTAGCATGCTTTGCTCGGCCTTCTGGCGAGGAAGCACAGCTAAAGAGAAGAGTCATTGTAGACAGACAAATAAGTAGATAGACAGATAGATGAAAATAATAAAAAGAGACTTTTACCCGGACGTGATTCGAACTCGCAACCTTCTGATCTGGAGTCAGACGTGCTATCGTGTCGCCACCGAGTACGCTTAGGGTAGCCGTTCGCACACACGTGGTAGCATGTTTTCTCGGCCTTCTGTCGATGAAGCACAGGTAAAGAGACAAGTCATTGTAGACAGACAAATAAGTAGATAGAACGATTGATGAAAATAAGAAAAAAGGATATCTGATCCAGACGTGATTCATACTCGCAACCTTCTGATCTTGAGTCAGACCTGCTAACATGTCGCCACCGAGTCCGTTTAGGGTGGCCGTTCGCACACACGTGGTAGCATGTTTTGCTTGGCCTCCTGTCGAGGAAGCACAGCTAAAGAGAAGAGTCATTGTAGACAGACAAATAAGTAGATCGACAGATAGATGAAAATAATAAATAAGCGAATTTGACCCGGACGTGATTCAAACTCGCAACCTTCTGATCTGGAGTAAGACGCGCTACCGTGTCGCCACCGAATCCACTTAGCGTAGCCGTTCTCACACACGCGGTAGCTTGTTTCTCACGGCCTTCTGTCGATGAAGCACAGGTAACGAGACAAGTCATTGTAGACAGACAAATAAGTAGATAGACAAATAGATGAAAATAATAAAAAAGAGAATTTGACCCGGACGTGATTCGAACACGCAACCTTGTGATCTGGAGTGAGACGTGCTACCGTATCGCCACCCAGTACACTTAGTGCAGCCGTTCGCACACATGCGGTAGCATGTTTTGCTCGGCCTTCTGTCGATGAAGCACAGGTAAAGAGACAAGTAATTGTTGACAGACAAATAAGTGAATAAACAGATGAAAATAATAAAAAAAAGAATTTGACCCTGACTTGATTCAAACACGCAACCTTCTATTCTGGAGTCAGACGTGCTAAAGTTGCGCCACTGAGTCCGCATAGAGTAACCGTTCACACACACGCGGTAGCATGTTTTGCTCGGCCTTCTGTCGATGAAGCACAGGTAAAGGGACAAGTCATTGCAGACAGAGAAATAAGTAAATAGACAGATACATGAAAATACTAAAGAGAGAGTTTGACGCGGACGTGATTAGAACACGCCACCTTCTGATCTGGAGTCAGACATGCTAACATGTCGCGACCGAGTCCGTTTAGGGTGGCCGTTCGCACACACGTGGTAGCATGCTTTGCTCGGCCTTCTGTCGAGAAAGCACAACTAAAGAGAAGAGTCTTTGTAGACAGACAAATAAGTAGATACACAGATAGAATAAAATAATAAATAAGCGAATTGGACCCGGATGTGATTCAAACTCGCAACCTTCTGATCTGGAGTCAGACGTGCTACCGTGTCGCCACCGCGTCCGTTTAGGGTAGCCGTTCGCACACACGTGGTAGCATGATTTGCTCGGCCTTCTGTCGACGAAGCACAGGTAAAGAGACAAGTCACTGTAGACAGACAAATAAGTAGATAAACAGATGAAAATAATAAAAAAGAGAATTGGACCCGGACGTGATTCGAACACGCAACCTTCTGATCAGGTGTCAGACGTGCTACTGTGTCGCCACCGAGTCCACTTAGTGTAGCTGTTCGCACACACGTGGTAGCATGTTTTGCTTGGCCTTCTATCGATGAAGCACAGGTAAAGAGACAAGTCGTTGTAGACAGACAAATAAGTAGATAGACAGATGGATGAAAATAATAAAAAAGAGAACCTGACACGGACGTGATTCGAACACGCGATCATCTGATCGGGTGTCAGACGTGCTACCGTGTCGCCACCGAATCCACTTAGCGTAGCCGTTCGCACACACGCGGTACCTTGTTTTGCTCGGCCTTCTGTCGATCAAGCACAGGTAAAGAGACAAGTCATTGTAGACAGACAAATAAGTAGATAGACAGATAGATGAAAATAGTAAAAAAGAGAACTTGACCCGAACGTGATTCGAACCCGCAACCTTCTGATCTGGAGTCAGACGTGCTACTGTGTCACCACCCAGTCCACTTTGTGTAGCCGTTCGCAAACACGCGGTAGCATGTTTTGCTCGGCCTTCTGTCGATGCAGCACAGGTAAAGAGACAAGTCATTGTAGACAGACAAATAGGTAGATAGACAGATGAAAATAATAAGAAAGAGAATTTGACCCGGACGCGATTCGAACACGCAACCTTCTGATCTCGAGTCGGACGCGCTAACAGTTCGCCACCGAGTCCACTGAGGTAGCCGTTCGCACACACGTGGTAGCATGTTTTGCTCGGCCATCTATCGATGAAGCACAGGTAAAGAAACAAGTCCTTGTAGACAGACAAAGAGGTAGATAGACAGATGAAAATAACAAAATCAAGAACTTAACACGGACGTGATTCGAACACGCAACCCTCTGATCTGGAGTAAGACGCGCTACCGTGTCGCCACCGAATCCACTTAGCGTAGCCGTTCTCACACACGCGGTAGCTTGTTTTGCAAGGCCTTCTGTCGATGAAGCACAGGTAACGAGAGAAGTCATTGTAGACAGACAAATAAGTAGATAGACAAATAGATGAAAATAATAAAAAAGAGAATTTGACCCGGACGTGATTCGAACACGCAACCTTGTGATCTGGAGTGAGACATGCTACCGTATCGCCACCCAGTACACTAAGTGTAGCCGTTCGCACACACGCGGTAGCATGTTTTGCTCGGCCTTCTGTCGATGAAGCACAGGTAAAGAGACAAGTAATTGTTGACAGACAAATAAGTGAATAGACAGATGAAAATAATAAAAAAAAGAATTTGACCCTGACTTCATTCGAACACGCAACCTTCTATTCTGGAGTCAGACGTGCTAAAGTGGCGCCACTGAGTCCGCATAGAGTAACCGTTCACACACACGCGGTAGCATGTTTTGCTCGGCCTTCTGTCGATGAAGCACAGGTAAAGGGACAAGTCATTGCAGACAGAGAAATAAGTAGATAGACAGATAGATGAAAACACTAAAGAGAGAGTTTGACGCGGACGTGATTAGAACACGCAACCTTCTGATCTGGAGTCAGACATGCTAACATGTCGTGACCGAGTCCGTTTAGGGTGGCCGTTCGCACACACGTGGTAGCATGCTTTGCTCGGCCTTCTGTCGAGAAAGCACAACTAAAGAGAAGAGTCTTTGTAGACAGACAAATAAGTAGATACACAGATAGAATAAAATAATAAATAAGCGAATTGGACCCGGATGTGATTCAAACTCACAACCTTCTGATCTGGAGTCAGACGTGCTACCGTGTCGCCACCGAATCCACTTAGCGTAGCCGTTCGCACACACGCGGTACCTTGTTTTGCTCGGCCTTCTGTCGATCAAGCACAGGTAAAGAGAAGAGTCATTGTAGACAGACAAATAAGTAGATAGACAGATAGATGAAAATAATAAAAAGAGACTTTTACCCGGACGTGATTCGAACTCGCAACCTTCTGATCTGGAGTCAGACGTGCTATCGTGTCGCCACCGAGTACGCTTAGGGTAGCCGTTCGCACACACGTGGTAGCATGTTTTCTCGGCCTTCTGTCGATGAAGCACAGGTAAAGAGACAAGTCATTGTAGACAGACAAATAAGTAGATAGAACGATTGATGAAAATAAGAAAAAAGGATATCTGATCCAGACGTGATTCATACTCGCAACCTTCTGATCTTGAGTCAGACCTGCTAACATGTCGCCACCGAGTCCGTTTAGGGTGGCCGTTCGCACACACGTGGTAGCATGTTTTGCTTGGCCTCCTGTCGAGGAAGCACAGCTAAAGAGAAGAGTCATTGTAGACAGACAAATAAGTAGATAGACAGATAGATGAAAATAATAAATAAGCGAATTTGACCCGGACGTGATTCAAACTCGCAACCTTCTGATCTGGAGTAAGACGCGCTACCGTGTCGCCACCGAATCCACTTAGCGTAGCCGTTCTCACACACGCGGTAGCTTGTTTCTCACGGCCTTCTGGCGATGAAGCACAGGTAACGAGACAAGTCATTGTAGACAGACAAATAAGTAGATAGACAAATAGATGAAAATAATAAAAAAGAGAATTTGACCCGGACGTGATTCGAACACGCAACCTTGTGATCTGGAGTGAGACGTGCTACCGTATCGCCACCCAGTACACTTAGTGCAGCCGTTCGCACACATGCGGTAGCATGTTTTGCTCGGCCTTCTGTCGATGAAGCACAGGTAAAGAGACAAGTAATTGTTGACAGACAAATAAGTGAATAAACAGATGAAAATAATAAAAAAAAGAATTTGACCCTGACTTGATTCAAACACGCAACCTTCTATTCTGGAGTCAGACGTGCTAAAGTTGCGCCACTGAGTCCGCATAGAGTAACCGTTCACACACACGCGGTAGCATGTTTTGCTCGGCCTTCTGTCGATGAAGCACAGGTAAAGGGACAAGTCATTGCAGACAGAGAAATAAGTAAATAGACAGATACATGAAAATACTAAAGAGAGAGTTTGACGCGGACGTGATTAGAACACGCCACCTTCTGATCTGGAGTCAGACATGCTAACATGTCGCGACCGAGTCCGTTTAGGGTGGCCGTTCGCACACACGTGGTAGCATGCTTTGCTCGGCCTTCTGTCGAGAAAGCACAACTAAAGAAAAGAGTCTTTGTAGACAGACAAATAAGTAGATACACAGATAGAATAAAATAATAAATAAGCGAATTGGACCCGGATGTGATTCAAACTCGCAACCTTCTGATCTGGAGTCAGACGTGCTACCGTGTCGCCACCGCGTCCGTTTAGGGTAGCCGTTCGCACACACGTGGTAGCATGATTTGCTCGGCCTTCTGTCGACGAAGCACAGGTAAAGAGACAAGTCACTGTAGACAGACAAATAAGTAGATAAACAGATGAAAATAATAAAAAAGAGAATTGGACCCGGACGTGATTCGAACACGCAACCTTCTGATCAGGTGTCAGACGTGCTACTGTGTCGCCACCGAGTCCACTTAGTGTAGCTGTTCGCACACACGTGGTAGCATGTTTTGCTTGGCCTTCTATCGATGAAGCACAGGTAAAGAGACAAGTCGTTGTAGACAGACAAATAAGTAGATAGACAGATGGATGAAAATAATAAAAAAGAGAACCTGACACGGACGTGATTCGAACACGCGATCATCTGATCGGGTGTCAGACGTGCTACCGTGTCGCCACCGAATCCACTTAGCGTAGCCGTTCGCACACACGCGGTACCTTGTTTTGCTCGGCCTTCTGTCGATCAAGCACAGGTAAAGAGACAAGTCATTGTAGACAGACAAATAAGTAGATAGACAGATAGATGAAAATAGTAAAAAAGAGAACTTGACCCGAACGTGATTCGAACCCGCAACCTTCTGATCTGGAGTCAGACGTGCTACTGTGTCACCACCCAGTCCACTTTGTGTAGCCGTTCGCAAACACGCGGTAGCATGTTTTGCTCGGCCTTCTGTCGATGCAGCACAGGTAAAGAGACAAGTCATTGTAGACAGACAAATAGGTAGATAGACAGATGAAAATAATAAGAAAGAGAATTTGACCCGGACGCGATTCGAACACGCAACCTTCTGATCTCGAGTCGGACGCGCTAACAGTTCGCCACCGAGTCCACTGAGGTAGCCGTTCGCACACACGTGGTAGCATGTTTTGCTCGGCCATCTATCGATGAAGCACAGGTAAAGAAACAAGTCCTTGTAGACAGACAAAGAGGTAGATAGACAGATGAAAATAACAAAAACAAGAACTTAACACGGACGTGATTCGAACACGCAACCCTCTGATCTGGAGTAAGACGCGCTACCGTGTCGCCACCGAATCCACTTAGCGTAGCCGTTCTCACACACGCGGTAGCTTGTTTTGCAAGGCCTTCTGTCGATGAAGCACAGGTAACGAGAGAAGTCATTGTAGACAGACAAATAAGTAGATAGACAAATAGATGAAAATAATAAAAAAGAGAATTTGACCCGGACGTGATTCGAACACGCAACCTTGTGATCTGGAGTGAGACATGCTACCGTATCGCCACCCAGTACACTAAGTGTAGCCGTTCGCACACACGCGGTAGCATGTTTTGCTCGGCCTTCTGTCGATGAAGCACAGGTAAAGAGACAAGTAATTGTTGACAGACAAATAAGTGAATAGACAGATGAAAATAATAAAAAAAAGAATTTGACCCTGACTTCATTCGAACACGCAACCTTCTATTCTGGAGTCAGACGTGCTAAAGTGGCGCCACTGAGTCCGCATAGAGTAACCGTTCACACACACGCGGTAGCATGTTTTGCTCGGCCTTCTGTCGATGAAGCACAGGTAAAGGGACAAGTCATTGCAGACAGAGAAATAAGTAGATAGACAGATAGATGAAAACACTAAAGAGAGAGTTTGACGCGGACGTGATTAGAACACGCAACCTTCTGATCTGGAGTCAGACATGCTAACATGTCGTGACCGAGTCCGTTTAGGGTGGCCGTTCGCACACACGTGGTAGCATGCTTTGCTCGGCCTTCTGTCGAGAAAGCACAACTAAAGAGAAGAGTCTTTGTAGACAGACAAATAAGTAGATACACAGATAGAATAAAATAATAAATAAGCGAATTGGACCCGGATGTGATTCAAACTCACAACCTTCTGATCTGGAGTCAGACGTGCTACCGTGTCGCCACCGAATCCACTTAGCGTAGCCGTTCGCACACACGCGGTACCTTGTTTTGCTCGGCCTTCTGTCGATCAAGCACAGGTAAAGAGACAAGTCATTGTAGACAGACAAATAAGTAGATAGACAGATAGATGAAAATAGTAAAAAAGAGAACTTGACCCGAACGTGATTCGAACCCGCAACCTTCTGATCTGGAGTCAGACGTGCTACTGTGTCACCACCCATTCACTTTGTGTAGCCGTTCGCACACACGTGGTAGCATGATTTGCTCGGCCTTCTGTCGATGAAGCACAGGTAAAGAGACAAGTCATTGTAGACAGACAAATAAGTAGATAAACAGATGAAAATAATAAAAAAGAGAATTGGACCCGGACGTGATTCGAACACGCAACCTTCTGATCAGGTGTCAGACGCGCTACTGTGTCGCCACCGAGTCCACTTGGTGTAGCTGTTCGCACACACGTGGTAGCATGTTTTGCTTGGCCTTCTATCGATGAAGCACAGGTAAAGAGACAAGTCGTTGTAGACAGACAAATAAGTAGATAGACAGATGGATGAAAATAATAAAAAAGAGAACCTAACACGGACGTTATTCGAACACGCAATTTTCTGATCGGGAGTCAGACGTGCTACCGTGTCGCCACCGAATCCACTTAGCGTAGCCGTTCGCACACACGCGGTACCTTGTTTTGCTCGGCCTTCTGTCGATCAAGCACAGGTAAAGAGACAAGTCATTGTAGACAGACAAATAAGTAGATAGACAGATAGATGAAAATAATAATAAAACGAATTTGACGCGGACGTGATTCAAACTCGCAACCTTCTGATCTGGAGTCAGACGTGCTACCGTGTCGCCACCGCGTCCGTTTAGGGTAGCCGTTCGCACACACGTGGTACCATGTTTTGCTCGGCCTTCTGTCGATGCAGCACAGGTAAAGAGACAATTCATTGTAGACAGACAAATAAGTAGATAGACAGATGAAAATAATAAGAAAGAGAATTTGACCCGGACGCGATTCGAACACGCAACCTTCTGATCTCGAGTCGGACATGCTAACATGTCGCCACCGAGTCCGTTTAGGGTGGCCGTTCGCACACACGTGGTAGCATGCTTTGCTCGGCCTTCTGGCGAGGAAGCACAGCTAAAGAGAAGAGTCATTGTAGACAGACAAATAAGTAGATAGACAGATAGATGAAAATATTAAAAAGAGACTTTTACCCGGACGTGATTCGAACTCGCAACCTTCTGATCTGGAGTCGGACGCACTAACAGTTCGCCACCGAGTTCACTGAGGTAGCCGTTCGCACACACGTGGTAGCATGTTTTGCTCGGCCTTCTATCGATGAAGCACAGGTAAAGAAACAAGTCCTTGTAGACAGACAAAAAGGTAGATAGACAGATGAAAATAACAAAAACGAGAACTTAACACGGACGTGATTCGAACACGCAACCCTCTGATCTGGAGTAAGACGCGCTACCGTGTCGCCACCGAATCCACTTAGCGTAGCCGTTCTCACACACGCGGTAGCTTGTTTTGCACGGCCTTCTGTCGATGAAGCACAGGTAACGAGACAAGTCATTGTAGACAGACAAATAAGTAGATAGACAAATAGATGAAAATAATAAAAAAGAGAATTTGACCCGGACGTGATTCGAACACGCAACCTTCTGATCTGGAGTCAGACGTGCTATCGTGTTGCCACCAAGTCCGCTTAGGGTAGCCGTTCGCACACACGTGGTAGCATGTTTTCTCGGCCTTCTGTCGATGAAGCACAGGTAAAGAGACAAGTCATTGTAGACAGACAAATAAGTAGATAGAACGATTGATGAAAATAAGAAAAAAGGAAATCTGATCCAGACGTGATTCATACTCGCAACCTTCTGATCTGGAGTCAGACGTGCTATCATGTCACCATCGAATCCGCTTAGGGTAGCCGTTCGCACACACGTGGTAGCATGTTTTGCTTGGCCTTCTATCGATGAAGCACAGGTAAAGAGACAAGTCGTTGTAGACAGACAAATAAGTAGATAGACAGATAGATGAAAATAATAAAATGAGACTTTTACCCGGACGTGATTCGAACTCGCAACCTTCTGATCTGGAGTCGGACGCACTAACAGTTCGCCACCGAGTTCACTGAGGTAGCCGTTCGCACACACGTGGTAGCATGTTTTGCTCGGCCTTCTATCGATGAAGCACAGGTAAAGAAACAAGTCCTTGTAGACAGACAAAAAGGTAGATAGACTGATGAAAATAACAAAAACGAGAACTTAACACGGACGTGATTCGAACACGCAATCATCTGATCGGGAGTCAGACGTGCTACCGTGTCGCCACCGAATCCACTTAGCGTAGCCGTTCGCACACACGCGGTACGTTGTTTTGCTCGGCCTTCTGTCGATCAAGCACAGGTAAAGAGACAAGTCATTGTAGACAGACAAATAAGTAGATAGACAGATAGATGAAAATAGTAAAAAAGAGAACTTGACCCGAACGTGATTCGAACCCGCAACCTTCTGATCTGGGGTCTGACGTGCTACTGTGTCACCACCCAGTCCACTTTGTGTAGCCGTTCGCACACACGCGGTAGCATGTTTTGCTCGGCCTTCTGTCGATGCAGCACAGGTAAAGAGACAAGTCATTGTAGACAGACAAATAAGTAGATAGACAGATGAAAATAATAAGAAAGAGAATTTGACCCGGACGCGATTCGAACACGCAACCTTCTGATCTGGAGTCAGACGTGCTATCGTGTTGCCACCAAGTCCGCTTAGGGTAGCCGTTCGCACACACGTGGTAGCATGTTTTCTCGGCCTTCTGTCGATGAAGCACAGGTAAAGAGACAAGTCATTGTAGACAGACAAATAAGTAGATAGAACGATTGATGAAAATAAGAAAAAAGGAAATCTGATCCAGACGTGATTCATACTCGCAACCTTCTGATCTGGAGTCAGATGTGCTATCGTGTCACCATCGAATCCGCTTAGGGTAGCCGTTCGCACACACGCGGTAGCATGATTTGCTCGGCCTTCTGTCGATGAAGCACAGGTAAAGAGACAAGTCTTTGTAGACAGACAAATAAGTAGATACACAGATAGATGAAAATAAAAAATAAGCGAATTTGACCCGGACGTGATTCAAACTCGCAACCTTCTGATCTGGATTCAGACGTGCTACCGTGTCGCCACCGCGTCCGTTTAGGGTAGCCGTTCGCACACACGTAGTAGCAAGATTTGCTCGGCCTTCTGTCGATGAAGCACACATAAAGAGAACAGTCATTGTAGACAGACAAATAAGTAGATAGACTGATAGATGAAAATAGTAAAAAAGAGAACTTGACCCGAACGGGATTCGAACCCGCAACCTTCTGATCTGGAGTCAGGCGTGCTACTGTGTCACCACCGAGTCCACTTTGTGTAGCCGTTCGCACACACGCGGTAGCATGTTTTGCTCGGCCTTCTGTCGATGCAGCACAGGTAAAGAGACAAGTCATTGTAGACAGACAAATAAGTAGATAGACAGATGAAAATAATAAGAAAGAGAATTTGACCCGGACGCGATTCGAACACGCAACCTTCTGATCTCGAGTCGGACGCGCTAACAGTTCGCCACCGAGTCCACTGAGGTAGCCGTTCGCACACACGTGGTAGCATGTTTTGCTCGGCCTTCTATCGATGAAGCACAGGTAAAGAAACAAGTCCTTGTAGACAGACAAAGAGGTAGATAGACAGATGAAAATAACAAAAACGAGAACTCAACACGGACGTGATTCGAACACGCAACCCTCTGATCTGGAGTAAGACGCGCTACCGTGTCGCCACCGAATCCACTTAGCGTAGCCGTTCTCACACACGCGGTAGCTTGTTTTGCACGGCCTTCTGTCGATGAAGCACAGGTAACGAGACAAGTCATTGTAGACAGACAAATAAGTAGATAGACAAATAGATGAAAATAATAAAAAAGAGAATTTGACCCGGACGTGATTCGAACACGCAACCTTCTGATCTGGAGTCAGACGTGCTACCGTGTCGCCACCGAGTCCCTTTAGTGAAGCCGTTCGTACACACGCGGTAGCATTTTTCGCTCGGCCTTCTGTCGATGAAGCACAGGTAAAGAGACAAGTCATCGTAGACAGACAAATAAAAAATAAACAGATGAAAATAATAAAAAAGAGAATTTGACCCGAACGTGATTCGAACACGGAACCTTGTAATCTGGAGTCATACGTGCTACCGTGTCGCCACCGAGTCCGTTAGGTAACCATTCGCACATACGTGGTAGCATGTTTTGCTCGGCCTTCTGTCGATGAAGCACAGGTAAAGAGGCAAGTCATTGTAGACATACAGATAAGTAGACAGACAGATAGATGAAAATAATAAAAAAGAGGATTTGACACGGACGTGATTCGAACACGCAACCTTGTGATCTGGAGTGAGACGTGCTACCGGGTCGCCACCGCGTCCGTTTAGGGTAGCCGTTCGCACACACGTGGTAGCATGATTTGCTCGGCCTTCTGTCGATGAAGCACAGGTAAAGAGACAAGTCGTTGTAGACAGACAAATAAGTAGATAAACAGATGAAAATAATAAAAAAGAGAATTGGACCCGGACGTGATTCGAACACGCAACCTTCTGATCAGGTGTCAGACGTGCTACTGTGTCGCCACCGAGTCCACTTAGTGTAGCTGTTCGCACACACGTGGTAGCATGTTTTGCTTGGCCTTCTATCGATGAAGCACAGGTAAAGAGACAAGTCGTTGTAGACAGACAAATAAGTAGATAGACAGATGGATGAAAATAATAAAAAAGAGAACCTAACACGGACGTGATTCGAACACGCAATCATCTGATCGGGAGTCAGACGTGCTACCGTGTCGCCACCGAATCCACTTAGCGTAGCCGTTCGCACACACGCGGTACCTTGTTTTGCTCGGCCTTCTGTCGATCAAGCACAGGTAAAGAGACAAGTCATTGTAGACAGACAAATAAGTAGATAGACAGATAGATGAAAACAGTAAAAAATGGAACTTGACATGAACGTGATTCGAACCCGCAACCTTCTGATCTGGAGTCAGACGTGCTACTGTGTCACCACCCAGTCCACTTTGTGTAGCCGTTCGCACACACGCGGTAGCATGTTTTGCTCGGCCTTCTGTCGATGCAGCACAGGTAACGAGACAAGTCATTGTAGACAGACAAATAAGTAGATAGACAAATAGATGAAAATAATAAAAAAGAGAATTTGACCAGGACGTGATTCGAACACGCAACCTTGTGATCTGGAGTGAGACGTGCTACCGTATCGCCACCCAGTACACTTAGTGTAGCCGTTCGCACACACGCGGTAGCATGTTTTGCTCGGCCTTCTGTCGATGAAGCACAGGTAAAGAGACAAGTAATTGTTGACAGACAAATAAGTGAATAGACAGATGAAAATAATAAAAAAAGAATTTGACCCTGACTTGATTCGAACACGCAACCTTCTAATCTGGAGTCAGACGTGCTAAAGTTGCGCCACTGAGTCCGCATAGAGTAACCGTTCACACACACGCGGTAGCATGTTTTGCTCGGCCTTCTGTCGATGAAGCACAGGTAAAGGGACAAGTCATTGCAGACAGAGAAATAAGTAGATAGACAGATAGATGAAAATACTAAAGAGAGAGTTTGACGCGGACGTGATTAGAACACGCAACCTTCTGATCTGGAGTCAGACATGCTAACATGTCGCGGCCGAGTCCGTTTAGGGTGGCCGTTCGCACACACGTGGTAGCATGCTTTGCTCGGCCTTCTGTCGAGAAAGCACAACTAAAGAGAAGAGTCTTTGTAGACAGACAAATAAGTAGATACAAAGATAGAATAAAATAATAAATAAGCGAATTGGACCCGGATGTGATTCAAACTCGCAACCTTCTGATCTGGAGTCAGACGTGCTACCGTGTCGCCACCGCGTCCGTTTAGGGTAGCCGTTCGCACACACGTGGTAGCATGATTTGCTCGGCCTTCTGTCGATGAAGCACAGGTAAAGAGACAAGTCATTGTAGACAGACAAATAAGTAGATAAACAGATGAAAATAATAAAAAAGAGAATTGGACCCGGACGTGATTCGAACACGCAACCTTCTGATCAGGTGTCAGACGTGCTACTGTGTCGCCACCGAGTCCACTTAGTGTAGCTGTTCGCACACACGTGGTAGCATGTTTTGCTTGGCCTTCTATCAATGAAGCACAGGTAAAGAGACAAGTCGTTGTAGACAGACAAATAAGTAGATAGACAGATGGATGAAAATAATAAAAAAGAGAACCTAACACGGACGTGATACGAACACGCAATCCTCTGATCGGGAGTCAGACGTGCTACCGTGTCGCCACCGGATCCACTTAGCGTAGCCGTTCGCACACACGCGGTACCTTGTTTTGCTCGGCCTTCTGTCGATCAAGCACAGGTAAAGAAACAAGTCATTGTAGACAGACAAATAAGTAGATAGACAGATAGATGAAAATAATAATAAAACGAATTTGACCCGGACGTGATTCAAACTCGCAACCTTCTGATCTGGAGTCAGACGTGCTACCGTATCGCCACCGCGTCCGTTTAGGGTAGCTGTTCGCACACACGTGGTACCATGTTTTGCTCGGCCTTCTGTCGATGCAGCACAGGTAAAGAGACAATTCATTGTAGACAGACAAATAAGTAGATAGACAGATGAAAATAATAAGAAAGAGAATTTGACCCGGACGCGATTCGAACACGCAACCTTCTGATCTCGAGTCGGACATGCTAACATGTCGCCACCGAGTCCGTTTAGGGTGGCCGTTCGCACACACGTGGTAGCATGCTTTGCTCGGCCTTCTGGCGAGGAAGCACAGCTAAAGAGAAGAGTCATTGTAGACAGACAAATAAGTAGATAGCCAGATAGATGAAAATAATAAAAAGAGACTTTTACCCGGACGTGATTCGAACTCGCAACCTTCTGATCTGGAGTCGGACGCGCTAACAGTTCGCCACCGAGTCCACTGAGCTAGCCGTTCGCACACACGTGGTAGCATGTTTTGCTCGGCCTTCTATCGATGAAGCACAGGTAAAGAAACAAGTCATTGTAGACAGACAAAGAGGTAGATAGACAGATGAAAATAACAAAACGAGAACTTAACACGGACGTGATTCGAACACGCAACCCTCTGATCTGGAGTAAGACGCGCTACCGTGTCGCCACCGAATCCACTTAGCGTAGCCGTTCTCACACACGCGGTAGCTTGTTTTGCACGGCCTTCTGTCGATGAAGCACAGGTAACGAGACAAGTCATTGTAGACAGACAAATAAGTAGATAGACAAATAGATGAAAATAATAAAAAAGAGAATTTGACCCGGACGTGATTTGAACACGCAACCTTCTGATCTGGAGTCAGACGTGCTATCGTGTCGCCACCAAGTCCGCTTAGGGTGGCCGTTCGCACACACGTGGTAGCATGTTTTCTCGGCCTTCTGTCGATGAATCACAGGTAAAGAGACAAGTCATTGTAGACAGACAAATAAGTAGATAGAACGATTGATGAAAATAAGAAAAAAGGAAATCTGATCCAGACGTGATTCATACTCGCAACCTTCTGATCTGGAGTCAGACGTGCTATCGTGTCACCATCGAATCCGCTTAGGGTAGCCGTTCGCACACACGCGGTAGCATGATTTGCTCGGCCTTTTGTCGATGAAGCACAGGTAAAGAGACAAGTTTTTGTAGACAGACAAATAAGTAGATACACAGATAGATGAAAATAATAAATAAGCGAATTTGACCCGGACGTGATTCAAACTCGCAACCTTCTGATCTGGATTCAGACGTGCTACCGTGTCGCCACCGCGTCCGTTTAGGGTAGCCGTTCGCGCACTCGTGGTAGTATGTTTTGCTCGGCCTTCTGTCGATGCAGCACAGGTAAAGAGACAAGTCATTGTAGACAGACAAATAAGTAGATAGACAGAGGAAAATAATAAGAAAGAGAATTTGACCCGGACGCGATTCGAACACGCAACCTTCTGATCTCGAGTCGGACGCGCTAACAGTTCGCCACCGAGTCCACTGAGGTAGCCGTTCGCACACACGTGGTAGCATGTTTTGCTCGGCCTTCTATCAATGAAGCACAGGTAAAGAAACAAGTCCTTGTAGACAGACAAAGAGGTAGATAGACAGATGAAAATAACAAAAGCGAGAACTTAACACGGACGTGATTCGAACACGCAACCCTCTGATCTGGAGTAAGACGCGCTACCGTGTCGCCACCGAATCCACTTAGCGTAGCCGTTCTCACACACGCGGTAGCTTGTTTTGCACGGCCTTCTGTCGATGAAGCACAGGTAACGAGACAAGTCATTGTAGACAGACAAATAAGTAGATGGACAAATAGATGAAAGTAATAAAAAAGAGAATTTGACCCGGACGTGATTCGGACACGCAACCTTCTGATCTGGAGTCAGACGTGCTACCGTGTCGCCACCGAGTCCACTTAGTGAAGCCGTTCGTACACACGCGGTAGCATTTTTCGCTCGGCCTTCTGTCGATGAAGCACAGGTAAAGAGACAAGTCATCGTAGACAGACAAATAAAAAATAAACAGATGAAAATAATAAAAAGAGAATTTGACCCGGACGTGATTCGAACACGCAACCTTCTAATCTGGAGTCATACGTGCTACCGTGTCGCCACCGAGTCCGTTAGGTAACCATTCGCACATACGTGGTAGCATGTTTTGCTCGGCCTTCTGTCGATGAAGCACAGGTAAAGAGGCAAGTCATTGTAGACATACAGATAAGTAGATAGACAGATAGATGAAATTAATAAAAAAGAGGATTTGACCCGGACGTGATTCGAACACGCAACCTTGTGATCTGGAGTGAGACGTGCTACCGTATCGCCACGCAGTACACTTAGTGTAGCCGTTCGCACACACGCGGCAGCATGTTTTGCTCGGCCTACTGTCGATGAAGCACAGGTAAAGAGACAAGTAATTGTAGACAGACAAATAAGTGAATAGACAGATGAAAATAATAATAAAAAGAATTTGACCCTGACTTGATTCGAACACGCAACCTTCTATTCTGGAGTGAGACGTGCTAAAGTTGCGCCACTGAGTCCGCATAGAGTAACCGTTCACACACACGCGGTAGCATGTTTTGCTCGGCCTTCTGTCGATGAAGCACAGGTAAAGGGACAAGTCATTGCAGACAGGGAAATAAGTAGATAGACAGATAGATGAAAATACTAAAGAGAGAGTTTGACGCGGACGTGATTAGAACACGCAACCTTCTGATCTGGAGTCAGACATGCTAACATGTCGCGACCGAGTCCGTTTAGGGTGGCCGTTCGCACACACGTGGTAGCATGCTTTGCTCGGCCTTCTGTCGAGAAAGCACAGCTAAAGAGAAGGGTGTTTGTAGACAGACAAATAAGTAGATACACAGATAGAATAAAATAATAAATAAGCGAATTGGACCCGGACGTGATTCAAACTCGCAACCTTCTGATCTGGAGTCAGACGTGCTACCGTGTCGCCACCGCGTCCGTTTAGGGTAGCCGTTCGCACACACGTGGTAGCATGATTTGCTCGGCCTTCTGTCGATGAAGCACAGGTAAAGAGACAAGTCATCGTAGACAGACAAATAAAAAATAAACAGATGAAAATAATAAAAAAGAGAATTTGACCCGGACGTGATTCGAACACGCAACCGTCTGATCTGGAGTAAGACGCGCTACCGTGTCGCCACCGAATCCACTTAGCGTAGCCGTTCTCACACACGCGGTAGCTTGTTTTGCACGGCCTTCTGTCGATGAAGCACAGGTAACGAGACAAGTCATTGTAGACAGACAAATAAGTAGATAGACAAATAGATGAAAATAATAAAAAAGAGAATTTGACCCGGACGTGATTTGAACACGCAACCTCCTGATCTGGAGTCAGACGTGCTATCGTGTCGCCACCAAGTCCGCTTAGGGTGGCCGTTCGCACACACGTGGTAGCATGTTTTCTCGGCCTTCTGTCGATGAATCACAGGTAAAGAGACAAGTCATTGTAGACAGACAAATAAGTAGATAGAACGATTGATGAAAATAAGAAAAAAGGAAATCTGATCCAGACGTGATTCATACTCGCAACCTTCTGATCTGGAGTCAGACGTGCTATCGTGTCACCATCGAATCCGCTTAGGGTAGCCGTTCGCACACACGCGGTAGCATGATTTGCTCGGCCTTCTGTCGATGAAGCACAGGTAAAGAGACAAGTCTTTGTAGACAGACAAATAAGTAGATACACAGATAGATGAAAATAATAAATAAGCGAATTTGACCCGGACGTGATTCAAACTCGCAACCTTCTGATCTGGATTCAGACGTGCTACCGTGTCGCCACCGCGTCCGTTTAGGGTAGCCGTTCGCACACACGCGGTAGCAAGATTTGCTCGGCCTTCTGTCGATGAAGCACACATAAAGAGAAGAGTCATTGTAGACAGACAAATAAGTAGATAGACAGATAGATGAAAATAGTAAAAAAGAGAACTTGACCCGAACGTGATTCGAACCCGCAACCTTCTGATCTGGAGTCAGGCGTGCTACTGTGTCACCACCGAGTCCACTTTGTGTAGCCGTTCGCACACACGCGGTAGTATGTTTTGCTCGGCCTTCTGTCGATGCAGCACAGGTAAAGAGACAAGTCATTGTAGACAGACAAATAAGTAGATAGACAGATGAAAATAATAAGAAAGAGAATTTGACCCGGACGCGATTCGAACACGCAACCTTCTGATCTCGAGTCGGACGCGCTAACAGTTCGCCACCGAGTCCACTGAGGTAGCCGTTCGCACACACGTGGTAGCATGTTTTGCTCGGCTTTCTATCAATGAAGCACAGGTAAAGAAACAAGTCCTTGTAGACAGACAAAGAGGTAGATAGACAGATGAAAATAACAAAAACGAGAACTTAACACGGACGTGATTCGAACACGCAACCCTCTGATCTGGAGTAAGACGCGCTACCGTGTCGCCACCGAATCCACTTAGCGTAGCCGTTCTCACACACGCGGTAGCTTGTTTTGCACGGCCTTCTGTCGATGAAGCACAGGTAACGAGACAAGTCATTGTAGACAGACAAATAAGTAGATGGACAAATAGATGAAAGTAATAAAAAAGAGAATTTGACCCGGACGTGATTCGGACACGCAACCTTCTGATCTGCAGTCAGACGTGCTACCGTGTCGCCACCGAGTCCACTTAGTGAAGCCGTTCGTACACACGCGGTAGCATTTTTCGCTCGGCCTTCTGTCGATGAAGCACAGGTAAAGAGACAAGTCATCGTAGACAGACAAATAAAAAATAAACAGATGAAAATAATAAAAAAGAGAATTTGACCCGGACGTGATTCGAACACGCAACCTTCTAATCTGGAGTCATACGTGCTACCGTGTCGCCACCGAGTCCGTTAGGTAACCATTCGCACATACGTGGTAGCATGTTTTGCTCGGCCTTCTGTCGATGAAGCACAGGTAAAGAGGCAAGTCATTGTAGACATACAGATAAGTAGATAGACAGATAGATGAAACTAATAAAAAAGAGGATTTGACCCGGACGTGATTCGAACACGCAACCTTGTGATCTGGAGTGAGACGTGCTACCGTATCGCCACCCAGTACACTTAGTGTAGCCGTTCGCACACACGCGGTAGCATGTTTTGCTTGGCCTTCTGTCGATGAAGCACAGGTAAAGAGACAAGTAATTGTAGACAGACAAATAAGTGAATAGACAGATGAAAATAATAATAAAAAGAATTTGACCCTGACTTGATTCGAACACGCAACCTTCTATTCTGGAGTGAGACGTGCTAAAGTTGCGCCACTGAGTCCGCATAGAGTAACCGTTCACACACACGCGGTAGCATGTTTTGCTCGGCCTTCTGTCGATGAAGCACAGGTAAAGGGACAAGTCATTGCAGACAGGGAAATAAGTAGATAGACAGATAGATGAAAATACTAAAGAGAGAGTTTGACGCGGACGTGATTAGAACACGCAACCTTCTGATCTGGTGTCAGACATGCTAACATGTCGCGACCGAGTCCGTTTAGGGTGGCCGTTCGCACACACGTGGTAGCATGCTTTGCTCGGCCTTCTGTCGAGAAAGCACAGCTAAAGAGAAGGGTCTTTGTAGACAGACAAATAAGTAGATACACAGATAGAATAAAATAATAAATAAGCGAATTGGACCCGGACGTGATTCAAACTCGCAACCTTCTGATCTGGAGTCAGACGTGCTACCGTGTCGCCACCGCGTCCGTTTAGGGTAGCCGTTCGCACACACGTGGTAGCATGATTTGCTCGGCCTTCTGTCGATCAAGCACAGGTAAAGAGACAAGTCATTGTAGACAGACAAATAAGCAGATAGACAGATAGATGGAAATAATAAAAAAGCGAATTTGACCCGGACGTGATTCAAACTCGCAACCTTCTGATCTGGAGTCAGACGTGCTACCGTGTCGCCACCGCGTCCGTTTAGGGTAGCCGTTCGCACAGACGTGGTAGCATGATTTGCTCGGCCTTCTGTCGATGAAGCACACCTAAAGAGAAGAGTCATTGTAGACAGACAAATAAGTAGATAGACAGATAGATGAAAATAGTAAAAAAAAGAACTTGACCCGAACGTGATTCGAACCCGCAACCTTATGATCAGGTGTCAGACGTGCTACTGTGTCGCCACCGAGTCCACGTAGTGTAGCTGTTCGCACACACGTGGTAGCATGTTTTGCTTGGCCTTCTATCGATGAAGCACAGGTAAAGAGACAAGTAGTTGTAGACAGACAAATAAGTAGATAGACAGATGGATGAAAATAATAAAAAAGAGAACCTGACACGGACGTGATTCGAACACGCAACCCTCTGATCGGGAGTCAGACGTGCTACCATGTCGCCACCGAATCCACTTAGCGTAGCCGTTCGCACACACGCGGTACCTTGTTTTGCTCGGCCTTCTATCGATCAAGCACAGGTAAAGAGACAAGTCATTGTAGACAGACAAACAAGTAGATAGACAGATAGATGAAAATAGTAAAAAAAAGAACTTGACCCGAACGTGATTCGAACCCGCAACCTTATGATCAGGTGTCAGACGTGCTACTGTGTCGCCACCGAGTCCACGTAGTGTAGCTGTTCGCACACACGTGGTAGCATGTTTTGCTTGGCCTTCTATCGATGAAGCACAGGTAAAGAGACAAGTAGTTGTAGACAGACAAATAAGTAGATAGACAGATGGATGAAAATAATAAAAAAGAGAACCTGACACGGACGTGATTCGAACACGCAACCCTCTGATCGGGAGTCAGACGTGCTACCATGTCGCCACCGAATCCACTTAGCGTAGCCGTTCGCACACACGCGGTAGCTTCTTTTGCACGGCCTTCTGTCGATGAAGCACAGGTAACGAGACAAGTCATTGTAGACAGACAAATAAGTAGATAGACAAATAGATGAAAATAATAAAAAAGAGAATTTGACCCGGACGTGATTTGAACACGCAACCTTCTGATCTGGAGTCAGACGTGCTATCGTGTCGCCACCAAGTCCGCTTAGGGTGGCCGTTCGCACACACGTGGTAGCATGTTTTCTCGGCCTTCTGTCGATGAATCACAGGTAAAGAGACAAGTCATTGTAGACAGACAAATAAGTAGATAGAACGATTGATGAAAATAAGAAAAAAGGAAATCTGATCCAGACGTGATTCATACTCGCAACCTTCTGATCTGGAGTCAGACGTGCTATCGTGTCACCATCGAATCCGCTTAGGGTAGCCGTTCGCACACACGCGGTAGCATGATTTGCTCGGCCTTCTGTCGATGAAGCACAGGTAAAGAGACAAGTCTTTGTAGACAGACAAATAAGTAGATACACAGATAGATGAAAATAATAAATAAGCGAATTTGACCCGGACGTGATTCAAACTCGCAACCTTCTGATCTGGATTCAGACGTGCTACCGTGTCGCCACCGCGTCCGTTTAGGGTAGCCGTTCGCACACACGCGGTAGCAAGATTTGCTCGGCCTTCTGTCGATGAAGCACACATAAAGAGAAGAGTCATTGTAGACAGACAAATAAGTAGATAGACAGATAGATGAAAATAGTAAAAAAGAGAACTTGACCCGAACGTGATTCGAACCCGCAACCTTCTAATCTGGAGTCAGGCGTGCTACTGTGTCACCACCGAGTCCACTTTGTGTAGCCGTTCGCACACACGCGGTAGTATGTTTTGCTCGGCCTTCTGTCGATGCAGCACAGGTAAAGAGACAAGTCATTGTAGACAGACAAATAAGTAGATAGACAGATGAAAATAATAAGAAAGAGAATTTGACCCGGACGCGATTCGAACACGCAACCTTCTGATCTCGAGTCGGACGCGCTAACAGTTCGCCACCGAGTCCACTGAGGTAGCCGTTCGCACACACGTGGTAGCATGTTTTGCTCGGCCTTCTATCAATGAAGCACAGGTAAAGAAACAAGTCCTTGTAGACAGACAAAGAGGTAGATAGACAGATGAAAATAACAAAAACGAGAACTTAACACGGACGTGATTCGAACACGCAACCCTCTGATCTGGAGTAAGACGCGCTACCGTGTCGCCACCGAATCCACTTAGCGTAGCCGTTCTCACACACGCGGTAGCTTGTTTTGCACGGCCTTCTGTCGATGAAGCACAGGTAACGAGACAAGTCATTGTAGACAGACAAATAAGTAGATGGACAAATAGATGAAAGTAATAAAAAAGAGAATTTGACCCGGACGTGATTCGGACACGCAACCTTCTGATCTGCAGTCAGACGTGCTACCGTGTCGCCACCGAGTCCACTTAGTGAAGCCGTTCGTACACACGCGGTAGCATTTTTCGCTCGGCCTTCTGTCGATGAAGCACAGGTAAAGAGACAAGTCATCGTAGACAGACAAATAAAAAATAAACAGATGAAAATAATAAAAAAGAGAATTTGACCCGGACGTGATTCGAACACGCAACCTTCTAATCTGGAGTCATACGTGCTACCGTGTCGCCACCGAGTCCGTTAGGTAACCATTCGCACATACGTGGTAGCATGTTTTGCTCGGCCTTCTGTCGATGAAGCACAGGTAAAGAGGCAAGTCATTGTAGACATACAGATAAGTAGATAGACAGATAGATGAAACTAATAAAAAAGAGGATTTGACCCGGACGTGATTCGAACACGCAACCTTGTGATCTGGAGTGAGACGTGCTACCGTATCGCCACCCAGTACACTTAGTGTAGCCGTTCGCACACACGCGGTAGCATGTTTTGCTTGGCCTTCTGTCGATGAAGCACAGGTAAAGAGACAAGTAATTGTAGACAGACAAATAAGTGAATAGACAGATGAAAATAATAATAAAAAGAATTTGACCCTGACTTGATTCGAACACGCAACCTTCTATTCTGGAGTGAGACGTGCTAAAGTTGCGCCACTGAGTCCGCATAGAGTAACCGTTCACACACACGCGGTAGCATGTTTTGCTCGGCCTTCTGTCGATGAAGCACAGGTAAAGGGACAAGTCATTGCAGACAGGGAAATAAGTAGATAGACAGATAGATGAAAATACTAAAGAGAGAGTTTGACGCGGACGCGATTAGAACACGCAACCTTCTGATCTGGTGTCAGACATGCTAACATGTCGCGACCGAGTCCGTTTAGGGTGGCCGTTCGCACACACGTGGTAGCATGCTTTGCTCGGCCTTCTGTCGAGAAAGCACAGCTAAAGAGAAGGGTCTTTGTAGACAGACAAATAAGTAGATACACAGATAGAATAAAATAATAAATAAGCGAATTGGACCCGGACGTGATTCAAACTCGCAACCTTCTGATCTGGAGTCAGACGTGCTACCGTGTCGCCACCGCGTCCGTTTAGGGTAGCCGTTCGCACACACGTGGTAGCATGATTTGCTCGGCCTTCTGTCGATCAAGCACAGGTAAAGAGACAAGTCATTGTAGACAGACAAATAAGCAGATAGACAGATAGATGGAAATAATAAAAAAGCGAATTTGACCCGGACGTGATTCAAACTCGCAACCTTCTGATCTGGAGTCAGACGTGCTACCGTGTCGCCACCGCGTCCGTTTAGGGTAGCCGTTCGCACAGACGTGGTAGCATGATTTGCTCGGCCTTCTGTCGATGAAGCACACCTAAAGAGAAGAGTCATTGTAGACAGACAAATAAGTAGATAGACAGATAGATGAAAATAGTAAAAAAAAGAACTTGACCCGAACGTGATTCGAACCCGCAACCTTATGATCAGGTGTCAGACGTGCTACTGTGTCGCCACCGAGTCCACGTAGTGTAGCTGTTCGCACACACGTGGTAGCATGTTTTGCTTGGCCTTCTATCGATGAAGCACAGGTAAAGAGACAAGTAGTTGTAGACAGACAAATAAGTAGATAGACAGATGGATGAAAATAATAAAAAAGAGAACCTGACACGGACGTGATTCGAGCACGCAACCCTCTGATCGGGAGTCAGACGTGCTACCATGTCGCCACCGAATCCACTTAGCGTAGCCGTTCGCACACACGCGGTACCTTGTTTTGCTCGGCCTTCTATCGATCAAGCACAGGTAAAGAGACAAGTCATTGTAGACAGACAAACAAGTAGATAGACAGATAGATGAAAATAATAATAAAACGAATTTGACCCGGACATGATTTAAACTCGCCACCTTCTGATCTGGAGTCAGACGTGCTACCGTGTCGCCACCGCGTCCGTTTAGGGTAGCCGTTCGCACACACGTGGTACCATGTTTTGCTCGGCCTTCTGTCGATGCAGCACAAGTAAAGAGACAATTCATTGTAGACAGACAAATAAGTAGATAGACAGATGAAAATAATAAGAAAGAGAATTTGACCCGGACGCGATTCGAACACGCAACCTTCTGATCTCGAGTCGGACACGCTAACAGTTCGCCACCGAGTCCACTGAGGTAGCCGTTCGCACACAGGTGGTAGCATGTTTTGCTCGGCCTTCTATCGATGAAGCACAGGTAAAGAAACAAGTCGTTGTAGACAGACAAAGAGGTAGACAGATGAAAATAACAAAAACGAGAACTTGACACGGACGTGATTCGAACACGCAACCCTCTGATCTGGAGTAAGACGCGCTACCGTGTCGCCACCGAATCCACTTAGCGTAGCCGTTCGCACACACTCGGTAGCTTGTTTTGCTCGGCCTTCTGTCGATGAAGCACAGGTAACGAGACAAGTCATTGTACACAGACAAATAAGTAGATAGACAAATAGATGAAAATAATAAAAAAGAGAATTTGACCCGGACGTGATTCGAACATGCAACTTTCTGATCTGGAGTCAGACGTGCTACCGTGTCGCCACCGAGTCCTTTAGGTAACCATTCGCACACCCGTGGTAGCATGTTTTGCTCGGCCTTCTGTCGATGAAGTACAGGTAAAGAGACAAGTCATCGTAGACATACAGATAAGTAGATAGACAGATAGATGAAAATAATAAAAAAGAGGATTTGACCCGGACGTGATTCGAACACGCAATCTTGTGATCTGGAGTCAGACGTGCTAAAGTTGCGCCACCAAGTCCGCTCAGGGCAGCCGTTCGCACACACGTGGTAGCATGTTTTCTCGGCCTTCTGTCGATGAAGCACAGGTAAAGAGACAAGTCATTGTAGACAGAAAATAAGACAAAAGGAAATTTGATCCAGACGTGATTCATACTCGCAACCTTCTGATCTGGAGTCAGACATGCTAACATGTCGCCACCGAGTCCGTTTATGGTGGCCGTTCGCACACACGTGGTAGAATGCTTTGCTCGGCCTTCTGTCGAGGAAGCACAGCTAAAGAGAAGAGTCATTGTAGACAGACAAATAAGTAGATAGACAGATAGATGAAAATATTAAAAAGAGACTTTTACCCGGACGTGATTCGAACTCGCAACCTTCTGATCTGGAGTCAGACGTGCTATCATGTCGCCACCGAGTCCGCTTAGGGTAGCCGTTCGCACACACGTGGTAGCATGTTTTCTCGGCCTTCTGTCGATGAAGCACAGGTAAAGAGACAAGTCATTGTAGACATACAGATAAGTAGATAGACAGATAGATGAAAATAATAAAAAAGAGGATTTGACCCGGACGTGATTCGAACATGCAACCTTGTGATCTGGAGTGAGACGTGCTACCGTATCGCCACCCAGTACACTTAGTGTAGCCGTTCGCACACACGCGGTAGCATGTTTTGCTCGGCCTTCTGTCGATGAAGCACAGGTAAAGAGACAAGTCATTGTAGACAGACAAATAAGTAGATAGAACGATTGATGAAAATAAGAAAAAAGGAAATCTGATCCAGACGTGATTCATACTCGCAACCTTCTGATCTGGAGTCAGACATGCTAACATGTCGCCACCGAGTCCGTTTAGGGTGGCCGTTCGCACACACGTACTAGCATGTTTTGCTTGGCCTCCTGTCGAGGAAGCACAGCTAAAGAGAAGAGTCATTGTAGACAGACAAATAAGTAGATAGACAGATAGATGAAAACAATAAAAAGAGACTTTTACCCGTACGTGATTCGAACACGCAACTTTCTGAACTGGAGTCGGACGTGCTATCGTGTCACCATCGAATCCGCTTAGGGTAGCCGTTCGCACACACGCGGTAGCATGATTCGCTCGGCCTTCTGTCGATGAAGCACAGGTAAAGAGACAAGTCTTTGTAGACAGACAAATAGGTAGATACACAGATAGATGAAAATAGTAAAAAAGAGAACTTGACCCGAACGTGATTCGAACCCGCAACCTTCTGATCTGGAGTCAGACGTGCTACTGTGTCACCACCGAGTCCACTTTGTGTAGCCGTTAACACACACGCGGTAGCATGTTTTGCTCGGCCTTCTGTCGATGCAGCATAGGTAAAGAGACAAGTCATTGTAGACAGACAAATAAGTAGATAGACAGATGAAAATAATAAGAGAATTTGACCCGGACGCGATTAGAACACGCAACCTTCTGATCTCGAGTCGGACGCGCTAACAGTTCGCCACCGAGTCTACTGAGGTAGCCGTTCGCACACTTGTGGTAGTATGTTTTGCTCGGCCTTCTAGCGATGAAGCACAGGTAAAGAAACAAGTCGTTGTAGACAGACAAAGAGGTAGATAGACAGATGAAAATAACAACAACGAGAACTTAACACGGACGTGATTCGAACACGCAACCCTCTGATCTTGAGTAAGACGCGCTACCGTGTCGCCACCGAATCCACTTAGCGTAGCCGTTCTCACACACGCGGTAGCTTGTTTTGCACGGCCTTCTGTCGATGAAGCACAGTTAACGAGACAAGTCATTGTAGACAGACAAATAAGTAGATAGACAAATAGACGAAAATAATAAAAAAGAGAATTTGACCCGGACGTGATTTGAACACGCAACCTTCTGATCTGGAGTCAGACGTGCTACCGTGTCGCCACCGAGTCCACTTAGTGAAGCCGTTCGTACACACGCGGTAGCATTTTTCGCTCGGCCTTCTGTCGATGAAGCACAGATAAAGAGACAAGTCATCGTAGACAGACAAATAAAAAATAAACAGATGAAAATAATAAAAAAGAGAATTTGACCCGGACGTGATTCGAAAATGCAACCTTCTAATCTGGAGTCATACGTGCTACCGTGTCGCCACCGAGTCCACTTAGTGTAGCTGTTCGCACACACGTGGTAGCATGTTTTGCTTGGCCTTCTATCGATGAAGCACAGGTAAAGAGACAAGTCGTTGTAGACAGACAAAAGGGTAGATAGACAGATGGATGAAAATAATAAAAAAGAGAACCTAACACGGACGTGATTCGAACACGCAACCCTCTGATCGGGAGTCAGACGTGCTACCGTGTCGCCACCGAATCCACTTAGCGTAGCCGTTCACACACACGCGGTACCTTGTTTTGCTCGGCCTTCTGTCGATCAAGCACAGGTAAAGAGACAAGTCATTGTAGACAGACAAATAAGTAGATAGACAGAGAGATGAAAATATTAATAAAACGAATTTGACCCGGACGTGATTCAAACTCGCAACCTTCTGATCTGGAATCAGACGTGCTACCCCGTCGCCACCGCGTCCGTTTAGGGTAGCCGTTCGCAAACACGTGGTACCATGTTTTGCTCGGCCTTCTGTCGATGCAGCACAGGTAAAGAGACAATTCATTGTAGACAGACAAATAAGTAGATAGACAGATGAAAATAATAAGAAAGAGAATTTGACCCGGACGCGATTCGAACACGCAACCTTCTGATCTCGAGTCGGACGCGCTAACAGTTCGCCACCGAGTCCATTGAGGTAGCCATTCGCACACACGTGGTAGCATGTTTTGCTCGGCCTTCTATCGATGAAGCACAGGTAAAGAAGCAAGTCGTTGTAGACTGACAAAGAGGTAGATAGACAGATGAAAATAACAAAAACGAGAAGGTAACACGGACGTGATTCGAACACGCAACATTCTGTTCTGAAGTCAGACGTGCTACCGTGTCGCCACCGAGTCCGTTAGGTAACCATTCGCACATACGTGGTAGCATGTTTTGCTCGGCCTTCTGTCAATGAAGCACAGGTAAAGAGACAAGTCATTGAACACATACAGATAAGTAGATAGACAGATAGATGAAAATAATAAAAAGAGGACTTTACCCGAACGTGATTCGAACACGCAACCTTGTGATCTGAAGTGAGACGAGCTACCGTATCGCCACCCAGTACACTTAGTGTAGCCGTTCGCACACACGCGGTAGCATGTTTTGCTCGGCCTTCCGTCGATGAAGCACAGGTAAAGAGACAAGTCATTGTAGACAGACAAATAAGTAGATAGACAGATGAAAATAATAAAAAGAGAACTTGACCTGGACGTGATTCGAACACGCAACATTCTGATCTGGAGTCAGACGTGCTACCGTGTCACCACCGAGTTCACTTTGTCTAGCCGTTCGCACACACGCGGTAGCATGTTTTGCTCGGCCTTCTGTCGATGCAGCACAGGTAAAGAGACAAGTCATTGTAGACAGACAAATAAGTAGATAGACAGATGAAAATAATAAGAAAGAGAATTTGACCCGGACGCAATTCGAACACGCAACCTTCTGATCTTGAGTCGGACGCGCTAACAGTTCGCCACCTAGTCCACTTAGAGTAGCCGTTCGCACACACGTGGTAGCATGTTTTGCTCGGCCTTCTATCGATGCAGCACAGGTAAAAAAACAAGTCGTTGTACACAGACAAAGAGGTAGATAGACAGATGAAAATAATAAGAAAGAGAATTTGACCAGGACGCGATTCCAACACGCAACCTTCTGATCTTGATTCGGACGCGCTAACAGTTCGCCACCGAGTCCACTTAGAGTAGCCGTTCGCACACACGTGGTAGCATGTTTTGCTCGGCCTTCTATCGATGCAGCACAGGTAAAGAAACAAGTCGTTGTACACAGACAAAGAGGTAGATAGACAGATGAAAATAACAAAAACGAGAACTTAACACGGACGTGATTCGAACACGCAACCCTCTGATCTGGAGTAATACGCGCTACCGTGTCGCCACCGAATCCACTTAGCGTAGCCGTTCGCACACACGCGGTAGCTTGTTTTGCTCGGCCTTCTGTCGATGAAGCACAGGTAACGAGACAAGTCATTGTAGACAGACAAATAAGTAGATAGACAGTTAGATGAAAATAATAAAAAAGAGAATTTGACCCGGACGTGATTCGAACATTTAACCTACTGATCTGGAGTCAGACACGCTACCATTGCACCTCCGAGTCCACTCAGGGCAGCCGTTCGCACACACGCGGTAGCATGTTTTGCTCGGCATTCTGTCGATGAAGCACAGGTAAAGAGACAAGTCATTGTAGACAGACAAATAAGTAGATAGACAGATTGATGAAAATAAGAAAAAAGGAAATTTGATCCAGACGTGATTCATAATCGCAACCTTCTGATCTGGAGTCAGACATGCTAACATGTCGCGACCGAGTCCGTTTAGGGTGACCGTTCGCACACACGTGGTAGCATGCTTTGCTCGGCCTTCTGTCGATGAAGCACACCTAAAGAGAAGAGTCATTGTAGACAGACAAGTAAGTAGATTGACAGATAGATGAAAATAGTAAAAAAGAGAACTTGACCCGAACGTGATTCGAACCCGCAACCTTCTGATCTGGAGTCAGACGTGCTACTGTGTCACCACCGAGTCCACTTTGTGTAGCCGTTCGCACACACGCGGTACCATGTTTTGCTCGGCCTTCTGTCGATGCAGCACAGGTAAAGAGACCATTCATTGTAGACAGACAAATAAGTAGATAGACAGATGAAAATAATAAGAAAGAGAATTTGACGCGGACGCGATTCGAACACGCAACCTTCTGATCTCGAGTCGGACGCGCTAACAGTTCGCCACCGAGTCCACTGAGGTAGCCATTCGCACACACGTGGTAGCATGTTTTGCTCGGCCTTCTATCGATGAAGCACAGGTAAAGAAGCAAGTCGTTGTAGACTGACAAAGAGGTAGATAGACAGATGAAAATAACAAAAACGAGAACTTAACGCCGACGTGATTCAAACTCGCAACCTTCTGATCTGGAGTCAGACGTGCTACCGTGTCGCCACCGCGTCCGTTTAGGGTAGCCGTTTGCACACACGTGGTAGCATGATTTTCTCGGCCTTCAGTCGATAAAGCACAGGTAAAGAGACAAGTCATTGTAGACAGACAAATAAGTAGATAGAGAGATTGATGAAAATAAGAAAAAAGGAAACTTGATCCAGACGTGATTCATACTCGCAACCTTCTGATCTGGAGTCACACATGCTAACATGTCGCCACCGAGTCCGTTTAGGGTGGCCGTTCGCACACACGTGGTAGCATGTTTTGCTTGGCCTCCTGTCGAGGAAGCACAGCTAAAGAGAAGAGTCATTGTAGACAGACAAATAAGTAGATAGACAGATAGATGAAAATAATAAAAAGAGACTTTTACCCGGACGTGATTCGAACATGCAACCTTCTGATCTAGAGTCAGACGTGCTATCGTGTCACCATCGAATCCGCTTAGGGTAGCCGTTCGCACACACGCGGTAGCATGATTTGCTCGGCCTTCTGTCGATGAAGCACAGGTAAAGAGACAGGTCTTTGTAGACTGACAAATAAGTAGATACACAGATAGATGAAAATAATAAATAAGCGAATTTTACCCGGACGTGATTCAAACTCGCAACCTTCTGATCTGGAGTCAGACGTGCTATCGTGTCACCATCGAATCCGCTTAGGGTAGCCGTTCGCACACACGCGGTAGCATGTTTTGCTCGGCCTTCTGTCGATGAAGTACAGGTAAAGAGACAAGTCATTGTAGACATACAGATAAGTAGATAGACAGATAGATGAAAATAATAAAAAAAAGAATTTGACCCGGACTTGATTCGAACACGCAACCTTCTGATCTGGAGTCAGACGTGCTAAAGTTGCGCCACCAAGTCCGCTCAGGGCAGCCGTTCGCACACACCTGGTAGCATGTTTTCTCGGCCTTCTGTCGATGAAGCACAGGTAAAGAGACAAGTCATTGTAGACAGAAAATAAGTAGATAGAACGATTGATGAAAATAAGACAAAAGGAAATTTGATCCAGACGTGATTCATACTCGCAACCTTCTGATCTGGAGTCAGACATGCTAAGATGTCGCCACCGAGTCCGTTTAGGGTGGCCGTTCGCACACACGTGGTAGCATGCTTTGCTCGGCCTTCTGTCGAGGAAGCAAAGCTAAAGAGAAGAGTCATTGTAGACAGACATTTAGGTAGATAGACAGATAGATGAAAATAATAAAAACAGAATTTTACCCGGACGTGATTCCAACTCGCAACCTTCTGATCTGGAGTCAGACGTGCTATCGTGTCGCCACCGTGTCCGCTTAGGGTAGCCGTTCGCACACGTGGTAGCATGTTTTCTCGGCCTTCTGTCGATGAAGCACAGGTAAAGAGACAAGTCATTGTAGACAGACAAATAAGTAGATAGAACGATTGATGAAAATAAGAAAAAAGGAAATCTGATCCAGACGTGATTCATACTCGCAACCTTCTGATCTGGAGTCAGACATGCTAACATGTCGCCACCGAGTCCGTTTAGGGTGGCCGTTCGCACACACGTGGTAGCATGTTTTGCTTGGCCTCCTGTCGAGGAAGCACAGCTAAAAAGAAGAGTCATTGTAGACAGACAAATAAGTAGATAGACAGATAGATGAAAATAATAAAAAGAGAACCTAACACGGACGTGATTCGAACACGCAACCCTCTGATCGGGAGTCAGACGTGCTACCGTGTCGCAACCAAATCCACTTAGCGTAGCCGTTCACACACACGCGGTACATTGTTTTGCTCGGCCTTCTGTCGATCAAGCACAGGTAAAGAGACAAGTCATTGTAGACAGACAAATAAGTAGATAGACAGATAGAAGAAAATAATAATAAAACGAATTTGACCCGGACGTGATTCAAACTCGCAACCTTCTGATCTGGAGTCAGACGTGCTACCGTGTCGCCACCGCGTCCGTTTAGGGTAGCCGTTCGCACACACGTGGTGCCATGTTTTGCTCGGCCTTCTGTCGATGCAGCACAGGTAAAGAGACAATTCATTGTAGACAGACAAATAAGTAGATAGACAGATGAAAATAATAAGAAATAGAATTTGACCCGGACGCGATTCGAACACGCAACCTTCTGATCTCGAGTCGGACATGCTAACATGTCGCCACCGAATCCGTTTAGGGTGGCCGTTCGCACACACGTGGTAGCATGCTTTGCTCGGCCTTCTGTCGAGGAAGCACAGCTAAAGAGAAGAGTCATTGTAGACAGACAAATAAGTAGATAGACAGATAGATGAAAATAATAAAAAGAGACTTTTACCCGGACGTGATTCGAACTCGCAACCATCTGATCTGGAGTCAGACGTGCTATCGTGTCGCCACCGAGTCCGCTTAGGGTAGCCGTTCGCACACACGTGGTAGCATGTTTTCTCGGCCTTCTGTCGATGAAGCACAGGTAAAGAAACAAGTCCTTGTAGACAGACAAAGACGTAGATAGACAGATGAAAATAACAAAAACGAGAACTTAACACGGACGTGATTCGAACACGCAACCCTCTGATCTGGAGTAAGACGCGCTACCGTGTCGCCACCGAATCCACTTAGCGTAGCCGTTCTCACACACGCGGTAGCTTGTTTTGCACGGCCTTCTGTCGATGAAGCACAGGTAACGAGACAAGTCATTGTAGACAGACAAATAAGTAGATAGACAAATAGATGAAAATAATAAAAAAGAGAATTTGACCCGGACGTGATTAGAACACGCAACCTTGTGATCTGCAGTCAGACGTGCTACCGTGTCGCCACCGAGTCCACTTATTGAAGCCGTTCGTACACACGCGGTAGCATTTTTCGCTCGGCCTTCTGTCGATGAAGCACAGGTAAAGAGACAAGTCATCGTAGACAGACAAATGAAAAATAAACAGATGGAAATAATAAAAAAGAGAATTTGACCCGGACGTGATTCGAACACGCAACCTTCTAATCTGGAGTCATACGTGCTACCGTGTCGCCACCGAGTCCGTTAGGTAACCATTCGCACATACGTGGTAGCATGTTTTGCTCGGCCTTCTGTCGATGAGGCACAGGTAAAGAGGCAAGTCATTGTAGACATACAGATAAGTAGATAGACAGATAGATGAAAATAATAAAAAAGAGGATTTGACCCGGACGTGATTCGAACACGCAACCTTGTGATCTGGAGTGAGACGTGCTAACATGTCGCCACCGAGTCCGTTTAGGGTGGCCGTTCGCACACATGTGGTAGCATATTTTGCTTGGCCTCCTGTCGAGGAAGCACAGCTAAAGAGAAGAGTCATTGTAGACAGACAAATAAGTAGATAGACAGATAGATGAAAATAATAATAAAACGAATTTGACCCGGACGTGATTCAAACTCGCAACCTTCTGATCTGGAGTCAGACGTGCTACCGTGTCGCCACCGCGTCCGTTTAGGGTAGCCGTTCGCACACACGTGGTACCATGTTTTGCTCAGCCTTCCTTCGATGCAGCACAGGTAAAGAGACAATTCATTGTAGACAGACAAATAAGTAGATAGACAGATGAAAATAATAAGAAATAGAATTTGACCCGGACGCGATTCGAACACGCCACCTTCTGATCTCGAGTCGGACATGCTAACATGTCGCCACCGAATCCGTTTAGGGTGGCCGTTCGCACACACGTGGTAGCATGCTTTGCTCGGCCTTCTGTCGATGAAGCACAGGTAGAGACAAGTCATTGTAGACAGACAAATAAGTAGATAGACAGATAGATGAAAATAATAAAAAGAGACTTTTACCCGGACGTGATTCGATCTCGCAACCTTCTGATCTGGAGTCAGACGTGCTATCGTGTCGCCACCGAGTCCGCTTAGGGTAGCCGTTCGCACACACGCGGTACCATGTTTTGCTCGGCCTTCTGTCGATGCAGCACAGGTAAAGAGACAATTCATTGTAGACAGACAAATAAGTAGATAGACAGATGAAAATAATAAGAAAGAGAATTTCACCCAGACGCGATTAGAACACGCAACCTTCTGATCTCGAGTCGGACGCGCTAACAGTTCGCCACCGAGTCCACTGAGGTAGCCATTCGCACACACGTGGTAGCAAGTTTTGCTCGGCCTTCTATCGATGAAGCACAGGTAAAGAAGCAAGTCGTTGTAGACTGACAAAGAGGTAGATAGACAGATGAAAATAACAAAAACGAGAACTTCACACGGACGTGATTCGAACACGCAACATTCTGATCAGGTGTCAGACGTGCTACTGTGTCGCCACCGAGTCCACTTAGTGTAGCTGTTCGCACTCACGCGGTAGCTTGTTTTGCTCGGCCTTCTGTCGATGAAGCACAGGTAACGAAACAAGTCATTGTAGACAGACAAATAAGTAGATAGACAATTAGATGAAAATAATAAAAAAGAGAATTTGACCCGGACGTGATTCGAACATTTAACCTACTGATCTGGAGTCAGACGCGCTACCGTTGCACCTCCGAGTCCACTCAGGGCAGCCGTTCGCACACACGTGGTACCATGTTTTGCTCGGCCTTCTGTCGATGCAGCACAGGTAAAGAGACAATTCATTGTAGACAGACAAATAAGTAGATAGACAGATGAAAATAATAAGAAAGAGAATTTGACCCGGACGTGATTCGAACACGCAACCTTCTGATCTCGAATCAGACGTGCTACCGTGTCGCCACCGAGTCCTTTAGGTAACCATTCGCACACCCGTGGTAGCATGTTTTGCTCGGCCTTCTGTCGATGAAGTACAGGTAAAGAGACAAGTCATTGTAGACATACAGATAAGTAGATAGACAGATAGATGAAAATAATAACAAAGAGGATTTGACCCGGACGTGATTCGAACACGCAATCTTGTGATCTGGAGTAAGACGCGCTACCGTGTCGCCACCAAATCCACTTAGCGTAGCCGTTCTCACACACGCGGTAGCTTGTTTTGCACGGCCTTCTGTCGATGAAGCACAGGTAACGAGACAAGTCATTGTAGACAGACAAATAAGGGAATAGACAGATGAAAATAATAAAAAAAAGAATTTGACCCTGACTTAATTCGAACACGCAACCTTCTATTCTGAAGTCAGACGTGCTAAAGTTGCGCCACTGAGTCCGCATAGAGTAACCGTTCACACACACGCGGTAGCATGTTTTGCTCGGCCTTCTGTCGATGAAGCACAGGTAAAGGGAGAAGTCATTGCAGACAGAGAAATAAGTAGATAGACAGATAGATGAAAATACTAAAGAGAGAGTTTGACGCGGACGTGATTAGAACACGCAACCTTCTGATCTGGAGTCAGACATGCGTACATGTCGCGACTGAGTCCGTTTAGGGTGGCCGTTCGCACACACGTGGTAGCATGCTTTGCTCGGCCTTCTGTCGAGAAAGCACAGCTAAAGAGAAGAGTCTTTGTAGACAGACAAATAAGTAGATACACAGATAGAATAAAATAATAAATAAGCGAATTGGACCCGGACGTGATTCAAACTCGCAACCTTCTGATCTGGAGTCAGACGTGCTACCGTGTCGCCACAGCGTCCGTTTAGGGTAGCCGTTCGCACACACGTGGTAGCATGATTTGCTCGGCCTTCTGTCGATGAAGCACAGGTAAAGAGACAAGTCATTGTAGACAGTCAAATAAGTAGATAAACAGATGAAAATAATAAAAAAGAGAATTGGACCCGGACGTGATTCGAACACGCAACCTTCTGATCAGGGGTCAGACGTGCTACTGTGTCGCCACCAAGTTCACTTAGTGTAGCTGTTCGCACACACGTGGTAGCATGTTTTGCTTGGCCTTCTATCGATGAAGCACAGGTAAAGAGACAAGTCGTTGTAGACAGACAAATAAGTAGATAGGCAGATGGATGAAAATAATAAAAAAGAGAACCTAACACGGACGTGATTCGAACACGCAATCCTCTGATCGGGAGTCAGACGTGCTACCGTGTCGCCACCGAATCCACTTAGCGTAGCCGTTCGCACACACGCGGTACCTTGTTTTGCTCGGCCTTCTGTCGATCAAGCACAGGTAAAGAGAATAGTCATTGTAGACAGACAAATAAGTAGATAGACAGATAGATGAAAATAATAAAAAAGCGAATTTGACCCGGACGTGATTCAAACTCGCAACCTTCTGATCTGGAGTCAGACGTGCTACCGTGTCGCCACCGCGTCCGTTTAGGGTAGCCGTTCGCACACACGTGGTAGCATGATTTGCTCGGCCTTCTGTCGATGAAGCACACCTAAAGAGAAGAGTCATTGTAGACAGACAAATAAGTAAATAGACAGATAGATGAAAATAGTAAAAAAAAGAACTTGACCCGAACGTGATTCGAACCCACAACCTTATGATCAGGTGTCAGACGTGCTACTGTGTCGCCACCGAGTCCACTTAGTGTAGCTGTTCGCAAAAACGTGGTAGCATGTTTTGCTTGGCCTTCTATCGACGAAGCACAGGTAAAGAAACAAGTCGTTGTAGACAGACAAAGAGGTAGATAGACAGATGAAAATAACAAAAACGAGAACTTAACACGGACGTGATTCGAACACGCAACCCTCTGATCTGGAGTAAGACGCGCTACCGTGTCGCCACCGAATCCACTAAGCGTAGCCGTTCGCACACACGCGGTAGCTTGTTTTGCTCGGCCTTCTGTCGATGAAGCACAGGTAACGAGACAAGTCATTGTAGACAGACAAATAAGTAGATAGACAAATAGATGAAAATAATAAATAAGCGAATTTGACCCGGACGTGATTCAAACTCGCAACCTTCTGATCTGGATTCAGACGTGCTACCGTGTCGCCACCGAGTCCACTTATTGAAGCCGTTCGTACATACGCGGTAGCATTTTTCGCTCGGCCTTCTGTCGATGAAGCACAGGTAAAGAGACAAGTCATCGTAGACAGACAAATAAAAAATAAACAGATGGAAATAATAAAAAAGAGAATTTGACCCGGACGTGATTCGAACACGCAACCTTCTAATCTGGAGTCATACGTGCTATCGTGTCGCCACCGAGTCCGTTAGGTAACCATTCGCACATACGTGGTAGCATGTTTTGCTCGGCCTTCTGTCGATGAGACACAGGTAAAGAGGCAAGTCATTGTAGACATACAGATAAGTAGATAGACAGATAGATGAAAATAATACAAAAGAGGATTTGACCCGGACGTGATTCGAACACGCAACCTTGTGATCTGGAGTGAGACGTGCTAACATGTCGCCACCGAGTCCGTTTAGGGTGGCCGTTCGCACACATGTGGTAGCATGTTTTGCTTGGCCTCCTGTCGAGGAAGCACAGCTAAAGAGAAGAGTCATTGTAGACAGACAAATAAGTAGATAGACAGATAGATGAAAATAATAATAAAACGAATTTGACCCGGACGTGATTCAAACTCGCAACCTTCTGATCTGGAGTCAGACGTGCTACCGTGTCGCCACCGCGTCCGTTTAGGGTAGCCGTTCGCACACACGTGGTACCATGTTTTGCTCGGCCTTCCTTCGCGGCAGCACAGGTAAAGAGACAATTCATTGTAGACAGACAAATAGGTAGATAGACAGATGAAAATAATAAGAAATAGAATTTGACCCGGACGCGATTCGAACACGCAACCTTCTGATCTCGAGTCGGACATGCTAACATGTCGCCACCGAATCCGTTTAGGGTGGCCGTTCGCACACACGTGGTAGCATGCTTTGCTCGGCCTTCTGTCGATGAAGCACAGGTAAAGAGACAAGTCATTGTAGACAGACAAATAGGTAGATAGACAGATAGATGAAAATAATAAAAAGAGACTTTTACCCGGACGTGATTCGAACTCGCAAACTTCTGATCTGGAGTCAGACGTGCTATCGTGTCGCCACCGAGTCCGCTTAGGGTAGCCGTTCGCACACACGTGGTAGCATGTTTTCTCGGCCTTCTGTCGATGAAGCACAGGTAAAGAGACAAGTCATTGTAGACAGACAAATAAGTAGATAGAACGATTGATGAAAATAACAAAAAAGGAAAGCTGATCCAGACGTGATTCATACTCGCAACCTTCTGATCTGGAGTCAGACATGCTAACATGTCGCCACCGAGTCCGTTTAGGGTGGCCGTTCGCACACACGTGGTAGCATGTTTTGCTTGGCCTCCTGTCGAGGAAGCACAGCTAAAGAAAAGAGTCATTGTAGACAGACAAATAAGTAGATAGACAGATAGATGAAAATAATAAAAAGAGACTTTTACCCGGACGTGATTCAAACGCGCAACCGTCTGATCTGGAGTCAGACGTGCTATCGTGTCACCATCGAATCCGCTTAGGGTAGACGTTCGCACACACACGGTAGCAAGATTTGCTCGGCCTTCTGTCGATGAAGCACAGGTAAAGAGACAAGTCTTTGTAGACAGACAAATAAATAGATACAGAGATAGATGAAAATAATAAATAAGCGAATTTGACCCGGACGTGATTCAAACTCGCAACCTTCTGATCTCGATTCAGACGTGCTACCGTGTCGCCACCGCGTCCGTTTACGGTAGCCGTTCGCACACACGTTGTAGCATGATTTGCTCGGCCTTCTGTCGATGAAGCACACATAAAGAGAAGAGTCATTGTAGACAGACAAATAGGTAGATAGACAGATAGATGAAAATAGTAAAAAAGAGAACTTGACCCGAACGTGATTCGAACCCGCAACCTTCTGATCTGGAGTCAGACGTGCTACTGTGTCACCACCGAGTCCACTTTGTGTAGCCGTTCGCACACACGCGGTAGCATGTTTTGCTCGGCCTTCTGTCGATGCAGCACAGGTAAAGAGACAAGTCATTGTAGACAGACAAATAAGTAGATAGACAGATGAAAATAATAAGAAAGAGAATTTGACCCGGACGCGATTCGAACACGCAACCTTCTGATCTCGAGTCGGACGCGCTAACAGTTCGCCACCGAGTCCACTGAGGTAGCCGTTCGCACACACGTGGTAGCATGTTTTGCTCGGCCTTCTATCGATGAAGCACAGGTAAAGAAACAAGTCCTTGTAGACAGACAAAGAGGTAGATAGACAGATGAAAATAACAAAAACGAGAACTTAACACGGACGTGATTCGAACACGCAACCCTCTGATCTGGAGTAAGACGCGCTACCGTGTCGCCACCAAATCCACTTAGCGTAGCCGTTCTCACACACGCGGTAGCTTGTTTTGCACGGCCTTCTGTCGATGAAGCACAGGTAACGAGACAAGTCATTGTAGACAGACAAATAAGGGAATAGACAGATGAAAATAATAAAAAAAAAGAATTTGACCCTGACTTATTTCGAACACGCAACCTTCTATTCTGAAGTCAGACGTGCTAAAGTTGCGCCACTGAGTCCGCATAGAGTAACCGTTCACACACACGCGGTAGCATGTTTTGCTCGGCCTTCTGTCGATGAAGCACAGGTAAAGGGAGAAGTCATTGCAGACAGAGAAATAAGTAGATAGACAGATAGATGAAAATACTAAAGAGAGAGTTTGACGCGGACGTGATCAGAACACGCAACCTTCTGATCTGGAGTCAGACATGCTTACATGTCGCGACTGAGTCCGTTTAGGGTGGCCGTTCGCACACACGTGGTAGCATGCTTTGCTCGGCCTTCTGTCGAGAAAGCACAGCTAAAGAGAAGAGTCTTTGTAGACAGACAAATAAGTAGATACACAGATAGAATAAAATAATAAATAAGCGAATTGGACCCGGACGTGATTCAAACACGCAACCTTGTGATCTGGAGTCAGACGTGCTACCGTGTCGCCACCGCGTCCGTTTAGGGTAGCCGTTCGCACACACGTGGTAGCATGATTTGCTCGGCCTTCTGTCGATGAAGCACAGGTAAAGAGACAAGTCATTGTAGACAGTCAAATAAGTAGATAAACAGATGAAAATAATAAAAAAGAGAATTGGACCCGGACGTGATTCGAACACGCAACCTTCTGATCAGGTGTCAGACTGTGTCGCCACCAAGTTCACTTAGTGTAGCTGTTCGCACACACGTGGTAGCATGTTTTGCTTGGCCTTCTATCGAAGAAGCACAGGTAAAGAGACAAGTCGTCGTAGACAGACAAATAAGAATATAGGCAGATGGATGAAAATAATAAAAAAGAGAACCTAACACGGACGTGATTCGAACACGCAATCCTCTGATCGGGAGTCAGACGTGCTACCGTGTCGCCACCGAATCCACTTAGCGTAGCCGTTCGCACACACGCGGTACCTTGTTTTGCTCGGCCTTCTGTCGATCAAGCACAGGTAAAGAGAATAGTCATTGTAGACAGACAAATAAGTAGATAGACAGATAGATGAAAATAATAAAAAAGCGAATTTGACCCGGACGTGATTCAAACTCGCAACCTTCTGATCTGGAGTCAGACGTGCTACCATGTCGCCACCGCGTCCGTTTAGGGTAGCCGTTCGCACACACGTGGTAGCATGATTTGCTCGGCCTTCTGTCGATGAAGCACACCTAAAGAGAAGAGTCATTGTAGACAGACAAATAAGTAAATAGACAGATAGATGAAAATAGTAAAAAAAAGAACTTGACCCGATTGTGATTCGAACCCGCAACCTTATGATCAGGTGTCAGACGTGCTACTGTGTCGCCACCGAGTCCACTTAGTGTAGCTGTTCGCAAAAACGTGGTAGCATGTTTTGCTTGGCCTTCTATCGACGAAGCACAGGTAAAGAAACAAGTCGTTGTAGACAGACAAAGAGGTAGATAGACAGATGAAAATAACAAAAACGAGAACTTAACACGGACGTGATTCGAACACGCAACCCTCTGATCTGGAGTAAGACGCGCTACCGTGTCGCCACCGTATCCACTTAGCGTAGCCGTTCTCACACACGCGGTAGCTTGTTTTGCACGGCCTTTTGTCGATGAAGCACAGGTAACGAGACAAGTCATTGTAGACAGACAAATAAGTAGATAGACAGATGAAAATAAGAAAAAGAGAACTTGACCTGGACGTGATTCGAACACGCAAACTTCTGATCTGGAGTCAGACGTGCTACCGTGTCGCCACCGAGTCCGTCAGGTAACCATTCGCACACCCGTGGTAGCATGTTTTGCTCGGCCTTCTGTCGATGAAGCACAGGTAAAGAGACAAGTCATTGTAGACATACAGATAAGTAGATAGACAGATAGATGAAAATAATAAAAAAGAGGATTTGACCCGGACGTGATTCGAACACGCAATCTTGTGATCTGGAGTCTGATGTGCTACCATATCGCCACCGAGTACACTTAGTGTAGCCATTCGCACACACGCGGTAGCATGTTTTGCTCGGCCTTCTGTCGATGAAGCACAGGTAAGGAGACAAGTCATTTTAGACAGACAAATAAGTAGATAGACAGATAGGTGAAAATAATAAAAATAGAATTTGACCCGGACGTGATTCGAACTTTTAACCTACTGATCTGGAGTCAGACGCGCTACCGTTGCAACTCCGAGTCCGCTCAGGGCAGCCGTTCGCACACACGTGGTAGCATGTTTTCTCGGCCTTCTGTCGATGAAGCACAGGTAAAGAGACAAGTCTTTGTAGACAGACAAATAAGTAGATACACAGATAGATGAAAATAATAAATAAGCGAATTTGACCCGGACGTGATTCAAACTCGCAACCTTCTGATCTGGAGTCAGACGTGCTACCGTGTCGCCATCGCGTCCGTTCAGGGTAGCCGTTCGCACACACGTGGTAGCATGATTTGCTCGGCCTTCTGTCGATGAAGCACACATAAAGAGAAGAGTCATTGTAGACAGACAAATAAGTAGATGAACAAATAGATGAAAATAGTAAAAAAGAGAACTTGACCCGAACGTGATTCGAACCCGCAACCTTCTGATCTGGAGTCAGACGTGCTACTGTGTCACCACCGAGTCCACTTTGTGTAGCCGTTCGCACACACGCGGTAGCATGTTTTGCTCAGCCTTCTGTCGATGCAGCACAGGTAAAGAGACAAGTCATTGTAGACAGACAAATAAGTATATAGACAGATGAAAATAATAAGAAAGAGAATTTGACCCGGACGCGATTCGAACACGCAACCTTCTGATCTCGAGTCGGACGCGCTAACAGTTCGCCACCGAGTCCACTGAGGTAGCCGTTCGCACACACGTGGTAGCATGTTTTGCTCGGCCTTCTATCGATGAAGCACAGGTAAAGAAACAAGTCGTTGTAGACAGACAAAGAGGTAGATAGACAGATGAAAATAACAAAAACGAGAACTTAACACGGACGTGATTCGAACAGGCAACCCTCTGATCTGGAGTAAGACGCGCTACCGTGTCGCCACCGTATCCACTTAGCGTAGCCGTTCTCACACACGCGGTAGCTTGTTTTGCACGGCCTTTTGTCGATGAAGCACAGGTAACGAGACAAGTCATTGTAGACAGACAAATAAGTAGATAGACAAATAGATGAAAATAATAAAAAGAGAATTTGACCCGGACGTGATTCGAACACGCAACCTTCTGATCTGGAGTCAGACGTGCTACCATGTCACCACCGAGTCCACTTAGTGAAGCCGTTCGTACACACGCGGTAGCATTTTTCGCTCGGCCTTCTGCCGATGAAGCACAGGTAAAGAGACAAGTCATCGTAGACAGACAAATAAAAAATAAACAGATGAAAACAATAAAAAAGAGAATTTGACCCGGACGTGATTCGAACACGCAACCTTCTAATCTGGAGTCAGACGTGCTACCGTGTCGCCACCGAGTCCGTTAGGCAACCATTCGCACATACGTGGTAGCATGTTTTGCTCGGCCTTCTGTCGATGAAGCACAGGTAAAGAGACAAGTCATTGAACACATACAGATAAGTAGATAGACAGATAGATAAAAATAATAAAAAAGAGGATTTGACCCGGACGTGATTCGAACACGCAACCTTGTGATCTGGAGTGAGACGTGCTACCGTATCGCTACCCAGTACACTTAGTGTAGCCGTTCGCACACACGCGGTAGCATGTTTTGCTCGGCCTTCTGTCGATGAAGCACAGGTAAAGAGACAAGTAATTGTAGACAGACAAATAAGTGAATAGACAGATAAAAATAATAAAAAAAAAGAGTTTGACCCGGACTTGATTCGAACACGCAACCTCCTGATCTGGAGTCAGACGTGCTAAAGTTGCGCCACTGAGTCCGCTTAGAGTAACCGTTCGCACACACGCGGTAGCATGTTTTTCTCGGCCTTCTGTCGATGAAGCACAGGTAAAGGGACAAGTCATTGCAGACAGAGTAATAAGTAGATAGACAGATTGATGAAAAATACTAAAGAGAGAGTTTGACGCGGACGTGATTAGAACACGCAACCTTCTGATCTGGAATCAGACGTGCTAAAGTTGCGCTACCGAGTCCGCTTAGGGTAGCCGTTCGCACACACGTGGTAGCATGTTTTGCACGGCCTTATGTCGATGAAGCACATGTAAAGGGACAAGTCATTGTAGACAGACAAATAAGTAGACAGACAGTTGAAAACAATAAAAAAGAGAATTTGACCCCGACGTGATTCGAACACGCAACCTTCTGATCTGGAGTCAGACGCACTACCGTTGCGCCACCGAGTCCGCATAGGGTAGCCGTTCGCACACACGTGGTAGCATGTTTTCTCGGCCTTCTGTCGATGAAGCACAGGTAAAGAGACAAGTCATTGTAGACATACAGATAAGTAGATAGACAGTTAGATGAAAATAATAAAAAAGAGGATTTGACCCGGACGTGATTCGAACACGCAACCTTGTGATCTGGAGTGAGACGTGCTACCATATCGCCACCCAGTACACTTAGTGTAGCCGTTCGCACACACGCGGTAGCATGTTTTGCTCGGCCTTCTGTCGATGAAGCACAGGTAAAAGACAAGTCATTGTAGACAGACAAATAAGTAGATAGACAGATTGATGAAAATAAAAAAAAGGAAATTTGATCCAGACGTGATTCATACTTGCAACCTTCTGATCTGGAGTCAGACATGCTAACATGTCGCGACCGAGTCCGTTTAGGGTGGCCGTTCGCACACACGTGGTAGCATGCTTTGCTCGGCCTTCTGTCGAGAAAGCACAGCTAAAGAGAAGAGTCTTTGTAGACAGACAATTAAGTAGATACACAGATAGATTAAAATAATCAATAAGCGAATTGGACCCGGACGTGATTCAAACTCGCAACCTTCTGATCTGGAGTCAGACGTGCTATCGTGTCACCATCGAATCCGCTTAGGGTAGCCGTTCGCACACACACGGTAGCATGATTTGCTCGGCCTTCTGTCGATGAAGCACAGGTAAAGAGACAAGTCTTTGTAGACAGACAAATAAGTAGATACACAGATAGATGCAAATAATAAATAAGCGAATTTGACCCGGACGTGATTCAAACTCGCAACCTTCTGATCTGGATTCAGACGTGCTACCGTGTCGCCACCGCGTCCGTTTAGGGTAGCCGTTCGCACACACGTGGTAGCATGATTTGCTTGGCCTTCTGTCGATGAAGCACACATAAAGAGACAAGTCATTGTAGACAGACAAATAAATAGATAGACAGATGAAAATAATAAGAAAGAGAATTTGACCCGGACGTGATTCGAACACGCAACCTTCTGTTCTGAAGTCAGACGCGCTACCGTGTCGCCACCGAGTCCGTTAGGTAATCATTCGCACACACGTGGTCGCAAGTTGTGCTCGGCCTTCTGTCGATGAAGCACATGTATAGAGACAAGTCATTGTAGACATACAGATAAGTAGATAGACAGATAGATGAAAATAATAAAAAAGAGGATTTTACCCGAACGTGATTCGAACACGCAACCTTGTGATCTGGAGTGAGACGTGGTACCGTATCGCCACCCAGTACACTTCGTGTAGCCGTTCGCACACACGCGGTAGCATGTTTTGCTCGGCCTTCTGTCGATGAAGCACAGGTAAAGAGACAAGTAATTGTAGACAGACAAATAAGTGAATAGACAGATGAAAAAAAAGAACTTGACCCGGACTTGATTCGAACACGCAACCTTCTGATCTGGAGTCAGACGTGCTAAAGTTGCGCCACTGAGTCCGCTTAGAGTAACCGTTCGCACACACGCGGTAGCATGTTTTGCTCGGCCTTCTGTCGATGAAGCACAGGAAAAGGGACAAGTCATTGCTGAAGGAGAAATAAGTAGATAGACAGATAGATGAAAATAACAAAAAATACAACTTCATATCGACGTGATTCGAACACGCAACCTTCTGATCTGGAGTCAGACGTCCTACCGGGTCGCCACCGAGTTGACTTAGTGTAGCCGTTCGCACACACGCAGTAGCATGTATTGCTCGGCCTTCTATCGATGAAGCATAGGTTAAGAGAGAAGTCATTGTAGACAGACAAATAAGTAGACAGATAGTTGAAAACAATAAAAAAGAGAATTTGACCCCGACGTGATTCGAACACGCAACCTTCTGATCTGGAGTCAGACGCACTACCGTTGCGCCACCGAGTCCGCATAGGGTAGCCGTTCGCACACACGTGGTAGCATGTTTTCTCGGCCTTCTGTCGATGAAGCACGGTTAAAGGGACAAGTCATTTTAGACAGACAAATAAGTAGATAGACGGAAGAATGAAAATAACAAAAGAGAGAACTTCACAGCGACGTGATTCGAACACGCAACCTTCTGATCTGGAGTCAGACATGTTAACATGTCGCGACCGAGTCCGTTTAGGGTGGCCGTTCGCACACACGTGGTAGCATGCTTTGCTCGGCCTTCTGTCGAGAAAGCACAGCTAAAGAGAAGAGTCATTGTAGACAGACAAATAAGTAGATAGACAGATAGATGAAAATAATAAAAATAGACTTTTACCCGGACGTGATTCAAACACGCAACCTTCTGATCTGGAGTCAGACGTGCTACCGTGTCGCCATCGAATCCACTTAGGGTAGCCGTTCGCACACACGCGGTAGCATGATTTGCTCGGCCTTCTGTCGATGACGCACAGGTAAAGAGACATGTCATTGTAGACAGACAAATAAGTAGATAGACAGATGAAAATAGGAAAAAGAGAACTTGACCTGGACGTGATTCGAACACGCAACCTTCTGATCTGGAGTCAGACGTGCTACCGTGTCGCCACCGAGTCCGTTAGGCAACCATTCGCACACCCGTGGTAGCATGTTTTGCTCGGCCTTCTGTCGATGAAGCACAGGTAAAGAGATAAGTCATTGTAGACATACAGATAAGTAGATAGACAGTTAGATGAAAATAATAAAAAAGAGGATTTGACCCGGACGTGATTTGAACACGCAATCTTGTGATCTGGAGTCAGATGTGCTACCTCATCGCCACCGAGTACACTTAGTGTAGCCATTCGCACACACGCGGTAGCATGTTTTGCTCGGCCTTCTGTCGATGAAGCACAGGTAAGGAGACAAGTCATTGTAGACAGACAAATAAGTGGATAGACAGATGAAAATAATAAAAAGAAGAATTTGACCCGGACTTGATTCGAACACACAACCTTCTGATCTGGAGTCAGACGTGCTAAAGTTGCGCCACATAGGTCCGCTTAGGGTAGCCGTTCGCACACACGTGGTAGCATGTTTTGCACGGCCTTATGTCGATGAAGCACAGGTAAAGGGCAAGTCATTTTAGACAGACAAATAAGTAGATAGACAGATAGGTGAAAATAATAAAAATAGAATTTGACCCGGACGTGATTCGAACTTTTAACCTACTGATCTGGAGTCAGACGCGCTACCGTTGCAACTCCGAGTCCGCTCAGGGCAGCCGTTCGCACACACGTGGTAGCATGTTTTCTCGGCCTTCTGTCGATGAAGCACAGGTAAAGAGACAAGTCATTGTAGACAGAAAATAAGTAGATAGAACGATTGATGAAAATAATAAAAATAGAATTTGATCCAGACGTGATTCATACTTGCAACCTTCTGATCTGGAGTCAGACGTGCTACCGTGTCGCCACCGCGTCCGTTTAGGGTAGCCGTTCGCACACACGTGGTAGCATGATTTGCTCGGCCTTCTGTCGATGAAGCACACATAAAGAGAAGAGTCATTGTAGACAGACAAATAAGTAGATGAACAGATAGATGAAAATAGTAAAAAAGAGAACTTGACCCGAACGTGATTCGAACCCGCAACCTTCTGATCTGGAGTCAGACGTGCTACTGTGTCACCACCGAGTCCACTTTGTGTAGCCGTTCGCACACACGCGGTAGCATGTTTTGCTCGGCCTTCTGTGGATGCAGCACAGGTAAAGAGACAAGTCATTGTAGACAGACAAATAAGTAGATAGACAGATGAAAATAATAAGAAAGAGAATTTGACCCGGACGCGATTCGAACACGCAACCTTCTGATCTCGAGTCGGACGCGCTAACAGTTCGCCACCGAGTCCACTGAGGTAGCCGTTCGCACACACGTGGTAGCATGTTTTGGTCGGCCTTCTATCGATGAAGCACAGGTAAAGAAACAAGTCGTTGTAGACAGACAAAGAGGTAGATAGACAGATGAAAATAACAAAAACGAGAACTTAACGCGGACGTGATTCGAACACGCAACCCTCTGATCTAGAGTAAGACGCGCTACCGTGTCGCCACCGAATCCACTTAGCGTAGCCGTTCTCACACACGCGGTAGCTTGTTTTGCACGGCCTTTTGTCGATGAAGCACAGGTAACGAGACAAGTCATTGTAGACAGACAAATAAGTAGATAGACAAATAGATGAAAATAATAAAAAGAGAATTTGACCCGGACGTGATTCGAACACGCCACCTTCTGATCTGGAGTCAGACGTGCTACCGTGTCGCCACCGAGTCCACTTAGTGAAGCCGTTCGTACACACGCGGTAGCATTTTTCGCTCGGCCTTCTGTCGATGAAGCACAGGTAAAGAGACAAGTCATCGTAGACAGACAAATAAAAAATAAACAGATGAAAACAATAAAAAAGAGAATTTGACACGGACGTGATTCGAACACGCAACCTTCTAATCTGGAGTCAGACGTGCTACCGTGTCGCCACCGAGTCCGTTAGGTAACCATTCGCACATACGTGGTAGCATGTTTTGCTCGGCCTTCTGTCGATGAAGCACAGGTAAAGAGACAAGTCATTGAACACATACAGATAAGTAGATAGACAGATAGATGAAAATAATAAAAAAGAGGATTTGACCCGGACGTGATTCGAACACGCAACCTTCTAATCTGGAGTCAGACGTGCTACCGTGTCGCCACCGAGTCCGTTAGGTAACCATTCGCACATACGTGGTAGCATGTTTTGCTCGGCCTTCTGTCGATGAAGCACAGGTAAAGAGACAAGTCATTGAACACATACAGATAAGTAGATAGACAGATAGATGAAAATAATAAAAAAGAGGATTTGACCCGGACGTGGTTCGAACACGCAACCTTGTGATCTGGAGTGAGACGTGCTACCGTATCGCCACCCAGTACACTTAGTGTAGCCGTTCGCACACACGCGGTAGCATGTTTTGCTCGGCCTTCTGTCGATGAAGCACCGGTAAAGAGACAAGTAATTGTAGACAGACAAATAAGTGAATAGACAGATAAAAAATAATAAAAAGAAGAGTTTGACCCGGACTTCATTCGAACACGCAACCTCCTGATCTGGAGTCAGACGTGTTAAAGTTGCGCCACTGAGTCCGCTTAGAGTAACCGTTCGCACACACGCGGTAGCATGTTTTTCTCGGCCTTCTGTCGATGAAGCACAGGTAAAGGGACAAGTCATTGCAGACAGAGTAATAAGTAGATAGACAGATTGATGAAAAATACTAAAGAGAGAGTTTGACGCGGACGTGATTAGAACACGCAACCTTCTGATCTGGAATCAGACGTGCTAAAGTTGCGCTACCGAGTCCGCTTAGGGTAGCCGTTCGCACACACGTGGTAGCATGTTTTGCACGGCCTTATGTCGATGAAGCACATGTAAAGGGACAAGTCATTGTAGACAGACAAATAAGTAGACAGACAGTTGAAAACAATAAAAAAGAGAATTTGACCCCGACGTGATTCGAACACGCAACCTTCTGATCTGGAGTCAGACGCACTACCGTTGCGCCACCGAGTCCGCATAGGGTAGCCGTTCGCACACACGTGGTAGCATGTTTTCTCGGCCTTCTGTCGATGAAGCACGGTTAAAGGGACAAGTCATTTTAGACAGACAAATAAGTAGATAGACGGAAGAATGAAAATAACAAAAGAGAGAACTGCACAGCGACGTGATTCGAACACGCAACCTTCTGATCTGGAGTCAGACATGTTAACATGTCGCGACCGAGTCCGTTTAGGGTGGCCGTTCGCACACACGTGGTAGCATGCTTTGCTCGGCCTTCTGTCGAGAAAGCACAGCTAAAGAGAAGAGTCATTGTAGACAGACAAATAAGTAGATAGACAGATAGATGAAAATAATAAAAATAGACTTTTACCCGGACGTGATTCAAACACGCAACCTTCTGATCTGGAGTCAGACGTGCTACCGTGTCGCCATCGAATCCACTTAGGGTAGCCGTTCGCACACACGCGGTAGCATGATTTGCTCGGCCTTCTGTCGATGACGCACAGGTAAAGAGACATGTCATTGTAGACAGACAAATAAGTAGATAGACAGATGAAAATAGGAAAAAGAGAACTTGACCTGGACGTGATTCGAACACGCAACCTTCTGATCTGGAGTCAGACGTGCTACCGTGTCGCCACCGAGTCCGTTAGGCAACCATTCGCACACCCGTGGTAGCATGTTTTGCTCGGCCTTCTGTCGATGAAGCACAGGTAAAGAGATAAGTCATTGTAGACATACAGATAAGTAGATAGACAGTTAGATGAAAATAATAAAAAAGAGGATTTGACCCGGACGTGATTTGAACACGCAATCTTGTGATCTGGAGTCAGATGTGCTACCTCATCGCCACCGAGTACACTTAGTGTAGCCATTCGCACACACGCGGTAGCATGTTTTGCTCGGCCTTCTGTCGATGAAGCACAGGTAAGGAGACAAGTCATTGTAGACAGACAAATAAGTGGATAGACAGATGAAAATAATAAAAAGAAGAATTTGACCCGGACTTGATTCGAACACACAACCTTCTGATCTGGAGTCAGACGTGCTAAAGTTGCGCCACATAGGTCCGCTTAGGGTAGCCGTTCGCACACACGTGGTAGCATGTTTTGCACGGCCTTATGTCGATGAAGCACAGGTAAAGGGCAAGTCATTTTAGACAGACAAATAAGTAGATAGACAGATAGGTGAAAATAATAAAAATAGAATTTGACCCGGACGTGATTCGAACTTTTAACCTACTGATCTGGAGTCAGACGCGCTACCGTTGCAACTCCGAGTCCGCTCAGGGCAGCCGTTCGCACACACGTGGTAGCATGTTTTCTCGGCCTTCTGTCGATGAAGCACAGGTAAAGAGACAAGTCATTGTAGACAGAAAATAAGTAGATAGAACGATTGATGAAAATAATAAAAATAGAATTTGATCCAGACGTGATTCATACTTGCAACCTTCTGATCTGGAGTCAGACGTGCTACCGTGTCGCCACCGCGTCCGTTTAGGGTAGCCGTTCGCACACACGTGGTAGCATGATTTGCTCGGCCTTCTGTCGATGAAGCACACATAAAGAGAAGAGTCATTGTAGACAGACAAATAAGTAGATGAACAGATAGATGAAAATAGTAAAAAAGAGAACTTGACCCGAACGTGATTCGAACCCGCAACCTTCTGATCTGAAGTCAGACGTGCTACTGTGTCACCACCGAGTCCACTTTGTGTAGCCGTTCGCACACACGCGGTAGCATGTTTTGCTCGGCCTTCTGTCGATGCAGCACAGGTAAAGAGACAAGTCATTGTAGACAGACAAATAAGTAGATAGACAGATGAAAATAATAAGAAAGAGAATTTGACCCGGACGCGATTCGAACACGCAACCTTCTGATCTCGAGTCGGACGCGCTAACAGTTCGCCACCGAGTCCACTGAGGTAGCCGTTCGCACACACGTGGTAGCATGTTTTGGTCGGCCTTCTATCGATGAAGCACAGGTAAAGAAACAAGTCGTTGTAGACAGACAAAGAGGTAGATAGACAGATGAAAATAACAAAAACGAGAACTTAACGCGGACGTGATTCGAACACGCAACCCTCTGATCTAGAGTAAGACGCGCTACCGTGTCGCCACCGAATCCACTTAGCGTAGCCGTTCTCACACACGCGGTAGCTTGTTTTGCACGGCCTTTTGTCGATGAAGCATAGGTAACGAGACAAGTCATTGTAGACAGACAAATAAGTAGATAGACAAATAGATGAAAATAATAAAAAGAGAATTTGACCCGGACGTGATTCGAACACGCCACCTTCTGATCTGGAGTCAGACGTGCTACCGTGTCGCCACCGACTCCACTTAGTGAAGCCGTTCGTACACACGCGGTAGCATTTTTCGCTCGGCCTTCTGTCGATGAAGCACAGGTAAAGAGACAAGTCATCGTAGACAGACAAATAAAAAATAAACAGATGAAAACAATAAAAAAGAGAATTTGACCCGGACGTGATTCGAACACGCAACCTTCTAATCTGGAGTCAGACGTGCTACCGTGTCGCCACCGAGTCCGTTAGGTAACCATTCGCACATACGTGGTAGCATGTTTTGCTCGGCCTTCTGTCGATGAAGCACAGGTAAAGAGACAAGTCATTGAACACATACAGATAAGTAGATAGACAGATAGATGAAAATAATAAAAAAGAGGATTTGACCCGGACGTGGTTCGAACACGCAACCTTGTGATCTGGAGTGAGACGTGCTACCGTATCGCCACCCAGTACACTTAGTGTAGCCGTTCGCACACACGCGGTAGCATGTTTTGCTCGGCCTTCTGTCGATGAAGCACAGGTAAAAGACAAGTCATTGTAGACAGACAAATAAGTAGATAGACAGATTGATGAAAATAAAAAAAAAGGAAATTTGATCCAGACGTGATTCATACTCGCAACCTTCTGATCTGGAGTCAGACATGCTAACATGTCGCGACCGAGTCCGTTTAGGGTGGCCGTTCGCACACACGTGGTAGCATGCTTTGCTCGGCCTTCTGTCGAGAAAGCACAGCTAAAGAGAAGAGTCTTTGTAGACAGACAATTAAGTAGATACACAGATAGATTAAAATAATCAATAAGCGAATTGGACCCGGACGTGATTCAAACTCGCAACCTTCTGATCTGGAGTCGGACGTGCTATCGTGTCACCATCGAATCCGCTTAGGGTAGCCGTTCGCACACACACGGTAGCATGATTTGCTCGGCCTTCTGTCGTTGAAGCACAGGTTAAGAGACAAGTCTTTGTAGACAGACAAATAAGTAGATACACAGATAGATGCAAATAATAAATAAGCGAATTTGACCCGGACGTGATTCAAACTCGCAATCTTCTGATCTCGATTCAGACATGCTACCGTGTCGCCACCGCGTCCGTTTAGGGTAGCCGTTCGCACACACGTGGTAGCATGATTTGCTTGGCCTTCTGTCGATGAAGCACACATAAAGAGAAGAGTCATTGTAGACAGACAAATAAGTAGATAGACAGATAGATGAAAATAGTAAAAAAGAGAACTTGACCCGAACGTGATTCGAACATGCAACCCTCTGAACGGGAGTCAGACGTGCTACCGTGTCGCCACCGAATCCACTTAGCGTAGCCGTTCGCACACACGCGGTACCTTGTTTTGCTCGGCCTTCTGTCGATCAAGCACAGTTAAAGAGACAAGTCATTGTAGACAGACAAATAAGTAGACAGACAGTTGAAAACATTAAAAAAGAGAATTTGACCCCGACGTGATTCGAACACGCAACCTTCTGTTCTGGAGTCAGACGCACTACCGTTGCGCCACCGAGTCCGCATAGGGTAGCCGTTCGCACACACGTGGTAGCATGTTTTCTCGGCCTTCTGTCGATGAAGCACAGGTAAAGAGACAAGTCATTGTAGACATACAGATAAGTAGATAGACAGTTAGATGAAAATAATAAAAAAGAGGATTTGACCCGGACGTGATTCGAACACGCAACCTTCTGATCTGGAGTCAGACGTGCTACTGTGTCACCACCCAGTCCACTTTGTGTAGCCGTTCGCACACACGCGGTAGCATGTTTTGCTCGGCCTTCTGTCGATGCAGCACAGGTAAAAAGACAAGTCATTGTAGACAGACAAATAAATAGATAGACAGATGAAAATAATAAGAAAGAGAATTTGACCCGGACGTGATTCGAACACGCAACCTTCTGTTCTGAAGTCAGACGCGCTACCATGTCGCCACCGAGTCCGTTAGGTAACCATTCGCACACACGTGGTAGCAAGTTGTGCTCGGCCTTCTGTCGATGAAGCACATGTATAGAGACAAGTCATTGTAGACATACAGATAAGTAGATAGACAGATAGATGAAAATAATAAAAAAGAGGATTTTACCCGAACGTGATTCGAACACGCAACCTTGTGATCTGGAGTGAGACGTGGTACCGTATCGCCACCCAGTACACTTCGTGTAGCCGTTCGCACACACGCGGTAGCATGTTTTGCTCGGCCTTCTGTCGATGAAGCACAGGTAAAGAGACAAGTAATTGTAGACAGACAAATAAGTGAATAGACAGATGAAAAAAAAGAACTTGCCCCGGACTTGATTCGAACACGCAACCTTCTGATCTGGAGTCAGACGTGCTAAAGTTGCGCCACTGAGTCCGCTTAGAGTAACCGTTCGCACACACGCGGTAGCATGTTTTGCTCGGCCTTCTGTCGATGAAGCACAGGAAAAGGGACAAGTCATTGCTGAAGGAGAAATAAGTAGATAGACAGATAGATGAAAATAACAAAAGAGAGAACTTCACATCGACGTGATTCGAACACGCAACCTTCTGATCTGGAGTCAGACGTCCTACCGGGTCGCCACCGAGTTGACTTAGTGTAGCCGTTCGCACACACGCAGTAGCATGTATTGCTCGGCCTTCTATCGATGAAGCATAGGTTAAGAGAGAAGTCATTGTAGACAGACAAATAAGTAGACAGATAGTTGAAAACAATAAAAAAGAGAATTTGACCCCGACGTGATTCGAACACGCAACCTTCTGATCTGGAGTCAGACGCACTACCGTTGCGCCACCGAGTCCGCATAGGGTAGCCGTTCGCACACACGTGGTAGCATGTTTTCTCGGCCTTCTGTCTATGAAGCACGGTTAAAGGGACAAGTCATTTTAGACAGACAAATAAGTAGATAGACGGAAGAATGAAAATAACAAAAGAGAGAACTTCACATCGACGTGATTCGAACACGCAACCTTCTGATCTGGAGTCAGACATGTTAACATGTCGCGACCGAGTCCGTTTAGGTCTGGCCGTTCGCACACACGTGGTAGCATGCTTTGCTCGGCCTTCTGTCGAGAAAGCACAGCTAAAGAGAAGAGTCATTGTAGACAGACAAATAAGTAGATACACAGATAGATGAAAATAATAAAAGTAGACTTTTACCCGGACGTGATTCAAACACGCAACCTTCTGATCTGGAGTCAGACGTGCTACCGTGTCGCCATCGAATCCACTTAGGGTAGCCGTTCGCACACACGCGGTAGCATGACTTGCTCGGCCTTCTGTCGATGACGCACAGGTAAAGAGACACGTCATTGTAGACAGACAAATAAGTAGATTGACAGATGAAAATAGGAAAAAGAGAACTTGACCTGGACGTGATTCGAACACGCAACCTTCTGATCTGGAGTCAGACGTGCTACCGTGTCGCCACCGAGTCCGTTAGGCAACCATCCGCACACCCGTGGTAGCATGTTTTGCTCGGCCTTCTGTCGATGAAGCACAGGTAAAGAGATAAGTCATTGTAGACATACAGATAAGTAGATAGACAGTTAGATGAAAATAATAAAAAAGAGGATTTGACCCGGACGTGATTTCAACACGCAATCTTGTGATCTGGAGTCAGATGTGCTACCCCATCGCCACCGAGTACACTTAGTGTAGCCATTCGCACACACGCGGTAGCATGTTTTGCTCGGCCTTCTGTCGATGATGCACAGGTAAGGAGACAAGTCATTGTAGACAGACAAATAAGTGGATAGACAGATGAAAATAATAAAAAGAAGAATTTGACCCGGACTTGATTCGAACACACAACCTTCTGATCTGGAGTCAGACGTGCTAAAGTTGCGCCACATAGGTCCGCTTAGGGTAGCCGTTCGCACACACGTGGTAGCATGTTTTGCACGGCCTTATGTCGATGAAGCACAGGTAAAGGGACAAGTCATTTTAGACAGACAAATAAGTAGATAGACAGATAGGTGAAAATAATAAAAGTAGAATTTGACCCGGACGTGATTCGAACTTTTAACCTACTGATCTGGAGTCAGACGCGCTACCGTTGCAACTCCGAGTCCGCTCAGGGCAGCCGTTCGCACACACGTGGTAGCATGTTTTCTCGGCCTTCTGTCGATGAAGCACAGGTAAAGAGACAAGTCATTGTAGACAGAAAATAAGTAGATAGAACGATTGATGAAAATAAGAAACAAGGAAATTTGATCAAGACGTGATTCATACTTGCAACCTTCTGATCTGGAGTCAGACGTGCTACCGTGTCGCCACCGCGTCCGTTTAGGGTAGCCGTTCGCACACACGTGGTAGCATGATTTGCTCGGCCTTCTGTCGATGAAGCACACATAAAGAGGAGAGTCATTGTAGACAGACAAATAAGTAGATGAACAGATAGATGAAAATAGTAAAAAAGAGAACTTGACCAGAACGTGATTCGAACCCGCAACCTTCTGATCTGGAGTCAGACGTGCTACTGTGTCACCACCGAGTCCACTTTGTGTAGCCGTTCGCACACACGCGGTAGCATGTTTTGCTCGGCCTTCTGTCGATGCAGCACAGGTAAAGAGACAAGTCATTGTAGACAGACAAATAAGTAGATAGACAGATGAAAATAATAAGAAAGAGAATTTGACCCGGACGCGATTCGAACACGCAACCTTCTTATCTCGAGTCGGACGCGCTAACAGTTCGCCACCGAGTCCACTGAGGTAGCATGTTTTGCTCGGCCTTCTATCGATGAAGCACAGGTAAAGAAACAAGTCGTTGTAGACAGACAAAGAGGTAGATAGACAGATGAAAATAACAAAAACGAGAACTTAACACGGACGTGATTCGAACACACAACCCTCTGATCTGGAGTAAGACGCGCTACCGTGTCGCCACCGAATCCACTTAGCGTAGCCGTTCTCACACACGCGGTAGCTTGTTTTGCACGGCCTTTTGTCGATGAAGCACAGGTAACGAGACAAGTCATTGTAGACAGACAAATAAGTAGATAGACAAATAGATGAAAATAATAAAAAGAGAATTTGACCCGGACGTGATTCGAACACGCCACCTTCTGATCTGGAGTCAGACGTGCTACCGTGTCGCCACCGAGTCCACTTAGTGAAGCCGTTCGTACACACGCGGTAGCATTTTTCGCTCGGCCTTCTGTCGATGAAGCACAGGTAAAGAGACAAGTCATCGTAGACAGACAAATAAAAAATAAACAGATGAAAACAATAAAAAGAGAATTTGACCCGGACGTGATTCGAACACGCAACCTTCTAATCTGGAGTCAGACGTGCTACCGTGTCGCCTCCGAGTCCGTTAGGTAACCATTCGCACATACGTGGTAGCATGTTTTGCTCGGCCTTCTGTCGATGAAGCACAGGTAAAGAGACAGGTCATTGAACACATACAGATAAGTAGATAGACAGATAGATGAAAATAATAAAAAAGAGGATTTGACCCGGACGTGGTTCGAACACGCAACCTTGTGATCTGGAGTGAGACGTGCTACCGTATCGCCACCCAGTACACTTAGTGTAGCCGTTCGCACACACGCGGTAGCATGTTTTGCTCGGCCTTCTGTCGAAGAAGCACAGGTAAAGAGACAAGTAATTGTAGACAGACAAATAGGTGAATAGACAGATAAAAATAATAAAAAAAGAGTTTGACCCGGACTTGATTCGAACACGCAACCTCCTGATCTGGAGTCACACGTGCTAAAGTTGCGCCACTTAGTCCGCTTAGAGTAACCGTTCGCACACACGCGGTAGCATGTTTTTCTCGGCCTTCTGTCGATGAAGCACAGGTTAAGGGACAAGTCTTTGCAGACAGAGTAATAAGTAGATAGACAGATTGATGAAAAATACTAAAGAGAGAGTTTGACGCGGACGTGATTAGAACACGCAACCTTCTGATCTGGAATCAGACGTGCTAAAGTTGCGCTACCGAGTCCGCTTAGGGTAGCCGTTCGCACACACGTGGTAGCATGTTTTGCACGGCTTTATGTCGATGAAGCACAGGTAAAGGGACAAGTTATTGTAGACAGACAAATAAGTAGACAGATAGTTGAAAACAATAAAAAAGAGAATTTGACCCCGACGTGATTCGAACACGCAACCTTCTGATCTGGAGTCAGACATGCTAAAGTTGCGCCACCAAGTCCGCATAGCGTAGCCGTTCGCACACACGTGGTAGCATGTTTTCTCGGCCTTCTGTCGATGAAGCACAGGTAAAGAGACAAGTCATTGTAGACATACAGATAAGTAGATAGACAGTTAGATGAAAATAATAAAAAAGAGGATTTGACCCGGACGTGATTCGAACACGCAACCTTGTAATCTGGAGTGAGACGTGCTACCGTATCGCCACTCAGTACACTTAGTGTAGCCGTTCGCACACACGCGGTAGCATGTTTTGCTCGGCCTTCTGTCGATGAAGCACAGGTAAAAGACAAGTCATTGTAGACAGACAAATAAGTAGATAGACAGATTGATGAAAATAAAAAAAAGGAAATTTGATCCAGACGTGATTCATACTCGCAACCTTCTGATCTGGAGTCAGACATGCTAACATGTCGCGACCGAGTCCGTTTAGGGTGGCCGTTCGCACACACGTGGTAGCATGCTTTGCTCGGCCTTCTGTCGAGAAAGCACAGCTAAAGAGAAGAGTCTTTGTAGACAGACAATTAAGTAGATACACAGATAGATTAAAATAATCAATAAGCGAATTGGACCCGGACGTGATTCAAACTCGCAACCTTCTGATCTGGAGTCAGACGTGCTACCGTGTCGCCACCGCGTCCGTTTAGGGTAGCCGTTCGCACACACGTGGCAGCATGATTTGCTCGGCCTTCTGTCGATGAAGCACAGGTAAAGAGACAAGTCATTGTAGACAGACAAATAAGTAGATAAACAGATGAAAATAATAAAAAAGAGAATTGAACCCGGACGTGATTCGAACACGCATCCTTCTGATCAGGTGTCAGACGTGCTACTGTGTCGCCACCGAGTCCACTTAGTGTAGCTGTTCGCACACACGTGGTAGCATGTTTTGCTTGGCCTTCTATCGATGAAGCACAGGTAAAGAGACAAGTCGTTGTAGACAGACAAATAAGTAGATAGACAGATGGATGAAAATAATAAAAAAGAGAACCTAACACGGACGTGATTCGAACATGCAACCCTCTGAACGGGAGTCAGACGTGCTACCGTGTCGCCACCGAATCCACTTAGCGTAGCCGTTCGCACACACGCGGTACCTTGTTTTGCTCGGCCTTCTGTCGATCAAGCACAGTTAAAGAGACAAGTCATTGTAGACAGACAAATAAGTAGATAGACAGATAGATGAAAATAATAAAAAAGCGAATTCACCCGGACGTGATTCAAACTCGCAACCTTCTGATCTGAAGTCAGACGTGCTACCGTGTCGCCACCGCGTCCGTTTAGGGTAGCCGTTCGCACACAGGTGGTAGCATGTTTTGCTCGGCCTTCTATCGATGAAGCACAGGTAAAGAAACAAGTCGTTGTAGACAGACAAAGAGGTAGATAGACAGATGAAAATAACAAAAACGAGAACTTAACACGGACGTGATTCGAACACGCAACCGTCTGATTTGGAGTAATACGCGCTACCGTGTCGCCACCGAATCCACTTAGCGCAGCCGTTCGCACACACGCGGTAGCTTGTTTTGCTCGGCCTTCTGTCGATGAAGCACAGGTAACGAGACAAGTCATTGTAGACAGACAAATAAGTAGATAGACAATTAGATGAAAATAATAAAAAGAGAATTTGACCCGGACGTGATTCGAACATTTAACCGACTGATCTGGAGTCAGACGCGCTACCGTTGCACCTCCGAGTCCGCTCAGGGAGCCGTTCGCACACACGTGGTAGCATGATTTGCTCGGCCTTCTGTCGATGAAGCACACCTAAAGAGAAGAGTCATTGTAGACAGACAAGTAAGTAGATAGACAGATAGATGAAAATAGTAAAAAAGAGAACTTGACCCGAACGTAATTCGAACCCGCAACCTTCTGATCTGGAGTCGGACGTGCTACCGTGTCGCCACCGAGTCCACCTGGTGAAGCCGTTCGTACACACGCGGTAGCATGTTTGCTCGGCCTTCTGTCGATGAAGCACAGGTAAAGAGACAAGTCATCGTAGACAGACAAATAAAAAGATAAACAGATGAAATTATTAACAAAGAGAATTTGACCCGGACGTGATTCGAACACGCAACCTTCTGATCTGGAGTCAGACATGCTAAAGTTGCGCCACCGAGTCCGTTAGGTAACCATTCGCACATACGTGGTAGCATGTTTTGCTCGGCCTTCTGTCGATGAAGCACAGGTAAAGAGACAAGTCATTGAACACATACAGATAAGTAGATAGACAGATAGATGAAAATAATAAAAAAGAGGATTTGACCCGGACGTGATTCGAACACGCAACCTTGTGATCTGGAGTGAGACGTGCTACCGTATCGCCACCCAGTACACTTAGTGTAGCCGTTCGCACACACGCGGTAGCATGTTTTGCTCGGCCTTCTGTCGATGAAGCACAGGTGAAGAGACAAGTAATTGTAGACAGACAAATAAGTGAATAGACAGATAAAAATAATAAAAAAAAGAGTTTGACCCGGACTTGATTCGAACATGCAACCTCCTGATCTGGAGTCAGACGTGCTAAAGTTGCGCCACTGAGTCCGCTTAGAGTAACCGTTCGCACACACGCGGTAGCATGTTTTTCTCGGCCTTCTGACGATGAAGCACAGGTAAAGGGACAAGTCATTGCAGACAGAGTAATAAGTAGATAGACAGATTGATGAAAAATACTAAAGAGAGAGTTTGACGCGGACGTGATTAGAACACGCAACCTTCTGATCTGGAATCAGACGTGCTAAAGTTGCGCTACCGAGTCCGCTTAGGGTAGCCGTTCGCACACACGTGGTAGCATGTTTTGCACGGCTTTATGTCGATGAAGCACAGGTAAAGGGACAAGTCATTGTAGACAGACAAATAAGTAGACAGATAGTTGAAAACAATAAAAAGAGAATTTGACCCCGACGTGATTCGAACACGCAACCTTCTGATCTGGAGTCAGACGCACTACCGTTTCGCCACCGAGTCCGCATAGGGTAGCCGTTCGCACACACGTGGTAGCATGTTTTCTCGGCCTTCTGTCGATGAAGCACAGGTAAAGAGACAAGTCATTGTAGACATACAGATAAGTAGATAGACAGTTAGATGAAAATAATAAAAAAGAGGATTTGACCCGGACGTGATTCGAACACGCAACCTTGTGATCTGGAGTGAGACGTGCTACCGTATCGCCACCCAGTACACTTAGTGTAGCCCTTCGCACACACGCGGTAGCATGTTTTGCTCGGCCTTCTGTCGATGAAGCACAGGTAAAAGACAAGTCATTGTAGACAGACAAATAAGTAGATAGACAGATAGATGAAAATAATAAAAAGAGAATTTGACCCGGACGTGATTCGAACATTTAACCTACTGATCTGGAGTCAGACGCGCTACCGTTGCACCTCCGAGTCCGCTCAGGGAGCCGTTCGCACACACGTGGTAGCATGATTTGCTCGGCCTTCTGTCGATGAAGCACACCTAAAGAGAAGAGTCATTTTAGACAGACAAGTAAGTAGATACACAGATAGATTAAAATAATCAATAAGCGAATTGGACCCGGACGTGATTCAAACTCGCAATCTTCTGATCTGGAGTCAGACGTGCTACCGTGTCGCCACCGAGTCCACCTGGTGAAGCCGTTCGTACACACGCGGTAGCATGTTTGCTCGGCCTTCTGTCGATGAAGCACAGGTAAAGAGACAAGTCATCGTAGACAGACAAATAAAAAGATAAACAGATGAAAATATTAACAAAGAGAATTTGACCCGGACGTGATTCGAACACGCAACCTTCTGATCTGGAGTCAGACATGCTAAAGTTGCGCCACCAAGTCCGCTTAGGGTAGCCGTTCGCACACACGTGGTAGCATGTTTTGCACGGCCTTATGTCGATGAAGCACAGGTAAAGGGACAAGTCATTTTAGACAGACAAATAAGTAGATAGACAGATAGATGAAAATAATAAAAAGAGAATTTGACCCGGACATGATTCGAACATTTAACCTACTGATCTGGAGTCAGACGCGCTACCGTTGCACCTCCGAGTCCGCTCAGGGCAGCCATTCGCACCCACGTGGTAGCATGTTTCTTGGCCTTCTGTCGATGAAGCACAGGTAAAGAGACAAGTCATTGTAGACAGACAAATAAGTAGATAGACAGATAGATGAAAATAACAAAAGAGAGAACTTCACATCGACGTGATTCGAACACGCAACCTTCTGATCTGGAGTCAGACATCCTACCTGGTCGCCACCGAGTTGACTTAGTGTAGCCGTTCGCACACATGCAGTAGCATGTATTGCTCGGCCTTCTGCAGATGAAGCATAGGTAAAGAGAGAAGTCATTGTAGACAGACAAATAAGTAGACAGATAGTTGAAAACAATAAAAAGAGAATTTGACCCCGACGTGATTCGAACACGCAACCCTCTGATCTGGAGTCAGACGCGCTACCGTTGCGCCACCGAGTCCGGTTAGGGTAGCCGTTCGCACACACGTGGTAGCATGTTTTCTCGGCCTTCTGTCAATGAAACACAGGTAAAGAGACAAGTCATTGTAGACAGACAAATGGGAAGTTAGACAGATTGATGAAAATAAGAAAAAAGGAAATTTGATGCAGACGTGATTCATACTCGCAACCTTCTGATCTGGAGTCAGACATGCTAACATGTCGCCACCGAGTCCGTTTAGGGTGGCCGTTCGCACACACGTGGTAGCATGTTTTGCTTGGCCTTCTGTCGATGAAGCACACATAAAGAGAAGAGTCATTGTAGACAGACAAATAAGTAGATAGACAGATAGATGAAAATAATAAAAAAAAGAATTTGACCCTAACTTGATTCGAACACGCAACCTTCTGATCTGGAGTCAGACGTGCTATCGTGTCACCATCGAATCCGCTTAGTGTAGCCGTTCGCACACACGCGGTAGCATGATTTGCTCGGCCTTCTGTCAATGAAGCACAGGTAAAGAGACAAGTCTTTGTAGACAGACAAATAAGTAGATACACAGATAGATGAAAATAATTAATAAGCGAATTTGACCCGGACGTGATTCAAACTCGCAACCTTCTGATCTGGATTCAGACGTGCTACCGTGTCGCCACCGCGTCCGTTTAGGGTAGCCGTTCGCACACACGTGGTAGCATGATTTGCTTGGCCTTCTGTCGATGAAGCACACATAAAGAGAAGAGTCATTGTAGACAGACAAATAAGTAGATAGACAGATAGATGAAAATAGTAAAAAAGAGAACTTGACCCGAACGTGATTCAAACCCGCCACCTTCTGATCTGGAGTCAGACGTGCTACTGTGTCACCACCCAGTCCAATTTGTGTAGCCGTTCGCACACACGCGGTAGCATGTTTTGCTCGGCCTTCTGTCGATGCAGCACAGGTAAAGAGACAAGTCATTGTAGACAGACAAATAAATAGATAGACAGATGAAAATAATAAGAAAGAGAATTTGACCCGGACGTGATTCGAACACGCAACCTTCTGTTCTGAAGTCAGACGCGCTACCGTGTCCCCACCGAGTCCGTTAGGTAACCATTCGCGCACACGTGGTAGCAAGTTGTGCTCGGCCTTCTGTCGATGAAGCACAGGTATAGAGACAAGTCATTGTAGACAGACAAATAAGTAGATAGACAGATAGATGAAAATAGTAAAAAAGAGAACTTGACCCGAACGTAATTCGAACCCGCAACCTTCTGATCTGGAGTCGGACGTGCTACCGTGTCGCCACCGAGTCCACCTGGTGAAGCCGTTCGTACACACGCGGTAGCATGTTTGCTCGGCCTTCTGTCGATGAAGCACAGGTAAAGAGACAAGTCATCGTAGACAGACAAATAAAAAGATAAACAGATGAAAATATTAACAAAGAGAATTTGACCCGGACGTGATTCGAACACGCAACCTTCTGATCTGGAGTCAGACATGCTAAAGTTGCGCCACCAAGTCCGCTTAGGGTAGCCGTTCGCACACACGTGGTAGCATGTTTTGCACGGCCTTATGTCGATGAAGCACAGGTAAAGGGACAAGTCATTTTAGACAGACAAATAAGTAGATAGACAGATAGATGAAAATAATAAAAAGAGAATTTGACCCGGACATGATTCGAACATTTACCCTACTGATCTGGAGTCAGACGCGCTACCGTTGCACCTCCGAGTCCGCTCAGGGCAGCCATTCGCACCCACGGGGTAGCATGTTTCTTGGCCTTCTGTCGATGAAGCACAGGTAAAGAGACAAGTCATTGTAGACAGACAAATAAGTAGATAGACAGATAGATGAAAATAACAAAAGAGAGAACTTCACATCGACGTGATTCGAACACGCAACCTTCTGATCTGGAGTCAGACATCCTACCTGGTCGCCACCGAGTTGACAGTGTAGCCGTTCGCACACATGCAGTAGCATGTATTGCTCGGCCTTCTGCAGATGAAGCATAGGTAAAGAGAGAAGTCATTGTAGACAGACAAATAAGTAGACAGATAGTTGAAAACAATAAAAAGAGAATTTGACCCCGACGTGATTCGAACACGCAACCCTCTGATCTGGAGTCAGACGCGCTACCGTTGCGCCACCGAGTCCGGTTAGGGTAGCCGTTCGCACACACGTGGTAGCATGTTTTCTCGGCCTTCTGTCAATGAAGCACAGGTAAAGAGACAAGTCATTGTAGACAGACAAATGGGTAGTTAGACAGATTGATGAAAATAAGAAAAAAGGAAATTTGATGCAGACGTGATTCATACTCGCAACCTTCTGATCTGGAGTCAGACATGCTAACATGTCGCCACCGAGTCCGTTTAGGGTGGCCGTTCGCACACACGTGGTAGCATGTTTTGCTTGGCCTTCTGTCGATGAAGCACACATAAAGAGAAGAGTCATTGTAGACAGACAAATAAGTAGATAGACAGATAGATGAAAATAATAAAAAAAAGAATTTGACCCTGACTTGATTCGAACACGCAACCTTCTGATCTGGAGTCAGACGTGCTATCGTGTCACCATCGAATCCGCTTAGTGTAGCCGTTCGCACACACGCGGTAGCATGATTTGCTCGGCCTTCTGTCAATGAAGCACAGGTAAAGAGACAAGTCTTTGTAGACAGACAAATAAGTAGATACACAGATAGATGAAAATAATTAATAAGCGAATTTGACCCGGACGTGATTCAAACTCGCAACCTTCTGATCTGGATTCAGACGTGCTACCGTGTCGCCACCGCGTCCGTTTAGGGTAGCCGTTCGCACACACGTGGTAGCATGATTTGCTTGGCCTTCTGTCGATGAAGCACACATAAAGAGAAGAGTCATTGTAGACAGACAAATAAGTAGATAGACAGATAGATGAAAATAGTAAAAAAGAGAACTTGACCCGAACGTGATTCAAACCCGCCACCTTCTGATCTGGAGTCAGACGTGCTACTGTGTCACCACCCAGTCCAATTTGTGTAGCCGTTCGCACACACGCGGTAGCATGTTTTGCTCGGCCTTCTGTCGATGCAGCACAGGTAAAGAGACAAGTCATTGTAGACAGACAAATAAATAGATAGACAGATGAAAATAATAAGAAAGAGAATTTGACCCGGACGTGATTCGAACACGCAACCTTCTGTTCTGAAGTCAGACGCGCTACCGTGTCGCCACCGAGTCCGTTAGGTAACCATTCGCGCACACGTCGTAGCAAGTTGTGTTCGGCCTTCGGTCGATGAAGCACAGGTATAGAGACAAGTCATTGTAGACATACAGATAAGTAGATAGACAGATAGATGAAAATAATAAAAAAGAGGATTTTACCCGAACGTGATTCGAACACGCAACCTTGTGATCTGGAGTGAGACGTGGTACCGTATCGCCACCCAGTACACTTCGTGTAGCCTTTCGCACACACGCGGTAGCATGTTTTGCTCGGCCTTCTGTCGATGAAGCACAGGTAAAGAGACAAGTAATTGTAGACAGACAAATAAGTGAATAGACAGATGAAAAAAAAGAACTTGACCCGGACTTGATTCGAACACGCAACCTTCTGATCTGGAGTCAGACGTGCTAAAGTTGCGCCACTGAGTCCGCTTAGAGTAACCGTTCGCACACACGCGGTAGCATGTTTTGCTCGGCCTTCTGTCGATGAAGCACAGGAAAAGGGACAAGTCATTGCTGAAGGAGAAATAAGTAGATAGACAGATAGATGAAAATAACAAAAGAGAGAACTTCACATCGACGTGATTCGAACACGCAACCTTCTGATCTGGAGTCAGACGTCCTACCGGGTCGCCACCGAGTTGACTTAGTGTAGCCGTTCGCACACACGCAGTAGCATGTATTGCTCGGCCTTCTGTCGATGAAGCATAGGTTAAGAGAGAAGTCATTGTAGACAGACAAATAAGTAGACAGATAGTTGAAAACAATAAAAAAGAGAATTTGACCCTGACGTGATTCGAACACGCAACCTTCTGATCTGGAGTCAGACGCACTACCGTTGCGCCACCGAGTCCGCATAGGGTAGCCGTTCGCACACACGTGGTAGCATGTTTTCTCGGCCTTCTGTCGATGAAGCACGGTTAAAGGGACAAGTCATTTTAGACAGACAAATAAGTAGATAGACGGATAGATGAAAATAACAAAAGAGAGAACTTCACATCGACGTGATTCGAACACGCAACCTTCTGATCTGGAGTCAGACATGTTAACATGTCGCGACCAAGTCCGTTTAGGGTGGCCGTTCGCACACACGTGGTAGCATGCTTTGCTCGGCCTTCTGTCGAGAAAGCACAGCTAAAGAGAAGAGTCATTGTAGACAGACAAATAAGTAGATAGACAGATAGATGAAAATAATAAAAATAGACTTTTACCCGGACGTGATTCAAACACGCAACCTTCTGATCTGGAGTCAGACGTGCTACCGTGTCGCCATCGAATCCACTTAGGGTAGCCGTTCGCACACACGCGGTAGAATGATTTGCTCGGCCTTCTGTCGATGACGCACAGGTAAAGAGACATGTCATTGTAGACAGACAAATAAGTAGATAGACAGATGAAAATGGAAAAAGAGAACTTGACCTGGACGTGATTCGAACACGCAACCTTCTGATCTGGAGTCAGACGTGCTACCGTGTCGCCACCGAGTCCGTTAGGCAACCATTCGCACACCCGTGGTAGCATGTTTTGCTCGGCCTTCTGTCGATGAAGCACAGGTAAAGAGATAAGTCATTGTAGACATACAGATAAGTAGATAGACAGTTAGATGAAAATAATAAAAAAGAGGATTTGACCCGGACGTGATTCGAACACGCAATCTTGTGATCTGGAGTCAGATGTGCTACCTCATCGCCACCGAGTACACTTAGTGTAGCCATTCGCACACACGCGGTAGCATGTTTTGCTCGGCCTTCTGTCGATGAAGCACAGGTAAGGAGACAAGTCATTGTAGACAGACAAATAAGTGGATAGACAGATGAAAATAATAAAAAGAAGAATTTGACCCGGACTTGATTCGAACACACAACCTTCTGATCTGGAGTCAGACGTGCTAAAGTTGCGCCACATAGGTCCGCTTAGGGTAGCCGTTCGCACACACGTGGTAGCATGTTTTGCACGGCCTTATGTCGATGAAGCACAGGTAAAGGGACAAGTCATTTTAGACAGACAAATAAGTAGATAGACAGATAGGTGAAAATAATAAAAATAGAATTTGACCCGGACGTGATTCGAACTTTTAACCTACTGATCTGGAGTCAGACGCGCTACCGTTGCAACTCCGAGTCCGCTCAGGGCAGCCGTTCGCACACACGTGGTAGCATGTTTTCTCGGCCTTCTGTCGATGAAGCACAGGTAAAGAGACAAGTCATTGTAGACAGAAAATAAGTAGATAGAACGATTGATGAAAATAAGAAACAAGGAAATTTGATCCAGACGTGATTCATACTTGCAACCTTCTGATCTGCAGTCAGACATGCTAACATGTCGCCACCGAGTCTGTTTAGGGTGGCCGTTCGCACACACGTGGTAGCATGCTTTGCTCGGCCTTCTGTCGATGAAGCACAGGTAAAGAGACAAGTCTTTGTAGACAGACAAATAAGTAGATACACAGATAGATGAAAATAATAAATAAGCGAATTTGACCCGGACGTGATTCAAACTCGCAACCTTCTGATCTGGAGTCAGACGTGCTACCGTGTCGCCACCGCGTCCGTTTAGGGTAGCCGTTCGCACACACGTGGTAGCATGATTTGCTCGGCCTTCTGTCGATGAAGCACACATAAAGAGAAGAGTCATTGTAGACAGACAAATAAGTAGATAAACAGATGAAAATAATAAAAAAGAGAATTGGACCCGGACGTGATTCGAACACGCAACCTTCTGAACGGGAGTCAGACGTGCTACCGTGTCGCCACCGAATCCACTTAGCGTAGCCGTTCGCACACACGCGGTAGCTTGTTTTGCTCGGCCTTCTGTCGATGCAGCACAGGTAAAGAGACAAGTCATTGTAGACAGACAAATAAGTAGATAGACAGATGAAAATAATAAGAAAGAGAATTTGACCCGGATGCGATTCGAACACGCAACCTTCTGATCTGGAGTCAGACGCACTACCGTTGCGCCACCGAGTCCGCTTAGGGTAGCCGTTCGCACACACGTGGTAGCATGTTTTCTCGGCCTTCTGTCGATGAAGCACAGGTAAAGAGACAAGTCATTGTAGACATACAGATAAGTAGATAGACAGTTAGATGAAAATAATAAAAAAGAGGATTTGACCCGCACGTGATTCGAACACGCAACCTTGTGATCTGGAGTGAGACGTGCTACCGTATCGCCACCCAGTACACTTAGTGTAGCCGTTCGCACACACGCGGTAGCATGTTTTGCTCGGCCTTCTGTCGATGAAGCACAGGTAAAAGACAAGTCATTGTAGACAGACAAATAAGTAGATAGACAGATTGATGAAAATAAAAAAAAGGAAATTTGATCCAGACGTGATTCATACTCGCAACCTTCTGATCTGGAGTCAGACATGCTAACATGTCGCGACCGAGTCCGTTTAGGGTGGCCGTTCGCACACACGTGGTAGCATGCTTTGCTAGGCCTTCTGTCGAGAAAGCACAGCTAAAGAGAAGAGTCTTTGTAGACAGACAATTAAGTAGATACACAGATAGATTAAAATAATCAATAAGCGAATTGGACCCGGACGTGATTCAAACTCGCAACCTTCTGATCTGGAGTCAGACGTGCTACCGTGTCGCCACCGCGTCCGTTTAGTGTAGCCGTTCGCACACACGTGGTAGCATGATTTGCTCGGCCTTCTGTCGATGAAGCACAGGTAAAGAGACAAGTCATTGTAGACAGACAAATAAGTAGATAAACAGATGAAAATAATAAAAAAGAGAATTGGACCCGGACGTGATTCGAACACGCAACCTTCTGAACGGGAGTCAGACGTGCTACCGTGTCGCCACCGAATCCACTTAGCGTAGCCGTTCGCACACACGCGGTACCTTGTTTTGCTCGGCCTTCTGTCGATCAAGCACAGTTAAAGAGTCAAGTCATTGTAGACAGACAAATAAGTAGATAGACAGATAGATGAAAATAATAAAAAAGCGAATTCACCCGGACGTGATTCAAACTCGCAACCTTCTGATCTGGAGTCAGACGTGCTACCGTGTCGCCACCGCGTCCGTTTAGGGTAGCCGTTCGCACACACGTGGTAGCATGTTTTGCTCGGCCTTCTATCGATGAAGCACAGGTAAAGAAACAAGTCGTTGTAGACAGACAAAGAGGTAGATAGACAGATGAAAATAACAAAAACGAGAACTTAACACGGACGTGATTCGAACACGCAACCGTCTGATCTGGAGTAATACGCGCTACCGTGTCGCCACCGAATCCACTTAGCGCAGCCGTTCGCACACACGCGGTAGCTTGTTTTGCTCGGCCTTCTGTCGATGAAGCACAGGTAACGAGACAAGTCATTGTAGACAGACAAATAAGTAGATAGACAATTAGATGAAAATAATAAAAAGAGAATTTGACCCGGACGTGATTCGAACATTTAACCTACTGATCTGGAGTCAGACGCGCTACCGTTGCACCTCCGAGTCCGCTCAGGGAGCCGTTCGCACACACGTGGTAGCATGATTTGCTCGGCCTTCTGTCGATGAAGCACACCTAAAGAGAAGAGTCATTGTAGACAGACAAGTAAGTAGATAGACAGATAGATGAAAATAGTAAAAAAGAGAACTTGACCCGAACGTAATTCGAACCCGCAACCTTCTGATCTGGAGTCGGACGTGCTACCGTGTCGCCACCGAGTCCACCTGGTGAAGCCGTTCGTACACACGCGGTAGCATGTTTGCTCGGCCTTCTGTCGATGAAGCACAGGTAAAGAGACAAGTCATCGTAGACAGACAAGTAAAAAGATAAACAGATGTAAATATTAACAAAGAGAATTTGACCCGGACGTGATTCGAACACGCAACCTTCTGATCTGGAGTCAGACATGCTAAAGTTGCGCCACCAAGTCCGCTTAGGGTAGCCGTTCGCACACACGTGGTAGCATGTTTTGCACGGCCTTATGTCGATGAAGCACAGGTAAAGGGACAAGTCATTTTAGACAGACAAATAAGTAGATAGACAGATAGATGAAAATAATAAAAAGAGAATTTGACCCGGACATGATTCGAACATTTGACCTACTGATCTGGAGTCAGACACGCTACCGTTGCACCTCCGAGTCCGCTCAGGGCAGCCGTTCGCACCCACGTGGTAGCATGTTTCTTGGCCTTCTGTCGATGAAGCACAGGTAAAGAGACAAGTCATTGTAGACAGACAAATAAGTAGATAGACAGATAGATGAAAATAACAAAAGAGAGAACTTCACATCGACGTGATTTGAACACGCAACCTTCTGATCTGGAGTCAGACATCCTACCTGGTCGCCACCGAGTTGACTTAGTGTAGCCGTTCGCACACATGCAGTAGCATGTATTGCTCGGCCTTCTGCAGATGAAGCATAGGTAAAGAGAGAAGTCATTGTAGACAGACAAATAAGTAGACAGATAGTTGAAAACAATAAAAAGAGAATTTGACCCCGACGTGATTCGAACACGCAACCTTCTGATCTGGAGTCAGACGCGCTACCGTTGCGCCACCGAGTCCGCTTAGGGTAGCCGTTCGCACACACGTGGTAGCATGTTGTCTCGGCCTTCTGTCAATGAAGCACAGGTAAGGAGACAAGTCATTGTAGACAGACAAATGGGTAGTTAGACAGATTGATGAAAATAAGAAAAAAGGAAATTTGATGCAGACGTGATTCATACTCGCAACCTTCTGATCTGGAGTCAGACGTGCTAACATGTCGCCACCGAGTCCGTTTAGGGTGGCCGTTCGCACACACGTGGTAGCATGTTTTGCTTGGCCTCCTGTCGAGGAAGCACAGCTAAAGAGAAGAGTCATTGTAGACAGACAAATAAGTAGATAGACAGATAGATGAAAATAATAAAAAAAAAGAATTTGACCCTGACTTGATTCGAACACGCAACCTTCGGATCTGGAGTCAGACGTTCTATCGTGTCACCATCGAATCCGCTTAGTGTAGCCGTTCGCACACACGCGGTAGCATGATTTGCTCGGCCTTCTGTCGATGAAGCACAGGTAAAGAGACAAGTCTTTGTAGACAGACAAATAAGTAGATACACAGATAGATGAAAATAATAAATAAGCGAATTTGACCCGGACGTGATTCAAACTCGCAACCTTCTGATCTGGATTCAGACGTGCTACCGTGTCGCCACCGCGTCCGTTTAGGGTAGCCGTTCGCACACACGTGGTAGCATGATTTGCTTGGCCTTCTGTCAATGAAGCACACATAAAGAGAAGAGTCATTGTAGACAGACAAATAAGTAGATAGACAGATAGATGAAAATAGTAAAAAAGAGAACTTGACCCGAACGTGATTCAAACCCGCCACCTTCTGATCTGGAGTCAGACGTGCTACTGTGTCACCACCAAGTCCACTTTGTGTAGCCGTTCGCACACACGCGGTAGCATGTTGTGCTCGGCCTTCTGTCGATGCAGCACAGGTAAAGAGACAAGTCATTGTAGACAGACAAATAAATAGATAGACAGATGAAAATAATAAGAAAGAGAATTTGACCCGGACGTGATTCGAACACGCAACCTTCTGATCTGGAGTCAGACGCACTACCGTTGCGCCACCGAGTCCGCATAGGGTAGCCGTTCGCACACACGTGGTAGCATGTTTTCTCGGCCTTCTGTCGATGAAGCACGGTTAAAGGGACAAGTCATTTTAGACAGACAAATAAGTAGATAGACGGATAGATGAAAATAACAAAAGAGAGAACTTCACATCGACGTGATTCGAACACGCAACCTTCTGATCTGGAGTCAGACATGTTAACATGTCGCGACCGAGTCCGTTTAGGGTGGCCGTTCGCACACACGTGGTAGCATGCTTTGCTCGGCCTTCTGTCGAGAAAGCACAGCTAAAGAGAAGAGTCATTGTAGACAGACAAATAAGTAGATAGACAGATAGATGAAAATAATAAAAATAGACTTTTACCCGGACGTGATTCAAACACGCAACCTTCTGATCTGGAATCAGACGTGCTACCGTGTCGCCATCGAATCCACTTAGGGTAGCCGTTCGCACACACGCGGTAGCATGATTTGCTCGGCCTTCTGTCGTTGACGCACAGGTAAAGAGACATGTCATTGTAGACAGACAAATAGGTAGATAGACAGATGAAAATAGGAAAAAGAGAACTTGACCTGGACGTGATTCGAACACGCAACCTTCTGATCTGGAGTCAGACGTGCTACCGTGTCGCCACCGAGTCCGTTAGGCAACCATTCGCATACCCGTGGTAGCATGTTTTGCTCGGCCTTCTGTCGATGAAGCACAGGTAAAGAGATAAGTCATTGTAGACATACAGATAAGTAGATAGACAGTTAGATGAAAATAATAAAAAAGAGGATTTGACCCGGACGTGATTCGAACACGCAATCTTGTGATCTGGAGTCAGATGTGCTACCTCATCGCCACCGAGTACACTTAGTGTAGCCATTCGCACACACGCGGTAGCATGTTTTGCTCGGCCTTCTGTCGATGAAGCACAGGTAAGGAGACAAGTCATTGTAGACAGACAAATAAGTGGATAGACAGATGAAAATAATAAAAAGAAGAATTTGACCCGGACTTGATTCGAACACACAACCTTCTGATCTGGAGTCAGACGTGCTAAAGTTTCGCCACATAGGTCCGCTTAGGGTAGCCGTTCGCACACACGTGGTAGCATGTTTTGCACGGCCTTATGTCGATGAAGCACAGGTAAAGGGACAAGTCATTTTAGACAGAAAATAAGTAGATAGACAGATAGGTGAAAATAATAAAAATAGAATTTTACCCGGACGTGATTCGAACTTTTAACCTACTGATCTGGAGTCAGACGCGCTACCGTTGCAACTCCGAGTCCGCTCAGGGCAGCCGTTCGCACACACGTGGTAGCATGTTTTCTCGGCCTTCTGTCGACGAAGCACAGGTAAAGAGACAAGTCATTGTAGACAGAAAATAAGTAGATAGAACGATTGATGAAAATAAGAAACAAGGAAATTTGATCCAGACGTGATTCATACTTGCAACCTTCTGATCTGGAGTCAGACATGCTAACATGTCGCCACCGAGTCTGTTTAGGGTGGCCGTTCGCACACACGTGGTAGCATGCTTTGCTCGGCCTTCTGTCGATGAAGCACAGGTAAAGAGACAAGTCTTTGTAGACAGACAAATAAGTAGATACACAGATAGATGAAAATAATAAATAAGCGAATTTGACCCGGACGTGATTCAAACTCGCAACCTTCTGATCTGGAGTCAGACGTGCTACCGTGTCGCCACCGCGTCCGTTTAGGGTAGCCGTTCGCACACACGTGGTAGCATGATTTGCTCGGCCTTCTGTCGATGAAGCACACATAAAGAGAAGAGTCATTGTAGACAGACAAATAAGTAGATGAACAGATAGATGAAAATAGTAAAAAAGAGAACTTGACCCGAACGTGAATTGAACCCGCAACCTTCTGATCTGGAGTCAGACGTGCTACTGTGTCACCACCGAGTCCACTTTGTGTAGCCGTTCGCACACACGCGGTAGCATGTTTTGCTCGGCCTTCTGTCGATGCAGCACCGGTAAAGAGACAAGTCATTGTAGACAGACAAATAAGTAGATAGACAGATGAAAATAATAAGAAAGAGAATTTGACCCGGACGCGATTCGAACACGCAACCTTCTGATCTCGAGTCGGACGCGCTAACAGTTCGCCACCGAGTCCACTGAGGTAGCCGTTCGCACACACGTGGTAGCATGTTTTGCTCGGCCTTCTATCGATGAAGCACAGGTAAAGAAACAAGTCGTTGTAGACAGACAAAGAGGTAGATAGACAGTTAGATGAAAATAATAAAAAAGAGGATTTGACCCGGACGTGATTGGAACACGCAACCTTGTGATCGGGAGTGAGACGTGCTACCGTATCGCCACCCAGTACACTTAGTGTAGCCGTTCGCACACACGCGGTAGCATGTTTGGCTCGGCCTTCTGTCGATGAAGCACAGGTAAAAGACAAGTCATTGTAGACAGACAAATAAGTAGATAGACAGATTGACGAAACTAAAAAAAGGAAATTTGATCCAGACGTGATTCATAATCGCAACCTTCTGATCTGGAGTCAGACATGCTAACATGTCGCGACCGAGTCCGTTTAGGGTGGCCGTTCGCACACACGTGGTAGCATGCTTTGCTCGGCCTTCTGTCGAGAAAGCACAGCTAAAGAGAAGAGTCTTTGTAGACAGACAATTAAGTAGATACACAGATAGATTAAAATAATCAATAAGCGAATTGGACCCGGACGTGATTCAAACTCGCAACCTTCTGATCTGGAGTCAGACGTGCTACCGTGTCGCCACCGCGTCCGTTTAGTGTAGCCGTTCGCACACACGTGGTAGCATGATTTGCTCGGCCTTCTGTCGATGAAGCACAGGTAAAGAGACAAGTCATTGTAGACAGACAAATAAGTAGATAAACAGATGAAAATAATAAAAAAGAGAATTGGACCCGGACGTGATTCGAACACGCAACCTTCTGAACGGGAGTCAGACGTGCTACCGTGTCGCCACCGAATCCACTTAGCGTAGCCGTTCGCACACACGCGGTACCTTGTTTTGCTCGGCCTTCTGTCGATCAAGCACAGTTAAAGAGTCAAGTCATTGTAGACAGACAAATAAGTAGATAGACAGATAGATGAAAATAATAAAAAAGCGAATTCACCCTGACGTGATTCAAACTCGCAACCTTCTGATCTGGAGTCAGACGTGCTACCGTGTCGCCACCGCGTCCGTTTAGGGTAGCCGTTCGCACACACGTGGTAGCATGTTTTGCTCGGCGTTCTATCGATGAAGCACAGGTAAAGAAACAAGTCGTTGTAGACAGACAAAGAGGTAGATAGACAGATGAAAATAACAAAAACGAGAACTTAACACGGACGTGATTCGAACACGCAACCGTCTGATCTGGAGTAATACGCGCTACCGTGTCGCCACCGAATCCACTTAGCGCAGCCGTTCGCACACACGCGGTAGCTTGTTTTGCTCGGCCTTCTGTCGATGAAGCACAGGTAACGAGACAAGTCATTGTAGACAGACAAATAAGTAGATAGACAATTAGATGAAAATAATAAAAAAAGAATTTGACCCGGACGTGATTCGAACATTTAACCTACTGATCTGGAGTCAGACGCGCTCCCGTTGCACCTCCGAGTCCGCTCAGGGAGCCGTTCGCACACACGTGGTAGCAAGATTTGCTCGGCCTTCTGTCGATGAAGCACACCTAAAGAGAAGAGTCATTGTAGACAGACATGTAAGTAGATAGACAGATAGATGAAAATAGTAAAAAAGAGAACTTGACCCGAACGTAATTCGAACCCGCAACCTTCTGATCTGGAGTCGGACGTGCTACCGTGTCGCCACCGAGTCCACCTGGTGAAGCCGTTCGTACACACGCGGTAGCATGTTTGCTCGGCCTTCTGTCGATGAAGCACAGGTAAAGAGACAAGTCATCGTAGACAGACAAATAAAAAGATAAACAGATGAAAATATTAACAAAGAGAATTTGACCCGGACGTGAATCGAACACGCAACCTTCTGATCTGGAGTCAGACATGCTAAAGTTGCGCCACCAAGTCCGCTTAGGGTAGCCGTTCGCACACACGTGGTAGCATGTTTTGCACGGCCTTATGTCGATGAAGCACAGGTAAAGGGACAAGTCATTTTAGACAGACAAATAAGTAGATAGACAGATAGATGAAAATAATAAAAAGAGAATTTGACCCGGACATGATTCGAACATTTAATCTACTGATCTGGAGTCAGACGCGCTACCGTTGCACCTCCGAGTCCGCTCAGGGCAGCCGTTCGCACCCACGTGGTAGCATGTTTCTTGGCCTTCTGTCGATGAAGCACAGGTAAAGAGACAAGTCATTGTAGACAGATAAATAAGTAGATAGACAGATAGATGAAAATAACAAAAGAGAGAACTTCACATCGACGTGATTCGAACTCGCAACCTTCTGATCTGGAGTCAGACATCCTACCTGGTCGCCACCGAGTTGACTTAGTGTAGCCGTTCGCACACATGCAGTAGCATGTATTGCTCGGCCTTCTGCAGATGAAGCATAGGTAAAGAGAGAAGTCATTGTAGACAGACAAATAGGTAGACAGATAGTTGAAAACAATAAAAAGAGAATTTGACCCTGACTTGATTCGAACACGCAACCTTCTGATCTGGAGTCAGACGTGCTATCGTGTCACCATCGAATCCGCTTAGTGTAGCCGTTCGCACACACGCGGTAGCATGATTTGCTCGGCCTTCTGTCGATGAAGCACAGGTAAAGAGACAAGTCTTTGTAGACAGACAAATAAGTAGATACACAGATAGATGAAAATAATAAATAAGCGAATTTGACCCGGACGTGATTCAAACTCGCAACCTTCTGATCTGGATTCAGACGTGCTACCGTGTCGCCACCGCGTCCGTTTAGGGTAGCCGTTCGCACACACGTGGTAGCATGATTTGCTTGGCCTTCTGTCGATGAAGCACACATAAAGAGAAGAGTCATTGTAGACAGACAAATAAGTAGATAGACAGATAGATGAAAATAGTAAAAAAGAGAATTTGACCCGGACGTGATTCGAACACGCAACCTTCTGTTCTGAAGTCAGACGCGCTACCGTGTCGCCACCGAGTCCGTTAGGTAACCATTCGCACACACGTGGTAGCAAGTTGTGCTCGGCCTTCTGTCGATGAAGCACAGGTATAGAGACAAGTCATTGTAGACATACAGATAAGAAGATAGACAGATAGATGAAAATAATAAAAAAGAGGATTTTACCCGAACGTGATTCGAACACGCAACCTTGTGATCTGGAGTGAGACGTGGTACCGTATCGCCACCCAGTACACTTCGTGTAGCCGTTCGCACACACGCGGTAGCATGTTTTGCTCGGCCTTCTGTCGATGAAGCACAGGTAAAGAGACAAGTAATTGTAGACAGACAAATAAGTGAATAGACAGATGAAAATAAGAACTTGACCCGGACTTGATTCGAACACGCAACCTTCTGATCTGGAGTCAGACGTGCTGAAGTTGCGCCACTTAGTCCGCTTAGAGTAACCGTTCGCACACACGCGGTAGCATGTTTTGCTCGGCCTTCTGTCGATGAAGCACAGGAAAATGGACAAGTCATTGCTGAAGGAGAAATAAGTAGATAGACAGATAGATGAAAATAACAAAAGAGAGAACTTCACATCGACGTGATTCGAACACGCAACCTTCTGATCTGGAGTCAGACGTCCTACCGGGTCGCCACCGAGTTGGCTTAGTGTAGCCGTTCGCACACACGCAGTAGCATGTATTGCTCGGCCTTCAGTCGATGAAGCATAGGTTAAGAGAGAAGTCATTGTAGGCAGACAAATAAGTAGACAGATAGTTGAAAACAATAAAAAAGAGAATTTTACCCCGACGTGATTCGAACACGCAACCTTCTGATCTGGAGTCAGACGCACTACCGTTGCGCCACCGAGTCCGCATAGGGTAGCCGTTCGCACACACGTGGTAGCATGTTTTCTAGGCCTTCTGTCGATGAAGCACGGTTAAAGGGACAAGTCATTTTAGACAGACAAATAAGTAGATAGACGGATAGATGAAAATAACAAAAGAGAGAACTTCACATCGACTTGATTCGAACACGCAACCTTCTGATCTGGAGTCAGACATGTTAACATGTCGCGACCGAGTCCGTTTAGGGTGGCCGTTCGCACACACGTGGTAGCATGCTTTGCTCGGCCTTCTGTCGAGAAAGCACAGCTAAAGAGAAGAGTCATTGTAGACAGACAAATAAGTATATAGACAGATAGATGAAAATAATAAAAATAGACTTTAACCCGGACGTGATTCAAACACGCAACCTTCTGATCTGGAGTCAGACGTGCTACCGTGTCGCCATCGAATCCACTTAGGGTAGCCGTTCGCACACACGCGGTAGCATGATTTGCTCGGCCTTCTGTCGATGACGCACAGGTAAAGAGACATGTCATTGTAGACAGACAAATAAGTAGATAGACAGATGAAAATAGGAAAAAGAGAACTTGACCTGGACGTGATTCGAACACGCAACCTTCTGATCTGGAGTCAGACGTGCTACCGTGTCGCCACCGAGTCCGTTAGGCAACCATTCGCACACCCGTGGTAGCATGTTTTGCTCGGCCTTCTGTCGATGAAGCACAGGTAAAGAGATAAGTCATTGTAGACATACAGATAAGTAGATAGACAGTTAGATGAAAATAATAAAAAAGAGGATTTGACCCGGACGTGATTCGAACACGCAATCTTGTGATCTGGAGTCAGATGTGCTACCTCATCGCCACCGAGTACACTTAGTGTAGCCATTCGCACACACGCGGTAGCATGTTTTGCTCGGCCTTCTGTCGATGAAGCACAGGTAAGGAGACAAGTCATTGTAGACAGACAAATAAGTGGATAGACAGATGAAAATAATAAAAAGAAGAATTTGACCCGGACTTGATTCGAACACACAACCTTCTGATCTGGAGTCAGACGTGCTAAAGTTGCGCCACATAGGTCCGCTTAGGGTAGCCGTTCGCACACACGTGGTAGCATGTTTTGCACGGCCTTATGTCGATGAAGCACAGGTAAAGGGAAAAGTCATTGCAGACAGAGTAATAAGTAGATAGACAGATAGATGAAAATACTAAAGAGAGAGTTTGACGCGGACGTGATTAGAATACGCAACCTTCTGATCTGGAATCAGACGTGCTAAAGTTGCGCTACCGAGTCCGCTTAGGGTAGCCGTTCGCACACACGTGGTAGCATGTTTTGCACGGCCTTATGTCGATGAAGCACAGGTAAAGGGACAAGTCATTGTAGACAGACAAATAAGTAGACAGATAGTTGAAAACAATAAAAAAGAGAATTTGACCCCGACGTGATTCGAACACGCAACCTTCTGATCTGGATCAGACGCACTGGCGTTGCGCCACCGAGTCCGCATAGGGTAGCCGTTCGCATACACGTGGTAGCATGTTTTCTCGGCCTTCTGTCGATGAAGCACAGGTAAAGAGACAAGTCATTGTAGACATACAGATAAGTAGATAGACAGTTAGATGAAAATAATAAAAAAGAGGATTTGACCCGGACGTGATTCGAACACGCAACCTTGTGATCTGGAGTGAGACGTGCTACCGTATCGCCACCCAGTACACTTAGTGTAGCCGTTCGCACACACGCGGTAGCATGTTTTGCTCGGCCTTCTGTCGATGAAGCACAGGTAAAAGACAAGTCATTGTAGACAGACAAATAAGTAGATAGACAGATTGATGAAAATAAGAAAAAAGGAAATTTGATCCAGACGTGATTCATACTCGCAACCTTCTGATCTGGAGTCAGACATGCTAACATGTCGCGACCGAGTCCGTTTAGGGTGGCCGTTCGCACACACGTGGTAGCATGCTTTGCTCGGCCTTCTGTCGAGAAAGCACAGCTAAAGAGAAGAGTCTTTGTAGACAGACAATTAAGTAGATACACAGATAGATTAAAATAATAAATAAGTGAATTGGACCCGGACGTGATTCAAACTCGCAACCTTCTGATCTGGAGTCAGACGTGCTACCGTGTCGCCACCGCGTCCGTTTAGGGTAGCCGTTCGCACACACGTGGTAGCATGATTTGCTCGGCCTTCTGTCGATGAAGCACAGGTAAAGAGACAAGTCATTGTAGACAGACAAATAAGTAGATAAACAGATGAAAATAATAAAAAAGAGAATCGGACCCGGACGTGATTCGAACACGCAACCTTCTGATCAGGTGTCAGACGTGCTACTGTGTCGCCACCGAGTCCACTTAGTGTAGCTGTTCGCACACACGTGGTAGCATGTTTTGCTTGGCCTTCTATCGATGAAGCACAGGTAAAGAGACAAGTCGTTGTAGACAGACAAAAGGGTAGATAGACGGATGGATGAAAATAATAAAAAAGAGAACCTAACACGGACGTGATTCGAACATGCAACCCTCTGAACGGGAGTCAGACGTGCTACCGTGTCGCCACCGAATCCACTTAGCGTAGCCGTTCGCACACACGCGGTACCTTGTTTTGCTCGGCCTTCTGTCGATCAAGCACAGTTAAAGACACAAGTCATTGTAGACAGACAAATAAGTAGATAGACAGATAGATGAAAATAATAAAAAAGCGAATTCACCCGGACGTGATTCAAACTCGCAACCTTCTGATCTGGAGTCAGACGTGCTACCGTGTCGCCACCGCGTCCGTTTAGGGTAGCCGTTCGCACACACGCTGTAGCATGTTTTGCTCGGCCTTCTGTCGATGAAGCACAGGTAAAGGGACACGTCATTGCAGATAGACAAATAAGTAGATAGACAGATAGATGAAAATACTAAAAAGAGAATTTGACGCGGACGTGATTAGAACACGCAACCTTCTGATCTGGAGTCAGACGTGCTAAAGTTGCGCCACCGAGTCCGCTTAGGGTAGCCGTTCGCCCACACGTGATGCATGTTTTGCACGGCCTTATGTCGATGAAGCACAGATAAAAGGGACAAGTCATTTTAGACAGACAAATAAGTAGATAGACAGATAGATGAGAATAATAAAAAGAGAATTTGACATCGACGTGATTCGAACACGCAACCTTCTGATCTGGAGTCAGACGTCCTACCGGGTCGCCACCGAATTGACTTAGTGTAGCCGTTCGCACACACGCAGTAGCATGTATTGCTCGGCCTTCTGTCGATGAAGCATAGGTAAAGAGAGAAGTCATTGTAGACAGACAAATAAGTAGATAGACAGATTGATGAAAATAAGAAAAAAGGAAATTTGATCAAGACGTGATTCGAACATTTAACCTACTGATCTGGAGTCAGACGCGCTACCGTTGCACCTCCGAGTCCGCTCAGGGCAGCCGTTCGCACACACGTGGTAGCATGTTTCTTGGCCTTCTGTCGATGAAGCACAGGTAAAGAGACAAGTCATTGTAGACAGACAAATAAGTAGATAGACAGATAGATGAAAATAACAAAAGAGAGAACTTCACATCGACGTGATTCAAACACGCAACCTTCTGATCTGGAGTCAGACGTCCTACCTGGTCGCCACGGAGTTGACTTAGTGTAGCCGTTCACACACATGCAGTAGCATGTATTGCTCGGCCTTCTGCAGATGAAGCATAGGTAAAGAGAGAAGTCATTGTAGACAGACAAATAAGGAGACAGATAGTTGAAAACAATAAAAAGAGAATTTGACCCCGACGTGATTCGAACACGCAACCTTCTGATCTGGAGTCAGACGCGCTACCGTTGCGCCACCGAGTCCGCTTAGGGTAGCCGTTCGCACACACGTGGTAGCATGTTTTCTCGGCCTTCTGTCAATGAAGCACAGGTAAAGAGACAAGTCATTGTAGACAGACAAATGGGTAGTTAGACAGATTGATGAAAATAAGAAAAAAGGAAATTTGATGCAGACGTGATTCATACTCGCAACCTTCTGATCTGGAGTCAGACATGCTAACATGTCGCCACCGAGTCCGTTTAGGGTGGCCGTTCGCACACACGTGGTAGCATGTTTTGCTCGGCCTTCTGTCGAGAAAGCACAGCTAAAGAGAAGAGTACTTGTAGACAGACAAATAAGTAGATAGACAGATAGATGAAAATTATAAAAAGAGACATTACCCGGACGTGATTCCAACACGCAACCTTCTGATCTGGAGTCAGACATGCTACCGTGTCGCCATCGAATCCGTTTAGGGTAGCCGTTCGCACACACGCGGTAGCATGATTTGCTCGGCCTTCTGTCGATGAAGCACAGGTAAAGAGACATGTCATTGTAGACAGACAAATAAGTAGATAGACAGATGAAAATAATGAAAAGAGAACTTGACCCGGACGTGATTCGAACACGCAACCTTCTGATCTGGAGTCAGACGCGCTACCGTTGCGCCACCGAGTCCGCTTAGGGTAGCCGTTCGCACACACGTGGTAGCATGTTTTTTCGGCCTTCTGTCGATGAAGCACAGGTAAAGAGACAAGTCATTGTAGACAGACAAATAAATAGATAGACAGAATGATGAAAATAAGAAAAAAGGAAACTCGATCTAGACGTGATTCAAGCTCGCAACCTTCTGATCTGTAGTCAGACATGCTAACATGTCGCCACCGAGTCCGTTTAGGGTGGCCGTTCGCACACACGTGGTAGCATGTTTTGCTCGGCCTTCTGTCGAGAAAGCACAGCTAAAGAGAAGAGTACTTGTAGACAGACAAATAAGTAGATAGACAGATAGATGAAAATTATAAAAAGAGACATTACCCGGACGTGATTCCAACACGCAACCTTCTGATCTGGAGTCAGACGTGCTACCGTGTCGCCATCGAATCCGCTTAGGGTAGCCGTTCGCACACACGCGGTAGCATGATTTGCTCGGCCTTCTGTCGATGAAGCACAGGTAAAGAGACATGTCATCGTAGACAGACAAATAAGTAGATAGACAGATGAAAATAATGAAAAGAGAACTTGACCCGGACGTGATTCGAACACGCAACCTTCTGATCTGGAGTCAGACGCGCTACCGTTGCGCCACCGAGTCCGCTTAGGGTAGCCGTTCGCACACACGTGGTAGCATGTTTTTTCGGCCTTCTGTTGATGAAGCACAGGTAAAGAGACAAGTCATTGTAGACAGACAAATAAATAGATAGACAGAATGATGAAAATAAGAAAAAAGGAAATTCGATCTAGACGTGATTCAAGCTCGCAACCTTCTGATCTGTAGTCAGACATGCTAACATGTCGCCACCGAGTCCGTTTAGGGTGGCCGTTCGCACACACGTGGTAGCATGTTTTGCTCGGCCTTCTGTCGAGGAAGCACAGCTAAAGAGAAGAGTTATTGGAGACAGACAAATAAGTAGATAGACAGATAGATGAAAATAATAAAGAGAGACTTTTACCCGGACGTGATTTGAACACGGAACCTTCTGATCTGGAGTCAGACGTGCTACCGTGTCGCCATCGAATCAGTCTAGGGTAGCCGTTCGCACACACGCGGTAGCATGATTTGCTCGGCCTTCTGTCGATGCAGCACTGGTAAAGAGACAAGTCGTTGTAGACAGACAAATAAGTAGATAGACAGATGAAAATAACAAAATCGAGAACTTAACACGGACGTGATTCGAACAAGCAACCCTCTGATCCGTAGTAAGACGCGCTACCGTGTCGCCACCGAATCCACTTAGCGTCGCCGTTCGCACACACGCGGTAGCTTATTTTGCGCGGCCTTCTGTCGATGAAGCACATGGAACAAGACAAGTCATTGTACACAGACAAATAAGTAGATAGACAAATAGAAGAAAATAAGAAAAAAGAGAATTTGACCCGGACGTGATTCCAACACGCAACCTTCTGATATGAAGACAGCCGTGCTACCGTGTCGCCACCGAGTCCACTTAGTGAAGCCGTTCGCACACACGCGGTAGCATGTTTCGCTCGGCCTTCTGTCGATGAAGCACAGGTAAAGAGACAAGTCATCGTAGACAAACAAATAAAGAGGCAAACGGATGAAAATATTAAAAAAGAGAATTTGACCCGGACGTGATTCGAACACGCAACCTTCTGATCTGGAGTAAGACGTGCTACCGTGTCGCCACCGAGTCCGTTAGGTAACCATTCGCACACAAGTGGTAGCATGTTTTGCTCGGCCTTCTGTCGAGGAAGCACAGGTAAAGAGACAAGTCATTGTAGACATACAGATAAGTAGATAGACAGATAGATGAAAATAATAAAACAGAGGATTTGACCCAGACCTGATTCGAACACGCAACCAAGTGATCTGGAGTCAGACGTGCTACCGTATCGTCACCGAGTACACTTAGTGCAGCCGTTCGCACACACGCGGTAGCATGTTTTGCTCGGCCTTCTGTCGATGAAGCACAGGTAAAGAGACAAGTCATTGTAGACAGACAAATAGGTGGATAGACAGATGAAAATAATAAAAAAAAGAATTTGACCCGGACTTGATTCGAACACGCAACCTTCTGATCTGGAGTCAGACGTGCTAAAGTTGCGCCACTGAGTCCGCTTAGAGTAATTGTTCGCACACACGGTGTAGCATGTTTTGCTCGGCCTTCTGTCGATGAAGCACAGGTAAAGGGACAAGTCATTGCAGATAGACAAATAAGTAGATAGACAGATAGATGAAAATACTAAAAAGAGAATTTGACGCGGACGTGATTAGAACACGCAACCTTCTGATCTGGAGTCAGACGTGCTAAAGTTGCGCCACCGAGTCCGCTTAGGGTAGCCGTTCGCCCACACGTGATGCATGTTTTGCACGGCCTTATGTCGATGAAGCACAGATAAAAGGGACAAGTCATTTTAGACAGACAAATAAGTAGATAGACAGATAGATGAGAATAATAAAAAGAGAATTTGACATCGACGTGATTCGAACACGCAACCTTCTGATCTGGAGTCAGACGTCCTACCGGGTCGCCACCGAATTGACTTAGTGTAGCCGTTCGCACACATGCAGTAGCATGTATTGCTCGGCCTTCTGCAGATGAAGCATAGGTAAAGAGAGAAGTCATTGTAGACAGACAAATAAGTAGACAGATAGTTAAAAACAATAAAAAGAGAATTTGACCCCGACGTGATTCGAACACGCAACCTTCTGATCTGGAGTCAGACGCGCTACCGTTGCGCCACCGAGTCCGCTTAGGGTAGCCGTTCGCACACACGTGGTAGCATGTTTTCTCGGCCTTCTGTCAATGAAGCACAGGTAAAGAGACAAGTCATTGTAGACAGACAAATGGGTAGTTAGACAGATTGATGAAAATAAGAAAAAAGGAAATTTGATGCAGACGTGATTCATACTCGCAACCTTCTGATCTGGAGTCAGACATGCTAACATGTCGCCACCGAGTCCGTTTAGGGTGGCCGTTCGCACACACGTGGTAGCATGTTTTGCTCGGCCTTCTGTCGAGAAAACACAAGTAAAGAGACATGTCATTGTAGACAGACAAAAGGGTAGATAGACAGATGAAAATAATAAAAAGAGAGCTTGACGCGGACGTGATTCGAACACGCAACCTTCTGATCTGGAGTCAGACGTGCTACCGGGTTGCCACCGAGTCCACTTAGTGTACCCGTACGCACACACGCGGTAGCATGTTTTGCTCGGCCTTCTGTCGATGCAGCACTGGTAAAGAGACAAGTCGTTGTAGACAGACAAATAAGTAGATAGACAGATGAAAATAATAAGAAAGAAAATATGACCCGGACGCGATTCGAACACGCAACCTTCTCATCTGGGGTCGGACGTGCTAAGAGTTCGCCACCGAGTCCATTTAGGGTAGCCGTTCGCACACACGTGGTAGCATGTTTTGCTTGGCCTTCTGTCGATGCAGCACAGGTAAAGAGACAAGTCATTTTAGACAGACAAATAAGTAGATAGACAGATGAAAATAACAAAAACGAGAACTTAACACGGACGTGATTCGAACAAGCAACCCTCTGATCCGTAGTAAGACGCGCTACCGTGTCGCCACCGAATCCACTTAGCGTAGCCGTTCGCACACACGCGGTAGCTTATTTTGCGTGGCCTTCTGTCGATGAAGCACATGGAACGAGACAAGTCATTGTACACAGACAAATAAGTAGATAGACAAATAGAAGAAAATAAGAAAAAAGAGAATTTGACCCGGACGTGATTCCAACACGCAACCTTCTGATATGAAGACAGCCGTGCTACCGTGTCGCCACCGAGTCCACTTAGTGAAGCCGTTCGTACACACGCGGTAGCATGTTTCGCTCGGCCTTCTGTCGATGAAGCACAGGTAAAGAGACAAGTCATCGTAGACAAACAAATAAAAAGTTAAACAGATGAAAATATTAAAAAAGAGAATTTGACCCGGACGTGATTCGAACACGCAACCTTCTGATGTGGAGTCAGACGTGCTTCCGTGTCGCCACCGAGTCCGTTAGGTAACCATTCGCACACAAGTGGTAGCATGTTTTGCTCGGCCTTCTGTCGAGGAAGCACAGGTAAAGAGACAAGTCATTGTAGACATACAGATAAGTAGATAGACAGATAGATGAAAATAATAAAACAGAGGATTTGACCCAGACCTTATTCGAACACGCAACCAAGTGATCTGGAGTCAGACGTGCTACCGTATCGTCACCGAGTACACTTAGTGCAGCCGTTCGCACACACGCAGTAGCATGTTTTGCTCGGCCTTCTTTCGATGAAGCACAGGTAAAGATACAAGTCATTGTAGACAGACAAATAGGTGAATCGACAGATGAAAATAATGAAAAAAAGAATTTGACCCGGACTTGATTCGAACACGCAACCTTCTGATCTGGAGTCAGACGTGCTAAAGTTGCGCCTCTGAGTCCGCTTAGAGTAATTGTTCGCACACACGCTGTAGCATGTTTTGCTCGGCCTTCTGTCGATGAAGCACAGGTAAAGGGACAAGTTATTGCAGATAGACAAATAAGTAGATAGATAGATAGATGAAAATACTAAAAAGAGAATTTGACGCGGACGTGATTAGAACACGCAACCTTCTGATCTGGAGTCAGACGTGCTAAAGTTGCGCCACCGAGTCCGCTTAGGGTAGCCGTTCGCCCACACGTGATGCATGTTTTGCATGGCCTTATGTCGATGAAGCACAGGTAAAAGGGACAAGTCATTTTAGACAGACAAATAAGTAGATAGACAGATAGGTGAGAATAATAAAAAGAGAATTTGACATCGACGTGATTCGAACACGCAACCTTCTGATCTGGAGCCAGACGTCCTACCGGGTCGCCCCCGAATTGACTTAGTGTAGCCGTTCGCACACACGCAGTCGCATGTATTGCTCGGCCTTCTGTCGATGAAGCATAGGTAAAGAGAGAAGTCATTGTAGACAGACAAATAATTAGATAGACAGATTGATGAAAATAAGAAAAAAGGAAATTTGATCCAGACGTGATTCAAACTCGCAACATTCTGATCTGTAGTCAGACATGCTAACATGTCGCCACCGAGTCCGTTTTGTGTGGCCATTCGCGCACACGTGGTAGCATGTTTGATTGATTGATATGTGGGGTTTAACGTCCCAAAACCACTATATGATTATGAGAGACGCCGTAGTGGAGGGCTCCGGAAATTTAGACCACCTGGGGTTCTTTAACGTGCACCCAAATCTGAGCACACGGGCCTACAACATTTCCGCCTCCATCGGAAATGCAGCCGCCGCAGCCGAGATTCGAACCCGCGCATGGTAGCATGTTTTGCTTGGCCTTCTGTCGAGGAAGCACAGGTAAAGAGACAAGTCTTTGTAGACAGACAAACAAGTAGATACACAGATAGATGAAAATAATGAATAAGCGAATTTGACCCCGACGTGATTCGAACACGCAACCTTCTGATCTGGAGTCAGACGCGCTACCGTTGCGCCACCGAGTCCGCTTAGGGTAGCCGTTCGCACACACGTGGTAGCATGTTATCTCGGCCTTCTGTCAATGAAGCACAGGTAAAGAGAGAAGTCATTGTAGACAGACAAATAATTAGATAGACAGATTGATGAAAATAAGAAAAAAGGAAATTTGATCCAGACGTGATTCAAACTCGCAACATTCTGATCTGTAGTCAGACATGCTAACATGTCGCCACCGAGTCCGTTTTGTGTGGCCATTCGCGCACACGTGGTAGCATGTTTGATTGATTGATATGTGGGGTTTAACGTCCCAAAACCACTATATGATTATGAGAGACGCCGTAGTGGAGGGCTGCGGAAATTTAGACCACCTGGGGTTCTTTAACGTGCACCCAAATCTGAGCACACGGGCCTACAACATTTCCGCCTCCATCGGAAATGCAGCCGCCGCAGCCGGGATTCGAACCCGCGCATGGTAGCATGTTTTGCTTGGCCTTCTGTCGAGGAAGCACAGGTAAAGAGACAAGTCTTTGTAGACAGACAAACAAGTAGATACACAGATAGATGAAAATAATGAATAAGCGAATTTGACCCCGACGTGATTCGAACACGCAACCTTCTGATCTGGAGTCAGACGCGCTACCGTTGCGCCACCGAGTCCGCTTAGGGTAGCCGTTCGCACACACGTGGTAGCATGTTTTCTCGGCCTTCTGTCAATGAAGCACAGGTAAAGAGACAAGTCATTGTAGACAGACAAATGGGTAGTTAGACAGATTGATGAAAATAAGAAAAAAGGAAATTTGATGCAGACGTGATTCATACTCGCAACCTTCTGATCTGGAGTCAGACATGCTAACATGTCGCCACCGAGTCCGTTTAGGGTGGCCGTTCGCACACACGTGGTAGCATGTTTTGCTCGGCCTTCTGTCGAGAAAACACAAGTAAAGAGACATGTCATTGTAGACAGACAAAAGGGTAGATAGACAGATGAAAATAATAAAAAGAGAGCTTGACGCGGACGTGATTCGAACACGCAACCTTCTGATCTGGAGTCAGACGTGCTACCGGGTTGCCACCGAGTCCACTTAGTGTACCCGTACGCACACACGCGGTAGCATGTTTTGCTCGGCCTTCTGTCGATGCAGCACTGGTAAAGAGACAAGTCGTTGTAGACAGACAAATAAGTAGATAGACAGATGAAAATAATAAGAAAGAAAATATGACCCGGACGCGATTCGAACACGCAACCTTCTCATCTGGGGTCGGACGTGCTAAGAGTTCGCCACCGAGTCCATTTAGAGTAGCCGTTCGCACACACGTGGTAGCATGTTTTGCTTGGCCTTCTGTCGATGCAGCACAGGTAAAGAGACAAGTCATTTTAGACAGACAAATAAGTAGATAGACAGATGAAAATAACAAAAACGAGAACTTAACACGGACGTGATTCGAACAAGCAACCCTCTGATCCGTAGTAAGACGCGCTACCGTGTCGCCACCGAATCCACTTAGCGTAGCCGTTCGCACACACGCGGTAGCTTATTTTGCGTGGCCTTCTGTCGATGAAGCACATGGAACGAGACAAGTCATTGTACACAGACAAATAAGTAGATAGACAAATAGAAGAAAATAAGAAAAAAGAGAATTTGACCCGGACGTGATTCCAACACGCAACCTTCTGATATGAAGACAGCCGTGCTACCGTGTCGCCACCGAGTCCACTTAGTGAAGCCGTTCGTACACACGCGGTAGCATGTTTCGCTCGGCCTTCTGTCGATGAAGCACAGGTAAAGAGACAAGTCATCGTAGACAAACAAATAAAAAGTTAAACAGATGAAAATATTAAAAAAGAGAATTTGACCCGGACGTGATTCGAACACGCAACCTTCTGATGTGGAGTCAGACGTGCTTCCGTGTCGCCACCGAGTCCGTTAGGTAACCATTCGCACACAAGTGGTAGCATGTTTTGCTCGGCCTTCTGTCGAGGAAGCACAGGTAAAGAGACAAGTCATTGTAGACATACAGATAAGTAGATAGACAGATAGATGAAAATAATAAAACAGAGGATTTGACCCAGACCTTATTCGAACACGCAACCAAGTGATCTGGAGTCAGACGTGCTACCGTATCGTCACCGAGTACACTTAGTGCAGCCGTTCGCACACACGCAGTAGCATGTTTTGCTCGGCCTTCTTTCGATGAAGCACAGGTAAAGATACAAGTCATTGTAGACAGACAAATAGGTGAATCGACAGATGAAAATAATGAAAAAAAGAATTTGACCCGGACTTGATTCGAACACGCAACCTTCTGATCTGGAGTCAGACGTGCTAAAGTTGCGCCACTGAGTCCGCTTAGAGTAATTGTTCGCACACACGCTGTAGCATGTTTTGCTCGGCCTTCTGTCGATGAAGCACAGGTAAAGGGACAAGTTATTGCAGATAGACAAATAAGTAGATAGATAGATAGATGAAAATACTAAAAAGAGAATTTGACGCGGACGTGATTAGAACACGCAACCTTCTGATCTGGAGTCAGACGTGCTAAAGTTGCGCCACCGAGTCCGCTTAGGGTAGCCGTTCGCCCACACGTGATGCATGTTTTGCATGGCCTTATGTCGATGAAGCACAGGTAAAAGGGACAAGTCATTTTAGACAGACAAATAAGTAGATAGACAGATAGGTGAGAATAATAAAAAGAGAATTTGACATCGACGTGATTCGAACACGCAACCTTCTGATCTGGAGCCAGACGTCCTACCGGGTCGCCCCCGAATTGACTTAGTGTAGCCGTTCGCACACACGCAGTCGCATGTATTGCTCGGCCTTCTGTCGATGAAGCATAGGTAAAGAGAGAAGTCATTGTAGACAGACAAATAGTTAGATAGACAGATTGATGAAAATAAGAAAAAAGGAAATTTGATCCAGACGTGATTCAAACTCGCAACATTCTGATCTGTAGTCAGACATGCTAACATGTCGCCACCGAGTCCGTTTTGTGTGGCCATTCGCGCACACGTGGTAGCATGTTTGATTGATTGATATGTGGGGTTTAACGTCCCAAAACCACTATATGATTATGAGAGACGCCGTAGTGGAGGGCTCCGGAAATTTAGACCACCTGGGGTTCTTTAACGTGCACCCAAATCTGAGCACACGGGCCTACAACATTTCCGCCTCCATCGGAAATGCAGCCGCCGCCGCCGGGATTCGAACCCGCGCATGGTAGCATGTTTTGCTTGGCCTTCTGTCGAGGAAGCACAGGTAAAGAGACAAGTCTTTGTAGACAGACAAACAAGTAGATACACAGATAGATGAAAATAATGAATAAGCGAATTTGACCCCGACGTGATTCGAACACGCAACCTTCTGATCTGGAGTCAGACGCGCTACCGTTGCGCCACCGAGTCCGCTTAGGGTAGCCGTTCGCACACACGTGGTAGCATGTTATCTCGGCCTTCTGTCAATGAAGCACAGGTAAAGAGAGAAGTCATTGTAGACAGACAAATAATTAGATAGACAGATTGATGAAAATAAGAAAAAAGGAAATTTGATCCAGACGTGATTCAAACTCGCAACATTCTGATCTGTAGTCAGACATGCTAACATGTCGCCACCGAGTCCGTTTTGTGTGGCCATTCGCGCACACGTGGTAGCATGTTTGATTGATTGATATGTGGGGTTTAACGTCCCAAAACCACTATATGATTATGAGAGACGCCGTAGTGGAGGGCTCCGGAAATTTAGACCACCTGGGGTTCTTTAACGTGCACCCAAATCTGAGCACACGGGCCTACAACATTTCCGCCTCCATCGGAAATGCAGCCGCCGCAGCCGGGATTCGAACCCGCGCATGGTAGCATGTTTTGCTTGGCCTTCTGTCGAGGAAGCACAGGTAAAGAGACAAGTCTTTGTAGACAGACAAACAAGTAGATACACAGATAGATGAAAATAATGAATAAGCGAATTTGACCCCGACGTGATTCGAACACGCAACCTTCTGATCTGGAGTCAGACGCGCTACCGTTGCGCCACCGAGTCCGCTTAGGGTAGCCGTTCGCACACACGTGGTAGCATGTTATCTCGGCCTTCTGTCAATGAAGCACAGGTAAAGAGACAAGTCATTGTAGACAGACAAATAGGTAGATAGGCAGATTGATGAAAATAAGAAAAAAGGAAATTTGATGCAGACGTGATTCATACTCGCAACCTTCTGATCTGGAGTCAGACATGCTAACATGTCGCCACCGAGTCCGTTTAGGGTGGCCGTTCGCACACACGTGGTAGCATGTTTTGCTCGGCCTTCTATCGATGAAGCACAGGTAAAGAAAGAAGTCATTGTAGACAGACAAAGAGGTAGATAGACAGATGAAAATAACAAAAACGAGAACTTAACACGGACGTGATTCGAACACGCAACCCTCTGATCCTTAGTAAGACGTGCTACCGTGTCGCCACCGAATCCACTTAGCGTAGCCGTTCGCACACACGCGGTAGCTTGTTTTGCTCGGCCTTCTGTCGATGAAGCACAGGTAACGAGACAAGTCATTGTACACAGACAAATAAGTAGATAGACAAATAGAAGAAAATAAGAAAAAAGAGAATTTGACCGGGACGTGATTCGAACACGCAACCTTCTGATATGGAGACAGACGTGCTACCGTGTCGCCACCGAGTCCACTTAGTGAAGCCGTTCGTACACACGTGGTAGCATGTTTCGTTCGGCCTTCTTTCGATGAAACACAGGTAAAGAGACAAGTCATCGTAGACAGACAAATAAAAAGTTAAACAGATGAAAATAATAAAAAAGAGAATTTGACCCGGACGTGATTCGAACACGCAACCTTCTGATCTGGAGTCAGACGTGCTACCGTGTCGCCACCGAGTCCGTTAGGTAACCATTCGCACACACGTGGTAGCATGTTTTGCTCGGCCTTCTGTCGATGAAGCACAGGTAAAGAGACAAGTCATTGTAGACACACAGATAAGTAGATATACAGATAGATGAAAATAATAAAAAAGAGGATTTGACCCAGACCTGATTCGAACACGCAACCTTGTGATCGGTAGTCAGAAGTGCTACCGTATCGCCACCGAGTACACTTAGTGTAGCCGTTCGCACACACGCGGTAGCATGTTTTGCTCGGCATTCTGTCGATGAAGCACAGGTAAAGGGACAAGTCATTGTAGACAGACAAATAGGTGGATAGACAGATGAAAATAATACAAAAAAGAATTTGACCCGGACTTGATTCGAACACGCAACCTTCTGATCAGGTGTCAGACGTGCTACTGTGTCGCCACCGAGTCCACTTAGTGTAGCTGTTCGCACACACGTGGTAGCATGTTTTGCTTGGCCTTCTATCGATGAAGCACAGGTAAAGAGACAAGTCGTTGTAGACAGACAAATAAGTAGATAGACAGATGGATGAAAATAATAAAAAAGAGAACCTAACACGGACGCGATTCGAACATGCAACCCTCTGATCGGGAGTCAGACGTGCTACCGTGTCGCCACCGAATCCACTTAGCGTAGCCGTTCGCACACACGCGGTACCTTGTTTTGCTCGGCCTTCTGTCGATCAAGCACAGGTAAAGAGACAAGTCATTGTAGACAGACAAATAAGTAGATAGACAGATAGATGAAAATAATAAAAAAGCGAATTCACCCGGACGTGATTCAAACTCGCAACCTTCTGATCTGGAGTCAGACGTGCTACCGTGTCGCCACCGCGTCCGTTTAGGGTAGCCGTTCGCACACACGTGGTAGCATGATTTGCTCGGCCTTCTGTCGGTGAAGCACACCTAAAGAGAAGAGTCATTGTAGACAGACAAATAAGTAGATAGACAGATGAATATAATAAGAAAGAGAATTTGACCCGGACGCGATTCAAACACGCAACCTTCTGATCTGGAGTCGGATGCGCTAACAGTTCACCACCGAGTCCACTTAGAGTAGCCGTTCGCACACACGTGGTAGCATGTTTTGCTCGGCCTTCTATCGATTAAGCACAGGTAAAGAAACAAGTCGTTGAACACAGACAAAGAGGTAGATAGACAGATGAAAATAACATAAACGAGAACTTAACACGGACGTGATTCGAACACGCAACCGTCTGATCTGGAGTAATACGCGCTACCGTGTCGCCACCGAATCCACTTAGCGCAGCCGTTCGCACACACGCGGTAGCTTGTTTTGCTCGGCCTTCTGTCGATGAAGCACAGGTAACGAGACAAGTCATTGTAGACAGACAAATAAGTAGATAGACAATTAGATGAAAATAATAAAAAGAGAATTTGACCCGGACGTGATTCGAACATTTAACCTACTGATCTGGAGTCAGACGCGCTACCGTTGCACCTCCGAGTCCGCTCAGGGAGCCGTTCGCACACACGTGGTAGCATGATTTGCTCGGCCTTCTGTCGATGAAGCACACCTAAAGAGAAGAGTCATTGTAGACAGACAAGTAAGCAGATAGACAGATAGATGAAAATAGTAAAAAAGAGAACTTGACCCGAACCTAATTCGAACCCGCAACCTTCTGATCTGGAGTCGGACGTGCTACCGTGTCGCCACCGAGTCCACTTAGTGAAGCCGTTCGTACACACGCGGTAGCATGTTTGCTCGACCTTCTGTCGATGAAGCACAGGTAATGAGACAAGTCATCGTAGACAGACAAATAAAAAGATAAACAGATGAAAATATTAAGAAAGAGAATTTGACCCGGACGTGATTCGAACACGCAACCTTCTGATCTGGAGTCAGACATGCTAAAGTTGCGCCACCAAGTCCGCTTAGGGTAGCCGTTCGCACACACGTGGTAGCATGTATTGCTCGGCCTTCTGCAGATGAAGCATAGGTAAAGAGAGAAGTCATTGTAGACAGACAAATAAGTAGACAGATAGTTGAAAAGAATAAAAAGAGAATTTGACCCCGACGTGATTCGAACACGCAACCTTCTGATCTGGAGTCAGACGCGCTACCGTTGCGCCACCGAGTCCGCTCAGGGTAGCCGTTCGCACACACGTGGTAGCATGTTTTCTCGGCCTTCTGTCAATGAAGCACAGGTAAAGAGACAAGTCATTGTAGACAGACAAATAGGTAGATAGACAGATTGATGAAAACAAGAAAAAAGGAAATTTGATGCAGACGTGATTCATACCCGCAACCTTCTGATCTGGAGTCAGACATGCTAACATGTCGCCACCGAGTCCGTTTAGGGTGGCTGTTCGCACACACGTGGTAGCATGTTTTGCTCGGCCTTCTGTCGAGAAAGCACAGCTAAAGAGAAGAGTACTTGTAGACAGACAAATAAGTAGATAGACAGATAGATGAAAATTATAAAAAGAGACTTTTACCCGGACGTGATTCCAACACGCAACCTTCTGATCTGGAGTCAGACGTGCTACCGTGTCGCCATCGAATCCGCTTAGGGTAGCCGTTCGCACACACGCGGTAGCATGATTTGCTCGGCCTTCTGTCGATGAAGCACAGGTAAAGAGACATGTCATTGTAGACAGACAAATAAGTAGATAGACAGATGAAAATAATGAAAAGAGAACTTGACCCGGACGTGATTCGAATACGCAACCTTCTGATCTGGAGTCAGACGCGCTACCGTTGCGCCACCGAGTCCGCTTAGGGTAGCCGTTCGCACACACGTGGTAGCATGTTTTTTCGGCCTTCTGTCGATGAAGCACAGGTAAAGAGACAAGTCATTGTAGACAGACAAATAAATAGATAGACAGAAAGATGAAAATAAGAAAAAAGGAAATTCGATCTAGACGTGATTCAAGCTCGCAACCTTCTGATCTGTAGTCAGACATGCTAACATGTCGCCACCGAGTCCGTTTAGGGTGGCCGTTCGCACACACGTGGTAGCATGTTTTGCTCGGCCTTCTGTCGAGGAAGCACAGCTAAAGAGAAGAGTTATTGGAGACAGACAAATAAGTAGATAGACAGATAGATGAAAATAATAAAGAGAGACTTTTACCCAGACGTGATTCGAACACGCAACCTTCTGATCTGAGTCAGACGTGCTACCGTGTCGCCATCGAATCAGTCTAGGGTAGCCGTTCGCACACACGCGGTAGCATGATTTGCTCGGCCTTCTGTCGATGAAGCACAGGTAAAGAGACATGTCATTGTAGACAGACAAAAGGGTAGATAGACAGATGAAAATAATAAAAAGAGAGCTTGACGCGGACGTGATTCGAACACGCAACCTTCTGATCTGGAGTCAGACGTGCTACCGGGTTGCCACCGAGTCCACTTAGTGTACCCGTACGCACACACGCGGTAGCATGTTTTGCTCGGCCTTCTGTCGATGCAGCACTGGTAAAGAGACAAGTCGTTGTAGACAGACAAATAAGTAGATAGACAGATGAAAATAATAAGAAAGAAAATATGACCCGGACGCGATTCGAACACGCATCCTTCTGATCTGGAGTCGGACGTGCTAAGAGTTCGCCACCGAGTCCGTTTAGGGTAGCCGTTCGCACACACGTGGTAGCATGTTTTGCTTGGCCTTCTGTCGATGCAGCACAGGTAAAGAGACAAGTCATTGTAGACAGACAAATAAGTAGATAGACAGATGAAAATAACAAAAACGAGAACCTAACACGGACGTGATTCGAACAAGCAACCCTCTGATCCGTAGTAAGACGCGCTACCGTTTCGCCACCGAATCCACTTAGCGTAGCCGTTCGCACACACGCGGTAGCTTATTTTGCGCGGCCTTCTGTCGATGAAGCACATGGAACGAGACAAGTCATTGTACACAGACAAATAAGTAGATAGACAAATAGAAGAAAATAAGAAAAAAGAGAATTTGACCTGGACGTGATTCCAACACGCAACCTTCTGATATGAAGACAGCCGTGCTACCGTGTCGCCACCGAGTCCACTTAGTGAAGCCGTTCGTACACACGCGGTAGCATGTTTCGCTCGGCCTTCTGTCGATGAAGCACAGGTAAAGAGACAAGTCATCGTAGACAAACAAATAAAAAGTTAAACAGATGAAAATATTAAAAAAGAGAATTTGACCCGGACGTGATTCGAACACGCAACCTTTTGATCTGGAGTCAGACGTGCTACCGTGTAGCCACCGAGTCCGTTATGTAACCATTCGCACACAAGTGGTAGCATGTTTTGCTCGGCCTTCTGTCGATGAAGCACAGGTAAAGAGACAAGTCATTGTAGATATACAGATAAGTAGATAGACAGATAGATGAAAATAATAAAACAGAGGATTTGACCCAGACCTGATTCGAACACGCAACCATGTGATCTGGAGTCAGACGTGCTACCGTATCGTCACCGAGTACACTTAGTGCAGCCGTTCTCACACACGCGGTAGCATGTTTTGCTCGGCCTTCTGTCGATGAAGCACAGGTAAAGAGACAAGTCATTGTAGACAGACAAATAGGTGGATAGACAGATGAAAATAATAAAAAAAAGAATTTGACCCAGACTTGATTCGAACACGCAACCTTCTGATCTGGAGTCAGACGTGCTAAAGTTGCGCCACTGAGTCCGCTTAGAGTAATTGTTCGCACACACGCTGTAGCATGTTTTGCTCGGCCTTCTGTCGATGAAGCACAGGTAAAGGGACAAGTCATTGCAGATAGACAAATAAGTAGATAGACAGATAGATGAAAATACTAAAAAGAGAATTTGACGCGGACGTGATTAGAACAGGCAACCTTCTGATCTGGAGTCAGACGTGCTAAAGTTGCGCCACCGAGTCCGCTTAGGGTAGCCGTTCGCCCACACGTGATGCATGTTTTGCACGGCCTTATGTCGATGAAGCACAGGTAAAAGGGACAAGTCATTTTAGACAGACAAATAAGTAGATAGACAGATAGATGAGAATAATAAAAAGAGAATTTGACATCGACGTGATTCGAACACGCAACCTTCTGATCTGGAGTCAGACGTCCTACCGGGTCGCCACCGAATTGACTTAGTGTAGCCGTTCGCACACACGCAGTAGCATGTATTGCTCGGCCTTCTGTCGATGAAGCATAGGTAAAGAGAGAAATCATTGTAGACAGACAAATAAGTAGATAGACAGATTGATGAAAATAAGAAAAAAGGAAATTTGATCCAGACGTGATTCAAACTCGCAACATTCTGATCTGTAGTCATACATGCTAACATGTCGCCACCGAGTCCGTTTTGTGTGGCCATTCGCGCTCACGTGGTAGCATGTTTTGCTTGGCCTTCTGTCGCGGAAGCACAGGTAAAGAGACAAGTCTTTGTAGACAGACAAATAAGTAGATACACAGATAGATGAAAATAATGAATAAGCGAATTTGACCCCGACATGATTCGAACACGCAACCTTCTGATCTGGAGTCAGACGCGCTACCGTTGCGCCACCGAGTCCGCTTAGGGTAGCCGTTCGCACACACGTGGTAGCATGTTTTCTCGGCCTTCTGTCAATGAAGCACAGGTAAAGAGACAAGTCATTGTAGACAGACCAATAGGTAGATAGACAGATTGATGAAAATAAGAAAAAAAGGAAATTTGATGCAGACGTGATTCATACTCGCAACCTTCTGATCTGGAGTCAGACATGCTAACATGTCACCACCGAGTCCGTTTAGGGTGGCCGTTCGCACACACGTGGTAGCATGTTTTGCTCGGCCTTCTATCGATAAAGCACAGGTAAAGAAACAAGTCATTGTAGACAGACAAAGAGGTAGATAGACAGATGAAAATAACAAAAACGAGAACTTAACACGGACGTGATTCGAAATGGCAACCCTCTGATCCGTAGTAAGACGCGCTACCGTGTCGCCACCGAATCCACTTAGCGTAGCCGTTCGCACACACGCGGTAGCTTGTTTTGCTCGGCCTTCTGTCGATGAAGCACAGGTAACGAGACAAGTCATTGTACACAGACAAATAAGTAGATAGACAAATAGAAGAAAATAAGAAAAAAGAGAATTTGACCGGGACGTGATTTGAACACGCAACCTTCTGATATGGAGACAGACGTGCTACCGTGTCGCCACCGAGTCCACTTAGTGAAGGCGTTCGTACACACGCGGTAGCATGTTTCGCTCGGCCTTCTTTCGATGAAACACAGGTAAAGAGACAAGTCATCGTAGACAGACAAATAAAAAGGTAAACAGATGAAAATAATAAAAAAAAGAATTTGACCCGGACGTGATTTGAACACGCAACCTTCTGATCTGGAGTCAGACGTGCTACTGTGTCGCCACCGAGTCCGTTAGGTAACCATTCGCACACACGTGGTAGCATGTTTTGCTCGGCCTTCTGTCGATGAAGCACAGGTAAAGAGACAAGTCATTGTAGACACACAGATAAGTAGATAGACAGATAGATGAAAATAATAAAAAAGAGGATTTGACCCAGACCTGATTCGAACACGCAACCTTGTGATCGGTAGTCAGAAGTGCTACCGTATCGCCACCGAGTACACTTAGTGTACCCGTTCGCACACACGCGGTAGCATGTTTTGCTCGGCATTCTGTCGATGAAGCACAGGTAAAGAGACAAGTCATTGTAGACAGACAAAAAGGTGGATAGACAGATGAATATAATACAAAAAAGAATTTGACCCGGACTTGATTCGAACACGCAACCTTCTGATCTGTAGTCAGACGTGCTAAAGTTGCGCCACTGAGTCCGCTTAGAGTAATTGTTCGCACACACGCTGTAGCATGTTTTGCTAGGCCTTCTGTCGATAAAGCACAGGTAAAGGGACAAGTCATTGCAGATAGACAAATAAGTAGATAGACAGATAGATGAAACTACTAAAAAGAGAATTTGACGCGGACGTGATTAAAACACGCAACCTTCTGATCCGGAGTCAGACGTGCTAAAGTTGTGCCACCGAGTCCGCTTAGGGTAGCCGTTCACCCACACGTCGTAGCATGTTTTGCACGGCCTTATGTCGATGAAGCACAGGTAAAGGGACAAGTAATTTTAGACAGACAAATAGGTAGATAGACAGATAGATGAAAATAATAAGAAGAGAATTTGACCCGGACGTGATTCGAACATTTAACCTACTGATCTGGAGTCAGACGTGCTACCGTTGCACCTCCGAGTCCGCTCAGGGCAGCCGTTCGCACACACGTGGTAGCATGTTTTGCTCGGCCTTCTGTCGATGAAGCACAGGTAAAGAGACAAGTCATTGTAGACAGACAAATAAGTAGATAGACAGATAGATGAAAATAATAAAAAGAGACTTTTACCCGGACGTGATTCCAACACGCAACCTTCTGATCTGGAGTCAGACGTGCTACCGTGTCGCCATCGAATCCGCTTAGGGTAGCCGTTCGCACACACGCGGTAGCATGATTTGCTCGGCCTTCTGTCGATGAAGCACAGGTAAAGAGACATGTCATTGTAGACAGACAAATAAGTAGATATACAGATGAAAATAATAAAAAGAGAACTTCACCCGGACGTGATTCGAACACGCAACCTTCTGATCTGGAGTCAGACGCGCTACCGTTGCGCCACCGAGTCCGCTTAGGGTAGCCGTTCGCACACACGTGGTAGCATGTTTTTTCGGCCTTCTGTCGATGAAGCACAGGTAAAGAGACAAGTCATTGTAGAGAGACAAATAAATAGATAGACAGAATGACGAAAATAAGAAAAAAGGAAATTCGATCTAGACGTGATTCAAGCTCGCAACCTTCTTATCTGTAGTCAGACATGCTAACATGTCGCCACCGAGTCCGTTTAGGGTGGCCGTTCGCACACACGTGGTAGCATGATTTGCTCGGCCTTCTGTCGAGGAAGCACAGCTAAAGAGAAGAGTTATTGGAGACAGACAAATAAGTAGATAGACAGATAGATGAAAATAATAAAGAGAGACTTTTACCCGGACGTGATTCGAACACGCAACCTTCTGATCTGGAGTCAGACGTGCTATCGTGTCGCCATCGAATCCGCTTAGGGTAGCCGTTCGCACACACGCGGTAGCATGATTTGCTCGGCCTTCTGTCGATGAAGCACAGGTAAAGAGACAAGTCATTGTAGACAGACAAATAAGTAGATACACAGATAGATGAAAATAATAAATAAGCGAATTTGACCCCGACGTGATTCAAACTCGCAACCTTCTGATCTGGAGTCAGACGTGCTACCGTGTCGCCACCGCGTCCGTTTAGGGTAGCCGTTTGCACACACGTGGTAGCATGATTTGCTCGGTCTTCAGTCGATGAAGCACAGGTAAAGAGACAAGTCATTGTAGACAGACAAATAAGTAGATAGACAGATTGATGAAAATAAGAAAAAAGGAAACTTGATCCAGACGTGGTTCATACTCGCAACCTTCTGATCTGGAGTCACACATGCTAACATGTCGCCACCGAGTCCGTTTAGGGTGGCCGTTCGCACACACGTGGTAGCATGTTTTGCTTGGCCTCCTGTCGAGGAAGCACAGCTAAAGAGAAGAGTCATTGTAGACAGACAAATAAGTAGATAGACAGATAGATGAAAATAATAAAAAGAGACTTTTACCCGGACGTGATTCGAACACGCAACCTTCTGATCTGGAGTCAGACGTGCTATCGTGTCACCATCGAATCCGCTTAGGGTAGCCGTTCGCACACACGCGGTAGCATGATTTGCTCGGCCTTCTGTTGATGAAGCACACCTAAAGAGAAGAGTCATTGTAGACAGACAAATAAGTAGATAGACAGATAGAAGAAAATAGTAAAAAAGAGAACTTGACCCGAACGTGATTCGAACCCGCAACCTTCTGATCTGGAGTTAGACGTGCTACTGTGTCACCACCGAGTCCACTTTGTGTAGCCGTTCGCACACACGCGGTAGCATGTTTTGATCGGCCTTCTGTCGATGCAGCACAGGTAAACAGACAAGTCATTGTAGACAGACAAATAAGTAGATAGACAGATGAAAATAATAAGAAAGAGAATTTGACCCGGACGCGATTCGAACACGCAACCTTCTGATCTGGAGTCGGACGCGCTAACAGTTCGCCACCGAGTCCACTTAGAGTAGCCGTTCGCACACACGCGGTAGCTTGTTTTGCTCGGCCTTCTGTCGATGAAGCACAGGTAACGAGACAAGTCATTGTACACAGACAAATAAGTAGATAGACAAATAGAAGAAAATAAGAAAAAAGAGAATTTGACCGGGACGTGATTCGAACACGCAACCTTCTGATATGGAGACAGACGTGCTACCGTGTCGCCACCGAGTCCACTTAGTGAAGCCGTTCGTACACACGCGGTAGCATGTTTCGCTCGGCCTTCTTTCGATGAAACACAGGTAAAGAGACAAGTCATCGTAGACAGACAAACAAAAAGTTAAACAGATGAAAATAATAAAAAAGAGAATTTGACCCGGACGTGATTCGAACACGCAACCTTCTGATCTGGAGTCAGACGTGCTACCGTGTCGCCACCGAGTCCGTTAGGTAACCATTCGCACACACGTGGTAGCATGTTTTGCTCGGCCTTCTGTCGATGAAGCACAGGTAAAGAGACAAGTCATTGTAGACACACAGATAAGTAGATAGACAGATAGATGAAAATAACAAAAAAGAGGATTTGACCCAGACCTGATTCGAACACGCAACCTTGTGATCGGTAGTCAGAAGTGCTACCGTATCGCCACCGAGTACACTTAGTGTAGCCGTTCGCACACACGCGGTAGCATGTTTTCATCGGCATTCTGTCGATTAAGCACAGGTAAAGAGACAAGTCATTGTAGACAGACAAATAGGTGGATAGACAGATGAAAATAATACAAAAAAGAATTTGACCCGGACTTGATTCGAACACGCAACCTTCTGATCTGGAGTCAGACGTGCTAAAGTTGCGCCACTGAGTCCGCTTAGAGTAATTGTTCGCACATACGCTGTAGCATGTTTTGCTCGGCCTTCTGTAGATGAAGCACAGGTAAAGGGACAAGTCATTGCAGATAGACAAATAAGTAGATAGACAGATAGATGAAACTACTAAAAAGAGAATTTGACGCGGACGTGATTAGAACACGCAACCTTCTGATCTGGAGTCAGACGCGCTAAAGTTGTGCCACCGAGTCCGCTTAGGGTAGCCGTTCGCCCACACGTGGTAGCATGTTTTGCACGGCCTTATGTCGATGAAGCACAGGTAAAGGGACAAGTAATTTTAGACAGACAAATAAGTAGATAGACAGATAGATGAAAATAATAAAAAGAGAATTTGACCCGGACGTGATTCGAACATTTAACCTACTGATCTGGAGTCAGACGCGCTACCGTTGCACCTCCGAGTCCGCTCAGGGCAGCCGTTCGCACACACGTGGTAGCATGTTTTGCTCGGCCTTCTGTCGATGAAGCACAGGTAAAGAGACAAGTCATTGTAGACAGACAAATAAGTAGATAGACAGATAGATGAAAATAATAAACAGAGACTTTTACCCGGACGTGATTCCAACACGCAACCTTCTGATCTGGAGTGAGACGTGCTACCGTGTCGCCATCGAATCCGCTTAGGGTAGCCGTTCGCACACACGTGGTAGCATGATTTGCTCGGCCTTTTGTCGATGAAGCACAGGTAAAGAGACGTGTCATTGTAGACAGACAAATAAGTAGATAGACAGATGAAAATAATAAAAAGAGAACTTGACCCGGACGTGATTCGAACACGCAACCTTCTGATCTGGAGTCAGACGCGCTACCGTTGCGCCATCGAGTCCGCTCAGGGTAGCCGTTCGCACACACGTGGTAGCATGTTTTTTCGGCCTTCTGTCGATGAAGCACAGGTAAAGAGACAAGTCATTGTAGACAGACAAATAAATAGATAGACAGAATGATGAAAATAAGAAAAAAGGAAATTCGATCTAGACGTGATTCAAGCTCGCAACCTTCTGATCTGTAGTCAGACATGCTAACATGTCGCCACCGAGTCCGTTTAGGGTGGCCGTTCGCACACACGTGGTAGCATGATTTGCTCGGCCTTCTGTCGAGGAAGCACAGCTAAAGAGAAGAGTTATTGGAGACAGACAAATAAGTAGATAGACAGATAGATGAAAATAATAAAGAGAGACTTTTACCCGGACGTGATTCGAACACGCAACCTTCTGATTTGGAGTCAGACGTGCTACCGTGTCGCCATCGAATCAGTCTAGGGTAGCCGTTCGCACACACGCGGTAGCATGATTTGCTCGGCCTTCTGTCGATGAAGCACAGGTAATGAGACATGTCATTGTAGACAGACAAATAAGTAGATAGACAGATGAAAATAATCAAAAGAGAGCTTGACGCGGACGTGATTCGAACACGCAACCTTCTGATCTGGAGTCAGACGCGCTACCGGGTTGCCACCGAGTCCACTTAGTGTACCCGTACACACACACGCGGTAGCATGTTTTGCTCGGCCTTCTGTCGATGCAGCACTGGTAAAGAGACAAGTCGTTGTAGACAGACAAATAAGTAGATAGACAGATGACATTAATAAGAAAGAAAATATGACGCGGACGCGATTCGAACACGCAACCTTCTGATCTGGAGTCGGACGCGCTAAGAGTTCGCCACCGAGTCCATTTAGGGTAGCCGTTCGCACACACGTGGTAGCATGTTTTGCTTGGCCTTCTATCGATGAAGCACAGGTAAAGAGACAAGTCGTTGTAGACAGACAAATAAGTAGATAGACAGATACATAAAAATAATAAAAAAAACCTAACACGGACGTGATTCGAACACGCAACCCTCTGATCTGGAGTCAGACGTGCTACCGTGTCGCCACCGAGTCCACTTTTTGTAGCCGTTCGCACACACGCGGTAGCATGTTTTGCTCGGCCTTCTGTCGATGCAGCACAGGTAAAGAGACAAGTCATTGTAGACAGACAAATAAGTAGATAGACAGATGAAAATAATAAGAAAGAAAATTTGACCCTGACGCGATACGAACACGCAACCTTCTGATCTGGAGTCGGACGCGCTAACAGTTCGCCACTGAGTCCACTTAGGGTAGCCGTTCGCACACACGTGGTAGCATGTTTTGCTCGGCCTTCTATCGATGAAGCACAAGTAAAGAAACAAGTCATTGTAGACAGACAAAGAGGTAGATAGACAGATGAAAATAACAAAAACGAGAACTTAACACGGACGTGATTCGAACACGCAACCCTCTGATCCGTAGTAAGACGCGCTACCGTGTCGCCGCCGAGTCCACTGAGGTAGCCGTTCGCACACACGCGGTAGCTTGTTTTGCTCGGCCTTCTGTCGATGAAGCACAGGTAACGAGACAAGTCATTGTACACAGACAAATAAGTAGATAGACAAATAGAAGAAAATAAGAAAAAAGAGAATTTGACCGGGACGTGATTCGAACACGCAACCTTCTGATATGGAGACAGACGTGCTACCGTGTCGCCACCGAGTCCACTTAGTGAAGCCGTTCGTACACACGCGGTAGCATGTTTCGCTCGGCCTTCTTTCGATGAAACACAGGTAAAGAGACAAGTCATCGTAGACAGACAAATAAAAAGTTAAACAGATGAAAATAATAAAAAAGAGAAATTGACCCGGACGTGATTCGAACACGCAACCTTCTGATCTGGAGTCAGACGTGCTATCGTGTCGCCACCGAGTCCGTTAGGTAACCATTCGCACACACGTGGTAGCATGTTTTGCTCGGCATTCGGTCGATGAAGCACAGGTAAAGAGACAAGTCATTGTAGACAGACAAATAGGTGGATAGACAGATGAAAATACTACAAAAAAGAATTTGACCCGGACTTGATTCGAACACGCAACCTTCTGATCTGGAGTCAGACGTGCTAAAGTTGCGCCACTGAGTCCGCTTAGAGTAATTGTTCGCACACACGCTGTAGCATGTTTTGCTCGGCCTTCTGTTGATAAAGCACAGGTAAAGGGACAAGTCATTGCAAATAGACAAATAAGTAGATAGACAGATAGATGAAACTACTAAAAAAAGAATTTGACGCGGACGTGATTAGAACACGCAACCTTCTGATCTGCAGTCAGACGTGCTAAAGTTGTGCCACCGAGTCCGCTTAGGGTAGCCGTTCGCCCACACGTGGTAGCATGTTTTGCACGGCCTTATGTCGATGAAGCACAGGTAAAGGGACAAGTAATTTTAGACAGACAAATAAGTAGATAGACAGATAGATGAAAATAATAAAAAGAGAATTTGACCCGGACGTGATTCGAACATTTAACCTACTAATCTGGAGTCAGACGCGCTACCGTTGCACCTCCGAGTCCGCTCAGGGCAGCCGTTCGCACACACGTGGTAGCATGTTTTGCTCGGCCTTCTGTCGATGAAGCACAGGTAAAGAGACAAATCATTGTAGACAGACAAATAAGTAGATAAACAGATAGATGAAAAGAATAAAAAGAGACTTTTACCTGGACGTGATTCCAACACGCAACCTTTTGATCTGGAGTCAGACGTGCTACCGTGTCGCCATCGAATCCGCTTAGGGTAGCCGTTCGCACACACGCGGTAGCATGATTTGCTCGGCCTTCTGTCGATGAAGCACAGGTAAAGAGACATGTCATTGTAGACAGACAAATAAGTAGATATACAGATGAAAATAATAAAAAGAGAACTTGACCCGGACGTGATTCGAACACGCAACCTTCTGATCTGGAGTCAGACGCGCTACCGTTGCGCCACCGAGTCCGCTTAGGGTAGCCGTTCGCACACACGTGGTAGCATGTTTTTTCGGCCTTCTGTCGATGAAGCACAGGTAAAGAGACAATCATTGTAGAGAGACAAATAAATAGATAGACAGAATGATGAAAATAAGAAAAAAGGAAATTCGATCTAGACGTGATTCAAGCTCGCAACCTTCTGATCTGTAGTCAGACATGCTAATATGTCGCCACCGAGTCCGTTTAGGGTGGCCGTTCGCACACACGTGGTAGCATGATTTGCTCGGCCTTCTGTCGAGGAAGCACAGCTAAAGAGAAGAGTTATTGGAGACAGACAAATAAGTAGATAGACAGACAGATGAAAATAATAAAGAGAGACTTTTACCCGGACGTGATTCGAACACGCAACCTTCTGATCTGGAGTCAGACGTGCTACCGTGTCGCCATCGAATCAGTCTAGGGTAGCCGTTCGCACACACGCGGTAGCATGATTTGCTCGGCCTTCTGTCGATGAAGCACAGGTAAAGAGACATGTCATTGTAGACAGACAAATAAGTAGATAGACAGATGAAAATAATAAAAAGAGAGCTTGACGCGGACGTGATTCGAACACGCAACCTTCTGATCTGGAGTCAGACGTGCTACCGGGTTGCCACCGAGTCCACTTAGTGTACCCGTACGCACACACGCGGTAGCATGTTTTGCTCGGCCTTCTGTCGATGCAGCACTGGTAAAGAGACAAGTCATTGTAGACAAACAAATAAGTGGATAGACAGATGAAAATATTACAAAAAAGAATTTGAACCGGACTTGATTCGAACACGCAACCTTCTGATCTGGAGTCAGACGTGCTAAAGTTGCGCCACTGAGTCCGCTTAGAGTAATTGTTCGCACACACGCTGGAGCATGTTTTGCTCGGCCTTCTGTCGATGAAGCACAGATAAAGGGACAAGTCATTGCAGATAGACAAATAAGTAGATAGACAGATAGATGAAACTACTAAAAAGAGAATTTGACGCGGACGTGATTAAAACACGCAACCTTCTGATCTGGAGTCAGACGTGCTAAAGTTGTGCCATCGAATCCGCTTAGGGTAGCCGTTCGCCCACACGTGGTAGCCTGTTTTGCACGGCCTTATGTCGATGAAGCACAGGTAAAGGGACAAGTAATTTTAGACAGACAAATAAGTAGATAGACAGATAGATGAAAATAATAAAAAGAGAATTTGACCCGGACGTGATTCGAACATTTAACCTACTGATCTGGAGTCAGACGTGCTATAGTGTCACCATCGAATCCGCTTAAGGTAGCCGTTCGCACACACGCGGTAGCATGATTTGCTCGGCCTTCTGTCGATGAAGCACAGGTAAAGAGACAAGTCTTTGTAGACAGACAAATAAGTAGATACACAGATAGATGAAAATAATAAATAAGCGAATTTGACCCTAACGTGATTCAAAATCGCAACCTTCTGATCTGGAGTCAGACGTGCTACCGTGTCACCACCGCGTCCGTTTAGGGTAGCCGTATGCACACACGTGGTAGCATGATTTGCTCGGCCTTCAGTCGATGAAGCACAGGTAAAGAGACAAGTCATTGTAGACAGACAAATAAGTAGATAGACAGATTGATGAAAATAAGAAAAAAGGAAACTTGATCCAGACGTGATTCATACTCGCAACCTTCTGATCTGGAGTCACACATGCTAACATGTCGCCACCGAGTCCGTTTAGGGTGGCCGTTCGCACACACGTGGTAGCATGTTTTGCTTGGTCTCCTGTCGAGGAAGCACAGCTAAAGAGAAGAGTCATTGTAGACAGACAAATAAGTAGATAGACAGAAAGATGAAAATAATAAAAAGAGACTTTTACCCGGACGTGATTCGAACACGCAACCTTCTGATCTGGAGTCAGACGTGCTATCGTGTCACCATCGAATCCGCTTAGGGTAGCCGTTCACACACACGCGGTAGCATGATTTGCTCAGCCTTCTGTCGATGAAGCACAGGTAAAGAGACAAGTCATTGTAGACAGACAAATAAGTAGATAGACAGATAGATGAAAATAATAAAAAAGCGAATTAGACCCGGACGTGATTCAAACTCGCAACCTTCTGATCTGGAGTCAGACGTGCTACCGTGTGGCCACCGCGTCCGTTTAGGGTAGCCGTTCGCACACACGTGGTAGCATGATTTGCTCGGCCTTCTGTCGATGAAGCACACCTAAAGAGAAGAGTCATTGTAGACAGACAAATAAGTAGATAGACAGATAGAAGAAAATAGTAAAAAAGAGAACTTGACCTGAACGTGATTCGAACCCGCAACCTTCTGATCTGGAGTCAGACGTGCTACTGTGTCACCACCGAGTCCACTTTGTGTAGCCGTTCGCACACACGCGGTAGCATGTTTTGATCGGCCTTCTGTCGATGCAGCACAGGTAAAGAGACAAGTCATTGTAGACAGACAAATAAGTAGATAGACAGATGAAAATAATAAGAAAGAGAATTTGACCCGGACGCGATTCGAACACGCAACCTTCTGATCTGGAGTCGGACGCGCTAACAGTTCGCCACCGAGTCCGTTAGGTAACCATTCGCACACACGTGGTAGCATGTTTTGCTCGGCCTTCTGTCGATGAAGCACAGGTAAAGAGACAAGTCATTGTAGACACACAGATAAGTAGATAGACAGATAGATGAAAATAATAAAAAAGAGGATTTGACCCAGACCTGATTCGAACAAGCAACCTTGTGATCGGTAGTCAGAAGTGCTACCGTATCGCCACCGAGTACACTTAGTGTAGCCGTTCGCACACACGCGGTAGCATGTTTTGCTCTGCATTCTGTCGATGAAGCACAGGTAAAGAGACAAGTCATTGTAGACATACAAATAGGTGGATAGACAGATGAAAATAATACAAAAAAGAATTTGACCCGGACTTGATTCGAACACGCAACCTTCTGATCTGGAGTCAGACGTGCTAAAGTTGCGCCACTGAGTCCGCTTAGAGTAATTGTTCGCACACACGCTGTAGCATGTTTTGCTCGGCCTTCTGTCGATGAAGCACAGGTAAAGGGACAAGTCATTGCAGATAGACAAATAAGTAGATAGACAGATAGATGAAACTACTAAAAAGAGAATTTGACGCGGACGTGATTAGAACACGCAACCTTCTGATCTGGAGTCAGACGTGCTAAAGTTGTGCCACCGAGTCCGCTTAGGGCAGCCGTTCGCACACACGTGGTAGCATGTTTTGCTCGGCCTTCTGTCGATGAAGCACAGGTAAAGAGACAAGTCATTGTAGACAGACAAATAAGTAGATAGACAGATAGATGAAAATAATAAAAAGAGACTTTTACCCGGACGTGATTCCAACACGCAACCTTCTGATCTGGAGTCAGACGCGCTACCGTTGCACCTCCGAGTCCGCTTAGGGTAGCCGTTCGCACACACGCGGTAGCATGATTTGCTCGGCCTTCTGTCGATGAAGCACAGGTAAAGAGACATGTCATTGTAGACAGAGAAATAAGTAGATAGACAGATGAAAATAATAAAAAGAGAACTTGACCCGGACGTGATTCGAACACGCAACCTTCTGATCTGGAGTCAGACGCGGTAACGTTGCGCCACCGAGTCCGTTTAGGGTGGCCGTTCGCACACACGTGGTAGCATGATTTGCTCGGCCTTCTGTCGAGGAAGCACAGCTAAAGAGAAGAGTTATTGGAGACAGACAAATAAGTAGATAGACAGATAGATGTAAATAATAAAGAGAGCCTTTACCCGGACGTGATTCGAACACGCAACCTTCTGATCTGGAGTCAGACGTGCTACCGTGTCGCCTTTGAATCAGTCTAGGGTAGCCGTTCGCACACACGCGGTAGCATGATTTGCTCGGCCTTCTGTCGATGAAGCACAGGTAAAGAGACATGTCATTGTAGACAGACAAATAAGTAGATAGACAGATGAAAATAATAAAAGAGAGCTTGACGCGGACGTGATTCGAACACGCAACCTTCTGATCTGGAGTCAGACGTGCTACCGGGTTGCCACCGAGTCCACTTAGTGTACCCATACGCACACACGCGGTAGCATGTTTTGCTCGGCCTTCTGTCGATGCAGCACTGGTAAATAGACAAGTCATTGTAGACAGACAAATAAGTGGATAGACAGATGAAAATAATACAAAAAAGAATTTCACCCGGACTTGATTCGAACACGCAACCTTCTGATCTGAAGTCAGACGTGCTAAAGTTGCGCCACTGAGTCCGCTTAGAGTAATTGTTCGCACACACGCTGGAGCATGTTTTGCTCGGCTTTCTGTCGATGAAGCACAGATAAAGGGACAAGTCATTGCAGATAGACAAATAAGTAGATAGACAGATAGATGAAACTACTAAAAAGAGAATTTGACGCGGACGTGATTAGAACGCGCAACCTTCTGATCTGGAGTCAGACGTGCTAAAGTTGTGCCACCGAGTCCGCTTAGGGTAGCCGTTCGCCCACACGTGGTAGCATGTTTTGCACGGCCTTATGTCGATGAAGCACTGGTAAAGGGACAAGTAATTTTAGATAGACAAATAAGTAGATAGACAGATAGATGAAAATAATAAAAAGAGAATTTGACCCGGACGTGATTCGAACATTTAACCTACTGATCTGGAGTCAGACGCGCTACCGTTGCACCTCCGAGTCCGCCCAGGGCAGCCGTTCGCACACACGTGGTAGCATGTTTTGCTCGGCCTTCTGTCGATGAAGCACAAGTAAAGAGACAAGTCTTTGTAGACAGACAAATAAGTAGATACACAGATAGATGAAAATAATAAATAAGCGAATTTGACCCCGACGTGATTCAAACTCGCAACCTTCTGATCTGGAGTCAGACGTGCTACCGTGTCGCCACCGCGTCCGTTTAGGGTAGCCGTATGCACACACGTGGTAGCATGATTTGCTCGGCCTTCAGTCGATGAAGCACAGGTAAAGAGACAAGTCATTGTAGACAGACAAATAAGTAGATAGACAGATTGATGAAAATAAGAAAAAAGGAAACTTGATCCAGACGTGATTCATACTCGCAACCTTCTGATCTGGAGTCACACATGCTAACATGTCGCCACCGAGTCCGTTTAGGGTGGCCGTTCGCACACACGTGGTAGCATGTTTTGCTTGGCCTCCTGTCGAGGAAGCACAGCTAAAGAGAAGAGTCATTGTAGACAGACAAATAAGTAGATAGACAGATAGATGAAAAAATTAAAAAGAGACTTTTACCCGGACGTGATTCGAACACGCAACCTTCTGATCTGGAGTCAGACGTGCTATCGTGTCACCATCGAATCCGCTTAGGGTAGCCGTTCGCACATACGCGGTAGCATGATTTGCTCCGCCTTCTGTCGATGAAGCACAGGTAAAGAGACAAGTCTTTGTAGACAGACAAATAAGTAGATAGACAGATAGATGAAAATAATAAAAAAGCGAATTTGACCCGGACGTGATTCAAACTCGCAACCTTCTGATCTGGATTCAGACGTGCTACCGTGTCGCCACCGCGTCCGTTTAGGGTAGCCGTTCGCACACACGTGGTAGCATTGATTTGCTCGGCCTTCTGTCGATGAAGCACACCTAAAGAGAAGAGTCATTGTAGACAGACAAATAAGTAGATAGACAGATAGAAGAAAATAGTAAAAAAGAGAACTTGACCTGAACGTGATTCGAACCCGCAACCTTCTGATCTGGAGTCAGACGTGCTACTGTGTCACCACCGAGTCCACTTTGTGTAGCCGTTCGCACACACGCGGTAGCATGTTTTGATCGGCCTTCTGTCGATGCAGCACAGGTAAAGAGACAAGTCATTGTAGACAGACAAAGAGGTAGATAGACAGATGAAAATAACAAAAACGAGAAATTAACACGGACGTGATTCGAACACGCAACCGTCTGATCTGGAGTATTACGCGCTACCGTGTCGCCACCGAATCCACTTAGCGCAGCCGTTCGCACACACGCGGCAGCTTTTTTTGCTCGGCCTTCTGTCGATGAAGCACAGGTAACGAGACAAGTCATTGTAGACAGACAAATAAGTAGATAGACAATTAGATGAAAATAATAAAAAGAGAATTTGACCCGGACGTGATTCGAACATTTAACCTACTGATCTGGAGTCAGACGCGCTACCGTTGCACCTGCGAGTCCGCTCAGGGCAGCCGTTCGCACCCACGTGGTAGCATGATTTGCTCGGCCTTCTGTCGATGAAGCACACCTAAAGAGAAGAGTCATTGTAGACAGACAAGTAAGTAGATAGACAGATAGATGAAAATACTAAAAAAGAGAACTTGACCCGAACGTGATGCGAACACGCAACCTTCTGATCTGGAGTCAGACGTCCTACCGGGTCGCCACCGAGTTGACTTGGTGTAGCCGTTCGCACACACGCAGTAGCATGTATTGCTCGGCCTTCTGTCGATGAAGCATAGGTTAAGAGAGAAGTCATTGTAGACAGACAAATAAGTAGACAGATAGTTGAAAACAATAAAAAAGAGAATTTGACCCCGACGTGATTCGAACACGCAACCTTCTGATCTGAAGTCAGACGCACTACCGTTGCGCCACCGAGTCCGCATAGGGTAGCCGTTCGCACACACGTGGTAGCATGTTTTCTCGGCCTTCTGTCGATGAAGCACAGTTAAAGGGACAAGTCATTTTAGACAGAAAAATAAGTAGATAGACGGATAGATAAAAATAACAAAAAAGAAAACTTCACATCGACGTGATTCGAACACGCAACCTTCTGATCTGGAGTCAGACATGTTAACATGTCGCGACCGAGTCCGTTTAGGGTGGCCGTTCGCACACACGTGGTAGCATGCTTTGCTCGGCCTTCTGTCGAGAAAGCACAGCTAAAGAGAAGAGTCATTGTAGACAGACAAATAAGTAGATAGACAGATAGATGAAAATAATAAAAAAGAGAATTTGACCCGGACGTGATTCGAACACGCAACCTTCTGATCTGGAGTCAGACGTGCTACTGTGTCGCCACCGAGTCCACTCAGTGTAGCCGTATGCACACACGCGGTAGCATGTTTTGCTCGGCCTTCTGTCGATGAAGCACAGGTAAAGAGACAAGTCTTTGTAGACAGACAAATAAGTAGATACACAGATAGATGAAAATAATAAAAAAGAGGATTTTACCCGAACGTGATTCGAACACGCAACCTTGTGATCTGGAGTGAGACGTGGTACCGTATCGCCACCCAGTACACCTCGTGTAGCCGTTCGCACACACGCGGTAGCATGTTTTGCTCGGCCTTCTGTCGATGAAGCACAGGTAAAGAGACAAGTAATTGTAGACAGACAAATAAGTGAATAGACAGATGAAAAAAAAAAAGAACTTGACCCGGACTTGATTCGAACACGCAACCTTCTGATCTGGAGTCAGACGTGCTAAAGTTGCGCCACTGAGTCCGCTTAGAGTAACCGTTCGCACACACGCGGTAGCATGTTTTGCTCGGCCTTCTGTCGATGAAGCACAGGTAAAGGGACAAGTCATTGCAGACAGAGAAATAAGTAGATAGACAGATAGAAAAAAATAACAAAAGAGAGAACTTCACATCGACGTGATTCGAACACGCAACCTTCTGATCTGGAGTCAGACGTCCTACCGGGTCGCCACCGAGTTGACTTAGTGTAGCCGTTCGCACACACGCAGTAGCATGTATTGCTCGGCCTTCTGTCGATGAAGCATAGGTTAAGAGAGAAGTCATTGTAGACAGACAAATAAGTAGACAGATAGTTGAAAACAATAAAAAAGAGAATTTGAATCCGACGTGATTCGAACACGCAACCTTCTGATCTGAAGTCAGACGCACTACCGTTGCGCCACCGAGTCCGCATAGGGTAGCCGTTCGCCCACACGTGGTAGCATGTTTTCTCGGCCTTCTGTCGATGAAGCACAGTTAAAGGGACAAGTCATTTTAGACAGACAAATAAGTAGATAGACGGATAGATGAAAATAACAAAAGAGAGAACTTCACATCGACGTGATTCGAACACGCAACCTTCTGATCTGGAGTCAGACATGTTAACATGTCGCGACCGAGTCCGTTTAGGGTGGCCGTTCGCACACACGTGGTAGCATGCTTTGCTCGGCCTTCTGTCGAGAAAGCACAGCTAAAGAGAAGAGTCATTGTAGACAGACAAATAAGTAGATAGACAGATAGATGAAAATAATAAAAATAGACTTTTACCCGGACGTGATTCGAAGACGCAACCCTCTGATCTGGAGTAAGACGCGCTAACGTGTCGCCACCGAATCCACTTAGCGTAGCCGTTCTCACACACGCGGTAGCTTGTTTTGCACGGCCTTCTGTCGATGAAGCACAGGTAACGAGACAAGTCATTGTAGACAGACAAATAATTAGATAGACAAATAGATGAAAATAATAAAAAAGAGAATTTGACCCGGACGTGATTCGAACACGCGACCTTCTGATCTGGAGTCAGACGTGCTACCGTGTCGCCACCGAGTCCACTCAGTGTAGCCGTATGCACACACGCGGTAGCATGTTTTGCTCGGCCATCTGTCGATGAAGCACAGGTAAAGAGACAAGTCTTTGTAGAACGACAAATAAGTAGATACACAAATAGATTAAAATAATAAATAAGCGAATTTGACCCGGACGTGATTCAAACTCGCAACCTTCTGATCTGGAGTCAGACGTGCTACCGTGTCGCCACCGCGTCTGTTTAGGGTAGCCGTTCGCACACACGTGGTAGCAGGTTTTGCTCGGCCTTCTGTCGATGAGGCACAGGTAAAGAAACAAGTCATTGTACACAGACAAAGAGGTAGATAGACAGATGAAAATAACAAAAACGAGAACTTAACACGGACGTGATTCGAACACGCAACCCTCTGATCTGGAGTAATACGCGCTACCGTGTCGCCACCGAATCCACTTAGCGTAGCCGTTCGCACACACGCGGTAGCTTGTTTTGCTCGGCCTTCTGTCGATGAAACACAGGTAACGAGACAAGTCATTGTAGACAGACAAATAAGTAGATAAACAATTAGATGAAAATAATAAAAAAGAGAATTCGACCCGGACGTGATTCGAACATTTAACCTACTGATCTGAAGTCAGACGCGCTACCGTTGCACCTTCGAGTCCGCTCAGGGCAGCCGTTCGCACACACGTGGTAGCATGATTTGCTCGGCCTTCTGTCGATGAAGCACACCTAAAGAGAAGAGTCATTGTAGACAGACAAGTAAGTAGATAGACAGATAGATGAAAATAGTAAAAAAGAGAACTTGACCCGAACGTGATTCGAACCCGCAACCTTCTGATCTGGAGTCGGACGTGCTACCGTGTCGCCACCGAGTCCACTTAGTGAAGTCGTTCGTACACACGCGGTAGCATGTTTCGCTCGGCCTTCTGTCGATGAAGCACAGGTAAAGAGACAAGTCATCGTAGACAGACAAATAAAAAGATAAAGAGATGAAAATAATAAAAAAGAGAATTTGACCCGGACTTGATTCGAACACGCAACCTCCTGATCTGGAGTCAGACGTGCTAAAGTTGCGCCCCTGAGTCCGCTTAGAGTAACCGTTCGCACACACGCGGTAGCATGTTTTGCTCGGCCTTCTGTCGATGAAGCACCGGTAAAGGGACAAGTCATTGCAGACAGAGTAATAAGTAGATAGACAGATAGATGAAAATACTAAAGAGAGAGTTTGACGCGGACGTGATTAGAACACGCAACCTTCTGATCTGGAGTCAGACGCACTACCGTTGCGCCACCGAGTCCGCATAGGGTAGCCGTTCGCACACACGTGGTAGCATGTTTTCTCGGTCTTCTGCCGATGAAGCACAGGTAAAGAGACAAGTCATTGTAGACATACAGATAAGTAGATAGACAGTTAGATGAAAATAATAAACAAGAAGATTTGACCCGGACGTGATTCGAACACGCAACCTTGTGATCTGGAGTGAGACGTGCTACCGTATCGCCACCCAGTACACTTAGTGTAGCCGTTCGCACACACGCGGTAGCATGTTTTGCTCGGCCTTCTGTCGATGAAGCACAGGTAAAAGACAAGTCATTGTAGACAGACAAATAAGTAGATAGACAGATGAAAATAATAAGAAAGAGAATTTGACCCGGACGTGATTCGAACACGCAACCTTCTGTTCTGAAGTCAGACGCGCTACCGTGTCGCCACCGAGTCCGTTAGGTAACCATTCGCACACACGTGGTAGCAAGTTTTGCTCGGCCTTCTGTCGATGAAGCACAGGTATAGAGACAAGTCATTGTAGACATACAGATAAGTAGATAGACAGATAGACGAAAATAATAAAAAAGAGGATTTTACCCGAACGTGATTCGAACACGCAACCTTGTGATCTGGTTGAGACGTGGTACCGTATCGCCACCCAGTACACTTCGTGTAGCCGTTCGCACACACGCGGTAGCATGTTTTGCTCAGTCTTCTGTCGATGAAGCACAGGTAAAGAGACAAGTAATTGTAGACAGAAAAATAAGTGAATAGACAGATGAAAAAAAAAGAACTTGACCCGGACTTGATTCGAACACGCAACCTTCTGATCTGGAGTCAGACGTGCTAAAGTTGCGCCACTGAGTCCGCTTAGAGTAACCGTTCGCACACACGCGGTAGCATGTTTTGCTCGGCCTTCTGTCGATGAAGCACAGGTAAAGGGACAAGTCATTGCATACAGAGAAATAAGTAGATAGACAGATAGATGAAAATAACAAAAGAGAGAACTTCACATCGACGTGATTCGAACACGCAACCTTCTGATCTGGAGTCAGACGTCCTACCGGGTCGCCACCGAGTTGACTTAGTGTAGCCGTTCGCACACACGCAGTAGCATGTATTGCTCAGCCTTCTGTCGATGAAGCATAGGTTAAGAGGGAAGTCATTGTAGACAGACAAATAAGTAGACAGATAGTTGAAAACACTAAAAAAGAGAATTTGACCCCGACGTGATTCGAACACGCAACCTTCTGATCTGGAGTCAGACGCACTACCGTTGCGCCACCGAGTCCGCATAGGGTAGCCGTTCGCCCACACGTGGTAGCATGTTTTCTCGGCCTTCTGTCGATGAAGCACAGTTAAAGGGACAAGTCATTTTAGACAGACAAATAAGTAGATAGACGGATAGATGAAAATAACAAAAGAGAGAACTTCACATCGACGTGATTCGAACACGCAACCTTCTGATCTGGAGTCAGACATGTTAACATGTCGCGACCGACTACGTTTAGGGTGGCCGTTCGCACACACGTGGTAGCATGCTTTGCTCGGCCTTCTGTCGAGAAAGCACAGCTAAAGAGAAGAGTCATTGTAGACAGACAAATAAGTAGATAGACAGATAGATGAAAATAATAAAAATAGACTTTTACCCGGACGTGATTCGAACACGCAACCTTCTGATCTGGAGTCAGACGTGCTACCGTGTCGCCATCGAATCCACTTAGGGTAGCCGTTCGCACACACGCGGTAGCATGATGTGCTCGGCCTTCTGTCGATGACGCACAGGTAAAGAGACAAGTCATTGTACACAGACAAAGAGGTAGATAGACAGATGAAAATAACAAAAACGAGAACTTAACACGGACGTGATTCGAACACGCAACCCTCTGATCTGGAGTAATACGCGCTACCGTGTCGCCACCGAATACACTTAGCGTAGCCGTTCGCACACACGCGGTAGCTTGTTTTGCTCGGCCTTCTGTCGATGAAGCACAGGTAACGAGACAAGTCATTGTAGACAGACAAATAAGTAGATAGACAAAATACATGAAAATAATAAAAAAGAGAATTTGACACGGACGAGATTCGAACATTTAACCTACTGATCTGGAACTCAGACGCCCTACCGTTGCAACTCCGAGTCCGCTCAGGGCAGCCGTTCGCACACACGTGGTAGCATGATTTGCTCGGCCTTCTGTCGATGAAGCACACCTTAAGAGATGAGTCATTGTAGACAGACAAGTAAGTAGATAGACAGATAGATGAAAATAGTAAAAAAGAGAACTTTACCCGAACGTGATTCGAACACGCAATCTTGTGATCTGGAGTCAGATGTGCTACCATATCGCCACCGAGTACACTTAGTGTAGCCGTTCGCACACACGCGGTAGCATGTTTTGCTCGGCCTTCTGTCGATGAAGCACAGGTAAGGAGACAAGTCATCGTAGACAGACAAATAAAAAGATAAACAGATGAAAATAATAAAAAAGAGAATTTGACCCGGACGTGATTCGAACACGCCACCTTCTGATCTGGAGTGAGACGTGCTACCGTGTCGCCATCGAGTCCTTTAGGTAACCATTCGCACACCCGTGGTAGCATGTTTTGCTCGGCCTTCTGTCGATGAAGCACAGGTAAAGAGACAAGTCATTGTAGACATACAGATAAGTAGATAGACAGATAGATAAAAATAATAAAAAAGAGGATTTGACCCGGACGTGATTCGAACACGCAATCTTGTGATCTGGAGTCAGATGTGCTACCATATCGCCACCGAGTACACTTAGTGTAGCCGTTCGCACACACGCGGTAGCATGTTTTGCTCGGCCTTCTGTCGATGAAGCACAGGTAAGGAGACAAGTCATTGTAGACAGACAAATAAGTGGATAGACAGATGAAAATAATAAAAAAGAAGAATTTGACCCGGACTTGATTAGAACACGCAACCTTCTGATCTGGAGTCAGACGTGCTAAAGTTGCGCCGCATAGGTCCGCTTAGGGTAGCCGTTCGCACACACGTGGTAGCATGTTTTGCACGGCCGTATGTCGATGATCACAGGTAAAGGGACAAGTCATTTTAGACAGACAAATAAGTAGATAGACAGATAGGTGAAAATAATAAAAATAGAATTTGACCCGGACGTGATTCGAACTTTTAACCTACTGATCTGGAGTCAGACGCGCTACCGTTGCAACTCCGAGTCCGCTCAGGGCAGCCGTTCGCACACACGTGGTAGCATGTTTTCTCGGCCTTCTGTCGATGAAGCACAGGTAAAGAGACAAGTCATTGTAGACAAAAAATAAGTAGATAGAACGATTGATGAAAATAAGAAACAAGGAAATTTGATCCAGACGTGATTCATACTTGCCACCTTCTGATCTGGAGTTAGACATGCTAACATGTCGCCACCGAGTCTGTTTAGGGTGGCCGTTCGCACACACGTGGTAGCATGCTTTGCTCGGCCTTCTGTCGATGAAGCACACATAAAGAGAAGAGTCATTGTAGACAGACAAATAAGTAGATAGAAAGATAGATGAAAATAGTAAAAAAGAGAACTTGACCCGAACGTGATTCGAACCCGCAACCTTCTGATCTGGAGTCAGACGTGCTACTGTGTCACCACCGAGTCCACTTTGTGTAGCCGTTCGCACACACGCGGTAGCATGTTTTGCTCGGCCTTCTGTCGATGCAGCACAGGTAAAGAGACAAGTCATTGTAGACAGACAAATGAGTAGATAGACAGATGAAAATAATAAGAAAGAGAATTTGACCTGGACGCGATTCGAACACGCAACCTTCTGATCTCGAGTCGGACGCGCTAACAGTTCGCTACCGAGTCCACTGAGGTAGCCGTTCGCACACACGTGGTAGCATGTTTTGCTCGGCCTTCTATCGATGAAGCACAGGTAAAGAAACAAGTCGTTGTAGACAGACAAAGAGGTAGATAGACAGATGAAAATAACAAAAACGAGAACTTAACACGGACGTGATTCGAACACGCAACCCTCTGATCTGGAGTGAGACGCGCTACCGTGTCGCCACCGAATCCACTAAACGTAGCCGTTCTCACACACGCGGTAGCTTGTTTTGTACGGCCTTCTGTTGATGAAGCACAGGTAACGAGACAAGTCATTGTAGACAGACAAATAAGTAGATAGACAATTAGATGAAAATAATAAAAAGAGAATTTGACCCGGACGTGATTCGAACATTTAACCTACTGATCTGGAGTCAGACGCGCTACCGTTGCACCTCCGAGTCCGCTCAGGGAGCCGTTCGCACACACGTGGTAGCATGATTTGCTCGGCCTTCTGTCGATGAAGCACACCTAAAGAGAAGAGTCATTGTAGACAGGCAAGTAAGTAGATAGACAGATAGATGAAAATACTAAAAAAGAGTACTTGACCCGAAAGTAATTCGAACCCGCAACCTTCTGATCTGGAGTCGGACGTGCTACCGCGTCGCCACCGAGTCCACTTAGTGAAGCCGTTCGTACACACGCGGTAGCATGTTTGCTCGGCCTTCTGTCGATGAAGCACAGGTAAAGAGACAAGTCATCGTAGACAGACAAATAAAAAGATAAACAGATGAAAATATTAACAAAGAGAATTTGACCTGGACGTGATTCGAACACGCAACCTGCTGATCTAGAGTCAGACATGCTAAAGTTGCGCCACCAAGTCCGCTTAGGGTAGCCGTTCGCACACACGTGGTAGCATGTTTTGCACGGCCTTATGTCGATGAAGCACAGGTAAAGGGACAAGTCATTTTAGACAGACAAATAAGTAGATAGACAGATAGATGAAAATAATAAAAAGAGAATTTGACCCGGACATGATTCGAACATTTAACCTACTGATCTGGAGTCAGACGCGCTACCGTTGCACCTCCGAGTCCGCTCAGGGCAGCCGTTCGCACACACGTGGTAGCATGTTTCTTGGCCTTCTGTCGATGAAGCACAGGTAAAGAGACAAGTCATTGTAGACAGACAAATAAGTAGATAGACAGATAGATGAAAATAACAAAAGAGAGAACTTCACATCGACGTGATTCGAACACGCAACCTTCTGATCTGGAGTCAGACGTCCTACCTGGTCGCCACCGAGTTGACTTAGTGTAGCCGTTCGCACACATGCAGTAGCATGTATTGCTCGGCCTTCTGTCGATGAAGCATAGGTAAAGAGAGAAGTCATTGTAGACAGACAAATAAGTAGACAGATAGTTGAAAACAATAAAAGGAGAATTTGACCCCGACGTGATTCGAACACGCAACCTTCTGATCTGGAGTCAGACGCGCTACCGTTGCGCGACCGAGTCCGCTTAGGGTAGCCGTTCGCACACACGTGGTAGCATGTTTTCTCGGCCTTCTGTCAATGAAGCACAGGTAAAGAGACAAGTCATTGTAGACAGACAAATAGGTAGATAGACAGATTGATGAAAATAAGAAAAAAGGAAATTTGAAGCAGACGTGATTCATACTCGCAACCTTCTGATCGGGAGTCAGACATGCTAACATGTCGCCACCGAGTCCGTTTAGGGTGGCCGTTCGCACACACATGGTAGCATGTTTTGCTCGGCCTTCTGTCAAGAAAGCACAGCTAAAGAGAAGAGTACTTGTAGACAGACAAATAAGTAGATAGACAGATAGATGAAAATTATAAATAGAGACTTTTACCCGGACGTGATTCCAACACGCAACCTTCTGATCTGGAGTCAGACGTGCTACCGTGTCGCCATCAAATCCGCTTAGGGTAGCCGTTCGCACACACGCGGTAGCATGAATTGCTCGGCCTTCTGTCGAGGAAGCACAGCTAAAGAGAAGAGTTATTGTAGACAGACAAATAAGTAGATAGACAGATGAAAATAATAAAAAGAGAGCTTGACGCGGACGTGATTCGAACACGCAACCTTCTGATCTGGAGTCAGACGTGCTACCGGGTTGCCACCGAGTCCACTTAGTGTACCCTTTCGCACACACGCGGTAGCATGTTTTGCTCGGCCTTCTGTCGATGCAGCACAGGTAAAGAGACAAGTCATTGTCGACAGAAAAATAAGTAGATAGACAGATGAAAATAACAAAAACGAGAACTTAACACGGACGTGATTCGAACAAGCAACCCTCTCATCCGTAGTAAGACGCGCTACCGTGTCGCCACCGAATCCACTTAGCGTAGCCGTTCGCACACACGCGGTAGCTTATTTTGCGCGGCCTTCTGTCGAAGAAGTACATGGAACGAGACAAGTCATTGTACACAGACAAATAAGTAGATAGACAAATAGAAGAAAATAAGAAAAAAGAGAATTTGACCCGGACGTGATTTCAACATGCAACCTTCTGATATGAAGACAGACGTGCTACCGTGTCGCCACCGAGTCCACAAAGTGAAGCCGTTCGTACACACGCGGTAGCATGTTTCGCTCGGCCTTCTGTCGATGAAGCACAGGTAAAGAGACAAGTCATCGTAGACAAACAAATAAAAAGTTAAACAGATGACAATAATAAAAAAGAGAATTTGACCCGGACGTGATTCGAACACGCAACCTTCTGATCTGGAGTCAGACGTGCTACCGTGTCGCCACCGAGTCCGTTAGGTAACCATTCGCACACAAGTGGTAGCATGTTTTGCTCGGCCTTCTGTCGATGAAGCACAGGTAAAGAGACAAGTCATTGTAGACATACAGATAAGTAGATAGACAGATAGATGAAAATAATAAAACAGAGGATTTGACCCAGACCTGATTCGAACACGCAACCATGTGATCTGGAGTCAGACGTGCTACCGTATCGTCACCGAGTACACTTAGTGCAGCCGTTCGCACACACGCGGTAGCATGTTTTGCTCGGCCTTCTGTCGATGAAGCACAGGTAAAGAGACAAGTCAATTTAGACAGACAAATAGGTGGATAGACAGATGAAAATAATAAAAAAAAGAATTTGACCCGGACTTGATTCGAACACGCAACCTTCTGATCTGGAGTCAGAAGTGCTAAAGTTGCGCCACTGAGTCCGCTTAGAGTAATTGTTCGCACACACGCTGTAGCATGTTTTGCTCGGCCTTCTGTCGATGAAGCACAGGTAAAGGGACAAGTCATTGCAGATAGACAAATAAGTAGATAGACAGATAGATGAAAATACTAAAAAGAGAATTTGACGCGGACGTGATTAGAACACGCTACCTTCTGATCTGGAGTCAGACGTGCTAAAGTTGCGCCACTGAGTCCGCTTAGGGTAGCCGTTCGCCCACACGTGATGCATGTTTTGCACGGCCTTATGTCGATGAAGCACAGGTAAAGGGACAAGTCATTTTAGACAGACAAATAAGTAGATAGACAGATAGATGAGAATAATAAAAAGAGGATTTGACATCGACGTGATTCGAACACGCAACCTTCTGATCTGGAGTCAGACGTCCTACCGGGTCGCCACCGAATTGACTTAGTGTAGCCGTTCGCACACACGCAGTAGCATGTATTGCTCAGCCTTCTGTCGATGAAGCATAGGTAAAGAGAAAAGTCATTGTAGACAGACAAATAAGTAGATAGACAGATTGATGAAAATAAGAAAAAAGGAAATTTGATCCAGACGTGATTCAAACTCGCAACATTCTGATCTGTAGTCAGACATGCTAACATGTCGCCACCGAGTCCGTTTTGTGTGGCCATTCGCGCACACGTGGTAGCATGTTTTGCTTGGCCTTCTGTCGAGGAAGCACAGGTAAAGAGACAAGTCTTTGTAGACAGACAAATAAGTAGATACACAGATAGATGAAAATAATGAATAAGCGAATTTGACCCCGACGTGATTCGAACACGCAACCTTCTGATCTGGAGTCAGACGCGCTACCGTTGCGCCACCGAGTCCGCTTAGGGTAGCCGTTCGCACACACGTGGTAGCATGTTTTCTCGGCCTTCTGTCAATGAAGCACAGGTAAAGAGACAAGTCATTGTAGACAGACAAATAGGTAGATAGACAGATTGATGAAAATAAGAAAAAAGGAAATTTGATGCAGACGTTATTCATACTCGCAACCTTCTGATCTGGAGTCAGACATGCTAACATGTCGCCACCGAGACTGTTTAGGGTGGCCGTTCGCACACACGTGGTAGCATGTTTTGCTCGGCCTTCTGTCGAGGAAGCACAGCTAAAGAGAAGAGTACTTGTAGACAGACGAATAAGTAGATAGACAGACGAAAATTATAAAAAGAGACTTTTACCCGGACGTGATTCGAACACGCAACCTTCTGATCTGGAGTCAGACGTGCTACCCTGTCGCCATCGAATCCGCTTAGGGTAGCCGTTCGCACACACGCGGTAGCATGATTTGCTCGGCCTTCTTTCGATGAAGCACAGGTAAAGAGACGTGTCATTGTAGACAGACAAATAAGTAGATAGACAGATGAAAATAATAAAAAGAGAACTTGTCCCGGACGTGATTCGAACACGCAACCTTCTGATCTGGAGTCAGACGCGCTACCGTTGCGCCACCGAGTCCGCTTAGGGTAGCCGTTCGCACACACGTGGTAGCATGTTTTTTCGGCCTTCTGTCGATGAAGCACAGGTAAAGAGACAAGTCATTGTAGACAGACAAATAGGTAGATAGACAGAATGATGAAAATAAGAAAAAGGAAATTTGATCCAGACGTGATTCAAGCTCGCAACCTTCTGATCTGTAGTCAGACATGCTGACATGTCGCCACCGAGTCCGTTTAGGGTGGCCGTCCGCACACACGTGGTAGCATGTTTTGCTCGGCCTTCTGTCGAGGAAGCACAGCTAAAGAGAAGAGTTATTGTAGACAGACAAATGAGTAGATAGACAGATAGATGAAAATAATAAAGAGAGACTTTTACCCGGACGTGATTCGAACACGCAACCTTCTGATCTGGAGTCAGACGTGCTACCGTGTCGCCATCGAATCAGTCCAGGGTAGCCGTTCGCACACAAGCGGTAGCATGATTTGCTCGGCCTTTTGTCCATGAAGCACAGGTAAAGAGACATGTCATTGTAGACAGACAAATAAGTAGCTAGACAGACGAAAATAATAAAAAGAGAGCTTGACGCGGACGTGATTCGAACACGCAACCTTCCGATCTAGAGTCAGACGTGCTACCGGGTTTCCACCGAGTCCACTTAGTGTAGCCGTACGCACACACGCGGTAGCATGTTTTGCTCGGCCTTCTGTCGATGCAGCACTGGTAAAGAGACAAGTCGTTGTAGACAGACAAATAAGTAGATAGACAGATGAAAATATTAAGAAAGAAAATTTGACCCGGACGCGATTCGAACACGCAATTTTCTGATCTGGAGTCGGACGCACTAAGAGTTCGCCACCGAGTCCATTTAGGGTAGCCGTTCGCACACACGTGGTAGCATGTTTTGCGTGGCCTTCTATCGATGAAGCACAGGTAAAGAGACAAGTCGTTGTAGACAGACAAATAAGTAGATACACAGATAGATGAAAATAATGAATAAGCGAATTTGACCCCGACGTGATTCGAACACGCAACCTTCTGATCTGGAGTCAGACGCGCTACCGTTGCGCCACCGAGTCCGCTTAGGGTAGCCGTTCGCACACACGTGGTAGCATGTTTTCTCGGCCTTCTGTCAATGAAGCACAGGTAAAGAGACAAGTCATTGTAGACAGACAAATAGGTAGATAGACAGATTGATGAAAATAAAAAAAAAGGAAATTTGATGCAGACGTTATTCATACTCGCAACCTTCTGATCTGGAGTCAGACATGCTAACATGTCGCCACCGAGACTGTTTAGGGTGGCCGTTCGCACACACGTGGTAGCATGTTTTGCTCGGCCTTCTGTCGAGGAAGCACAGCTAAAGAGAAGAGTACTTGTAGACAGACGAATAAGTAGATAGACAGATAGACGAAAATTATAAAAAGAGACTTTTACCCGGACGTGATTCGAACACGCAACCTTCTGATCTGGAGTCAGACGTGCTACCCTGTCGCCATCGAATCCGCTTAGGGTAGCCGTTCGCACACACGCGGTAGCATGATTTGCTCGGCCTTCTTTCGATGAAGCACAGGTAAAGAGACATGTCATTGTAGACAGACAAATAAGTAGATAGACAGATGAAAATAATAAAAAGAGAACTTGACCCGGACGTGATTCGAACACGCAACCTTCTGATCTGGAGTCAGACGCGCTACCGTTGCGCCACCGAGTCCGCTTAGGGTAGCCGTTCGCACACACGTGGTAACATGTTTTTTCGGCCTTCTGTCGATGAAGCACAGGTAAAGAGACAAGTCATTGTAGACAGACAAATAGGTAGATAGACAGAATGATGAAAATAAGAAAAAGGAAATTTGATCCAGACGTGATTCAAGCTCGCAACCTTCTGATCTGTAGTCAGACATGCTAACATGTCGCCACCGAGTCCGTTTAGGGTGGCCGTTCGCACACACGTGGTAGCATGTTTTGCTCGGCCTTCTGTCGAGGAAGCACAGCTAAAGAGAAGAGTTATTGTAGACAGACAAATGAGTAGATAGACAGATAGATGAAAATAATAAAGAGAGACTTTTACCCGGACGTGATTCGAACACGCAACCTTCTGATCTGGAGTCAGACGTGCTACCGTGTCGCCATCGAATCAGCCCAGGGTAGCCGTTCGCACACAAGCGGTAGCATGATTTGCTCGGCCTTTTGTCGATGAAGCACAGGTAAAGAGACAAGTCATTGTCGACAGAAAAATAAGTAGATAGACAGATGAAAATAACAAAAACGAGAACTTAACACGGACGTGATTCGAACAAGCAACCCTCTCATCCGTAGTAAGACGCGCTACCGTGTCGCCACCGAATCCACTTAGCGTAGCCGTTCGCACACACGCGGTAGCTTATTTTGCGCGGCCTTCTGTCGATGAAGTACATGGAACGAGACAAGTCATTGTACACAGACAAATAAGTAGATAGACAAATAGAAGAAAATAAGAAAAAAGAGAATTTGACCCGGACGTGATTCCAACATGCAACCTTCTGATATGAAGACAGACGTGCTACCGTGTCGCCACCGAGTCCACTTAGTGAAGCCGTTCGTACACACGCGGTAGCATGTTTCGCTCGGCCTTCTGTCGATGAAGCACAGGTAAAGAGACAAGTCATCGTAGACAAACAAATAAAAAGTTAAACAGATGACAATAATAAAAAAGAGAATTTGACCCGGACGTGATTCGAACACGCAACCTTCTGATCTGGAGTCAGACGTGCTACCGTGTCGCCACCGAGTCCGTTAGGTAACCATTCGCACACAAGTGGTAGCATGTTTTGCTCGGCCTTCTGTCGATGAAGCACAGGTAAAGAGACAAGTCATTGTAGACATACAGATAAGTAGATAGACAGATAGATGAAAATAATAAAACAGAGGATTTGACCCAGACCTGATTCGAACACGCAACCATGTGATCTGGAGTCAGACGTGCTACCGTATCGTCACCGAGTACACTTAGTGCAGCCGTTCGCACACACGCGGTAGCATGTTTTGCTCGGCCTTCTGTCGATGAAGCACAGGTAAAGAGACAAGTCAATTTAGACAGACAAATAGGTGGATAGACAGATGAAAATAATAAAAAAAAGAAATTGACCCGGACTTGATTCGAACACGCAACCTTCTGATCTGGAGTCAGAAGTGCTAAAGTTGCGCCACTGAGTCCGCTTAGAGTAATTCTTCGCACACACGCTGTAGCATGTTTTGCTCGGCCTTCTGTCGATGAAGCACAGGTAAAGGGACAAGTCATTGCAGATAGACAAATAGGTAGATAGACAGATAGATGAAAATACTAAAAAGAGAATTTGACGCGGACGTGATTAGAACACGCTACCTTCTGATCTGGAGTCAGACGTGCTAAAGTTGCGCCACCGAGTCCGCTTAGGGTAGCCGTTCGCCCACACGTGATGCATGTTTTGCACGGCCTTATGTCGATGAAGCACAGGTAAAGGGACAAGTCATTTTAGACAGACAAATAAGTAGATAGACAGATAGATGAGAATAATAAAAAGAGGATTTGACATCGACGTGATTCGAACACGCAACCTTCTGATCTGGAGTCAGACGTCCTACCGGGTCGCCACCGAATTGACTTAGTGTAGCCGTTCGCACACACGCAGTAGCATGTATTGCTCGGCCTTCTGTCGATGAAGCATAGGTAAAGAGAGAAGTCATTGTAGACAGACAAATAAGTAGATAGACAGATTGATGAAAATAAGAAAAAAGGAAATTTGATCCAGACGTGATTCAAACTCGCAACATTCTGATCTGTAGTCAAACATGCTAACATGTCGCCACCGAGTCCGTTTTGTGTGGCCATTCGCGCACACGTGGTAGCATGTTTTGCTTGGCCTTCTGTCGAGGAAGCACAGGTAAAGAGACAAGTCTTTGTAGACAGACGAATAAGTAGATAGACAGATAGACGAAAATTATAAAAAGAGACTTTTACCCGGACGTGATTCGAACACGCAACATTCTGATCTGGAGTCAGACGTGCTACCCTGTCGCCATCGAATCCGCTTAGGGTAGCCGTTCGCACACACGCGGTAGCATGATTTGCTCGGCCTTCTTTCGATGAATCACAGGTAAAGAGACATGTCATTGTAGACAGACAAATAAGTAGATAGACAGATGAAAATAATAAAAAGAGAACTTGACCCGGACGTGATTCGAACACGCAACTTTCTGATCTGGAGTCAGACGCGCTACCGTTGCGCCACCGAGTCCGCTTAGGGTAGCCGTTCGCACACACGTGGTAGCATGTTTTTTCGGCCTTCTGTCGATGAAGCACAGGTAAAGAGACAAGTCATTGTAGACAGACAAATAGGTAGATAGACAGAATGATGAAAATAAGAAAAAGGAAATTTGATCCAGACGTGATTCAAGCTCGCAACCTTCTGATCTGTAGTCAGACATGCTAACATGTCGCCACCGAGTCCGTTTAGGGTGGCCGTTCGCACACACGTGGTAGCATGTTTTGCTCGGCCTTCTGTCGAGGAAGCACAGCTAAAGAGAAGAGTTATTGTAGACAGACAAATGAGTAGATAGACAGATAGATGAAAATAATAAAGAGAGACTTTTACCCGGACGTGATTCGAACACGCAACCTTCTGATCTGGAGTCAGACGTGCTACCGTGTCGCCATCGAATCAGTCAAGGGTAGCCGTTCGCACACAAGCGGTAGCATGATTTGCTCGGCCTTTTGTCGATGAAGCACAGGTAAAGAGACATGTCATTGTAGACAGACAAATAAGTAGCTAGACAGACGAAAATAATAAAAAGAGAGCTTGACGCGGACGTGATTCGAACACGCAACCTTCCGATCTAGAGTCAGACGTGCTACCGGGTTTCCACCGAGTCCACTTAGTGTAGCCGTACGCACACACGCGGTAGCATGTTTTGCTCGGCCTTCTGTCGATGCAGCACTGGTAAAGAGACAAGTCGTTGTAGACAGACAAATAAGTAGATAGACAGATGAAAATAATAAGAAAGAAAATTTGACCCGGACGCGATTCGAACACGCAATTTTCTGATCTGGAGTCGGACGCGCTAAGAGTTCGCCACCGAGTCCATTTAGGGTAGCCGTTCGCACACACGTGGTAGCATGTTTTGCTTGGTCTTCTATCGATAAAGCACAGGTAAAGAGACAAGTCGTTGTAGACAGACAAATAAGTAGATAGACAGATACATGAAAATATTAAAAAAGAGAACCTAACACGGACGTGATTCGAACACGCAACCCTCTGATCTGGAGTCAGACGTGCTACCGTGTCGCCACCGTGTCCGTTTAGGGTAGCCGTTCACACACACGTGGTAGCATGATTTGCTCGGCCTTCTGTCGATGAAGCACAACTAAAGAGAAGAGTCATTGTAGACAGACAAATAAGTAGATAGACAGATGAAAATAATAAGAAAGAGAATTCGACCCGGACGCGATTCGAACACGCAACATTCTGATCTCGAGTCGGACGCGCTAATAGTTCGCCACCGAGTCCACTTAGGGTAGCCGTTCCCACACACGTGGTAGCATGTTTTGCTCGGCCTTCTATCAATGAAGCACAGGTAAAAAAACAAGTCGTTTTAGACAGACAAAGAGGTAGATAGACAGATGAAAATAACAAAAACGAGAACTTAACACGGACGTGATTCGAACACGCAACCCTCTGATCTGGGTAAGACGCGCTACCGTGTCGCCACCAAGTCCACTTAGTGTAGCCGTACGCACACACGCGGTAGCATGTTTTGCTCGGCCTTCTGTCGATGAAGCACAGGTAACGAGACAAGTCATTGTAGACAGACAAATAAGTAGATAGACAAATAGATGAAAATAATAAAAAAGAGAATTTGACCCGGACGTGATTCGAACACGCAACCCTCTGATCTGGGTAAGACGGGCTACCGTGTCGCCCCCGAGTCCACTTAGTGAAGCCGTTTGACACACGCGGTAGCATGTTTCGCTCGGCCTTCTGTCGATGAAGCACAGGTAGCGAGACAAGTCATCGTAGACAGACAAATAAAAAGATAAATAGACGAAAACAATAAAAAAGAGAATTTAACCCGGACGTGATTCGAACACGCAACCTTCTGATCTGGAGTCAGACGTGCTACCGTGTCGCCACCGAGTCCGTTAGGTAACCATTCGCACACACGTGGTAGCAAGTTTTGCTCGGCCTTCTGTCGATGAAGCACAGGTAAAAAGACATGTCATTGTAGACATACAGATAAGTAGATAGACAGATAGATCAGAATAATAAAAAAGAGGATTTGACCCAGACGTGATTCGAACACGCAACCTTGTGATCTGGAGTCAGACGTGCTACCGTATCGCCACCCAGTACACTTAGTGTAGCCGTTCGCACACACGCGGTAGCATGTTTTGCTCGGCCTTCTGTCGAAGAAGCACAGGTAAAGAGACAAGTCATTGTAGACAGACAAATGAGTGAATAGACAGATGAAAATAATAAAAAAAAAGAATTTGACACGGACTTGATTCGAACACGCAACCTTCCGATCTGGAGTCAGACATGCTAAAGTTGCGCCACTGAGTCCGCTTAGAGTAACCGTTCGCACACACGTGGTAGCATGTTTTGCTCGGCCTTCTGTCAATGAAGCACAGGTAAAGGGACAAGTCATTTTAGACAGACAAATAAGTAGATAGACAGATAGATGAGAATAATAAAAAGAGAATTTGACATCGACGTGATTCGAACACGCAACCTTCTGATCTGGAGTCAGACGTCCTACCGGGTCGCCACCGAATTGACTTAGTGTAGCCGTTCGCACACACGCAGTAGCATGTCTTGCTCGGATTTCTGTCGATGAAGCATAGGTGAAGAGAGAAGTCATTGTAGACAGACAAATAAGTAGATAGACAGATTGATGAAAATAAGAAAAAAGGAAATTTGATCCAGACGTGATTCAAACTCGCAACCTTCTGATCTGTAGTCAGACATGCTAACATGTCGCCACCGAGTCCGTTCAGTGTGGCCGTTCGCACACACGTGGTAGCATGCTTTGCTCGGCCTTCTGTCGAGGAAGCACAGCTAAAGAGAAGAGTACTTGTAGACAGACAATTAAGTAGATAGACAGATAGATGAAAATAATAAAAAGAGAACTTGACCCGGACGTGATTGGAACACGCAACCTTCTGGTCTGGAGTCAGACGCGCTACCGTGGCGCCACCGAGTCCGCTTAGGGTAGCCGTTCGCACACACGTGGTAGCATGTTTTTTCGGCCTTTTGTCGATGAAGCACAGGTAAAAAGACAAGTCATTGTAGACAGACAAATAAGTAGATAGACAGAATGATGAAAATAAGAAAAAAGGAAATTTGATCCAGACGTGATTTAAGCTCGCAACCTTCTGATCTGTAGTCAGACATGCTAACATGTCGCCACCGAGTCCGCTTGGGTAGCCGTTCGCACACACGTGGTAGCATGTTTTGCACGGCCTTATGTCGATGAAGCCCAGGTAAAGAGACAAGTCATTGTAGACAGACAAATAAGTGGATAGACAGATAGATGAAAATAATAGAGAGACTTTTACCCGGACGTGATTCGAACACGCAACCTTCTGATCTGGAGTCAGACGTGCTACCGTGTCGCCATCGAATCCGTCTAGGGTAGCCGTTCGCACACACGCGGTAGCATGACTTGCTCGGCCTTCTGTCGATGAAGCGCAGGTAAAGAGACATGTCATTGTAGACAGACAAATAAGTAGATAGACAGATGAAAATATTAAAAAGAGAGCTTGACCCGGACGTGATTCGAACACGCAACCTTCCGATCTGGAGTCAGACGTGCTACCGGGTTGCCACCGAGTCCATTTAGGGTAGCCGTTCGCACACACGGGGTAGCATGTTTTGCTTGACCTTCTATCGATGAAGCACAGGTAACGAGACAACTCATTGTACACAGACAAATAAGTAGATAGAAAAGTAGAAGAAAATAATAAAAAAGAGGATTTGACCCAGACCTGATTCGAACACGCAACCTTGTGATCTGGAGTCAGACGTGCTACCGTATCGCCACCGAGTACACTTAGTGTAGCCGTTCGCACTACGCGGTAGCATGTTTTGCTCGGCCTTCTGTCGATGAAGCACAGGTAAAGAGACAAGTCATTGTAGACAGACAAATAGGTGGATAGACAGATGAAAATAATAAAAAAAAGAAATTGACCCGGACTTGATTCGAACACGCAGCCTTCTGATCTGGATTCAGATGTGTTAAAGTTGCGCCACTGAGTCTGCTTAGAGTAACTGTTCGCACACACGCTGTAGCATGTTTTGCTCGGCCTTGTGTCGATGAAGCACAGGTAAAAGGACAAGTCATTGCAGATAGACAAATAAGTAGATAGACAGATAGATGAAAATACTAAAAAGAGAATTTGACGCGGACGTGATTAGAACACGCAACCTTCTGATCTGGAGTCAGACGTGCTAAAGTTGCGCCACCGCGTACGCTTAGGGTAGCCGTTCGCCCACACTTGTTAGCACGTTTTGCACGGCCTTATGTCGATGAAGCACCGGTAAAGGGACAAGTAATTTTAGACAGACAAATAAGTAGATAGACAGATAGATGAAAATAATAAAAAGAGAATTTGACCCGGACGTGATTCGAACGTTTAACCTACTGATCTGGAGTCAGACGCGCTACCGTTGCACCTCCGAGTCCGCTCAGGGCAGCCGTTCGCAGACACGTGGTAGCATGTTTTGCTCAGCCTTCTGTCGATGAAGCACAGGTAAAGAGACAAGTCATTGTAGACAGACAAATGAGTAGATAGACAGATAGATGAAAATAATAAAAAGAGACTTTTACCCGGACGTGATTCGAACACGCAACCTTCTGATCTGGAGTCAAACGTGCTACCGTGTCGCCATCGAATCCGTCTAGGGTAGCCGTTCGCACACACGCGGTAGCATGGTTTGCTCGGCCTTCTGTCGATGAAGCACAGGTAAAGAGACATGTCATTGTAGACAGACAAATAAGTAGATACACAGATGAAAATAATAAAAAGAGAATTTGACCAGGACGTGATTCGAACACGCAACCTTCTGATCTGGAGTCAGACGTGCTACCGTGTCGCCACCGAGTCCGTTAGGTAACCATTCGCACACTTGTGGTAGCATGTTTTGCTCGGCCTTCTGTCGATGAAGCACAGGTAAAGAGACAAGTCATTGTAGACATACAGATAAGTAGATAGACAGATAGATCAAAATAATAAACAAGAGGATTTGACCCGGACGTGATTCAAACACGCAACCTTGTCATCTGGAGTCAGACGTGCCACCGTATCGCCACCCAGTACACTTAGTGTAGCCGTTCGCACACACGCGGTAGCATGTTTTGCTCGGCCTTCTGTCGATGAAGCACAGGTAACTAGACAAGTCATTGCACACAGACAAATAAGTAGATAGACAAATAGAAGAAAATAAGAAAAAAGAGAATTTGACCCGGACGTGATTCGAACACGCAACCTTCTGATATGGAGACAGACGTGCTACCGTGTCGCCACCGAGTCCACTTAGTGAAGCCGTTTGTACACACGCGGTAGCATGTTTCGCTCGGCCTTCTGTCGATGAAGCACAGGTAAAGAGACAAGTCATCGTAGACAGACAAATAAAAAGTTAAACAGATGAAAATAATAAAAAAGAAAATTTGACCCGGACGTGATTCGAACACGCAACCTTCTGATCTTGAGTCAGACGTGCTACCGTGTCGCCACCGAGTCCGTTAGGTTACCATTCGCACACACGTGGTAGCATGTTTTGCTCGGCCTTCTGTTGATGAAGCACAGGTAAAGAGACAAGTCATTGTAGACATACAGATAAGTAGATAGACAGATAGATGAAAATAATAAAAAAGAGGATTTGACCCAGACCTGATTCGAACACGCAACCTTGTGATCTGGAGTCAGACGTGCTACCGTATCGCCACCGAGTACACTTAGTGTAGCCGTTCGCACACACGCGGTAGCATGTTTTGCTCGGCCTTCTGTCGATGAAGCACCGGTAAAGAGACAAGTCATTGTAGACAGACAAATAGGTGGATAGACAGATGAAAATAATAAAAAAAGAATTTGACCCGGACTTGATTCGAACACGCAACCTTCTGATCTGGAGTCAGATGTGCTAAAGTTGCGCCACTGAGTCCGCTTAGAGTAATTGTTCGCACACACGCTGTAGCATGTTTTGCTCGGCCTTCTGTCGATGAAGCACAGGTAAAAGGACAAGTCATTGCAGATAGACAAATAAGTAGATACACACATAGATGAAAATACTAAAAAGAGAATTTGACGCAGACGTGATTAGAACACGCAACCTTCTGATCTGGAGTCAGACGTGCTAAAGTTGCGCCACCGAGTCCGCTTAGGGTAGCCGTTCGCCCACGCTTGTTAGCATGTTTTGCACGGCCTTATGTCGATGAAGCACAGGTAAAGGGACAAGTAATTTTAGACAGACAAATAAGTAGATAGACAGATAGATGAAAATAATAAAAAGAGAATTTGACCCGGCCGTGATTCGAACATTTAGCCTACTGATCTGGAGTCAGACGCGCTACCGTTGCACCTCCCAGTCCGCTCAGGGCAGCCGTTCGCACACACGTGGTAGCATGTTTTGCTCGGCCTTCTGTCGAGGAAGCACAGCTAAAGAGAAGAGTCATTGTAGACAGACAAATGAGTAGATAGACAGATAGATGAAAATAATAAAGAGAGACTTTTACCCTGACGTGATTCCAACACGCAACCTTCTGATCTGGAGTCAGACGCGCTACCGTTGCGCCATCGAGTCCGCTTAGGGTAGCCGTTCGCACACACGTGGTAGCATGTTTTTTCGGCCTTCTGGGGATGAAGCACAGGTAAAGAGACAAGTCATTGTAGACAGACAAATAGGTAGATAGACAGAATGATGAAAATAAGAAAAAAGAAAATTTGATCCAGACGTGATTCAAGCTCGCAGCCTTCTGATCTGTAGCCAGACATGCTAACATGGCGCCACCGAGTCCGTTTAGGGTGGCCGTTCGCACACACGTGGTAGCATGTTTTGCTCGGCCTTCTGTCGAGGAAGCACAGCTAAAGAGAAGAGTCATTGTAGACAGACAAATGAGTAGATAGACAGATAGATGAAAATAATAAAGAGAGACTTTTACCTGGACGTGATTCGAACACGCAACCTTCTGATCTGGAGTCAAACGTGCTACCGTGTCGCCATCGAATCCGTCTAGGGTAGCCGTTCGCACACACGCGGTAGCATGATTTGCTCGGCCTTCTGTCGATGAAGCACAGGTAAAGAGACATGTCATTGTAGACAGACAAATAAGTAGATAGACAGATGAAAATGATAAAAAGAGAATTTGACCAGGACGTGATTCGAACACGCAACCTTCTGATCTGGAGTCAGACGTGCTACCGTGTCGCCACCGAGTCTTTTTTTTTTCTTTATTGCCTGTTTTCGGCTCACGTAAACAATACACATATTAACTGATACACAACACAATCCAAAACATTGTAAAAACCGTGGCTCAAACGATGTGGCCACGCATCTGTTAAAATGTTTTTATCGTCGATAGTAATTCGACGCGCGGCAACCATTCTGGGGGGAATTCCTCCAACTTTTGTTCATCCACAAAATTTCTTATATACTCTTTGAAGTATTGGGTGGGTGCTCGTGCATCTACATCAAAGTGCATGGCTGCCATCCTGGATTTCCAAATGCTATGAAGAGCCATAAGCATTATCATATCATAAGGGGTACCATCGTCACTTTGTATTTGCAAATAGCGGATGCCATATGCATCAATGGGGAAGTCTTTTTTGATCGTGCGCTGGAGCACGTCCCAAAGAAAAACAGCATCCCAGCAGTCAATGAATACATGCTCAATTGTCTCCTCCTTTCTGCATATTATGCAATGCGTGCCCCAAGGAACGTAAAACCCCTTTGCAGCCATCCAGGTTTTGACAGTCAGCGTACCGGTATGTAATTTAAAAAAGAAATTCTTAGCACCTGGTGATATTTTCATCGCCTTGACGCGCTTTAGTACAGTGTGGCCATGGCATACATTGTAAAGGGACCGATACAAAGGCACTGGTAAAAACACATCACGTAGGTCCTTGTACAACTTTCTTCGTCGGACTTGACTCAAGTATTCAAGTGAAAACCGCACTGACAGAAACCTACAAGAAAGTACAACTTCGCGGAGAAAGCCATAAACACCACCAGGTACGCTGCAGGTTGATACAACCATGTTAGGCAAGTGTTGCCCCAGGCGAAGTTGACAGACAGTGCGAAGGAATGGGTTGTCGACGTCTCTAAAGAAACAAAATCGATTGACTACCTGTCTTAAAAACAAATGCGACAAGCCGAGTCCTCCATTTCGCACTCGAAGAAATAAATTGGTCCGACTCGATCTTTCCCAAGACGATTCCCACACAAAGACAGCGAACACACGGTGAAATTTTTGGATGTTTACCCTTGAACAATGTAAGACTTGTAAGATATACCAAATTTTACTTACTAAGAATATGTTGCAAATTGTGGCTTTAGAAAACATAGACCAATTCCAGCCATTCCACTTGTTCACTCTTTCCCGCAGGTTATCCACTTGGCTCCTCCAGTACGAGTCGCTGTCTTTGTAGCATTCGAGGGGGGCACCCAAGTATTTCACCGGTGTCGTAACAAACCTTATGCTGGCAAAACTGTCAGGGGTTTCTGCCCAGTCACCGTGCCAAAAGCCAAGGCATTTTCCCCAGTTTACAGCGCTGCCACTTGCAACACAGAAGTTAGTAACGCATTTGACAGCATCTGCTATGCTGTCAGAGTCCGCGCAAAAAATGGCAATATCGTCCGCATACGCCAACAGTCGGACTTCAACCTCGTGCAGCTTAAACCCACGAACACAGTCATTCTTTATGACACTCAAACAAAAGGACTCTATGTACAAACAAAACAATAGTGGTGAGAGAGGACAACCCTGACGGACCGAACGCTTGACTGGGATGCGCTTCCCCACCACCTTGTTAACGATTAGCCGCGTTGAGCAGTCTCGGTACGCCATGACAACCCCCTCTTTGATTATTTTCCCTAAATTCACATAATCTAGGATGCACAGCAGAATTTCATGAGGCACCCTGTCAAAAGCCTTCTCGAGGTCGATCTGCAGCATTGCGACTCGCGCACCAATAGCGTCACAACATTCGAGGATGCTCCGGGCTGCGTGTATATTCGTGAGGATAGTGCGACCTTTAATGCCGCACGTCTGATGCGGCCCCACGAGCTCCGTAATGACTGTTTGCAACCTTTTAGCTAGGATTTTCATGAATATCTTGTAATCTCCATTAGTGAGGCAGATTGGGCGGTAAGAATTTACTTTGCGCAGTGCAATGGGGTCTTCCGATTTTGGTATAAGAACAGTGTGAGATGATGAAAAGGACGGGGGTAATATTTTCAGCTCGAATGCCTCATTATAAACGTCGGCTAAGACTGGTGTTATTTCATACTTGAAACACTTATAAAAGGCGGAAGTCAGGCCATCAGGGCCAGGCGATTTCCCGGGATGCATACTTTCAATAGCACTGTTAACTTCCTCTTCCGAAATGGGTTCCTCCAATAATTCTTTTGTATTATTGTCAAGCTTCGGCATCAGCGGTAAAAAATCTTTTTTAAAACGATCGACTTCAACTGAGCTGGCGGCGAATAAACCATTGAAGTGCTCAAAGAAAGCACGCTCGATAACATCTGCGACATCGCTGACCTCACCCTCGTGTTCAATTTCTGTTATCTGATTACGACGCGCATGCCACTTTTCTGAGCCCAACGCCCTTTTTGACGGTGCTTCTGCCGTTATCAGTCGCTCGGCTCTTGCCCGAACCATAGCACCGCGGTATCTTTCGACATCGAACCGCTCAATTTTACTTTTCAACGCGCGAATATCTTCAAGAAACATGCCGGGCAATCTACATTCTTCGAGGAGCAATTTTTCCAGGTTTCTGCGCATGAGCTTTTCTTCTGCTCCTTTTTCTCTGCTTATAGCGCTCGAGCGTTCCAAAGCCTTCAATTTAACGACCTGCTTGAAGTTCTCCCATTTTTCTCTAAACGTCTTTTTACTGCGAACTTTCATTTTTTCAACTTCCGTCATTACTTCCTCCATAAATTTTTCATCACTCAGCAGATTCGAATTCAATTTCCATAGTTGCCACTCGAAGGCCCTTTTCGTTTCTTTCGTGCTAGCTACGACAAAGCTAACCAAGCAGTGGTCACTAAATGAAACGGCGTTAACACGGTACGCCTTGCAAATCGGTACCAATTCTACACTCACGTACGCCCTATCTAGTCGGGCATGGCTGGCTGCCTGAAAGTGGGTGTACTGCATAGTCCGGCCACCACCGAGACATTCAGCCACATCCTCCAAACCATGTTCTCTTACCATATCGCTTAAGACAGCCGTACTTGCATCCCTGTAAGGTCGTTCGCTAGTTTTGTCTTTGGCTGAAAGGACGCAGTTGAAATCGCCAATAATGATTAGGAGCCTATTACAATTGGTATACTGCTTCAGTTGTTCGAAAAATATGCGTCTTTCGTCAGTGACAGTCGGTGCGTACAAGCATATTACGCGCCATTCCAATCCCGAAAACAAAAGATCACAAACAATGAGCCGACCAGACGGACATGACGTTGACGCTTCTACTTTAGCACCCAGACTCTGTCTGACGAACAAAACGCAACCAGAAGAAGTCCCTATGGCATGGCTAACTACAACAGAATACCGCGGCAAGAATTGGCGCACCATGCCCCCAGTTTCATCGTCACCATGGACTTTAGTCTCTTGGACTGCCAGTATGTCAAGGTCGAGGTCACTTACTAGCCGATAAAGTTGACATTGTTTTCTTCGTGAGGCCAGGCCACGCACATTTAAAGTGGCCACACGGATTGAATTTTCTATTTGCACCATTGTAAGGCTACGAAAAACCCAGGGGCATGGCGCTTACCTTACAACTGCAATTCCTTCCTGAACGCCTTGTCCCAGTACAGTCCTTAAGTTGGCGAAGGCGGCGTTTCCGCCGTCTTGCGCTCCGACGAAATGTTTGGCCGTAGCCGGATGGTAGGCCGCCGAGCGGGAGTCGTCTTGGCGGGTGGTTCGTCCGGCGAGGCAGCAGTGGTGCCCTTGTCTTTTTTCCCTTCGTCACGGGGACGCTTCCCCGTCACAGTGCCACTGTCGCTTTCAATCCCAGTCATCGGTTCAGCCTCGGAGGGGGTCTCGTCTGCTGAGCCAAGACACGTGTCGCCGGTGCTGCTTGCATCCACCTTTTCACTACTTTCGTCTACGCCTTCATATGGAAGCCCGGCGTCGGGCTTACCTGGTGCTTCACACACGCCCTCTTCTTGACGGCATGACGACCCATCTTCCACAGCACAGCTCGGGTTAACTCCTGCTGTTTCTTCCGAGTCTGCTTCGTCCATGAGGTGCTCCAGTGCATCACTTTCCTGCGCTGGTCCAGTCACACTGGCATATGTCTTCGCGCAGTCGGCGTCTTCGTGGCCGAAGCGGCGACAACGACTGCAGCGGGGTACTCGGCAGTCGCGACGTATGTGACCGGTACTCTTGCACCGTAGGCACAATGGTGCACGGCCTGGAACGACAACGAGAGTCAGCTCTCCGGCAATCTTGAGCTGGTGCGGAATGTCATCAACCTTGACGTCGGAGTGCAGCTTTAGTCCCACAGACCGCGTCGTTGAGGCCTTTTCTGTGATGCCCGGAGCTCGCCACTTCTCCCGTTTCACTTCGAACACTTTCCCATAGGGAGTCAAGGCAACACGCACGTCTTCGTCGGTCACGCCGTGCAGCAACCAGTGAAGCTTCAAGCGAACCTCGCGGTTATTTGGGTCAATGAGCAAACATGGGCGATCCTTTACCTTCACATCGATGGCGGAGAGCAACTTCCGAGCAGCCTCAGCACTCGTCAGTGTCACAGCCCATACGTGGTTCATTTGATACGCCCCCAACGCCAAAACGTCGTCGAGCGCACCAAGCTTGGCCAAAGTGTCCCGGTAATCTTCGACGCGGTAAGGCCGGGCTCTCGGGTCACCATGCATGAAAACGGTATTCGCAGCGATGCGTCCGGAAGGCAGATTGGGCAAAATCACCTGATAATCGTCGGCGCTAGGCGCAAAAACCCTGTCACCGCGGCCCGGTCGGGCCGCTGATACCGCTCCGTCGGAGCCGAACATTCCGCGACCGTATCGCTCGAAAGCTGGAAGTGGAATGCCAGTTCGCCACAGAGTCCGCTTAGGGTGGCCATTCGCACACACGTGGTAGCATGTTTTGCTCGGCCTTCTATCGATTAAGCACAGGTGAAGAGACAAGTCATTGTAGACAGACAAACAAGTAGATAGACAGATAGATGAAAATAATAAAAAAGAGGATTTGACCCGGACGTGATTCGAACATGCAACCTTGTGATCTGGAGTCAGACGTGCTACCGTATCGCCACCCAGTACACTTAGTGTAGCCGTTCGCACACACGCGGTAGCATGTTTTGCTCGGCCTTCTGTCGATGAAGCACAGGTAAAGAGACAAGTCATTGAGACAGACAGATAAGTGAATAGACAGATGAAAATAATAAAAAAAAGAATTTGACCCGGACTTGATTCGAACACGCAACCTTCTGATCTGGAGTCAGACGTGCTAAAGTTGCGCCACTGAGTCCGCTTAGAGTAACCGTTCGCACACACGCGGTAGCATGTTTTGCTCGGCCTTCTGTCGATGAAGCACACGTAAAGGGACAAGTCATTGCAGATAGAGAAATAAGTAGACACACAGATAGATGAAAATACTAAAAAGAGAGTTTGACGCGGACGTGATTAGAACACGCAACCTTCTGATCTGGAATCAAACGTGCTAAAGTTGCGCCACCGAGTCCGCTTAGGGTAGCCGTTCGCACACTCGTGGTGGCATGTTTTGCACGGCCTTATGTCGATGAAGCGCAGGTAAAGAGACAAGTCATTTTAGACAGACAAATAAGTAAATAGACAGATAAATGAAAATAATAAAAAGAGAATTAGACCCGGACGTGATTCGAACATTTAACCCACTGATCTGGAGTCAGACGCGCTACCATTGCACCTCCGAGTCCGCTCAGGGCAGCCGTTCGCACACACGTGGTAGCATGTTTTGCTCGGCCTTCTGTCGATGAAGCACAGGTAAAGAGACAAGTCATTGTAGACAGACAAATAAGTAGATAGACAGATAGATGAAAATAACAAAAGAGAGAACTTCACATCGACTTGATTCGAACACGCAACCTCCTGATCTGGAGTCAGAGGTCCTACCGGGTCGCCACCGAGTTGACTTAGTGTAGTCGTGCGCACACACGCAGTAGCATGTATTGCTCGGCCTTCTGTCGATGAAGCACAGGTAAAGAGACAAGTCATTGTAGACAGACAAATAAGTGAAGAGACAGATGAAAATAATAAAAAAAAGAATTTGACCCGGACTTGATTCGAACACGCAACCTTCTGATCTGGAGTCAGACGTGCTAAAGTTGCGCCACCAAGTCCGCTTAGGGTAGCCGTTCGCACACACGTGGTAGCATGTTTTGCACGGCCTTATGTCGATGAAGCACTGGTAAATGGACAAGTCATTTTAGACAGACAAATATGTAGATAGACAGATAGACGAAAATAATAAAAAGAGAATTTGACCCGGACGTGATTGAAACATTTAACCTACTGATCTGGAGTCAGACGTCCTACCGGGTCGCCACCGAGTTGACTTAGTGTAGCCGTTCGCACACACGCAGTAGCTTGTATTGCTCGGCCTTCTGCCGATGAAGCATAGGTAAATAGAGAAGTCATTGTAGACAGACAAATCAGTAGACAGATAGTTGAAAACAATAAAAAGAGAATTTGACCCCGACGTGATTCGAGCACGCAACCTTCTGATCTGGAGTCAGACGCGCTACCGTTGCGCCACCGAGTCCGCTTAGGGTAGCCGTTCACACACACGTGGTAGCATGTTTTCTCGGCCTTCTGTCGAGGAAGCACAGCTAAAGAGAAGAGTACTTGTAGACAGACAAATAAGTAGATACACAGATAGATGAAAATAATAAAAAGAGACTTTTACCCGGACGTGATTCAAACACGCAACCTTTTGATCTGGAGTCAGACGTGCTACCGTGTCGCCATCGAATCCGCTTAGGGTAGCCGTTCGCACACACGCGGTAGCATGATTTGCTCGGCCTTCTGTCGATGAAGCACAGGTAAACAGACATGTCATTGTAGACAGACAAATAAGCAGATAGGCAGATGAAAATATGTAAAAGAGAACTTGACCCGAACGTGATTCGAACACGCAACCTTCTGATCTGGAGTCAGACGCGCTACCGTTGCGCCACCGAGTCCGCTTAGGGTAGCCGTTCGAACACACGTGGTAGCATGTTTTTTCGGCCTTTTGTCGATGAAGCACAGGTAAAGAGACAAGTCATTGTAGACAGACAAATATTTAGAGAGACAGAATGATGAAATAAGAAAAAAAGGAAATTTGATCCAGACGTGATATAAGCTCGCAACCTTCTGATCTGTAGTCAGACATGCTAACATGTCGCCACCGAGTCCGTTTAGGGTGGCCGTTCGCACACGTGGTAGCATGTTTTGCTCGGCCTTCTGTCGATGAAGCACAGGTAAAGGAACAAGTAATTTTAGACAGACAAATAAGTAGATAGACAGATAGATGAAAATAATAAAAAGAGAATTTGACCCGGACGTGATTCGAACATTTAGCCCACTGATCTGGAGTCAGACGCGCTACCGTTGCACCTCCGAGTCCGCTCAGGGCAGCCGTTCGCACACACGTGGTAGCATGTTTTGCTCGGTCTTCTGTCGATGAAGCACAGGTAAAGAGACAAGTCATTGTAGACAGACAAATGAGTAGATAGACAGATAGATGAAAATAATAAAAAGAGACTTTTACCCTGACGTGATTTCAACACGCAGCCTTGTGATCTGGAGTCAGACGTCCTACCGGGTCGCCACCGAGTTGACTTAGTGTAGTCGTGCGCACACACGCAGTAGCATGTATTGCTCGGCCTTCTGTCGATGAAGCGCAGGTAAAGAGACATGTCATTGTAGACAGACAAATAAGTAGATAGACAGATGAAAATATTAAAAAGAGAGCTTGACCCGGACGTGATTCGAACACGCAACCTTCCGATCTGGAGTCAGACGTGCTACCGGGTTGCCACCGAGTCCATTTAGGGTAGCCGTTCGCACACACGGGGTAGCATGTTTTGCTTGACCTTCTATCGATGAAGCACAGGTAACGAGACAACTCATTGTACACAGACAAACAAGTAGATAGAAAAGTAGAAGAAAATAATAAAAAAGAGGATTTGACCCAGACCTGATTCGAACACGCAACCTTGTGATCTGGAGTCAGACGTGCTACCGTATCGCCACCGAGTACACTTAGTGTAGCCGTTCGCACTACGCGGTAGCATGTTTTGCTCGGCCTTCTGTCGATGAAGCACAGGTAAAGAGACAAGTCATTGTAGACAGACAAATAGGTGGATAGACAGATGAAAATAATAAAAAAAAGAAATTGACCCGGACTTGATTCGAACACGCAGCCTTCTGATCTGGATTCAGATGTGTTAAAGTTGCGCCACTGAGTCTGCTTAGAGTAACTGTTCGCACACACGCTGTAGCATGTTTTGCTCGGCCTTGTGTCGATGAAGCACAGGTAAAAGGACAAGTCATTGCAGATAGACAAATAAGTAGATAGACAGATAGATGAAAATACTAAAAAGAGAATTTGACGCGGACGTGATTAGAACACGCAACCTTCTGATCTGGAGTCAGACGTGCTAAAGTTGCGCCACCGCGTCCGCTTAGGGTAGCCGTTCGCCCACACTTGTTAGCACGTTTTGCACGGCCTTATGTCGATGAAGCACCGGTAAAGGGACAAGTAATTTTAGACAGACAAATAAGTAGATAGACAGATAGATGAAAATAATAAAAAGAGAATTTGACCCGGACGTGATTCGAACGTTTAACCTACTGATCTGGAGTCAGACGCGCTACCGTTGCACCTCCGAGTCCGCTCAGGGCAGCCGTTCGCAGACACGTGGTAGCATGTTTTGCTCAGCCTTCTGTCGATGAAGCACAGGTAAAGAGACAAGTCATTGTAGACAGACAAATGAGTAGATAGACAGATAGATGAAAATAATAAAAAGAGACTTTTACCCGGAAGTGATTCGAACACGCAACCTTCTGATCTGGAGTCAAACGTGCTACCGTGTCGCCATCGAATCCGTCTAGGGTAGCCGTTCGCACACACGCGGTAGCATGATTTGCTCGGCCTTCTGTCGATGAAGCACAGGTAAAGAGACATGTCATTCTAGACAGACAAATAAGTAGATACACAGATGAAAATAATAAAAAGAGAATTTGACCAGGACGTGATTCGAACACGCAACCTTCTGATCTGGAGGCAGACGTGCTACCGTGTCGCCACCGAGTCCGTTAGGTAACCATTCGCACACTTGTGGTAGCATGTTTTGCTCGGCCTTCTGTCGATGAAGCACAGGTAAAGAGACAAGTCATTGTAGACATACAGATAAGTAGATAGACAGATAGATCAAAATAATAAACAAGAGGATTTGACCCGGACGTGATTCAAACACGCAACCTTGTCATCTGGAGTCAGACGTGCCACCGTATCGCCACCCAGTACACTTAGTGTAGCCGTTCGCACACACGCGGTAGCATGTTTCGCTCGGCCTTCTGTCGATGAAGCACAGGTAACTAGACAAGTCATTGCACACAGACAAATAAGTAGATAGACAAATAGAAGAAAATAAGAAAAAAGAGAATTTGACCCGGACGTGATTCGAACACGCAACCTTCTGATATGGAGACAGACGTGCTACCGTGTCGCCACCGAGTCCACTTAGTGAAGCCGTTTGTACACACGCGGTAGCATGTTTCGCTCGGCCTTCTGTCGATGAAGCACAGGTAAAGAGACAAGTCATCGTAGACAGACAAATAAAAAGTTAAACAGATGAAAATAATAAAAAAGAAAATTTGACCCGGACGTGATTCGAACACGCAACCTTCTGATCTTGAGTCAGACGTGCTACCGTGTCGCCACCGAGTCCGTTAGGTTACCATTCGCACACACGTGGTAGCATGTTTTGCTCGGCCTTCTGTTGATGAAGCACAGGTAAAGAGACAAGTCATTGTAGACATACAGATAAGTAGATAGACAGATAGATGAAAATAATAAAAAAGAGGATTTGATCCAGACCTGATTCGAACACGCAACCTTGTGATCTGGAGTCAGACGTGCTACCGTATCGCCACCGAGTACACTTAGTGTAGCCGTTCGCACACACGCGGTAGCATGTTTTGCTCGGCCTTCTGTCGATGAAGCACCGGTAAAGAGACAAGTCATTGTAGACAGACAAATAGGTGGATAGACAGATGAAAATAATAAAAAAAGAATTTGACCCGGACTTGATTCGAACACGCAACCTTCTGATCTGGAGTCAGATGTGCTAAAGTTGCGCCACTGAGTCCGCTTAGAGTAATTGTTCGCACACACGCTGTAGCATGTTTTGCTCGGCCTTCTGTCGATGAAGCACAGGTAAAAGGACAAGTCATTGCAGATAGACAAATAAGTAGATACACACATAGATGAAAATACTAAAAAGAGAATTTGACGCAGACGTGATTAGAACACGCAACCTTCTGATCTGGAGTCAGACGTGCTAAAGTTGCGCCACCGAGTCCGCTTAGGGTAGCCGTTCGCCCACACTTGTTAGCATGTTTTGCACGGCCTTATGTCGATGAAGCACAGGTAAAGGGACAAGTAATTTTAGACAGACAAATAAGTAGATAGACAGATAGATGAAAATAATAAAAAGAGAATTTGACCCGGACGTGATTCGAACATTTAGCCTACTGATCTGGAGTCAGACGCGCTACCGTTGCACCTCCCAGTCCGCTCAGGGCAGCCGTTCGCACACACGTGGTAGCATGTTTTGCTCGGCCTTCTGTCGAGGAAGCACAGCTAAAGAGAAGAGTCATTGTAGACAGACAAATGAGTAGATAGACAGATAGATGAAAATAATAAAGAGAGACTTTTACCCTGACGTGATTCCAACACGCAACCTTCTGATCTGGAGTCAGACGCGCTACTGTTGCGCCATCGAGTCCGCTTAGGGTAGCCGTTCGCACACACGTGGTAGCATGTTTTTTCGGCCTTCTGGGGATGAAGCACAGGTAAAGAGACAAGTCATTGTAGACAGACAAATAAGTAGATAGACAGAATGATGAAAATAAGAAAAAAGAAAATTTGATCCAGACGTGATTCAAGCTCGCAACCTTCTGATCTGTAGCCAGACATGCTAACATGGCGCCACCGAGTCCGTTTAGGGTGGCCGTTCGCACACACGTGGTAGCATGTTTTGCTCGGCCTTCTGTCGAGGAAGCACAGCTAAAGAGAAGAGTCATTGTAGACAGACAAATGAGTAGATAGACAGATAGATGAAAATAATAAAGAGAGACTTTTACCTGGACGTGATTCGAACACGCAACCTTCTGATCTGGAGTCAAACGTGCTACCGTGTCGCCATCGAATCCGTCTAGGGTAGCCGTTCGCACACACGCGGTAGCATGATTTGCTCGGCCTTCTGTCGATGAAGCACAGGTAAAGAGACATGTCATTGTAGACAGACAAATAAGTAGATAGACAGATGAAAATGATAAAAAGAGAATTTGACCAGGACGTGATTCGAACACGCAACCTTCTGATCTGGAGTCAGACGTGCTACCGTGTCGCCACCGAGTCCGTTAGGTAACCATTCGCACACACGTGGTAGCATGTTTTGCTCGGCCTTCTGTCGATGAAGCACAGGTAAAGAGACAAGTCATTGTAGACATACAGATAAGTAGATAGACAGATAGATCAAAATAATAAAAAAGAGGATTTGACCCGGACGTGATTCGAACATGCAACCTTGTGATCTGGAGTCAGACGTGCTACCGTATCGCCACCCAGTACACTTAGTGTAGCCGTTCGCACACACGCGGTAGCATGTTTTGCTCGGCCTTCTGTCGATGAAGCACAGGTAAAGAGACAAGTCATTGAGACAGACAGATAAGTGAATAGACAGATGAAAATAATAAAAAAAAGAATTTGACCCGGACTTGATTCGAACACGCAACCTTCTGATCTGGAGTCAGACGTGCTAAAGTTGCGCCACTGAGTCCGCTTAGAGTAACCGTTCGCACACACGCGGTAGCATGTTTTGCTCGGCCTTCTGTCGATGAAGCACAGGTAAAGGGACAAGTCATTGCAGATAGAGAAATAAGTAGACACACAGATAGATGAAAATACTAAAAAGAGAGTTTGACGCGGACGTGATTAGAACACGCAACCTTCTGATCTGGAATCAAACGTGCTAAAGTTGCGCCACCGAGTCCGCTTAGGGTAGCCGTTCGCACACTCGTGGTGGCATGTTTTGCACGGCCTTATGTCGATGAAGCGCAGGTAAAGAGACAAGTCATTTTAGACAGACAAATAAGTAAATAGACAGATAAATGAAAATAATAAAAAGAGAATTAGACCCGGACGTGATTCGAACATTTAACCCACTGATCTGGAGTCAGACGCGCTACCATTGCACCTCCGAGTCCGCTCAGGGCAGCCGTTCGCACACACGTGGTAGCATGTTTTGCTCGGCCTTCTGTCGATGAAGCACAGGTAAAGAGACAAGTCATTGTAGACAGACAAATAAGTAGATAGACAGATAGATGAAAATAACAAGAGAGAACTTCACATCGACTTGATTCGAACACGCAACCTCCTGATCTGGAGTAAGAGGTCCTACCGGGTCGCCACCGAGTTGACTTAGTGTAGTCGTGCGCACACACGCAGTAGCATGTATTGCTCGGCCTTCTGTCGATGAAGCACAGGTAAAGAGACAAGTCATTGTAGACAGACAAATAAGTGAAGAGACAGATGAAAATAATAAAAAAAAGAATTTGACCCGGACTTGATTCGAACACGCAACCTTCTGATCTGGAGTCAGACGTGCTAAAGTTGCGCCACCAAGTCCGCTTAGGGTAGCCGTTCGCACACACGTGGTAGCATGTTTTGCACGGCCTTATGTCGATGAAGCACTGGTAAATGGACAAGTCATTTTAGACAGACAAATATGTAGATAGACAGATAGATGAAAATAATAAAAAGAGAATTTGACCTGGACGTGATTGAAACATTTAACCTACTGATCTGGAGTCAGACGTCCTACCGGGTCGCCACCGAGTTGACTTAGTGTAGCCGTTCGCACACACGCAGTAGCTTGTATTGCTCGGCCTTCTGCCGATGAAGCATAGGTAAATAGAGAAGTCATTGTAGACAGACAAATCAGTAGACAGATAGTTGAAAACAATAAAAAGAGAATTTGACCCCGACGTGATTCGAGCACGCAACCTTCTGATCTGGAGTCAGACGCGCTACCGTTGCGCCACCGAGTCCGCTTAGGGTAGCCGTTCACACACACGTGGTAGCATGTTTTCTCGGCCTTCTGTCGAGGAAGCACAGCTAAAGAGAAGAGTACTTGTAGACAGACAAATAAGTAGATACACAGATAGATGAAAATAATAAAAAGAGACTTTTACCCGGACGTGATTCAAACACGCAACCTTTTGATCTGGAGTCAGACGTGCTACCGTGTCGCCATCGAATCCGCTTAGGGTAGCCGTTCGCACACACGCGGTAGCATGATTTGCTCGGCCTTCTGTCGATGAAGCACAGGTAAACAGACATGTCATTGTAGACAGACAAATAAGCAGATAGGCAGATGAAAATATGTAAAAGAGAACTTGACCCGAACGTGATTCGAACACGCAACCTTCTGATCTGGAGTCAGACGCGCTACCGTTGCGCCACCGAGTCCGCTTAGGGTAGCCGTTCGAACACACGTGGTAGCATGTTTTTTCGGCCTTTTGTCGATGAAGCACAGGTAAAGAGACAAGTCATTGTAGACAGACAAATATTTAGAGAGACAGAATGATGAAATAAGAAAAAAAGGAAATTTGATCCAGACGTGATATAAGCTCGCAACCTTCTGATCTGTAGTCAGACATGCTAACATGTCGCCACCGAGTCCGTTTAGGGTGGCCGTTCGCACACGTGGTAGCATGTTTTGCTCGGCCTTCTGTCGATGAAGCACAGGTAAAGGGACAAGTAATTTTAGACAGACAAATAAGTAGATAGACAGATAGATGAAAATAATAAAAAGAGAATTTGACCCGGACGTGATTCGAACATTTAGCCCACTGATCTGGAGTCAGACGCGCTACCGTTGCACCTCCGAGTCCGCTCAGGGCAGCCGTTCGCACACACGTGGTAGCATGTTTTGCTCGGTCTTCTGTCGATGAAGCACAGGTAAAGAGACAAGTCATTGTAGACAGACAAATGAGTAGATAGACAGATAGATGAAAATAATAAAAAGAGACTTTTACCCTGACGTGATTTCAACACGCAACCTTGTGATCTGGAGTCAGACGTCCTACCGGGTCGCCACCGAGTTGACTTAGTGTAGTCGTGCGCACACACGCAGTAGCATGTATTGCTCGGCCTTCTGTCGATGAAGCACAGGTAAAGAGACAAGTCATTGTAGACGGACAAATAAGTGAAGAGACAGATGAAAATAATAAAAAAAAGAATTTGACCCGGACTTGATTCGAACACGCAACCTTCTGATCTGGAGTCAGACGTGCTAAAGTTGCGCCACCAAGTCCGCTTAGGGTAGCCGTTCGCACACACGTGGTAGCATGTTTCGCACGGCCTTATGTCGATGAAGCACTGGTAAATGGACAAGTCATTTTAGACAGACAAATATGTAGATAGACAGATAGATGAAAATAATAAAAATAGAATTTGACCCGGACGTGATTGAAACATTTAACCTACTGATCTGGAGTCAGACGTCCTACCGGGTCGCCACCGAGTTGACTTAGTGTAGCCGTTCGCACACACGCAGTTGCATATATTGCTCGGCCTTCTGCCGATGAAGCATAGGTAAATAGAGAAGTCATTGTACACAGACAAATCAGTAGACAGATAGTTGAAAACAATAAAAAGAGAATTTGACCCCGACGTGATTCGAACACGCAACCTTCTGATCTGGAGTCAGACGCGCTACCGTTGCGCCACCGAGTCCGCTTAGGGTAGCCGTTCACACACACGTGGTAGCATGTTTTCTCGGCCTTCTGTCGAGGAAGCACAGCTAAAGAGAAGAGTACTTGTAGACAGACAAATAAGTAGATACACAGATAGATGAAAATAATAAAAAGAGACTTTTACCCGGACGTGATTCAAACACGCAACCTTTTGATCTGGAGTCAGACGTGCTACCGTGTCGCCATCGAATCCGCTTAGGGTAGCCGTTCGCACACACGCGGTAGCATGATTTGCTCGGCCTTCTGTCGATGAAGCACAGGTAAACAGACATGTCATTGTAGACAGACAAATAAGCAGATAGGCAGATGAAAATATGTAAAAGAGAACTTGACCCGAACGTGATTCGAACACGCAACCTTCTGATCTGGAGTCAGACGCGCTACCGTTGCGCCACCGAGTCCGCTTAGGGTAGGCGTTCGAACACACGTGGTAGCATGTTTTTTCGGCATTTTGTCGATGAAGCACAGGTAAAGAGACAAGTCATTGTAGACAGACAAATATGTAGAGAGACAGAATGATGAAATAAGAAAAAAGGAAATTTGATCCAGACGTGATATAAGCTCGCAACCTTCTGATCTGTAGTCAGACATGCTAACATGTCGCCACCGAGTCCGTTTAGGGTGGCCGTTCGCACACACGTGGTAGCATGTTTTGCTCGGCCTTCTGTCGAGGAAGCACAGCTAAAGAGAAGAGTCATTGTAGACAGACAAATAAGTAGTTAGACAGATAGATAAAAATATTAAAGAGAGACTTTTACCCGGACGTTATTCGAACACGCAACCTTCTGATTTGGAGTCAGACGTGCTACCGTGTCGCCATCGAATCCGCTTAGGGTAGTCGTTCGCACACACGTGGTAGCATGTTTTGCTTGGCCTTCTATCGATGAAGCACAGGTAAAGAGACAAGCCGTTGTAGACAGACAAATAGGTAGATAGACAGATGAAAATAACAAAAACGAGAACTTAACACGGACGTGATTCGAACACGCAACACTCTGATCCGTAGTAAGACGCGCTACCGTGTCGCCACCGAATCCACTTAGCGTAGCCGTTCGCACACACGCGGTAGCTTGTTTTGCTCGGCCTTCTGTCGATGAAGCACAGGTAACGAGACAAGTCATTGTACACAGACAAATAAGTAGATAGACAAATAGAAGAAAATAAGAAAAAAGAGAATTTGACCCGGACGTGATTCGAACACGCAACCTTCTGATATGGAGACAGACGTGCTACCGTGTCGCCACCGAGTCTACTTAGTGAAGCCGTACGCGCACACGCGGTAGCATGTTTCGCTCGGCCTTCTGTCGATGAAGCACAGGTAAAGAGACAAGTCATTGTAGACAGACAAATAAGTGGATAGACAGATGAAAATACTAAAAAGAGAATTTGACGCGGACGTGATTAGAACACGCAACCTTCTGATCTGGAGTCAGACGTGCTAAAGTTGCGCCACCGAGTCCGCTGAGGGTAGCCATTCGCCCACACTTGTTAGCATGTTTTGCACAGCCTTATGTCGATGAAGCACCGGTAAAGGGACAAGTAATTTTAGACAGACAAATAAGTAGATAGACAGATAGATGAAAATAATAAAAAGAGAATTTGACCTGGACGTGATTCGAACGTTTAACCTACTGATCTGGAGTCAGACGCGCTACCATTGCACCTCCGAGTCCGCTCAGGGCAGCCGTTCGCAGACACGTGGTAGCATGTTTTGCTCAGGCTTCTGTCGATGAAGCACAGGTAAAGAGACAAGTCATTGTAGACAGACAAATGAGTAGATAGACAGATAGATGAAAATAATAAAAAGAGACTTTTACCCGGACGTGATTCGAACACGCAACCTTCTGATCTGGAGTCAAACGTGCTACCATGTCGCCATCGAATCCGTCTAGGGTAGCCGTTCGCACACACGCGGTAGCATGATTTGCTCGGCCTTCTGTCGATGAAGCACAGGTAAAGAGACATGTCATTGTAGACAGACAAATAAGTAGATAGACAGATGAAAATAATAAAAAGAGAATTTGACCAGGACGTGATTCGAACACGCAACCTTCTGATCTGGAGTCAGACGTGCTACCGTGTCGCCACCGAGTCCGTTAGGTAACCATTCGCACACACGTGGTAGCATGTTTTGCTCGGCCTTCTGTCGATGAAGCACAGGTAAAGAGACAAGTCATTGTAGACATACAGATAAGTAGATAGACAGATAGATCAAAATATTAAAAAAGAGGATTTGACCCGGACGTGATTCGAACACGCAACCTTGTGATCTGCAGTCAGACGTGCTACCGTATCGCCACCCAGTACACTTAGTGTAGCCGTTCGCACACACGCGGTAGCATGTTTTGCTCGGCCTTCTGTCGATGAAGCACAGGTAACTAGACAAGTCATTGTACACAGACAAATAAGTAGATAGACAAATAGAAGAAAATAAGAAAAAAGAGAATTTGACCCGGACGTGATTCGAACACGCAACCTTCTGATATGGAGACAGACGTGCTACCGTGTCGCCACCGAGTCCACTTAGTGAAGCCGTACGCACACACGCGGTAGCATGTTTTGCTCGGCCTTCTGTCGATGCAGCACTGGTAAAGAGACAAGTTGTTGTAGACAGACAAATAAGTAGATAGACAGATGAAAATAATAAGAAAGAAAATTTGACCCGGACGCGATTCGAGCACACAACCTTCTGATCTGGAGTCGGATGCGCTAACAGTTCGCCACCGAGTCCATTTAGGGTAGCCGTTCGCACACACGTGGTAGCATGTTTCGCTCGGCCTTCTGTCGATGAAGCACAGGTAACGAGACAAGTCATCGTAGACAGACAAATAAAAAGATAAATAGATGAAAATTATAAAAAAGAGAATTTAACCCGGACGTGATTCGAACACGCAACCTTCTGATCAGGAGTCAGACGTGCTACCGTGTCGCCACCGAGTCCGTTAGGTAACCATTCGCACACACGTGGTAGCATGGTTTGCTCGGCCTTCTGTCGATGAAGCACAGGTAAAAAGACATGTCATTGTAGACATACAGATAAGTAGATAGACAGATAGATCAGAATAATAAAAAAGAGGATTTGACCCGGACGTGATTCGAACACACAACCTTGTGATCTGGAGTCAGACGTGCTACCGTATCGCCACCCAGTACACTTAGTGTAGCCGTTCGCACACACGCGGTAGCATGTTTTGCTCGGCCTTCTGTCGAAGAAGCACAGGTAAAGAGACAAGTCATTGTAGACAGACAAATGAGTGAATAGACAGATGAAAATAATAAAAAAAAGAATTTGACACGGACTTGATTCGAACACGCAACCTTCCGATCTGGAGTCAGACGTGCTGAAGTTGCGCCACTGAGTCCGCTTAGATTAACCGTTCGCACACACGTGGTAGCATGTTTTGCTCGGCCTTCTGTCAATGAAGCACAGGTAAAGGGACAAGTCATTTCAGACAGACAAATAAGTAGATAGACAGATAGATGAGAATAATAAAAAGAGAATTTGACATCGACGTGATTCGAACACGCAACCTTCTGATCTGGAGTCAGACGTCCTACCGGGTCGCCACCGAATTGACTTAGTGTAGCCGTTCGCACACACGCAGTAGCATGTCTTGCTCGACTTTCTTTCGATGAAGCATAGGTAAAGAGAGAAGTCATTGTAGACAGACAAATAAGTAGATAGACAGATTGATGAAAATAAGAAAAAAGGAAATTTCATCCAGACGTGATTCAAACTCGCAACCTTCTGATCTGTAGTGAGACATGCTAACATGTCGCCACCGAGTCCGTTCAGTGTGGCCGTTCGCACACACGTGGTAGCATGCTTTGCTCGGCCTTCTGTCGAGGAAGCACAGCTAAAGAGAAGAGTACTTGTAGACAGACAATTAAGTAGATAGACAGATAGATGAAAATAATAAAAAGAGAATTTGACCCGGACGTGATTGGAACACGCAACCTTCTGATCTGGAGTCAGACGCGCTACCGTGGCGCCACCGAGTCCGCTTAGGGTAGCCGTTCGCATTCACGTGGTAGCAAGTTTTTTCGGCCTTTTGTCGATGAAGCACAGGTAAAGAGACAAGTCATTGTAGACAGACAAATAAGTAGATAGACAGAATGATGAAAATAAGAAAAAAGGAAATTTGATCCAGACGTGATTCAAGCTCGCAACCTTCTGATCTGTAGTCAGACATGCTAACATGTCGCCACCGAGTCCGCTTGGGTAGCCGTTCGCACACACGTGGTAGCATGTTTTGCACGGCCTTATGTCGATGAAGCCCAGGTAAAGAGACAAGTCATTGTAGACAGACAAATAAGTGGATAGACAGATAGATGAAAATAATAAAGAGAGACTTTTACCCGGACGTGATTCGAACACGCAACCTTCTGATCTGGAGTCAGACGTGCTACCGTGTCGCCATCGAATCCGTCTAGGGTAGCCGTTCGCACACACGCGGTAGCATGATTTGCTCGGCCTTCTGTCGATGAAGCACAGGTAAAGAGACATGTCATTGTAGACAGACAAATAAGTAGATAGACAGATGAAAATATTAAAAAGAGAGCTTGACCCGGACGTGATTCGAACACGCAACCTTCCGATCTGGAGTCAGACGTGCTACCGGGTTGCCACCGAGTCCATTTAGGGTAGCCGTTCGCACACACGTGGTAGCATGTTTTGCTTGACCTTCTATCGATGAAGCACAGGTAAAGAGACAAGTCGTTGTAGGCAGACAAATAAGTAGATAGACAGATACATGAAAATAATAAAAAAGAGAACCTAACACGGACGTGATTCGAACACGCAACCATCTGATCTTGGGTCAGACGTGCTAACGTGTCGCCACCGAGTCCACTTTTTGTAGCCGTTCGCACACACGCGGTAGCATGTTTTGCTCGGCCTTCTGTCGATGCAGCACAGGTAAAGAGACAAGTCATTGTAGACAGACAAATAAGTAGATAGACAGATGAAAATAACAAAAACGAGAACTTAACACGGACGTGATTCGAACAAGCAACCTTCCGATCCGTAGTAAGACGCGCTACCGTGTCGCCACCGAATCCACTTAGCGTTGCCGTTCGCACACACGCGGTAGCTTATTTTGCGCGGCTTTCTGTCGATGAAGCACATGGAACGAGACAAGTCATTGTACACAGACAAATAAGTTGATAGACAAATAGAAGAAAATAGGAAAAAAGAGAATTTGACCCGGACGTGATTCCAACACGCAACCTTCTGATATGAAGACAGACGTGCTACCGTGTCGCCACCGAGTCCACTTAGTGAAGCCGTTCGTACACACGCGGTAGCATGTTTCGCTCGGCCTTCTGTCGATGAAGCACAGGTAAAGAGACAAGTTATCGTAGACAAACAAATAAAAAGTTAAACTGATGAATATATTAAAAAAGAGAATTTGACCCGGACGTGATTCGAACACGCAACCTTCTGATCTGGAGTCAGACGTGCTACTGTGTCGCCACCGAGTGCGTTAGGTAACCATTCGCACACACGTGGTAGCATGTTTTGCTCGGCCTTCTGTCGATGAAGCAAGGGTAAAGAGACAAGTCATTGTAGACATACAGATAAGTAGATAGACAGATAGATGAAAATAATAAAAAAGAGGATTTGACCCAGACCTGATTCGAACACGCAACCATGTGATCTGGAGTCAGACGTGCTACCGTATCGTCACCGAGTACACTTAGTGCAGCCGTTCGCACACACGCGGTAGCATGTTTTGCTCGGCCTTCTGTCGATGAAGCACAGGTAAAAAGACAAGTCATTGTAGACAGACAAATAGGTGGGTAGACAGATGAAAATAATAAAAAAAAGAATTTGACCCGGACTTGATTCGAACACGCAACCTTCCGATCTGGAGTCAGACGTGCTAAAGTTGCGCCACTGAGTCCGCTTAGAGTAACCGTTCGCACACACGCGGTAGCATGTTTTGCTCGGCCTTCTGTCGATGAAGCACAGGTAAAGGGAGAAGACATTGCAGATAGAGAAATAAATAGATAGACAGATAGATGAAAATACTAAAAAGAGAGTTTTACGCGGACGTGATTAGAACACGCAACCTTCTGATCTGGAATCAAACGTGCTAAAGTTGCGCCACCGAGTACGCTTAGGGTAGCCGTTCGCACACGTGGTAGCATGTTTTGCTCGGCCTTCTGTCGATGAAGCACAGGTAAAGGGACAAGTAATTTTAGACAGACAAATAAGTAGATAGACAGATAGATGAAAATAATAAAAAGAGAATTTGACCCGGACGTGATTCGAACATTTAGCCCACTGATCTGGAGTCAGACGCGCTACCGTTGCACCTCCGAGTCCGCTCAGGGCAGCCGTTCGCACACACGTGGTAGCATGTTTTGCTCGGTCTTCTGTCGATGAAGCACAGGTAAAGAGACAAGTCATTGTAGACAGACAAATGAGTAGATAGACAGATAGATGAAAATAATAAAAAGAGACTTTTACCCTGACGTGATTTCAACACGCAACCTTGTGATCTGGAGTCAGACGTCCTACCGGGTCGCCACCGAGTTGACTTAGTGTAGTCGTGCGCACACACGCAGTAGCATGTATTGCTCGGCCTTCTGTCGATGAAGCACAGGTAAAGAGACAAGTCATTGTAGACGGACAAATAAGTGAAGAGACAGATGAAAATAATAAAAAAAAGAATTTGACCCGGACTTGATTCGAACACGCAACCTTCTGATCTGGAGTCAGACGTGCTAAAGTTGCGCCACCAAGTCCGCTTAGGGTAGCCGTTCGCACACACGTGGTAGCATGTTTCGCACGGCCTTATGTCGATGAAGCACTGGTAAATGGACAAGTCATTTTAGACAGACAAATATGTAGATAGACAGATAGATGAAAATAATAAAAATAGAATTTGACCCGGACGTGATTGAAACATTTAACCTACTGATCTGGAGTCAGACGTCCTACCGGGTCGCCACCGAGTTGACTTAGTGTAGCCGTTCGCACACACGCAGTTGCATATATTGCTCGGCCTTCTGCCGATGAAGCATAGGTAAATAGAGAAGTCATTGTACACAGACAAATCAGTAGACAGATAGTTGAAAACAATAAAAAGAGAATTTGACCCCGACGTGATTCGAACACGCAACCTTCTGATCTGGAGTCAGACGCGCTACCGTTGCGCCACCGAGTCCGCTTAGGGTAGCCGTTCACACACACGTGGTAGCATGTTTTCTCGGCCTTCTGTCGAGGAAGCACAGCTAAAGAGAAGAGTACTTGTAGACAGACAAATAAGTAGATACACAGATAGATGAAAATAATAAAAAGAGACTTTTACCCGGACGTGATTCAAACACGCAACCTTTTGATCTGGAGTCAGACGTGCTACCGTGTCGCCATCGAATCCGCTTAGGGTAGCCGTTCGCACACACGCGGTAGCATGATTTGCTCGGCCTTCTGTCGATGAAGCACAGGTAAACAGACATGTCATTGTAGACAGACAAATAAGCAGATAGGCAGATGAAAATATGTAAAAGAGAACTTGACCCGAACGTGATTCGAACACGCAACCTTCTGATCTGGAGTCAGACGCGCTACCGTTGCGCCACCGAGTCCGCTTAGGGTAGGCGTTCGAACACACGTGGTAGCATGTTTTTTCGGCCTTTTGTCGATGAAGCACAGGTAAAGAGACAAGTCATTGTAGACAGACAAATATGTAGAGAGACAGAATGATGAAATAAGAAAAAAGGAAATTTGATCCAGACGTGATATAAGCTCGCAACCTTCTGATCTGTAGTCAGACATGCTAACATGTCGCCACCGAGTCCGTTTAGGGTGGCCGTTCGCACACACGTGGTAGCATGTTTTGCTCGGCCTTCTGTCGAGGAAGCACAGCTAAAGAGAAGAGTCATTGTAGACAGACAAATAAGTAGTTAGACAGATAGATAAAAATATTAAAGAGAGACTTTTACCCGGACGTGATTCGAACACGCAACCTTCTGATTTGGAGTCAGACGTGCTACCGTGTCGCCATCGAATCCGCTTAGGGTAGTCGTTCGCACACACGTGGTAGCATGTTTTGCTTGGCCTTCTATCGATGAAGCACAGGTAAAGAGACAAGCCGTTGTAGACAGACAAATAGGTAGATAGACAGATGAAAATAACAAAAACGAGAACTTAACACGGACGTGATTCGAACACGCAACACTCTGATCCGTAGTAAGACGCGCTACCGTGTCGCCACCGAATCCACTTAGCGTAGCCGTTCGCACACACGCGGTAGCTTGTTTTGCTCGGCCTTCTGTCGATGAAGCACAGGTAACGAGACAAGTCATTGTACACAGACAAATAAGTAGATAGACAAATAGAAGAAAATAAGAAAAAAGAGAATTTGACCCGGACGTGATTCGAACACGCAACCTTCTGATATGGAGACAGACGTGCTACCGTGTCGCCACCGAGTCTACTTAGTGAAGCCGTACGCGCACACGCGGTAGCATGTTTCGCTCGGCCTTCTGTCGATGAAGCACAGGTAAAGAGACAAGTCATTGTAGACAGACAAATAAGTGGATAGACAGATGAAAATACTAAAAAGAGAATTTGACGCGGACGTGATTAGAACACGCAACCTTCTGATCTGGAGTCAGACGTGCTAAAGTTGCGCCACCGAGTCCGCTGAGGGTAGCCATTCGCCCACACTTGTTAGCATGTTTTGCACAGCCTTATGTCGATGAAGCACCGGTAAAGGGACAAGTAATTTTAGACAGACAAATAAGTAGATAGACAGATAGATGAAAATAATAAAAAGAGAATTTGACCTGGACGTGATTCGAACGTTTAACCTACTGATCTGGAGTCAGACGCGCTACCATTGCACCTCCGAGTCCGCTCAGGGCAGCCGTTCGCAGACACGTGGTAGCATGTTTTGCTCAGGCTTCTGTCGATGAAGCACAGGTAAAGAGACAAGTCATTGTAGACAGACAAATGAGTAGATAGACAGATAGATGAAAATAATAAAAAGAGACTTTTACCCGGACGTGATTCGAACACGCAACCTTCTGATCTGGAGTCAAACGTGCTACCATGTCGCCATCGAATCCGTCTAGGGTAGCCGTTCGCACACACGCGGTAGCATGATTCGCTCGGCCTTCTGTCGATGAAGCACAGGTAAAGAGACATGTCATTGTAGACAGACAAATAAGTAGATAGACAGATGAAAATAATAAAAAGAGAATTTGACCAGGACGTGATTCGAACACGCAACCTTCTGATCTGGAGTCAGACGTGCTACCGTGTCGCCACCGAGTCCGTTAGGTAACCATTCGCACACACGTGGTAGCATGTTTTGCTCGGCCTTCTGTCGATGAAGCACAGGTAAAGAGACAAGTCATTGTAGACATACAGATAAGTAGATAGACAGATAGATCAAAATATTAAAAAAGAGGATTTGACCCGGACGTGATTCGAACACGCAACCTTGTGATCTGCAGTCAGACGTGCTACCGTATCGCCACCCAGTACACTTAGTGTAGCCGTTCGCACACACGCGGTAGCATGTTTTGCTCGGCCTTCTGTCGATGAAGCACAGGTAACTAGACAAGTCATTGTACACAGACAAATAAGTAGATAGACAAATAGAAGAAAATAAGAAAAAAGAGAATTTGACCCGGACGTGATTCGAACACGCAACCTTCTGATATGGAGACAGACGTGCTACCGTGTCGCCACCGAGTCCACTTAGTGAAGCCGTACGCACACACGCGGTAGCATGTTTTGCTCGGCCTTCTGTCGATGCAGCACTGGTAAAGAGACAAGTTGTTGTAGACAGACAAATAAGTAGATAGACAGATGAAAATAATAAGAAAGAAAATTTGACCCGGACGCGATTCGAGCACACAACCTTCTGATCTGGAGTCGGATGCGCTAACAGTTCGCCACCGAGTCCATTTAGGGTAGCCGTTCGCACACACGTGGTAGCATGTTTCGCTCGGCCTTCTGTCGATGAAGCACAGGTAACGAGACAAGTCATCGTAGACAGACAAATAAAAAGATAAATAGATGAAAATTATAAAAAAGAGAATTTAACCCGGACGTGATTCGAACACGCAACCTTCTGATCACGAGTCAGACGTGCTACCGTGTCGCCACCGAGTCCGTTAGGTAACCATTCGCACACACGTGGTAGCATGTTTTGCTCGGCCGTCTGTCGATGAAGCACATGTAAAGAGACAAGTCATTGTAGACATACAGATAAGTAGATAGACAGATAGATGAAAATAATAAAAAAGAGGATTTGACCCGGACCTGATTCGAACACGCAACCTTGTGATCTGGAGTCAGACGTGCTACCGTATCGCCACCGAGTACACTTAGTGTAGCCGTTCGCACACACGCGGTAGCATGTTTTGCTCGGCCTTCTGTCGATGAAGCACAGGTAAAGAGACAAGTCATTGTAGACAGACAAATAAGTGGATAGACAGATGAAAATAATAACAAAAAGAATTTGACCCGGACTTGATTCGAACACGCAACCTTCTGATCTGGAGTCAGACGTGCTAAAGTTGCGCCACTGAGTCCGCTTAGAGTAATTGTTCGCACACACGCTGTCGCATGTTTTGCTCGGCCTTCTGTCGATGAAGCACAGGTAAAGGGACAAGTCATTGTAGATAGACAAATAAGTAGATAGACAGATAGATGAAAATACTAAAAAGAGAATTTGACGCGGACGTGATTAGAACACGCAACCTTCTGATCTGGAGTCAGACGTGCTAATGTTGCTTGCGCCACCGAGTCCGCTTAGGTTAGCCGTTCGCCCACACGCGGTAGCATGTTTCGCTCGGCCTTTTGTCGATGAAGCACAGGTAAAGAGACAAGTCATCGTAGACAGACAAATAAAAAGTTAAACAGATGAAAATAATAAAAAAGAGAATTTGACCCCGACGTGATTCGAACACGCAACCTTCTGATCACGAGTCAGACGTGCTACCGTGTCGCCACCGAGTCCGTTAGGTAACCATCCGCACACACGTGGTAGCATGTTTTGCTCGGCCTTCTATCGATGAAGCACAGGTAAAGAAACAAGTCGTTGTAGACAGACAAAGAGGTAGATAGACAGATGAAAATAACAAAAACGAGAACTTAACACGGACGTCATTCGAACACGCAACTCTCTCATCCGTACTAAGACGCGCTACCGTGTCGCCACCGAATCCAATTAGCGTAGCCGTTCGCACACACGCGGTAGCTTGTCTTGCTCGGCCTTCTGTCGATGAAGCACAGGTAACGAGACAAGTCATTGTACACAGACAAATAAGTAGATAGACAAATAGATGAAAATAACAAAATAGAGAATTTGACCCGGACGTGATTCGAACACGCAACCTTCTGATATGGAGACAGACGTGCTACCGTGTCACCAGCGAGTCCACTTAGTGAAGCCGTTCGTACACATGCGGAAGCATGTTTCGCTCGGCCTTTTGTCGATGAAGCACAGGTAAAGAGACAAGTCATCGTAGACAGACAAATAAAAAGTTAAACAGATGAAAATAATAAAAAAGAGAATTTGACGCGGACGTGATTCGAACACGCAACCTTCTGATCACGAGTCAGACGTGCTACCGTGTCGCCACCGAGTCCGTTAGGTAACCATTCGCACACACGTGGTAGCATGTTTTGCTCGGCCGTCTGTCGATGAAGCACAGGTAAAGAGACAAGTCATTGTAGACATACAGATAAGTAGATAGACAGATAGATGAAAATAATAAAAAAGAGGACTTGACCCGGACCTGATTCGAACACGCAACCTTGTGATCTGGAGTCAGACGTGCTACCGTATCGCCACCGAGTACACTTAGTGTAGCCGTTCGCACACACGCGGTAGCATGTTTTGCTCGGCCTTCTGTCGATGAAGCACAGGTAAAGAGACAAGTCATTGTAGACAGACAAATAAGTGGATAGACAGATGAAAATAATAAAAAAAGAATTTGACCCGGACTTGATTCGCACACGCAACCTTCTGATCTGGAGTCAGACGTGCTAAAGTTGCACCACTGAGTCCGCTTAGAGTAATTGTTCGCACACACGCTGTCGCATGTTTTGCTCGGCCTTCTGTCGATGAAGCACAGGTAAAGGGACAAGTCATTGTAGATAGACAAATAAGTAGATAGACAGATAGATGAAAATACTAAAAAGAGAATTTGACGCGGACGTGATTAGAACACGCAACCTTCTGATCTGGAGTCAGACGTGCTAATGTTGCTTGCGCCACCGAGTCCGCTTAGGGTAGCCGTTCGCCCACACGTGGTAGCATGTTTTGCACGGCCTTATGTTGATGAAGCACAGGTAAAGGGACAAGTCATTTTAGACAGACAAATAAGTAGATAGACAGATAGATGAAAATAATAAAAAGAGAATTTGACCCGGACGTGATTCGAACATTTAACCTACTGATCTGGAGTCAGACGTCCTACCGGGTCGCCACAGAGTTGACTTAGTGTAGCCGTTCGCACACACGCAGTAGCATGTATTGCTCGGCCTTCTGTCGATGAAGCATAGGTAAAGAGAGAAGTCATTGTAGACAGACAAATAAGTAGACAGATAGTTGAAAACAATAAAAAGAGACTTTGACCTCGACGTGATTCGAACACGCAACCTTCTGATCTGGAGTCAGACGCGCTACCGTTGCGCCACCGAGTCCGCTTAGGGTAGCCGTTCGCACACACGTGGTAGCATGTTTTTTCGGCCTTCTGTCGATGAAGCACAGGTAAAGAGACATGTCATTGTAGACAGACAAATAAGTAGATAGACAGATGAAAATAATAAAAAGAGAGCTTGACCCGGACGTGATTCGAACACGCAACCTTCCGATCTGGAATCAGACGTGCTACCGGGTTGCCACCGAGTCCATTTAGGGTAGCCGTTCGCACACACGTGGTTGCATGTTTTGCTTGGCCTTCTATCGACGAAGCACAGGTAAAGAGACAAGTCGTTGTAGACAGACAAAGAGGTAGATAGACAGATGAAAATAACAAAAACGAGAACTTAACACGGACGTGAATCGAACACGCAACCCTCTGATCTAGAGTCAGACGTGCTAAAGTTGCGCCACTGAGTCCGCTTAGAGTAATTGTTCGCACACACGCTGTCGCATGTTTTGCTCGGCCTTCTGTCGATGAAGCACAGGTAAAGGGACAAGTCATTGCAGATAGACAAATAAGTAGATAGACAGATAGATGAAAATACTAAAAAGAAAATTTGACGCGGACGTGATTAGAACACGCAACCTTCTGATCTGGAGTCAGACGTGCTAAAGTGGCGCCACTGAGTCCGTTTAGTGTGGCCGTTCGCACACACGTGGTAGCATGTTTTGCTTGGCCTTCTGTCGAGGAAGCACAGCTAAAGAGAAGAGTCATTGTACACAGACAAATAAGTAGATAGACAGATAGATGAAAATAATAAAAAGACACTTTTACCCGGACGTGATTCGAACACGCAAACTTCTGATCTGGAGTCAGACGTGCTACCGTGTCGCCATCGAATCCGCTTAGGGTAGCCGTTCGCACACACGCGGTAGCATGTTTTGCACGGCCTTATGTCGATGAAGCACAGGTAAAGGGACAAGTCATTTTAGACAGACAAATAAGTAGATAGACAGATAGATGAAAATAATAAAAACAGAATTTGACCCGGACGTGATTCGAACATTTAACCTACTGATCTGGAGTCAGACGCGCTACCGTTGCACCTCCGAGTCCGCTCAGGGCAGCCGTTCGCACACACGTGGTAGCATGTTTTGCTCGGCCTTCTGTCGATGAAGCACAGGTAAAAAGACGTCATTGTAGAAAGACAAATAGGTAGATAGACAGATAGATGAAAATAACAAAAGAGAGAACTTGACATCGACGTGATTCGAACACGCCACCTTCTGATCTGGAGTCAGACGTCCTACCGGGTCGCCACCGAGTTGACTAAGTGTAACCGTTTGCACACACGCAGTAGCATGTATTGCTCGGCCTTCTGTCGATAAAGCATAGGTAAAGAGAGAAGTCATTGTAGACAGACAAATAAGTAGACAGATAGTTGAAAACAATAAAAAAGAGAATTTGACCCCGACGTGATTCGAACACGCAACCTTCTGATCTGGAGTCAGACGCGCTACCGTTGCACCACCGAGTCCACTTAGGGTAGCCGTTCGCACACACGTGGTAGCATGTTTTGCTCGGCCTTCTATCGATGAAGCACAGGTAAAGAAACAAGTCGTTGTAGACAGACAAAGAGGTAGATAGACAGATGAAAATAACAAAAACGAGAACTTAACACGGACGTGATTCGAACACGCAACTCTCTCATAAGTAGTAAGACGCGCTACCGTGTCGCCACCGAATCCAATTAGCGTAGCCGTTCGCACACACGCGGTAGCTTGTCTTGCTCGGCCTTCTGTCGATGAAGCACAGGTAACGAGACAAGTCATTGTACACAGACAAATAAGTAGATAGACAAATAGATGAAAATAAGGAAATAGAGAATTTGACCCGGACGTGATTCGAACACGCAACCTTCTGATATGGAGACAGACGTGCTACCGTGTCACCAGCGAGTCCACTTAGTGAAGCCGTTCGTACACATGCGGTAGCATGTTTCGCTCGGCCTTTTGTCGATGAAGCACAGGTAAAGAGACAAGTCATCGTAGACAGACAAATAAAAAGTTAAACAGATGAAAATAATAAAAAAGAGAATTTGACCCGGACGTGATTCGAACACGCAACCTTCGGATCACGAGTCAGACGTGCTACCGTGTCGCCACCGAGTCCGTTAGGTAACCATTCGCACACACGTGGTAGCATGTTTTGCTCGGCCGTCTGTCGATGAAGCACATGTAAAGAGACAAGTCATTGTAGACATACAGATAAGTAGATAGACAGATAGATGAAAATAATAAAAAAGAGGATTTGACCCGGACCTGATTCGAACACGCAACCTTGTGATCTGGATTCAGACGTGCTACCGTATCGCCACCGAGTACACTTAGTGTAGCCGTTCGCACACACGCTGTCGCATGTTTTGCTCGGCCTTCTGTCGATGAAGCACAGGTAAAGGGACAAGTCATTGCAGATAGACAAATAAGTAGATAGACAGATAGATGAAAATACTAAAAAGAGAATTTGACGCGGACGTGATTAGAACACGCAACCTTCTGATCTGGAGTCAGACGTGCTAATGTTGCTTGCGCCACCGAGTCCGCTTAGGGTAGCCGTTCGCCCACACGTGGTAGCATGTTTTGCACGGCCTTATGTTGATGAAGCACAGGTAAAGGGACAAGTCATTTTAGACAGACAAATAAGTAGATAGACAGATAGATGAAAATAATAAAAAGAGAATTTGACCCGGACGTGATTCGAACATTTAACCTACTGATCTGGAGTCAGACGTCCTACCGGGTCGCCACAGAGTTGACTTAGTGTAGCCGTTCGCACACACGCAGTAGCATGTATTGCTCGGCCTTCTGTCGATGAAGCATAGGTAAAGAGAGAAGTCATTGTAGACAGACAAATAAGTAGACAGATAGTTGAAAACAATAAAAAGAGACTTTGACCCCGACGTGATTCGAACACGCAACCTTCTGATCTGGAGTCAGACGCGCTACCGTTGCGCCACCGAGTCCGCTTAGGGTAGCCGTTCGCACACACGTGGTAGCATGTTTTTTCGGCCTTCTGTCGATGAAGCACAGGTAAAGAGACATGTCATTGTAGACAGACAAATAAGTAGATAGACGGATGAAAATATTAAAAAGAGAGCTTGACTCGGACGTGATTCGAACACGCAACCTTCCGATCTGGAATCAGACGTGCTACCGGGTTGCCACCGAGTCCACTTAGTGTAGCCGTACGCGCACACGCGGTAGCATGTTTCGCTCGGCCTTCTGTCGATATAACACTGGTAAAGAGACAAGTCATTGTAGACAGACAAATAAGTAGATAGACAGATGAAAATAATAAGAAAGAGAATTTGACCTGGACGCAATTCGAACACGCAACCTTCTGATCTAGATTCGGACGCGCTAACAGTTCGCCACCGAGTCCATTTAGGGTAGCCGTTCGCACACACGTGGTTGCATGTTTTGCTTGGCCTTCTATCGACGAAGCACAGGTAAAGAGACAAGTCGTTGTAGACAGACAAAGAGGTAGATAGACAGATGAAAATAACAAAAACGAGAACTTAACACGGACGTGAATCGAACACGCAACCCTCTGATCTAGAGTCAGACGTGCTAAAGTTGCGCCACTGAGTCCGCTTAGAGTAATTGTTCGCACACACGCTGTCGCATGTTTTGCTCGGCCTTCTGTCGATGAAGCACAGGTAAAGGGACAAGTCATTGCAGATAGACAAATAAGTAGATAGACAGATAGATGAAAATACTAAAAAGAAAATTTGACGCGGACGTGATTAGAACACGCAACCTTCTGATCTGGAGTCAGACGTGCTAAAGTGGCACCACTGAGTCCGTTTAGTGTGGCCGTTCGCACACACGTGGTAGCATGTTTTGCTTGGCCTTCTGTCGAGGAAGCACAGCTAAAGAGAAGAGTCATTGTACACAGACAAATAAGTAGATAGACAGATATATGAAAATAATAAAAAGACACTTTTACCCGGACGTGATTCGAACACGCAAACTTCTGATCTGGAGTCAGACGTGCTACCGTGTCGCCATCGAATCCGCTTAGGGTAGCCGTTCGCACACACGCGGTAGCATGTTTTGCACGGCCTTATGTCGATGAAGCACAGGTAAAGGGACAAGTCATTTTAGACAGACAAATAAGTAGATAGACAGATAGATGAAAATAATAAAAACAGAATTTGACCCGGACGTGATTCGAACATTTAACCTACTGATCTGGAGTCAGACGCGCTACCGTTGCACCTCCGAGTCCGCTCAGGGCAGCCGTTCGCACACACGTGGTAGCATGTTTTGCTCGGCCTTCTGTCGATGAAGCACAGGTAAAAAGACAAGTCATTGTAGAAAGACAAATAAGTAGATAGACAGATAGATGAAAATAACAAAAGAGAGAACTTGACATCGACGTGATTCGAACACGCAACCTTCTGATCTGGAGTCTGACGTCCTACCGGGTCGCCACCGAGTTGACTTAGTGTAACCGTTCGCACACACGCAGTAGCATGTATTGCTCGGCCTTCTGTCGATAAAGCATAGGTAAAGAGAGAAGTCATTGTAGACAGACAAATAAGTAGACAGATAGTTGAAAACAATAAAAAAGAGAATTTGACCCCGACGTGATTCGAACACGCAACCTTCTGATCTGGAGTCAGACGCGCTACCGTTGCGCCACCGAGTCCGCTTAGGGTAGCCAATCGCACGCACGTGGTAGCATGTTTTTTAGGCCTTCTGTCGATGAAGCACAGGTAAAGAGACCAGTCATTGTAGACAGACAAATTAGTAGATAGACAGATTGATGAAAATAAGAAAAAAGGAAATTTGATCCAGACGTGATTCAAACTCGCAACCTTCTGATCTGTAGTCAGACTTGCTAACATGTCGCCACCGAGTCCGTTTAGTGTGGCCATTCGCACACACGTGGTAGCATGTTTTGCTTGGCCTTCTGTCGAGGAAGCACAGGTAAAGAGACAAGTCTTTGTAGACAGACAAATAAGTAGATACACAGATAGATAAAAATAATAAATAAGCGAATTAGACCCGGACGTGATTCAAACTCGCAACCTTCTGATCTGGAGTCAGACGTGCTACCGTGTCGCCACCGCGTCCGTTTAGGGTAGCCGTTCGCACACACGTGGTAGCATGATTTGCTCGGCCTTCTGTCGATGAAGCACACCTAAAGAGAAGAGTCATTGTAGACAGACAAATAAGTAGATAGACAGATAGATGAAAATAACAAAAAGAGACTTTTACACGGACGTGATTCGAACACGCAACCTTCTGATCTGGAGTAATACGTGCTACCGTGTCGCCATCGAATCCGCTTAGGGTAGCCGTTCGCACACACGCGGTAGCATGATTTGCCCGGCCTTCTGTCGATGAAGCACAGGTAAAGAGACAAGTCTTTGTAGACAGACAAATAAGTAGATACACAGATAGATGAAAATAATAAATAAGCGAATTTGACCCGGACGTGATTCAAACTCGCAACCTTCTGATCTGGAGTCAGACGTGCTACCATGTCTCCACCGCGTCCGTTTAGGGTAGCCGTTCGCACACACGAAGTACCATGATTTGCTCGGCCTTCTGTCGATGAAGCACACCTAAAGAGAAGAGTCATTGTAGACAGACAAATAAGTAGATAGACAGATAGATGAAAATAACAAAAAGAGACTTTTACACGGACGTGATTCGAACACGCAACCTTCTGATCTGGAGTAATACGTGCTACCGTGTCGCCATCGAATCCGCTTAGGGTAGCCGTTCGCACAGACGCGGTAGCATGTTTTGCTCGGCCTTCTGTCGATGCAGCACAGATAAAGAGACAAGTCATTGTAGACAGACAAATAAGTAGATAGACAGATGAAAATAATAAGAAAGAGAATTTGACCCGGACGCGATTCGAACACGCAACCTTCTGATCTCGAGTTGGACGCGCTAACAGTTCGCCACCGAGTCCACTTAGGGTTGCCGTTCGCACACACGTGGTAGCATGTTTTGCTCGGCCTTCTATCGATGAAGCACAGGTAAAGAAACAAGTTGTTGTAGACAGACAAAGAGGTAGATAGACTGATGAAAATAACAAAAACGAGAACTTAACACGAACGTGATTCGAACACACAACCCTCTGATCTGGGTAAGACGCGCTACTGTTGCGCCACCGAGTCGCTTAGGGTAGCCGTTCGCACACACGTGGTAGCATGTTTTTTCGGCCTTTTGTCGATGAAGCACCGGTAAAGAGACAAGTCATTGTAGACAGACAAATAAGTAGACAGACAGAATGATGAAAATAAGAAAAAACGATATTTGATCCAGACGTAATTCGAACACGCAACCTTCTGATCTGGAGTCAGACGTGCTACCGTATCGCCACCGAGTACACTTAGTGTAGCCGTTCGCACACACGCGGTAGCATGTTTTGCTCGGCCTTCTGTCGATGAAGCACAGGTAAAGAGACAAGTCATTGTAGACAGACAAATAGGTGGATAGATAGATGAAAATAATAAAAAAAAAGAATTTGACCCGGACTTGGTTCGAACACGCAACCTTCTGATCTGGAGTCAGACGTGCTAAAGTTGCGCCACTGAGTCCGCTTAGAATAATTGTTCGCACACACGCTGTAGCATGTTTTGCTCGGCCTTCTGTCGATGAAGCACTAGTAAAGTGACAAGTCATTTTAGACAGACAAATAAGTAGATAGACAGATAGATGAAAATAATGAAAAGAGAATTTGACCCGGACGTGATTCGAACATTTAACCTGCTGATCTGGAGTCAGACGCGCTACCGTTGCACCGCCGAGTCCGCTCAGGGCAGCCGTTCGCACACACATGGTAGCATGTTTTGCTCGGCCTTCTGTCGATGAAGCACAGGTAAAGAGACAAGTCATTGTAGACAGACAAATAAGTAGATAGACAGATAGATGAAAATAACAAAAGAAAGAACTTGACATCGACGTGATTCGAACACGCAACTTTCTGATCTGGAGTCAGACGTCCTACCGGGTCGCCACCGAGTTGACTTAGTGTAGCCGTTCGCACACACGCAGTAGCATGTATTGCTCGGCCTTCTGTCGATGAAGCATAGGTAAAGAGAAAAGTCATTGTAGACAGACAAATAAGTAGACAGATAGTTGAAAACAATAAAAAAGAGAACTTGACCCCGACGTGATTCGAACACGCAATCTTCTGATCTGGAGTCAGACGCGCTACCGTTGCGCCACCGAGTCCGCTTAGGGTAGCCGTTCGCACACACGTGGTAGCATGTTTTTTCGGCCTTCTGTCGATGAAGCACAGGTAAAGAGACAAGTCATTGTAGACAGACAAATAAGTAGATAGACAGATTGATGAAAATAAGAAAAAAGGAAATTTGATCCAGACGTGATTCAAACTCGCAACCTTCTGATCTGTAGTCAGACATGCTAACATGTCGCCACCGAGTCCGTTTAGTGTGGCCGTTCGCGCACACGTGGTAACATGTTTTGCTTGGCCTTCTGTCGAGGAAGCACAGCTAAAGAGAAGAGTCATTGTACACAGACAAATAAGTAGATAGACAGATAGATGAAAATAATAAAATGACACTTTTACCCGGACGTGATTCGAACACGCAAACTTCTGATCTGGAGTGAGACGTGCTACCGTGTCGCCATCGAATCCGCTTAGTGTAGCCGTTCGCACACACGCGGTAGCATGATTTGCTCGGCCTTCTTTCGATGAAGCACACGTAAAGAGACAAGTCTTCGTAGACAGACAAATAGGTAGATACACAGATAGATGAAAATAATAAATAAGCGAATTGGACCCGGACGTGATTCAAACTCGCAACCTTCTGATCTGGAGCCAGACGGTCTACCGTGTCGCCACCGCGTCCGTTTAGGGTAGCCGTACGCACACACGCGGTAGCATGTTTTGCTCGGCCTTCTGTCGATGCAGCACTGGTAAAGAGACAAGTCATTGTAGACAGACAAATAAGTAGATAGACAGATGAAAATAATAAGAAAGAGAATTTGACCCGGACGTGATTCAAACTCGCAACCTTCTGATCTGGAGTCAGACGTGCTACCATGTCTCCACCGCGTCCGTTTAGGGTAGCCGTTCGCACACACGTGGTAGCATGATTTGCTCGGCCTTCTGTCGATGAAGCACACCTAAAGAGAAGAGTCATTGTAGACAGACAAATAAGTAGATAGACAGATAGATGAAAATAACAAAAAGAGACTTTTACACGGACGTGATTCGAACACGCAACCTTCTGATCTGGAGTAATACGTGCTACCGTGTCGCCATCGAATCCGCTTAGGGTAGCCGTTCGCACACACGCGGTAGCATGATTTGCCCGGCCTTCTGTCGATGAAGCACAGGTAAAGAGACAAGTCTTTGTAGACAGACAAATAAGTAGATACACAGATAGATGAAAATAATAAATAAGCGAATTTGACCCGGACGTGATTCAAACTCGCAACCTTCTGATCTGGAGTCAGACGTGCTACCATGTCTCCACCGCGTCCGTTTAGGGTAGCCGTTCGCACACACGTGGTAGCATGATTTGCTCGGCCTTCTGTCGATGAAGCACACCTAAAGAGAAGAGTCATTGTAGACAGACAAATAAGTAGATAGACAGATAGATGAAAATAACAAAAAGAGACTTTTACACGGACGTGATTCGAACACGCAACCTTCTGATCTGGAGTAATACGTGCTACCGTGTCGCCATCGAATCCGCTTAGGGTAGCCGTTCGCACACACGCGGTAGCATGATTTGCCCGGCCTTCTGTCGATGAAGCACAGGTAAAGAGACAAGTCTTTGTAGACAGACAAATAAGTAGATACACAGATAGATGAAAATAATAAATAAGCGAATTTGACCCGGACGTGATTCAAACTCGCAACCTTCTGATCTGGAGTCAGACGTGCTACCATGTCTCCACCGCGTCCGTTTAGGGTAGCCGTTCGCACACACGAAGTACCATGATTTGCTCGGCCTTCTGTCGATGAAGCACACCTAAAGAGAAGAGTCATTGTAGACAGACAAATAAGTAGATAGACAGATAGATGAAAATAACAAAAAGAGACTTTTACACGGACGTGATTCGAACACGCAACCTTCTGATCTGGAGTAATACGTGCTACCGTGTCGCCATCGAATCCGCTTAGGGTAGCCGTTCGCACAGACGCGGTAGCATGTTTTGCTCGGCCTTCTGTCGATGCAGCACAGATAAAGAGACAAGTCATTGTAGACAGACAAATAAGTAGATAGACAGATGAAAATAATAAGAAAGAGAATTTGACCCGGACGCGATTCGAACACGCAACCTTCTGATCTCGAGTTGGACGCGCTAACAGTTCGCCACCGAGTCCACTTAGGGTTGCCGTTCGCACACACGTGGTAGCATGTTTTGCTCGGCCTTCTATCGATGAAGCACAGGTAAAGAAACAAGTTGTTGTAGACAGACAAAGAGGTAGATAGACTGATGAAAATAACAAAAACGAGAACTTAACACGAACGTGATTCGAACACACAACCCTCTGATCTGGGTAAGACGCGCTACTGTTGCGCCACCGAGTCGCTTAGGGTAGCCGTTCGCACACACGTGGTAGCATGTTTTTTCGGCCTTTTGTCGATGAAGCACCGGTAAAGAGACAAGTCATTGTAGACAGACAAATAAGTAGACAGACAGAATGATGAAAATAAGAAAAAACGATATTTGATCCAGACGTAATTCGAACACGCAACCTTCTGATCTGGAGTCAGACGTGCTACCGTATCGCCACCGAGTACACTTAGTGTAGCCGTTCGCACACACGCGGTAGCATGTTTTGCTCGGCCTTCTGTCGATGAAGCACAGGTAAAGAGACAAGTCATTGTAGACAGACAAATAGGTGGATAGATAGATGAAAATAATAAAAAAAAAGAATTTGACCCGGACTTGGTTCGAACACGCAACCTTCTGATCTGGAGTCAGACGTGCTAAAGTTGCGCCACTGAGTCCGCTTAGAATAATTGTTCGCACACACGCTGTAGCATGTTTTGCTCGGCCTTCTGTCGATGAAGCACTAGTAAAGTGACAAGTCATTTTAGACAGACAAATAAGTAGATAGACAGATAGATGAAAATAATGAAAAGAGAATTTGACCCGGACGTGATTCGAACATTTAACCTGCTGATCTGGAGTCAGACGCGCTACCGTTGCACCGCCGAGTCCGCTCAGGGCAGCCGTTCGCACACACATGGTAGCATGTTTTGCTCGGCCTTCTGTCGATGAAGCACAGGTAAAGAGACAAGTCATTGTAGACAGACAAATAAGTAGATAGACAGATAGATGAAAATAACAAAAGAAAGAACTTGACATCGACGTGATTCGAACACGCAACTTTCTGATCTGGAGTCAGACGTCCTACCGGGTCGCCACCGAGTTGACTTAGTGTAGCCGTTCGCACACACGCAGTAGCATGTATTGCTCGGCCTTCTGTCGATGAAGCATAGGTAAAGAGAAAAGTCATTGTAGACAGACAAATAAGTAGACAGATAGTTGAAAACAATAAAAAAGAGAACTTGACCCCGACGTGATTCGAACACGCAATCTTCTGATCTGGAGTCAGACGCGCTACCGTTGCGCCACCGAGTCCGCTTAGGGTAGCCGTTCGCACACACGTGGTAGCATGTTTTTTCGGCCTTCTGTCGATGAAGCACAGGTAAAGAGACAAGTCATTGTAGACAGACAAATAAGTAGATAGACAGATTGATGAAAATAAGAAAAAAGGAAATTTGATCCAGACGTGATTCAAACTCGCAACCTTCTGATCTGTAGTCAGACATGCTAACATGTCGCCACCGAGTCCGTTTAGTGTGGCCGTTCGCGCACACGTGGTAACATGTTTTGCTTGGCCTTCTGTCGAGGAAGCACAGCTAAAGAGAAGAGTCATTGTACACAGACAAATAAGTAGATAGACAGATAGATGAAAATAATAAAATGACACTTTTACCCGGACGTGATTCGAACACGCAAACTTCTGATCTGGAGTGAGACGTGCTACCGTGTCGCCATCGAATCCGCTTAGTGTAGCCGTTCGCACACACGTGGTAGCATGATTTGCTCGGCCTTCTTTCGATGAAGCACACGTAAAGAGACAAGTCTTCGTAGACAGACAAATAGGTAGATACACAGATAGATGAAAATAATAAATAAGCGAATTGGACCCGGACGTGATTCAAACTCGCAACCTTCTGATCTGGAGCCAGACGGTCTACCGTGTCGCCACCGCGTCCGTTTAGGGTAGCCGTACGCACACACGCAGTAGCATGTTTTGCTCGGCCTTCTGTCGATGCAGCACTGGTAAAGAGACAAGTCATTGTAGACAGACAAATAAGTAGATAGACAGATGAAAATAATAAGAAAGAGAATTTGACCCGGACGCGATTCGAACACGCAACCTTCTGATCTGGAGTCGGACGCGCTAACAGTTCGCCACCGAGTCCATTTAGGGTAGCCGTTCGCACCAACGCGGTAGCATGTTTTGCTCGGCCTTCTGTCGATGCAGCACAGGTAAAGAGACAAGTCATTGTAGACAGACAAATAAGTAGATAGACAGATGAACATAATAAGAAAGGGAATTTGACCCGGACGCGATACGAACACGCAACCTTCTGATCTGGAGTTTGATGCGCTAACAGTTCGCCACCGAATCAACTTAGCGTAGCCGTTCCCACACACGCGGTAGCTTGTTTTGCTCGGCCTTCTGTCGATGAAGCTCAGGTAACGAGACAAGTCATTGTACACAGACAAATAAGCAGATAGACAAATAGATGAAAATAAGAAAAAAGAGAATTTGACCCGGACGTGATTCGAACACGCAACCTTCTGATATGGAGACAGACGTGCTACCGTGTCGCCACCGAGTCCACTTAGTGAAGCCGTTCGTACACACGCGGTAGCATGTTTCGCTCGGCCTTCTGTCGATGAAGCACAGGTAAAAAGACAAGTCATCGTAGACAGACAAACAGGTAGATAGACATATAGATGAAATTAATAAAAAAGAGGATTTGACCCGGACCTGATTCGAACACGCAACCTTGTGATCTGGAGTCAGACGTGCTACCGTATCGCCACCAAGTACACTTAGTGTAGCCGTTCGCACACACGCGGTAGCATGTTTTGCTCGGCCTTCTGTCGATGAAGCACAGGTAAAGGGACAAGTTATTGCAGATAGACAAATAAGTAGATAAACAGATAGATGAAAATACTAAAAAGAGAATTTGACGCGGACGTGATTAGAACACGCAACCTTCTGATCTGGAGTCAGACGTGCTAAAGTTGCTTGCGCCAACGAGTCCGCTTAGGGTAGCCGTTCGCCCACACGTGGTAGCATGTTTTGCTCGGCCTTCTGTCGATGCAGCACAGGTAGAGAAGAGTCATTGTAGACAGACAAATAAGTAAATAGACAGATGAAAATAATAAGAAAGAGAATTTGACCCGGACGTGATTCGAACACGCAACCTTCTGATCTGGAGTCAGACGTGCTACCTTGTCGCCACCGAGTCCGTTAGGTAACCATTCGCACACACGTGGTAGCATGGTTTGCTCGGCCTTCTGTCGATGAAGCACAGGTAAAGAGACAAGTCATTGTAGACATACAGATAAGTAGATAGACACATAAATGAAAATACTAAAGAGAGAATTTGACGCGGACGTGATTCGAACACGCAACCTTGTGATCTGGAGTCAGACGTGCTACCGTATCGCCACTGAGTACACTTAGTGTAGCCGTTCGCACACACGCGGTAGCATGTTTTGCTCGGCCTTCTGTCGATGAAGCACAGGTAAAGAGACAAGTCATTGTAGACAGACAAATAAGTGGATAGATAGATGAAAATAATAAAAAAAAGAATTTGACCCGGACTTGATTCGAACACGCAACCTTCTGATCTGCAGTCAGACGTGCTAAAGTTGCGCCACTGAGTCCGCTTAAAATAATTGTTCGCACACACGCTGTAGCATGTTTTGCTCGGCCTTCTGTCGATGAAGCACAGGTAAAGTGACAAGTCATTTTAGACAGACAAATAAGTAGATAGACAGATAGATGAAAATAATGAAAAGAGAATTTGACCCGGACGTGATTTGAACATTTAACCTACTGATCTGGAGTCAGACGCGCTACCGTTGCACCGCCGAGTCCGCTCAGGGCAGCCGTTCGCACACACGTGGTAGCATGTTTTGCTCGGCCTTCTGGCGATGAAGCACAGGTAAAGAGACAAGTCATTGTAGACAGACAAATAAGTAGATAGACAGATAGATGAAAATAACAAAAGAAAGAACTTGACATCGACGTGATTTGAACACGCAACCTTCTGATCTGGAGTCAGACGTCCTACCGGGTCGCCACCGAGTTGACTTAGTGTAGCCGTTCGCACACACGCAGTAGCATGTATTGCTCGGCCTTCTGTCGGTGAAACATAGGTAAAGAGAGAAGTCTTTGTAGACAGACAAATAAGTAGACAGATATTTGAAAACAATAAAAAAGAGAACTTGACCCCGACGTGATTCGAACACGCAACCTTCTGATCTGGAGTCAGACGCGCTACCGTTGCGCCACCGAGTCCGCTTAGGGTAGCCGTTCGCACACACGTGGTAGCATGTTTTTTCGGCCTTCTCTCGATGAAGCACAGGTAAAGAGACAAGTCATTGTAGACAGACAAATAAGTAGATAGACAGATTGATGAAAATAAGAAAAAAGGTAATTTGATCCAGACGTGATTCAAACTCGCAACCTTCTGATCTGTAGTCAGACATGCTAACATGTCGCCACCGAGTCCGTTTAGTGTGGCCGTTCGCACACACGTGGTAGCATGTTTTGCTTGGCCTTCTGTCGAGGAAGCACAGCTAAAGAGAAGAGTCATTGTACACAGACAAATAAGTAGATAGACAGATAGATGAAAATAATAAATCAGCGAATTTGACCCGGACGTGATTCGAACACGCAACCTTGTGATCTGGAGTCAGACGTGCTACCGTATCGCCACAAAGTACACTTAGTGTAGCCCTTCGCACACACGCGGTAGCATGTTTTGCTCGGCCTTCTGTCGATGAAGCACAGGTAAAGGGACAAGTTATTGCAGATAGACAAATAAGTAGATAAACAGATAGATGAAAATACTAAAAAGAGAATCTGACGCGGACGTGATTAGAACACGCAACATTCTGATCTGGAGTCAGACGTGCTAAAGTTGCTTGCGCCAACGAGTCCGCTTAGGGTAGCCGTTCGCCCACACGTGGTAGCATGTTTTGCTCGGCCTTCTGTCGATGAAGCACAGGTAAAGGGACAAGTCATTGCAGATAGACAAATAAGTAGATAGACAGATAGATGAAAATACTAAAAAGAGAATTTGACGCGGACGTGATCAGAACACGCAACCTTCTGATCTGGAGTCAGACGTGCTAAAGTTGCGCCACCGAGTCAACTTAGGGTAGCCGTTCGCCCACACGTGGTAGCATGTTTTGCACGGCCTTATGTCGATGAAGCACAGGTAAAGGGACAAGTCATTTTAGACAGACAAATAATTAGATAGACAGATAGAAGAAAATAATGAAAAGAGAATTTGACCCGGACGTGATTCGAACATTTAACCTGCTGATCTGGAGTCAGACGCGCTACCGTTGCACCGCCGAGTCCGCTCAGGGCAGCCGTTCGCACACACATGGTAGCATGTTTTGCTCGGCCTTCTGTCGATGAAGCACAGGTAAAGAGACAAGTCATTGTAGACAGACAAATAAGTAGATAGACAGATAGATGAAAATAACAAAAGAAAGAACTTGACATCGACGTGATTCGAACACGCAACTTTCTGATCTGGAGTCAGACGTCCTACCGGGTCGCCACCGAGTTGACTTAGTGTAGCCGTTCGCACACACGCAGTAGCATGTATTGCTCGGCCTTCTGTCGATGAAGCATAGGTAAAGAGAGAAGTCATTGTAGACAGACAAAAGAGTAGACAGATAGTTGAAAACAATAAAAAAGAGAACTTGACCCCGACGTGATTCGAACACGCAATCTTCTGATCTGGAGTCAGACGCGCTACCGTTGCGCCACCGAGTCCGCTTAGGGTAGCCGTTCGCACACACGTGGTAGCATGTTTTTTCGGCCTTCTGTCGATGAAGCACAGGTAAAGAGACAAGTCATTGTAGACAGACAAATAAGTAGATAGACAGATTGATGAAAATAAGAAAAAAGGAAATTTGATCCAGACGTGATTCAAACTCGCAACCTTCTGATCTGTAGTCAGACATGCTAACATGTCGCCACCGAGTCCGTTTAGTGTGGCCGTTCGCACACACGTGGTAGCATGTTTTGCTTGGCCTTCTGTCGAGGAAGCACAGCTAAAGAGAAGAGTCATTGTACACAGACAAATAAGTAGATAGACAGATAGATGAAAATAATGAAATGACACTTTTACCCGGACGTGATTCGAACACGCAAACTTCTGATCTGGAGTGAGACGTGCTACCGTGTCTCCATCGAATCCCCTTAGGGTAGCCGTTCGCACACACGCGGTAGCATGATTTGCTCGGCCTTCTTTCGATGAAGCACACGTAAAGAGACAAGTCTTCGTAGACAGACAAATAGGTAGATACACAGATAGATGAAAATAATAAATAAGCGAATTTGACCCGGACGTGATTCAAACTCGCAACCTTCTGATCTGGAGTCAGACGGTCTACCGTGTCGCCACCGCGTCCGTTTAGGGTAGCCGTACGCACACACGCGGTAGCATGTTTTGCTCGGCCTTCTGTCGATGCAGCACTGGTAAAGAGACAAGTCATTGTAGACAGACAAATAAGTAGATAGACAGATGAAAATAATAAGAAAGAGAATTTGACCCGGACGCGATTCGAACACGCAACCTTCTGATCTGGAGTCGGACGCGCTAACAGTTCGCCACCGAGTCCATTTAGGGTAGCCGTTCGCACCAACGCGGTAGCATGTTTTGCTCGGCCTTCTGTCGATGCAGCACAGGTAAAGAGACAAGTCATTGTAGACAGACAAATAAGTAGATAGACAGATGAACATAATAAGAAAGAGAATTTGACCCGGACGCGATACGAACACGCAACCTTCTGATCTGGAGTTGGATGCGCTAACAGTTCGCCACCGAATCAACTTAGCGTAGCCGTTCCCACACACGCGGTAGCTTGTTTTGCTCGGCCTTCTGTCGATGAAGCTCAGGTAACGAGACAAGTCATTGTACACAGACAAATAAGCAGATAGACAAATAAATGAAAATAAGAAAAAAGAGAATTTGACCCGGACGTGATTCGAACACGCAACCTTCTGATATGGAGACAGACGTGCTACCGTGTCGCCACCGAGTCCACTTAGTGAAGCCGTTCGTACACACGCGGTAGCATGTTTCGCTCGGCCTTCTGTCGATGAAGCACAGGTAAAAAGACAAGTCATCGTAGACAGACAAACAGGTAGATAGACATATAGATGAAATTAATAAAAAAGAGGATTTGACCCGGACCTGATTCGAACACGCAACCTTGTGATCTGGAGTCAGACGTGCTACCGTATCGCCACCAAGTACACTTAGTGTAGGCGTTCGCACACACGCGGTAGCATGTTTTGCTCGGCCTTCTGTCGATGAAGCACAGGTAAAGGGACAAGTTATTGCAGATAGACAAATAAGTAGATAAACAGATAGATGAAAATACTAAAAAGAGAATTTGACGCGGACGTGATTAGAACACGCAAACTTCTGATCTGGAGTCAGACGTGCTAAAGTTGCTTGCGCCAACGAGTCCGCTTAGGGTAGCCGTTCGCCCACACGTGGTAGCATGTTTTGCTCGGCCTTCTGTCGATGCAGCACAGGTAAAGAGACAAGTCATTGTAGACAGACAAATAAGTAGATAGACAGATGAAAATAATAAGAAAGAGAATTTGACCCGGACGTGATTCGAACACGCAACCTTCTGATCTGGAGTCAGACGTGCTACCTTGTCGCCACCGAGTCCGTTAGGTAACCATTCGCACACACGTGGTAGCATGGTTTGCTCGGCCTTCTGTCGATGAAGCACAGGTAAAGAGACAAGTCATTGTAGACATACAGATAAGTAGATAGACAGATAAATGAAAATACTAAAAAGAGAATTTGACGCGTACGTGATTCGAACACGCAACCTTGTGATCTGGAGTCAGACGTGCTACCGTATCGCCACTGAGTACACTTAGTGTAGCCGTTCGCACACACGCGGTAGCATGTTTTGCTCGGCCTTCTGTCGATGAAGCACAGGTAAAGAGACAAGTCATTGTAGACAGACAAATAAGTGGATAGATAGATGAAAATAATAAAAAAAAGAATTTGACCCGGACTTGATTCGAACACGCAACCTTCTGATCTGGAGTCAGACGTGCTAAAGTTGCGCCACTGAGTCCGCTTAAAATAATTGTTCGCACACACGCTGTAGCATGTTTTGCTCGGCCTTCTGTCGATGAAGCACAGGTAAAGTGACAAGTCATTTTAGACAGACAAATAAGTAGATAGACATATAGATGAAAATAATGAAAAGAGAATTTGACCCGGACGTGATTTGAACATTTAACCTACTGATCTGGAGTCAGACGCGCTACCGTTGCACCGCCGAGTCCGCTCAGGGCAGCCGTTCGCACACACGTGGTAGCATGTTTTGCTCGGCCTTCTGTCGATGAAGCACAGGTAAAGAGACAAGTCATTGTAGACAGACAAATAAGTAGATAGACAGATAGATGAAAATAACAAAAGAAAGAACTTGACATCGACGTGATTCGAACACGCAACCTTCTGATCTGGAGTCAGACGTCCTACCGGGTCGCCACCGAGTTGACTTAGTGTAGCCGTTCGCACACACGCAGTAGCATGTATTGCTCGGCCTTCTGTCGATGAAGCATAGGTAAAGAGAGAAGTCTTTGTAGACAGACAAATAAGTAGACAGATATTTGAAAACAATAAAAAAGAGAACTTGACCCCGACGTGATTCGAACACGCAACCTTCTGATCTGGAGTCAGACGCGCTACCGTTGCGCCACCGAGTCCGCTTAGGGTAGCCGTTCGAACACACGTGGTAGCATGTTTTTTCGGCCTTCTCTCGATGAAGCACAGGTAAAGAGACAAGTCATTGTAGACAGACAAATAAGTAGATAGACAGATTGATGAAAATAAGAAAAAAGGAAATTTGATCCAGACGTGATTCAAACTCGCAACCTTCTGATCTGTAGTCAGACATGCTAACATTTCGCCACCGAGTCCGTTTAGTGTGGCCGTTCGCACACACGTGGTAGCATGTTTAGCTTGGCCTTCTGTCGAGGAAGCACAGCTAAAGAGAAGAGTCATTGTACACAGACAAATAAGTAGATAGACAGATAGATGAAAATAATAAATAAGCGAATTTGACCCGGACGTGATTCGAACACGCAACCTTGTGATCTGGAGTCAGACGTGCTACCGTATCGCCACAAAGTACACTTAGTGTAGCCCTTCGCACACACGCGGTAGCATGTTTTGCTCGGCCTTCTGTCGATGAAGCACAGGTAAAGGGACAAGTTATTGCAGATAGACAAATAAGTAGATAAACAGATAGATGAAAATACTAAAAAGAGAATCTGACGCGGACGTGATTAGAACACGCAACATTCTGATCTGGAGTCAGACGTGCTAAAGTTGCTTGCGCCAACGAGTCCGCTTAGGGTAGCCGTTCGCCCACACGTGGTAGCATGTTTTGCACGGCCTTATGTCGATGAAGCACAGGTAAAGGGACAAGTCATTTTAGACAGACAAATAAGTAGATAGACAGATAGATGAAAATAATGAAAAGAGAATTTGACCCGGACGTGATTCGAACATTTCACCTACTGATCTGGTGTCATACGCGCTACCGTTGCACCTCCGAGTCCGCTCAGGGCAGCCGTTCGCACACACGTGGTAGCATGTTTTGCTCGGCCTTCTGTCGATGAAGCACAAGTAAAGAGACAAGTCATTGTAGAAAGACAAATAAGTAGATAGACAGATAGATGAAAATAACAAAAGAGAGAACTTGACATCGACGTGATTCGAACACGCAACCTTCTGATCTGGAGTCAGACGTCCTACCGGGTCGCCACCGAGTTGACTTAGCGTAGCCGTTCGCACACACGCAGTAGCATGTATTGCTCGGCCTTCTGTCGATGAAGCATAGGTAAAGAGAGAAGTCATTGTAGACAGACAAATAAGTAGACAGATAGTTGAAAACAATAAAAAAGAGAATTTGAACCCAACGTGATTCGAGCACGCAACCTTCTGATCTGGAGTCAGACGCGCTACCGTTGCGCCACCGAGTCCGCTTAGGGTAGCCGTTCGCACACACGTGGTAGCATGTTTTTTCGGCCTTCTGTCGATGAAGCACAGGTAAAGAGACAAGTCATTGTAGACAGACAAATAAGTAGATAGACAGGTTGATGAAAATAAGAAAAAAGGAAATTTGATCCAGACGTGATTCAAACTCGCAACCTTCTGATCTGTAGTCAGACATGCTAACATGTCGCAACCGAGTCCGTTTAGCGTGGCCATTCGCACACACGTGGTAGCATGTTTTGCTTGGCCTTCTGTCGAGGAAGCACAGGTAAAGAGACAAGTCTTTGTAGACAGACAAATAAGTAGATAGACAGATACATGAAAATAATTAAAAGAGACTTTTATCCGGACGTGATTCGAACACGCAACCTTCTGATCTGGAGTCAGACGTGCTACCGTGTCGCCATCGAATCCGCTTAGGGTAGCCGTTCGCGCACACGCGGTAGCATGATTTGCTGGGCCTTCTGTCGATAAGGCACAGGTAAAGAGACAAGTCTTTGTAGACAGACAAATAAGTAGATACACAGATAGATGAAAATAATAAATAAGCGAATTTGACCCGGACGTGATTCAAACTCGCAACCTTCTGATCTGGAGTCAGACGTGCTACCGTGTCACCACCGAGTCCACTTTGTGTAGCCGTTCGCACACACGCGGTAGCATGTTTTGCTCGGCCTTCTGTCGATGCAGCACAGGTAAAGAGACAAGTCATTGTAGACAGACAAATAAGTCGATAGACAGATAGATGAAAGTAATAAAAAAAGAGAACCTAACACGGACGTGATTCGAACACGCAACCCTCTTATCTGGAGTTGGACGTGCTACCGTGTCGCCACCGAGTCAACTTTGTGTAGCCGTTCGCACACACGTGGTACCATGTTTTGCTCGGCCTTCTGTCGATGCAGCACAGGTAAAGAGACAAGTCATTGTAGACAGACAAATAAGTAGATAGACAGATGAAAATAATGAGAAAGAGAATTTGACACGGACGCGATACGAACACGCAACCTTCTGATCTGGAGTCGGACGCGCTAACAGTTCGCCACCGAGTCCACTTAGGGTAGCCGTTCGCACACACGTGGTAGCATGTTTTGCTCGGCCTTCTATCGATGAAGCACAGGTAAAGAAAGAAGTCGTTGTAGACAGACAAAGAGGTAGATAGACAGATGAAAATAACAAAAACGAGAACTTAACACGGACGTGATTCGAACCCGCAACCTTCTGATCTGGAGTCAGACGTGCTACTGTGTCACCACCGAGTCCACTTTGTGTAGCCGTTCGCACACACGTGGTAGCATGTTTTGCTCGGCCTTCTGTGGATGCAGCACAGGTAAAGAGACAAGTCATTGTAGACAGACAAATAAGTAGATAGACAGATGAAAATAATAAGAAAGAGAGTTTGACCCGGACGCGATTCGAACACGCAACCTTCTGATCTCGAGTCGGTCGCGCTAACAGTTCGCCACCGAGTCAACTTAGGGTAGTTGTTCGCACACACGTGGTAGCATGTTTTGCTCGGCCTTCTATCGATTAAGCACAGGTAAAGAAACAAGTCGTTCTAGACAGACAAAGAGGTAGATAGACTGATGAAAATAACAAAAACGAGAACTTAACATGGACGTGATTCGAACACGCAACCCTCTGATCTGGAGTCGGACGTGCTACCGTGTCGCCACCGAGTCCGCTTAGGGTAGCCGTTCGCACACACGTGGTAGCATGTTTTTTCGGCCTTTTGTCGATGAAGCACCGGTAAAGAGACAAGTCATTGTAGACAGACAAATAAGTAGACAGACAGAATGATGAAAATAAGAAAAAACGAAATTTGATCCAGACGTGATTCAAGCTCGCAGCCTTCTGATCTGTAGTCAGACTAGTCAGACATGCTAACATGTCGCCATTGAGTCCGTTTAGGGCGGCCGTTCGCACACACGTGGTAGCATGTTTTGCTCGGCCTTCTGTCGAGGAAGCACAGCTAAAGAGAAGAGTCATTGTAGACAGACAAATAAGTAGATAGACAGATAGATAAAAATAATAAAGAGAGACTTTTACCCGGACGTGATTCGAACACGCAACCTTCTGATCTGGAGTCAGACGTGCTAACGTGTCGCCATCGAATCCGCTTAGGGTAGTCGTTCGCACACACGCGGTAGCATGATCTGCTCGGCCTTCTGTCGATGAAGCACAGGTAAAGAGACATGTCATTGTAGACAGACAAATAAGTAGATAGACAGATGAAAATATTAAAAAGAGAGCTTGACCCGGACGAGATTCGAACGCGCAACCTTCCGATCTCGAGTCAGACGTGCTACCGGGTTGCCACCAAGTCCACTTAGTGTAGCCGTACGCGCACACGCGGTAGCATGTTTTGCTCGGCCTTCTGTCGATGTAGCACTGGTAAAGAGACAAGTCATTGTAGACAGACAAATAAGTACATAGACAGATGAAAATAATAAGAAAGAGAATTTGACCCGGACGCGATTCGAACACTCAACCTTCTGATCTGGAGTCGGACGCGCTAACAGTTCGCCACCGAGTCCATTCAGGGTAGCCGTTCGCACACATGCGGTAGCATGTTTCGCTTGCCCTTCTATCGATGAAGCACAGGTAAAGAGACAAGTCATTGTAGACAGACAAATAAGTAGATAGACAGATAGATGAAACTAATAAAAAAGAGAACCTAACACGGACGTGATTCGAACACGCAACCCTCTGATCTGGAGTCGGACGTGCTACCGTGTCGCCACCGAGTCGACTTTGTGTAGCTGTTCGCACACACGCGGTAGCATGTTTTGCTCGGCCTTCTGTCGATGCAGCACAGGTAAAGAGACAAGTCATTGTAGACAGACAAATAAGTAGATAGACAGATGAAAATAATAAGAAAGAGAACTTGACCCGGACGCGATACGAACACGCAACCTTCTGATCTGGAGTCGGACGCGCTAACAGTTCGCCACCGAGTCCACTTAGGGTAGCCGTTCGCACACACGTGGTAGCATGTTTTGCTCGGCCTTCTATCGATGAAGCACAGGTAAAGAAACAAGTCGTTGTAGACAGACAAAGAGGTAGATAGACTGATGAAAATAACAAAAACGAGAACTTAACACGGACGTGATTCGAACACGCAACCCTCTGATCTGGAGTCGGACGTGCTACCGTGTCGCCACCGAGTCCGCTTAGGGTAGCCGTTCGCACACACGTGGTAGCATGTTTTTTCGGCCTTTTGTCGATGAAGCACCGGTAAAGAGACAAGTCATTGTAGACAGACAAATAAGTAGACAGACAGAATGATGAAAATAAGAAAAAACGAAATTTGATCCAGACGTGATTCAAGCTCGCAGCCTTCTGATCTGTAGTCAGACATGCTAACATGTCGCCATTGAGTCCGTTTAGGGCGGCCGTTCGCACACACGTGGTAGCATGTTTTGCTCGGCCTTCTGTCGAGGAAGCACAGCTGAAGAGAAGAGTCATTGTAGACAGACAAATAAGTAGATAGACAGATATATAAAAATAATAAAGAGAGACTTTTACCCGGACGTGATTCGAACACGCAACCTTCTTATCTGGAGTCAGACGTGCTAACGTGTCGCCATCGAATCCGCTTAGAGTAGTCGTTCGCACGCACGCGGTAGCATGATCTGCTCGGCCTTCTGTCGATGAAGCACAGGTAAAGAGACATGTCATTGTAGACAGACAAATAAGTAGATAGACAGATGAAAATATTAAAAAGAGAGCTTGACCCGGACGAGATTCGAACACGCAACCTTCCGATCTGGAGTCAGACGTGCTACCGGGTTGCCACCGAGTCCATTTTGTGTAGCCGTTCGCACACCCGCGGTAGCATGTTTTGCTCGGCCTTCTGTCGATGCAGCACAGGTAAAGAGACAAGTCATTGTAGACAGACAAATTAGTAGATAGACAGATGAAAATAATAAGAAAGAGAATTTGACCCGGATGTGATTCGAACACGCAACTTTCTGATCTGGAGTCAGACGTGCTACCGTGTCGCCACCGAGTCCGTTAGGTAACCATTCGCACACACGTGGTAGCATGTTTTGCTCGGCCTTCTGTCGATGAAGCACAGGTAAAGAGACAAGTCATTGCAGACATACAGATAAGTAGATAGACAGATAGATGAAAATAATAAAGAAGAGGATTTGACCCGGACCCGAATCGAACACGCAACCTTGTGATCTGGAGTCAGACGTGCTACCGTATCGCCACCGAGTACACTTAATGTAGCCGTTCGCACACACGTGGTAGCATGTTTTGCTCGGCCTTCTGTCGATGAAGCACAGGTAAAGAGACAAGTCATTGTAGAGAGACAAATAAGTGGATAGATAGATGAAAATAATAAAAAAAAGAATTTGACCCGGACTTGATACGAACACGCAACCTTCTGATCTGGAGTCAGACGCGCTACCGTTGCACCGCCGAGTCCGCTCAGGGCAGCCGTTCGCACACACGTGGTTGCATGTTTTGCTCGGCCTTCTGTCGATGAAGCACAGGTAAAAAGACAAGTCATTGTAGACAGACAAATAAGTAGATAGACAGATAGATGAAAATAACAAAAGAAAGAACTTGACATCGACGTGATTCGAACACGCAGCCTTCTGATCTGGAGTCAGACGTCCTACCGGGTCGCCACCGAGTTGACTTAGTGTAGCCGTTCGCACACACGCAGTAGCATGTATTGCTCGGCCTTCTGTCGATGAAGCATAGGTATAGAGAGAAGTCATTGTAGACAGACAAATAAGTAGACAGATAGTTGAAAACAATAAAAAAGAGAACTTGACCCCGACGTGATTCGAACACGCAACCTTCTGATCTGGAGTCAGACGCGCTACCGTTGCGCCACCGAGTCCGCTTAGGGTTGCCGTTCGCACACACGTGGTAACATGTTTTTTCGGCCTTCTGTCGATAAGGCACAGGTAAAGAGACAAGTCTTTGTAGACAGACAAATAAGTAGATACACAGATAGATGAAAATAATAAATAAGCGAATTTGACCCGGACGTGATTCAAACTCGCAACCTTCTGATCTGGAGTCAGACGTGCTACCGTGTCACCACCGAGTCCACTTTGTGTAGCCGTTCGCACACACGCGGTAGCATGTTTTGCTCGGCCTTCTGTCGATGCAGCACAGGTAAAGAGACAAGTCATTGTAGACAGACAAATAAGTCGATAGACAGATAGATGAAAGTAATAAAAAAAGAGAACCTAACACGGACGTGATTCGAACACGCAACCCTCTGATCTGGAGTTGGACGTGCTACCGTGTCGCCACCGAGTCAACTTTGTGTAGCCGTTCGCACACACGCGGTACCATGTTTTGCTCGGCCTTCTGTCGATGCAGCACAGGTAAAGAGACAAGTCATTGTAGACAGACAAATAAGTAGATAGACAGATGAAAATAATGAGAAAGAGAATTTGACACGGACGCGATACGAACACGCAACCTTCTGATCTGGAGTCGGACGCGCTAACAGTTCGCCACCGAGTCCACTTAGGGTAGCCGTTCGCACACACGTGGTAGCATGTTTTGCTCGGCCTTCTATCGATGAAGCACAGGTAAAGAAAGAAGTCGTTGTAGACAGACAAAGAGGTAGATAGACAGATGAAAATAACAAAAACGAGAACTTAACACGGACGTGATTCGAACCCGCAACCTTCTGATCTGGAGTCAGACGTGCTACTGTGTCACCACCGAGTCCACTTTGTGTAGCCGTTCGCACACACGTGGTAGCATGTTTTGCTCGGCCTTCTGTGGATGCAGCACAGGTAAAGAGACAAGTCATTGTAGACAGACAAATAAGTAGATAGACAGATGAAAATAATAAGAAAGAGAGTTTGACCCGGACGCGATTCGAACACGCAACCTTCTGATCTCGAGTCGGTCGCGCTAACAGTTCGCCACCGAGTCCACTTAGGGTAGTTGTTCGCACACACGTGGTAGCATGTTTTGCTCGGCCTTCTATCGATTAAGCACAGGTAAAGAAACAAGTCGTTCTAGACAGACAAAGAGGTAGATAGACTGATGAAAATAACAAAAACGAGAACTTAACATGGACGTGATTCGAACACGCAACCCTCTGATCTGGAGTCGGACGTGCTACCGTGTCGCCACCGAGTCCGCTTAGGGTAGCCGTTCGCACACACGTGGTAGCATGTTTTTTCGGCCTTTTGTCGATGAAGCACCGGTAAAGAGACAAGTCATTGTAGACAGACAAATAAGTAGACAGACAGAATGATGAAAATAAGAAAAAACGAAATTTGATCCAGACGTGATTCAAGCTCGCAGCCTTCTGATCTGTAGTCAGACTAGTCAGACATGCTAACATGTCGCCATTGAGTCCGTTTAGGGCGGCCGTTCGCACACACGTGGTAGCATGTTTTGCTCGGCCTTCTGTCGAGGAAGCACAGCTAAAGAGAAGAGTCATTGTAGACAGACAAATAAGTAGATAGACAGATAGATAAAAATAATAAAGAGAGACTTTTACCCGGACGTGATTCGAACACGCAACCTTCTGATCTGGAGTCAGACGTGCTAACGTGTCGCCATCGAATCCGCTTAGGGTAGTCGTTCGCACACACGCGGTAGCATGATCTGCTCGGCCTTCTGTCGATGAAGCACAGGTAAAGAGACATGTCATTGTAGACAGACAAATAAGTAGATAGACAGATGAAAATATTAAAAAGAGAGCTTGACCCGGACGAGATTCGAACACGCAACCTTCCGATCTCGAGTCAGACGTGCTACCGGGTTGCCACCAAGTCCACTTAGTGTAGCCGTACGCGCACACGCGGTAGCATGTTTTGCTCGGCCTTCTGTCGATGTAGCACTGGTAAAGAGACAAGTCATTGTAGACAGACAAATAAGTACATAGACAGATGAAAATAATAAGAAAGAGAATTTGACCCGGACGCGATTCGAACACGCAACCTTCTGATCTGGAGTCGGACGCGCTAACAGTTCGCCACCGAGTCCATTCAGGGTAGCCGTTCGCACACATGCGGTAGCATGTTTCGCTTGCCCTTCTATCGATGAAGCACAGGTAAAGAGACAAGTCATTGTAGACAGACAAATAAGTAGATAGACAGATAGATGAAACTAATAAAAAAGAGAACCTAACACGGACGTGATTCGAACACGCAACCCTCTGATCTGGAGTCGGACGTGCTACCGTGTCGCCACCGAGTCGACTTTGTGTAGCTGTTCGCACACACGCGGTAGCATGTTTTGCTCGGCCTTCTGTCGATGCAGCACAGGTAAAGAGACAAGTCATTGTAGACAGACAAATAAGTAGATAGACAGATGAAAATAATAAGAAAGAGAACTTGACCCGGACGCGATACGAACACGCAACCTTCTGATCTGGAGTCGGACGCGCTAACAGTTCGCCACCGAGTCCACTTAGGGTAGCCGTTCGCACACACGTGGTAGCATGTTTTGCTCGGCCTTCTATCGATGAAGCACAGGTAAAGAAACAAGTCGTTGTAGACAGACAAAGAGGTAGATAGACTGATGAAAATAACAAAAACGAGAACTTAACACGGACGTGATTCGAACACGCAACCCTCTGATCTGGAGTCGGACGTGCTACCGTGTCGCCACCGAGTCCGCTTAGGGTAGCCGTTCGCACACACGTGGTAGCATGTTTTTTCGGCCTTTTGTCGATGAAGCACCGGTAAAGAGACAAGTCATTGTAGACAGACAAATAAGTAGACAGACAGAATGATGAAAATAAGAAAAAACGAAATTTGATCCAGACGTGATTCAAGCTCGCAGCCTTCTGATCTGTAGTCAGACATGCTAACATGTCGCCATTGAGTCCGTTTAGGGCGGCCGTTCGCACACACGTGGTAGCATGTTTTGCTCGGCCTTCTGTCGAGGAAGCACAGCTGAAGAGAAGAGTCATTGTAGACAGACAAATAAGTAGATAGACAGATATATAAAAATAATAAAGAGAGACTTTTACCCGGACGTGATTCGAACACGCAACCTTCTGATCTGGAGTCAGACGTGCTAACGTGTCGCCATCGAATCCGCTTAGAGTAGTCGTTCGCACGCACGCGGTAGCATGATCTGCTCGGCCTTCTGTCGATGAAGCACAGGTAAAGAGACATGTCATTGTAGACAGACAAATAAGTAGATAGACAGATGAAAATATTAAAAAGAGAGCTTGACCCGGACGAGATTCGAACACGCAACCTTCCGATCTGGAGTCAGACGTGCTACCGGGTTGCCACCGAGTCCATTTTGTGTAGCCGTTCGCACACCCGCGGTAGCATGTTTTGCTCGGCCTTCTGTCGATGCAGCACAGGTAAAGAGACAAGTCATTGTAGACAGACAAATTAGTAGATAGACAGATGAAAATAATAAGAAAGAGAATTTGACCCGGATGTGATTCGAACACGCAACTTTCTGATCTGGAGTCAGACGTGCTACCGTGTCGCCACCGAGTCCGTTAGGTAACCATTCGCACACACGTGGTAGCATGTTTTGCTCGGCCTTCTGTCGATGAAGCACAGGTAAAGAGACAAGTCATTGCAGACATACAGATAAGTAGATAGACAGATAGATGAAAATAATAAAGAAGAGGATTTGACCCGGACCCGAATCGAACACGCAACCTTGTGATCTGGAGTCAGACGTGCTACCGTATCGCCACCGAGTACACTTAATGTAGCCGTTCGCACACACGTGGTAGCATGTTTTGCTCGGCCTTCTGTCGATGAAGCACAGGTAAAGAGACAAGTCATTGTAGAGAGACAAATAAGTGGATAGATAGATGAAAATAATAAAAAAAAGAATTTGACCCGGACTTGATACGAACACGCAACCTTCTGATCTGGAGTCAGACGCGCTACCGTTGCACCGCCGAGTCCGCTCAGGGCAGCCGTTCGCACACACGTGGTTGCATGTTTTGCTCGGCCTTCTGTCGATGAAGCACAGGTAAAAAGACAAGTCATTCTAGACAGACAAATAAGTAGATAGACAGATAGATGAAAATAACAAAAGAAAGAACTTGACATCGACGTGATTCGAACACGCAGCCTTCTGATCTGGAGTCAGACGTCCTACCGGGTCGCCACCGAGTTGACTTAGTGTAGCCGTTCGCACACACGCAGTAGCATGTATTGCTCGGCCTTCTGTCGATGAAGCATAGGTATAGAGAGAAGTCATTGTAGACAGACAAATAAGTAGACAGATAGATGAAAATAATAAAAACAGAATTTGACCCGGACGTGATTCGAACATTTAACCTACTGATCTGGAGTCAGACGCGCTACCGTTGCACCTCCGAGTCCGCTCAGGGCAGCCGTTCGCACACACGTGGTAGCATGTTTTGCTCGGCCTTCTGTCGATGAAGCACAGGTAAAAAGACGTCATTGTAGAAAGACAAATAGGTAGATAGACAGATAGATGAAAATAACAAAAGAGAGAACTTGACATCGACGTGATTCGAACACGCCACCTTCTGATCTGGAGTCAGACGTCCTACCGGGTCGCCACCGAGTTGACTAAGTGTAACCGTTCGCACACACGCAGTAGCATGTATTGCTCGGCCTTCTGTCGATAAAGCATAGGTAAAGAGAGAAGTCATTGTAGACAGACAAATAAGTAGATAGACAGATGAAAATATTGGAAAGAGAATTTGACCCGGACGCGATACGAACACGCCACCTTCCGATCTGGAGTTGGACGCGCTAACAGTTCGCCACCGAGTCCACTTAGGGTAGCCGTTCGCACACACGTGGTAGCATGTTTTGCTCGGCCTTCTATCGATGAAGCACAGGTAAAGGAACAAGTCGTTGTAGACAGACAAAGAGGTAGATAGTCAGATGAAAATAACAAAAAGGAGAACTTAACACGGACGTGATTCGAACACGCAACCCTCTGATCCGTAGTAAGACGCGCTACCGTGTCGCCACCGAATCCACTTAGCGTAGCCGTTCGCACACACGCGGTAGCTTGTTTTGCTCGGCCTTCTGTCGATGAAGCACAGGTAACGAGACAAGTCATTGTACACAGACAAAGAGGTAGATAGACGTATAGATGAAATTAATAAAAAAGAGAATTTGACCCGGACCTGATTCGAACACGCAACCTTGTGATCTGGAGTCAGACGTGCTACCGTATCGCCACCGAGTACACTTAGTGTAGCCGTTCGCACACACGCGGTAGCATGTTTTGCTCGGCCTTCTGTCGATGAAGCACAGGTAAAGGGACAAGTCATTGCAGATAGACAAATAAGTAGATAGACAGATAGATGAAAATACTAAAAAGAGAATTTGATGTGGACGTGATTAGAACACGCAACCTTCTGATCTGGAGTCAGACGTGCTAAAGTTGCGCCACCGAGTCCGCTTAGGGTAGCCGTTCGCCCACACGCGGTAGCATGTTTTGCTCGGCCTTCTGTCGATGAAGCACAGGTAAAGAGACAAGTCATTGTAGACAGACAAATAAGTGGATAAATAGATGAAAATAATAAAAAAAAAGAATTTGACCCGGACTTGATTCGAACACGCAACCTTCTGATCTGGAGTCAGACGTGCTAAAGTTGCGCCACTGAGTCCGCTTAGAGTAATTGTTCGCACACACGCTGTAGCATGTTTCGCTTGCCCTTCTATCGATGAAGCACAGGTAAAGAGACAAGTCATTGTAGACAGACAAATAAGTAGATAGACAGATAGATGAAACTAATAAAAAAGGGAACCTAACACGGACGTGATTCGAACACGCAACCCTCTGATCTGGAGTCGGACGTGCTACCGTGTCGCCACCGAGTCGACTTTGTGTAGCTGTTCGCACACACGCGGTAGCATGTTTTGCTCGGCCTTCTGTCGATGCAGCACAGGTAAAGAGACAAGTCATTGTAGACAGACAAATAAGTAGATAGACAGATGAAAATAATAAGAAAGAGAACTTGACCCGGACGCGATACGAACACGCAACCTTCTGATCTGGAGTCGGACGCGCTAAGAGTTCGCCACCGAGTCCACTTAGGGTAGCCGTTCGCACACACGTGGTAGCATGTTTTGCTCGGCCTTCTATCGATGAAGCACAGGTAAAGAAACAAGTCGTTGTAGACAGACAAAGAGGTAGATAGACTGATGAAAATAACAAAAACGAGAACTTAACACGGACGTGATTCGAACACGCAACCCTCTGATCTGGAGTCGGACGTGCTACCGTGTCGCCACCGAGTCCGCTTAGGGTAGCCGTTCGCACACACGTGGTAGCATGTTTTTTTGGCCTTTTGTCGATGAAGCACCGGTAAAGAGACAAGTCATTGTAGACAGACAAATAAGTAGACAGACAGAATGATGAAAATAAGAAAAAACGAAATTTGATCCAGACGTGATTCAAGCTCGCAGCCTTCTGATCTGTAGTCAGACATGCTAACATGTCGCCATTGAGTCCGTTTAGGGCGGTCGTTCGCACACACGTGGTAGCATGTTTTGCTCGGCCTTCTGTCGAGGAAGCACAGCTGAAGAGAAGAGTCATTGTAGACAGACAAATAAGTAGATAGACAGATATATAAAAATAATAAAGAGAGACTTTTACCCGGACGTGATTCGAACACGCAACCTTCTGATCTGGAGTCAGACGTGCTAACGTGTCGCCATCGAATCCGCTTAGAGTAGTCGTTCGCACACACGGGGTAGCATGATCTGCTCGGCCTTCTGTCGATGAAGCACAGGTAAAGAGACATGTCATTGTAGACAGACAAATAAGTAGATAGACAGATGAAAATATTAAAAAGAGAGCTTGACCCGGACGAGATTCGAACACGCAACCTTCCGATCTGGAGTCAGACGTGCTACCGGGTTGCCACCGAGTCCATTTTGTGTAGCCGTTCGCACACCCGCGGTAGCATGTTTTGCTCGGCCTTCTGTCGATGAAGCACAGGTAAAGGGACAAGTCATTTTAGACAGACAAATAAGTAGATAGACAGATAGATGAAAATAATAAAAAGAGAATTTGACCCGGACGTGATTCGAACATTTAACCTACTGATCTGGAGTCAGACGCACTACCGTTGCACCGCCGAGTCCGCTCAGGGCAGCCGTTCGCAAACACGTGGTAGCATGTTTTGCTCGGCCTTCTGTCGATGAAGCACAGGTAAAGAGACAAGTCATTGTAGACAGACAAATAAGTAGATAGACAGATAGATGAAAACAACAAAAAAGAACTTGACATCGACGTGATTCGAACACGCAACCTTCTGATCTGGAGTCAGACGTCCTACCGGGTCGCCACCGAGTTGACTTAGTGTAGCCGTTCGCACACACGCGGTAGCTTGTTTTGCTCGGCCTTCTGTCGATGAAGCACAGGTAACGAGACAAGTCATTGTACACAGACAAATAAGTAGATAGACAAATAGATGAAAATAAGAAAAAAGAGAATTTGACCCGGACGTGATTCGAACACGCAACCTTCTGATATGGAGACAGACGTGCTACCATGTCGCCACCGAGTCCACTTAGTGAAGCCGTTCGTACACACGCGGTAGCATGTTTCGCTCGGCCTTCTGTCGACGAAGCACAGGTAAAGAGACAAGTCATCGTAGACAGACAAAGAGGTAGATAGTCAGATGAAAATAACAAAAACGAGAACTTAACACGGACGTGATTCGAACACGCAACCCTCTGATCCGTAGTAAGACGCGCTACCGTGTCCCATCGAATCCACTTAGCGTAGCCGTTCGCACACACGCGGTAGCTTGTTTTGCTCGGCCTTCTGTCGATGAAGCACAGGTAACGAGACAAGTCATTGTACACAGACAAATAAGTAGATAGACAAATAGATGAAAATAAGAAAAAAGAGAATTTGACCCGGACGTGATTCGAACACGCATCCTTCTGATATGGAGACAGACGTGCTACCGTGTCGCCACCGAGTCCACTTAGTGAAGCCGTTCGTACACACGCGGTAGCATGTTTCACTCGGCCTTCTGTCGATGAAGCACAGGTAAAGAGACAAGTCATCGTAGACAGACAAAGAGGTAGATAGACATAGAGATGAAATTGATAAAAAAGAGGACTTGACCCGGACCTGATTCGAATACGCAACCTTGTGATCTGGAGTCAGACGTGCTACCGTATCGCCACCGAGTACACTTAGTGTAGCCGTTCGCACACACGCGGTAGCATGTTTTGCTCGGCCTTCTGTCGATGAAGCACAGGTAAAGGGACAAGTCATTGCAGATAGACAAATAAGTAGATAGACAGATAGATGAAAATACTAAAAAGAGAATTTGATGTGGACGTGATTAGAACACGCAACCTTCTGATCTGGAGTCAGACGTGCTAAAGTTGCTTGCGCCACCGAGTCCGCTTAGGGTAGCCGTTCGCCCACACGTGGTAGCATGTTTCGCTCGGCCTTCTGTCGATGAAGCACAGGTAAAGGGACAAGTCATTGCAGATAGACAAATAAGTAGATAGACAGATAGATGAAAATACTAAAAAGAGAATTTGACGCGGACGTGATTAGAACACGCAACCTTCTGATCTGGAGTCAGACGTGCTAAAGTTGCGCCACCGAGTCCGCTTAGAGTAGCCGTTCGCCCACACGCGGTAGCATGTTTTGCTCGGCCTTCTGTCGATGTAGCACAGGTAAAGGGACAAGTCATTTTAGACAGACAAATAAGTAGATAGACAGATAGATGAAAATAATAAAAAGAGAATTTTACCCGGACGTGATTCGAACTTTTAACCTACTGATCTGGAGTCAGACGCGCTACCGTTGCACCTCCGAGTCCGCTCAGGGCAGCCGTTCGCACACACGTGGTAGCATGTTTTGCTCGGCCTTCTGTCGATGAAGCACAGGTAAAGAGACAAGTCATTGTAGAAAGACAAATAAGTAGATAGACAGATAGATGAAAATAATAAGAAAGAGAATTTGACCCGGACGTGATTCGAACACGCAACCTTCTGATCTGGAGTCAGACGTGCTACCGTGTCGCCACCGAGTCCGTTAGGTAACCATTCGCACACACGTGGTAGCATGTTTTGCTCGGCCTTCTGTCGAGAAAGCACAGGTGAAGAGACAAGTCATTGTAGACATACAGATAAGGAGATAGACAGATAGATGAAAATATTAAAAAAGAGGATTTGACACGGACCTGATTCGAACACGCAACCTTGTGATCTGGAGTCAGACGTGCTACCGTATCGCCACCGAGTACACTTAGTGTAGCCGTTCGCACACACGCGGTAGCATGTTTTGGTCGGCGTTCTGTCGATGAAGCACAGGTAAAGAGACAAGTCATTGTAGACAGACAAATAAGTGGATAGATAGATGCAAATAATAAAAAAAAGAATTTGACCCGGACTTGATTCGAACACGCAACCTTCTGATCTGGAGTCAGACGTGCTAAAGTTGCGCCACCAAGTCCGCTTAGGGTAGCCGTTCGCACACACGTGGTAGCATGTTTTTTCGGCCTTCTGTCGATGAAGCACAGGTAAAGAGACAAGTCATTGTAGACAGACAAATAAGTAGATAGACAGATTGATGAAAATAAGAAAAAAGGAAATTTGATCCAGACGTGATTCAAACTCGCAACCTTCTGATCTGTAGTCAGACATGCTAACATGTCGCCACCGAGTTCGTTTAGTGTGGCCATTCGCACACACGTGGTAGCATGTTTTGCTCGGCCTTCTGTCGAGGAAGCACAGCTAAAGAGAAGAGTCATTGTAGACAGACAAATAAGTAGATAGACAGATAGATGAAAATAATAAAAAGAGACTTTTACCCGGACGTGATTCGAACACGCACCTTCTGATCTGGAGTCAGACGTGCTACCGTGTCGCCATCGAATCCGCTTAGGGTAGCCGTTCGCACACACGCGGTAGCATGATTTGCTCGGCCTTCTGTCGATGAAGCACAGGTAAACAGACATGTCATTGTAGACAGACAAATAAGTAGATAGACAGATGAAAATATGTAAAAAAGAACTTGACCCGAACGTGATTCGAACACGCAACCTTCTGATCTGGAGTCATACGCGCTACCGTTGCGCCACCGAGTCCGCTTAGGGTAGCCGTTCGCACACACGTGGTAGCATGTTTTTTCGGCCGTTTGTCGTTGAAGCACAGGTAAAGAGACAAGTCATTGTAGACAGACAAATAAGTAGAGAGACAGAATGATGAAATAAGAAAAAAGGAAATTTGATCCAGACGTGATTCAAGCTCGCAACCTTCTGATCTGTAGTCAGACATGCTAACATGTCGCCACCGAGTCCGTTTAAGGTGGCCGTTCGCACACACGTGGTAGCATGTTTTGCTCGGCCTTCTGTCGAGGAAGCACAGCTAAAGAGAAGAGTCATTGTAGACAGACAAATAAGTAGATAGACAGATAGATGAAAATAGTAAAAAGAGAACTTGACCCGAACGTGAGTCGAACCCGCAACCTTCTGATCTGGAGTCAGACGTGCTACTGTGTAACCACCGAGTCCACTTTGTGTAGCCGTTCGCACACACGCGGTAGCATGTTTTTCTCGGCCTTCTGTCGATGCAGCACAGGTGAAGAAACAAGTCGTTGTAGACAGACAAAGAGGTAGATAGACTGATGAAAATAACAAAAACGAGAACTTAACACGGACGTGATTCGAACACACAACCCTCTGATCTCGGTAAGACGCGCTACCGTTGCGCCACCGAGTCCGCTTAGGGTAGCCGTTCGCACACACGTGGTAGCATGTTTTTTCGGCCTTTTGTCGATGAAGCACAGGTAAAGAGACAAGTCATTGTAGACAGACAAATAAGTAGATAGACAGAATGATGAAAATAAGAAAAAAGGAAATTTGATCCAGACGTGATTCAAGCTCGCAACCTTCTGATCTGTAGTCAGACATGCTAACATGTCGCCATTGAGTGCGTTTAGGGTGGCCGTTCGCGCACACGTGGTAGCATGTTTTGCTCGGCCTTCTGTCGAGGAAGCACAGCTAAAGAGAAGAGTCATTGTAGACAGACAAATAAGTAGATAGACAGATAGATAAAAATAATAAAGAGAGACTTTTACCCGGACGTGATTCGAACACGCAACCTTCTGATCTGGAGTCAGACGTGCTACCGTGTCGCCATCGAATCCGCTTAGGGTAGTCGTTCGCACACACGCGGTAGCTTGATTTGCTCGGCCTTCTGTCGATGAAGCACAGGTAAAGAGACATGTCATTGTAGACAGACAAATAAGTAGATAGACAGATGAAAATAATAAAAAGAGAGCTTGACCCGGACGAGATTCGAACACGCAACCTTCCGATCTGGAGTCAGACGTGCTACCGGGTTGCCACCGAGTCCACTTAGTGTAGCCGTACGCGCACACGCGGTAGCATGTTATGCTCGACCTTCTGTCGATGTAGCACTGGTAAAGAGACAAGTCATTGTAGACAGACAAATAGGTAGATAGACAGATGAAAATAATAAGAAAGAGAATTTGACCCGGACGCGATTCGAACACGCAACCTTCTGATCTGGAGTCGGACGCGCTAACAGTTCGCCACCGAGTCCATTTAGAGTAGCCGTTCGCACACACGGAGTAGCATGTTTTGCTTGGCCTTCTATCGATGAAGCACAGGTAAAGAGACAAGTCATTGTAGACAGACAAATAAGTAGATAGACAGATAGATGAAAATAATAAAAAAGAGACCCTAACACGGACGTGATTCGAACACGCAACACTCTGATCTGGAGTCGAACGTGCTACCGTGTCGCCACCGAGTCCACTTTGTGTAGTCGTTCGCACACACGCGGTAGCATGTTTTGCTCGGCCTTCTGTCGATGCAGCACAGGTAAAGAGACAAGTCATTGTAGACAGACAAATAAGTGGATAGATAGATGCAAATAATAAAAAAAAAGAATTTGACCCGGACTTGATTCGAACACGCAACCTTCTGATCTGGAGTCAGACGTGCTAAAGTTGCGCCACCGAGTCCGCTTAGGGTAGCCGTTCGCACACACGTGGTAGCATGTTTTTTCGGCCTTCTGTCGATGAAGCACAGGTAAAGAGACAAGTCATTGTAGACAGACAAATAAGTAGATAGACAGATGAAAATATGTAAAAGAGAACTTGACCCGAACGTGATTCGAACACGCAACCTTCTGATCTGGAGTCATACGCGCTACCGTTGCGCCACCGAGTCCGCTTAGGGTAGCCGTTCGCACACACGTGGTAGCATGTTTTTTCGGCCGTTTGTCGTTGAAGCACAGGTAAAGAGACAAGTCATTGTAGACAGACAAATAAGTAGAGAGACAGAATGATGAAATAAGAAAAAAGGAAATTTGATCCAGACGTGATTCAAGCTCGCAACCTTCTGATCTGTAGTCAGACATGCTAACATGTCGCCACCGAGTCCGTTTAAGGTGGCCGTTCGCACACACGTGGTAGCATGTTTTGCTCGGCCTTCTGTCGAGGAAGCACAGCTAAAGAGAAGAGTCATTGTAGACAGACAAATAAGTAGATAGACAGATAGATGAAAATAGTAAAAAGAGAACTTGACCCGAACGTGAGTCGAACCCGCAACCTTCTGATCTGGAGTCAGACGTGCTACTGTGTAACCACCGAGTCCACTTTGTGTAGCCGTTCGCACACACGCGGTAGCATGTTTTTCTCGGCCTTCTGTCGATGCAGCACAGGTGAAGAAACAAGTCGTTGTAGACAGACAAAGAGGTAGATAGACTGATGAAAATAACAAAAACTAGAACTTAACACGGACGTGATTCGAACACACAACCCTCTGATCTCGGTAAGACGCGCTACCGTTGCGCCACCGAGTCCGCTTAGGGTAGCCGTTCGCACACACGTGGTAGCATGTTTTTTCGGCCTTTTGTCGATGAAGCACAGGTAAAGAGACAAGTCATTGTAGACAGACAAATAAGTAGATAGACAGAATGATGAAAATAAGAAAAAAGGAAATTTGATCCAGACGTGATTCAAGCTCGCAACCTTCTGATCTGTAGTCAGACATGCTAACATGTCGCCATTGAGTGCGTTTAGGGTGGCCGTTCGCGCACACGTGGTAGCATGTTTTGCTCGGCCTTCTGTCGAGGAAGCACAGCTAAAGAGAAGAGTCATTGTAGACAGACAAATAAGTAGATAGACAGATAGATAAAAATAATAAAGAGAGACTTTTACCCGGACGTGATTCGAACACGCAACCTTCTGATCTGGAGTCAGACGTGCTACCGTGTCGCCATCGAATCCGCTTAGGGTAGTCGTTCGCACACACGCGGTAGCTTGATTTGCTCGGCCTTCTGTCGATGAAGCACAGGTAAAGAGACATGTCATTGTAGACAGACAAATAAGTAGATAGACAGATGAAAATAATAAAAAGAGAGCTTGACCCGGACGAGATTCGAACACGCAACCTTCCGATCTGGAGTCAGACGTGCTACCGGGTTGCCACCGAGTCCACTTAGTGTAGCCGTACGCGCACACGCGGTAGCATGTTATGCTCGACCTTCTGTCGATGTAGCACTGGTAAAGAGACAAGTCATTGTAGACAGACAAATAGGTAGATAGACAGATGAAAATAATAAGAAAGAGAATTTGACCCGGACGCGATTCGAACACGCAACCTTCTGATCTGGAGTCGGACGCGCTAACAGTTCGCCACCGAGTCCATTTAGAGTAGCCGTTCGCACACACGGAGTAGCATGTTTTGCTTGGCCTTCTATCGATGAAGCACAGGTAAAGAGACAAGTCATTGTAGACAGACAAATAAGTAGATAGACAGATAGATGAAAATAATAAAAAAGAGACCCTAACACGGACGTGATTCGAACACGCAACACTCTGATCTGGAGTCGAACGTGCTACCGTGTCGCCACCGAGTCCACTTTGTGTAGTCGTTCGCACACACGCGGTAGCATGTTTTGCTCGGCCTTCTGTCGATGCAGCACAGGTAAAGAGACAAGTCATTGTAGACAGACAAATAAGTAGATAGACAGATGAAAATAATAAGAAAGAGAATTTGACCCGGACGCGTTACGAACACGCAACCTTCTGATCTGGAGTCGGACGCGCTAACAGTTCGCCACCGAGTCCACTTAGGGTAGCCGTTCGCACACACGTGGTAGCATGTTTTGCTCGGCCTTCTATCGATGAAGCACAGGTAAAGAAACAAGTCGTTGTAGACAGACAAATAGGTAGATAGACAGATGAAAATAACAAAAACGAGAACTTAACACGGACGTGATTCGAACACGCAACTCTCTCATCCGTAGTAAGACGCGCTACCGTGTCGCCACCGAATCCAATTAGCGTAGCCGTTCGCACACACGCGGTAGCTTGTCTTGCTCGGCCTTCTGTCGATGAAGCACAGGTAACGAGACAAGTCATTGTACACAGACAAATAAGTAGATAGACAAATAGATGAAAATAAGAAAAAAGAGAATTTGACCCAGACGTGATTCGAACACGCAACCTTCTGATATGCAGACAGACGTGCTACCGTGTCGCCACCGAGTCCACTTAGTGAAGCCGTTCGTACACACGCGGTAGCATGTTTCGCTCGGCCTTTTGTCGATGAAGCACAGGTAAAGAGACAAGTCATCGTAGACAGACAAAAAAAAGTTAAACAGATGAAAATAATAAAAAAGAGAATTTGACCCGGACGTGATTCGAACACGCAACCTTCTGATCAGGAGTCAGACGTGCTACCGTGTCGCCACCGAGTCCGTTAGGTAACCATTCGCACACACGTGGTAGCATGTTTTGCTCGGCCTTCTGTCGATGAAGCACAGGTAAAGAGACAAGTCATTGTAGACATACAGATAAGTAGATAGACAGATAGATGAAAATAATAAAAAAGAGGATTTGACCCAGACCTGATTCGAACACGCAACCTTGTGATCTGGAGTCAGACGTGCTACCGTATCGCCACCGAGTACACTTAGTGTAGCCGTTCGCACACACGCGGTAGCATGTTTTGCTCGGCCTTCTGTCGATGAAGCGCAGGTAAAGAGACAAGTCATTGCAGATAGACAAATAAGTAGATAGACAGATAGATGAAAATACCAAAAAGAAAATTTGACGCGGACGTGATTAGAACACGCAACCTTCTGATCTGGAGTCAGACGTGATAAAGTGGCGCCACCGAGTCCGCTTAGGGTAGCCGTTCGCCCACACGTGGTAGCATGTTTTGCACGGCCTTATGTCGATGAAGCACAGGTAAAGGGACAAGTCATTTTAGACAGACAAATAAGTAGATAGACCGATAGATGAAAATAATAAAAACAGAATTTGACCCGGACGTGATACGTGATTCGAACATTTAACCTACTGATCTGGAGTCAGACGCGCTACCGTTGCACCTCCGAGTCCGCTCAGGGCAGCCGTTCGCACACACGTGGTAGCATGTTTTGCTCGGCCTTTTGTCGATGAAGCACAGGTAAAGAGACAAGTCATTGTAGAAAGACAAATAAGTAGATAGACAGATAGATGAAAATAACAAAAGAGAGTTCTTGACATCGACGTGATTCGAACACGCAATCTTCTGATCTGGAGTTAGACGTCCTACCGGGTCGCCACCGAGCTGACTTAGTGTAGCCGTTCGCACACACGCAGAGCATGTATTGCTCGGCCTTCTGTCGATAAAGCATAGGTAAAGAGAGAAGTCATTGTAGACAGACAAATAAGTAGACAGATAGTTGAAAACAATAAAAAAGAGAATTTGACCCCGACGTGATTCGAACACGCAACCTTCTGATCTGGAGTCAGACGCGCTACCGTTGCGCCACCGAGTCCGCTTAGGGTAGCCGTTCGCACACACGTGGTAGCATGTTTTTTAGGTCTTGTGTCGATGAAGCACAGGTAAAGAGACAAGTCATTGTAGACAGACAAGTTAGTAGATAGACAGATTGATGAAAATAAGAAAAAAGGAAATTTGATCCAGACGTGATTCAAACTCGCAACCTTGTGATCTGTAGTCAGACATGCTAACATGTCGCCACCGAGTCCGTTTAGTGTGGCCATTCGCACACACGTGGTAGCATGTTTTGCTTGGCCTTCTGTCGAGGAAGCACAGGTAAAGAGACAAGTCTGTAGACAGACAAATAAGTAGACACACATATAGATGAAAATAATAAATAAGCGAATTTGACCCGGACGTGTATCAAACTCGCAACCTTCTGATCTGGAGTCAGACGTGCTACCGTGTCGCCACCGCGTCCGTTTAGGGTAGCCATTCGCACACACGTGGTAGCATGATTTGCTCGGCCTTCTGTCGATGAAGCACACCTAAAGAGAAGAGTCATTGTAGACAGACAAATAAGTAGATAGACAGATAGATGAAAATAATAAAAAGAGACTTTTACACGGACGTGATTTGAACACGCTACATTCTGATCTGGAGTAAGACGTGCTACCGTGTCGCCATCGAATCCGCTTAGGGTAGCCGTTCGCACACACGCGGTAGCATGATTTGCTCGGCCTTCTGTCGATGAAGCACAGGTAAAGAGACAAGTCTTTGTAGACAGACAAATAAGTAGATACACAGATAGACGAAAATAATAAATAAGCGAATTTGACCCGGACGTGATTCAAACTCGCAACCTTCTGATCTGGAGTCAGACGTGCTACCGTGTCTCCAACGCGTCCGTTTAGGGTAGCCGTTCGCACACACGAAGTACCATGATTTGCTCGGCCTTCTGTCGATGAAGCACACCTAAAGAGAAGAGTCATTGTAGACAGACAAATAAGTAGATAGACAGATAGATGAAAATAGTAAAAAAAAAACTTGACCCGAACGTGATTCGAACCCACAACCTTCTGATCTGGAGTCAGACGTGCTACTGTGTCACCACGGAGTTCACTTTGTGTAGCCGTTCGCACACACGTGGTAGCATGTTTTGCTCGGCCTTCTGTCGATGCAGCACAGGTAAAGAGAAAAGTCATTGGAGACAGACAAATAAGTAGATAGACAGATGAAAATAATAAGAAAGAGAATTTGACCCGGACGCGATTCGAACACGCAACCTTCTGATCTGGAGTCAGACGTGCTACCGTATCGCCACCGAGTACACTTAGTGTAGCCGTTCGCACACACGCGGTACCATGTTTTGCTCGGCCTTCTATCGATGAAGCACAGGTAAAGAAACAAGTCGTTGTAGACAGACAAAGAGGTAGATAGACTGATGAAAATAACAAAAACGAGAACTTAACACGGACGTGATTTGAACACACAACCCTCTGATCTGGGTAAGACGCGCTACCGTTGCGCCACCGAGTCCGCTTAGGGTAGCCGTTCGCACACACGTGGTAGCATGTTTTTTCGGCCTTTTGTCGATGAAGCACCGGTAAAGAGACAAGTCATTGTAGACAGACAAATAAGTAGACAGACAGAATGATGAAAATAGGAAAAAACGAAATTTGATCCAGACGTGATTCAAGCTCGCAACCTTCTGATCTGTAGTCAGACATGCTAACATGTCGCCATTGAGTCCGTTTAGGGTGGTCGTTCGCACACACGTGGTAGCATGTTTTGCTCGGCCTTCTGTCGAGGAAGCACAGCTAAAGAGAAGAGTCATTGTAGACAGACAAATAAGTAGATTGACAGATAGATAAAATGAATAAAGAGAGACTTTTACCCGGACGTGATTCGAACACGCAACCCTCTGATCTGGAGTCGGACGTGCTACCGTGTCGCCACCGAGTCTACTTTGTGTAGCCGTTCGCACACACGCGGTAGCATGTTTCGCTCGGCCTTCTGTCGATGCAGCACAGGTAAAGAGACAAGTCATTGTAGACAGACAAAAAAGTAGATAGACAGATGAAAATAATAAGAAAGAGAATTTGACCCCGGACGCGATACGAACACGCAACCTTCTGATCTGGAGTCGGATGCGCTAACAGTTCGCCACCGAGTCCACTTAGGGTAGCCGTTCGCACACACGTGGTAGCATGTTTTGCTCGGCCTTCTATCGATGAAGCACAGGTAAAGAAACAAGTCGTTGTAGACAGACAAAGAGGTAGATAGACAGATGAAAATAACAAAAACGAGAACTTAACACGGACGTGATTCGAACACGCAACCCTCTGATCTGGAGTCGGACGTGCTACCGTGTCGCCACCGAGTCCACTTTGTGTAGCCGTTCGCACACACGCGGTAGCATGTTTTGCTCGGCCTTCTGTCGATGCAGCACAGGTAAAGAGACAAGTCATTGTAGACAGACAAATAAGTGGATAGATAGATGAAAATAATAAAAAAAGGAATTTGACCCGGAGTTGATTCGAACACGCAACCTCCTGATCTGGAGTCAGACGTGCTACCGTATCGCCACCGAGTACACTTAGTGTAGCCGTTCGCACACACGTGGTACCATGTTTTGCTCGGCCTTCTGTCGATGAAGCACAGGTAAAGAGACAAGTCATTGTAGACAGACAAATAAGTGGATAGATAGATGAAAATAATAAAAAAAAGAATTTGACCCGGACTTGATTCGAACACGCAACCTTCTGATCTGGAGTCAGACGTGCTAAAGTTGCGCCACTGAGTCCGCTTAGGGTAGCCGTTCGCACACACGTGGTAGCATGTTTTTTCGACCTTCTGTCGATGAAGCACAGGTAAAGAGACAAGTCATTGTAGACAGACAAATAAGTAAATAGACAGATTGATGAAAATAAGAAAAAAGGAAATTTGATCCAGACGTGATTCAAACTCGCAACCTTCTGATCTGGAGTCGGACGCGCTAACAGTTCGCCACCGAGTCCATTTAGGGTAGCCGTTCGCACACACGTGGTAGCATGTTTTGCTGGGCCTTCTATCGATGAAGCACAGGTAAAGAGACAAGTCGTTGTAGACAGACAAATAAGTAGATAGACAGATAGATGAAAATAATAAAAAAGAGAACCTAACACAGACGTGATTCGAACACGCAACCCTCTGATCTGGAGTCAGACGCGCTACCGTTGCACCTCCGAGTCCGCTCAGGGCAGCCGTTCGCACACACGTGGTAGCATGTTTTGCTCGGCCTTCTGTCGATGAAGCACAGGTAAAGAGACAAGTCATTGTAGACAGACAAATAAGTAGATAGACGAATGAAAATAATAAGAAAGAGATTTTGACCCGGACGCGATTCGAACACGCAACCTTCTGATCTGGAGTCGGACGCGCTAACAGTTCGCCACCGAGTCCATTTAGGGTAGCCGTTCGCACACACGTGGTAGCATGTTTTGCTTGGCCTTCTATCGATGAAGCACAGGTAAAGAGACAAGTCATTGTAGACAGACAAATAAGTAGATAGACAGATAGATGAAAATAGTAAAAAAAAAACTTGACCGAACGTGATTCGAACCCGCAACCTTCTGATCTGGAGTCAGACGTGCTACTTTGTCACCATGGAGTTCACTTTGTGTAGCCGTTCGCACACACGCGGTAGCATGTTTTGCTCGGCCTTCTGTCGATGAAGCACAGGTAAAGAAACAAGTCGTTGTAGACAGACAAAGAGGTAGATAGACTGATGAAAATAACAAAAACGAGAACTTAACACAGACGTGATTCGAACACGCAACCCTCTGATCTGGAGTCGGACGTGCTACCGTGTCGCCACCGAGTCCACTTTGTGTAGCCGTTCGCACAAACGCGGTAGCATGTTTTGCTCGGCCTTCTGTCGATGCAGCACAGGTAAAGAGACAAGTCATTGTAGACAGACAAATAAGTAGATAGACAGATGAAAATAATAAGAAAGAGAATTTGACCTGGACGTGATTCGAACACGCAACCTTCTGATCTGCAGTCAGACGTGCTACCGTATCGCCACCGAGTACACTTAGTGTAGCCGTTCGCACACACGCGGTAGCATGTTTTGCTCGGCCTTCTGTCGATGAAGCACAGGTAAAGAGACAAGTCATTGTAGACAGACAAATAAGTGGATAGATAGATGAAAATAATAAAAAAAAAGAATTTGAGCCGGACTTGATTCGAACACGCAACCTTCTGATCTGGAGTCAGACGTGCTAAAGTTGCGCCAATGAGTCCGCTTAGTGTAGCCGTTCGCACACACGCGGTAGCATGTTTTGCTCGGCCTTCTGTCGATGAAGCACAGGTAAAGAGACAAGTCATTGTAGACAGACAAATAAGTGGATAGATAGATGAAAATAATAAAAAAAGAATTAGACCCGGACTTGATTCGAACACGCAACCTTTTGATCTGGAGTCAGACGTGCTAAAGTTGCGCCACTGAGTCCGCTTAGGGTAGCCGTTCGCACACACGTGGTAGCATGTTTTTTCGGCCTTCTGTCGATGAAGCACAGGTAAAGAGACAAGTCATTGTAGACAGACAAATAGGTAGATAGACAGATTGATGAAAATAAGAAAAAAGGAAATTTGATCCAGACGTGATTCAAACTCGCAACCTTCTGATCTGTAGTCAGACATGCTAACATGTCGCCACCGAGTCCGGTTAGTGTGGCCATTCGCACACACGTGGTAGCATGTTTTGCTTGGCCTTCTGTCGAGGAAGCACAGGTAAAGAGACAATTCTGTAGACAGACAAATAAGTAGATACACAGATAGATGAAAATAATAAATAAGCGAATTCGACCCGGACGTGAATAAAACTCGCAACCTTCTGATCTGGAGTCAGACGTGCTACCGTGTCGCCACCGCGTCCGTTTAGGGTAGCCGTTCGCACACACGTGGTAGCATGATTTGCTCGGCCTTCTGTCGATGAAGCACACCTAAAGAGAAGAGTCATTGTAGACAGACAAATAAGTAGATAGACAGATAGATGAAAATAATAAAAAGAGACTTTTACACGGACGTGATTCGAACACGCTACCATCTGATCTGGAGTAAGACGTGCTACTGTGTCGCCATCGAATCCGCTTAGGGCAGCCGTTCGCACACACGCGGTAGCATGATTTGCTCGGCCTTCTGTCGATGAAGCACAGGTAAAGAGACAAGTCTTTGTAGACAGACAAATAAGTAGATACACAGATAGATGAAAATAATAAATAAGCGAATTTGACCCGGACGTGATTCAAACTCGCAACCTTCTGATCTGGAGTCAGACGTGCTACCGTGTCTCCACCGCGTCCGTTTAGGGTAGCCGTTCGCACACACGAAGTACCATGATTTGCTCGGCCTTCTGTCGATGAAGCACACCTAAAGAGAAGAGTCATTGTAGACAGACAAATGAGTAGATAGACAGATAGATGAAAATAGTAAAAAAGAAAACTTGACCCGAACGTGATTCGAACCCGCAACCTTCTGATCTGGAGTCAGACGTGCTACTGTGTCACCACGGAGTTCACTTTGTGTAGCCGTTCGCACACACGCGGTAGCATGTTTTGCTCGGCCTTCTGTCGATGCAGCACAGGTAAAGAGACAAGTCATTCTAGACAGACAAATAAGTAGATAGACAGATGAAAATAATAAGAAAGAGAATTTGACCCGGACGCGATTCGAACACGCAACCTTCTGATCTCGAGTCGGACGCGCTAACAGTTCGCCACCGAGTCCACTTAGGGTAGCCGTTCGCACACACGTGGTAGCATGTTTTGCTCGGCCTTCTATCGATGAAGCACAGGTAAAGAAACAAGTCGTTGTAGACAGACAAAGAGGTAGATAGACTGATGAAAATAACAAAAACGAGAACTTAACACGGACGTGATTCGAACACGCAACCCTCTGATCTGGAGTCGGACGTGCTACCGTGTCGCCACCGAGTCCACTTTGTGTAGCCGGTCGCACAAACGCGGTAGCATGTTTTGCTCGGCCTTCTGTCGATGCAGCACAGGTAAAGAGACAAGTCATTGTAGACAGACGAATAAGTAGATAGACAGATGAAAATAATAAGAAAGAGAATTTGACCCGGACGTGATTCGAACACGCAACCTTCTGATCTGGAGTCAGACGTGCTACCGTATCGCCACCGAGTACACTTAGTGTAGCCGTTCGCACACACGCGGTAGCATGTTTTGCTCGGCCTTCTGTCGATGAAGCACAGGTAAAGAGACAAGTCATTGTAGACAGACAAATAAGTGGATAGATAGATGAAAATAATAAAAAAAAGAATTTGACCCGGACTTGATTCGAACACGCAACCTTCTGATCTGGAGTCAGACGTGCTACCGTATCGCCACCGAGTACACTTAGTGTAGCCGTTCGCACACACGCGGTAGCATGTTTTGCTCGGCCTTCTGTCGATGAAGCACAGGTAAAGAGACAAGTCAATGTAGACAGACAAATAAGTGGATAGATAGATGAAAATAATAAAAAAAAGAATTTGACCCGGACTTGATTCGAACACGCAACCTTCTGATCTGGAGTCAGACGTGCTAAAGTTGCGCCACTGAGTCCGCTTAGGGCAGCCGTTCGCACACACGTGGTAGCATGTTTTTTCGGCCTTCTGTCGATGAAGCACAGGTAAAGAGACAAGTCATTGTAGACAGACAAATAAGTAGACAGATTGATGAAAATAAGAAAAAAGGAAATTTGATCCAGACGTGATTCAAACTCGCAACCTTCTGATCTGTAGTCAGACATGCTAACATGTCGCCATCGAATCCGCTTAGGGTAGCCGTTCGCACACACGTGGTAGCATGTTTTGCTGGGCCTTCTATCGATGAAGCACAGGTAAAGAGACAAGTCGTTGTAGACCGACAAATAGGTAGATAGACAGATAGATGAAAATAATAAAAAAGAGAACCTAACACAGACGTGATTCGAACACGCAACCCTCTGATCTGGAGTCAGACGCGCTACCGTTGCACCTCCGAGTCCGCTCAGGGCAGCCGTTCGCACACACGTGGTAGCATGTTTTGCTCGGCCTTCTGTCGATGAAGCACAGGTAAAGAGACAAGTCATTGTAGACAGACAAATAAGTAGATAGACAGATGAAAATAATAAGAAAGAGAATTTGACCCGGACGCGATTCGAACACGCAACCTTCTGATCTCGAGTCGGACGCGCTAACAGTTCGCCACCGAGTCCACTTAGGGTAGCCGTTCGCACACACGTGGTAGCATGTTTTGCTCGGCCTTCTATCGATGAAGCACAGGTAAAGAAACAAGTCGTTGTAGACAGACAAAGAGGTAGATAGACTGATGAAAATAACAAAAACGAGAACTTAACACGGACGTGATTCGAACACGCAACCCTCTGATCTGGAGTCGGACGTGCTACCGTGTCGCCACCGAGTCCACTTTGTGTAGCCGGTCGCACAAACGCGGTAGCATGTTTTGCTCGGCCTTCTGTCGATGCAGCACAGGTAAAGAGACAAGTCATTGTAGACAGACGAATAAGTAGATAGACAGATGAAAATAATAAGAAAGAGAATTTGACCCGGACGTGATTCGAACACGCAACCTTCTGATCTGGAGTCAGACGTGCTACCGTATCGCCACCGAGTACACTTAGTGTAGCCGTTCGCACACACGCGGTAGCATGTTTTGCTCGGCCTTCTGTCGATGAAGCACAGGTAAAGAGACAAGTCATTGTAGACAGACAAATAAGTGGATAGATAGATGAAAATAATAAAAAAAAGAATTTGACCCGGACTTGATTCGAACACGCAACCTTCTGATCTGGAGTCAGACGTGCTACCGTATCGCCACCGAGTACACTTAGTGTAGCCGTTCGCACACACGCGGTAGCATGTTTTGCTCGGCCTTCTGTCGATGAAGCACAGGTAAAGAGACAAGTCAATGTAGACAGACAAATAAGTGGATAGATAGATGAAAATAATAAAAAAAAGAATTTGACCCGGACTTGATTCGAACACGCAACCTTCTGATCTGGAGTCAGACGTGCTAAAGTTGCGCCACTGAGTCCGCTTAGGGCAGCCGTTCGCACACACGTGGTAGCATGTTTTTTCGGCCTTCTGTCGATGAAGCACAGGTAAAGAGACAAGTCATTGTAGACAGACAAATAAGTAGACAGATTGATGAAAATAAGAAAAAAGGAAATTTGATCCAGACGTGATTCAAACTCGCAACCTTCTGATCTGTAGTCAGACATGCTAACATGTCGCCATCGAATCCGCTTAGGGTAGCCGTTCGCACACACGTGGTAGCATGTTTTGCTGGGCCTTCTATCGATGAAGCACAGGTAAAGAGACAAGTCGTTGTAGACCGACAAATAGGTAGATAGACAGATAGATGAAAATAATAAAAAAGAGAACCTAACACAGACGTGATTCGAACACGCAACCCTCTGATCTGGAGTCAGACGCGCTACCGTTGCACCTCCGAGTCCGCTCAGGGCAGCCGTTCGCACACACGTGGTAGCATGTTTTGCTCGGCCTTCTGTCGATGAAGCACAGGTAAAGAGACAAGTCATTGTAGACAGACAAATAAGTAGATAGACGAATGAAAATAATAAGAAAGAGATTTTGACCCGGACGTGATTCGAACACGCAACCTTCTGATCTGGAGTCGGACGCGCTAACAGTTCGCCACCGAGTCCATTTAGGGTAGCCGTTCGCACACACGTGGTAGCATGTTTTGCTTGGCCTTCTATCGATGAAGCACAGGTAAAGAGACAAGTCATTGTAGACAGACAAATAAGTAGATAGACAGATAGATGAAAATAGTAAAAAAAAAACTTGACCCGAACGTGATTCGAACCCGCAACCTTCTGATCTGGAGTCAGACGTGCTACTTTGTCACCATGGAGTTCACTTTGTGTAGCCGTTCGCACACACGCGGTAGCATGTTTTGCTCGGCCTTCTGTCGATGAAGCACAGGTAAAGAAACAAGTCGTTGTAGACAGACAAAGAGGTAGATAGACTGATGAAAATAACAAAAACGAGAACTTAACACAGACGTGATTCGAACACGCAACCCTCTGATCTGGAGTCGGACGTGCTACCGTGTCGCCACCGAGTCCACTTTGTGTAGCCGTTCGCACAAACGCGGTAGCATGTTTTGCTCGGCCTTCTGTCGATGCAGCACAGGTAAAGAGACAAGTCATTGTAGACAGACAAATAAGTAGATAGACAGATGAAAATAATAAGAAAGAGAATTTGACCTGGACGTGATTCGAACACGCAACCTTCTGATCTGCAGTCAGACGTGCTACCGTATCGCCACCGAGTACACTTAGTGTAGCCGTTCGCACACACGCGGTAGCATGTTTTGCTCGGCCTTCTGTCGATGAAGCACAGGTAAAGAGACAAGTCATTGTAGACAGACAAATAAGTGGATAGATAGATGAAAATAATAAAAAAAAAGAATTTGAGCCGGACTTGATTCGAACACGCAACCTTCTGATCTGGAGTCAGACGTGCTAAAGTTGCGCCAATGAGTCCGCTTAGTGTAGCCGTTCGCACACACGCGGTAGCATGTTTTGCTCGGCCTTCTGTCGATGAAGCACAGGTAAAGAGACAAGTCATTGTAGACAGACAAATAAGTGGATAGATAGATGAAAATAATAAAAAAAGAATTAGACCCGGACTTGATTCGAACACGCAACCTTTTGATCTGGAGTCAGACGTGCTAAAGTTGCGCCACTGAGTCCGCTTAGGGTAGCCGTTCGCACACACGTGGTAGCATGTTTTTTCGGCCTTCTGTCGATGAAGCACAGGTAAAGAGACAAGTCATTGTAGACAGACAAATAGGTAGATAGACAGATTGATGAAAATAAGAAAAAAGGAAATTTGATCCAGACGTGATTCAAACTCGCAACCTTCTGATCTGTAGTCAGACATGCTAACATGTCGCCACCGAGTCCGTTTAGTGTGGCCATTCGCACACACGTGGTAGCATGTTTTGCTTGGCCTTCTGTCGAGGAAGCACAGGTAAAGAGACAATTCTGTAGACAGACAAATAAGTAGATACACAGATAGATGAAAATAATAAATAAGCGAATTCGACCCGGACGTGAATAAAACTCGCAACCTTCTGATCTGGAGTCAGACGTGCTACCGTGTCGCCACCGCGTCCGTTTAGGGTAGCCGTTCGCACACACGTGGTAGCATGATTTGCTCGGCCTTCTGTCGATGAAGCACACCTAAAGAGAAGAGTCATTGTAGACAGACAAATAAGTAGATAGACAGATAGATGAAAATAATAAAAAGAGACTTTTACACGGACGTGATTCGAACACGCTACCATCTGATCTGGAGTAAGACGTGCTACTGTGTCGCCATCGAATCCGCTTAGGGCAGCCGTTCGCACACACGCGGTAGCATGATTTGCTCGGCCTTCTGTCGATGAAGCACAGGTAAAGAGACAAGTCTTTGTAGACAGACAAATAAGTAGATACACAGATAGATGAAAATAATAAATAAGCGAATTTGACCCGGACGTGATTCAAACTCGCAACCTTCTGATCTGGAGTCAGACGTGCTACCGTGTCTCCACCGCGTCCGTTTAGGGTAGCCGTTCGCACACACGAAGTACCATGATTTGCTCGGCCTTCTGTCGATGAAGCACACCTAAAGAGAAGAGTCATTGTAGACAGACAAATGAGTAGATAGACAGATAGATGAAAATAGTAAAAAAGAAAACTTGACCCGAACGTGATTCGAACCCGCAACCTTCTGATCTGGAGTCAGACGTGCTACTGTGTCACCACGGAGTTCACTTTGTGTAGCCGTTCGCACACACGCGGTAGCATGTTTTGCTCGGCCTTCTGTCGATGCAGCACAGGTAAAGAGACAAGTCATTCTAGACAGACAAATAAGTAGATAGACAGATGAAAATAATAAGAAAGAGAATTTGACCCGGACGCGATTCGAACACGCAACCTTCTGATCTCGAGTCGGACGCGCTAACAGTTCGCCACCGAGTCCACTTAGGGTAGCCGTTCGCACACACGTGGTAGCATGTTTTGCTCGGCCTTCTATCGATGAAGCACAGGTAAAGAAACAAGTCGTTGTAGACAGACAAAGAGGTAGATAGACTGATGAAAATAACAAAAACGAGAACTTAACACGGACGTGATTCGAACACGCAACCCTCTGATCTGGAGTCGGACGTGCTACCGTGTCGCCACCGAGTCCACTTTGTGTAGCCGGTCGCACAAACGCGGTAGCATGTTTTGCTCGGCCTTCTGTCGATGCAGCACAGGTAAAGAGACAAGTCATTGTAGACAGACGAATAAGTAGATAGACAGATGAAAATAATAAGAAAGAGAATTTGACCCGGACGTGATTCGAACACGCAACCTTCTGATCTGGAGTCAGACGTGCTACCGTATCGCCACCGAGTACACTTAGTGTAGCCGTTCGCACACACGCGGTAGCATGTTTTGCTCGGCCTTCTGTCGATGAAGCACAGGTAAAGAGACAAGTCATTGTAGACAGACAAATAAGTGGATAGATAGATGAAAATAATAAAAAAAAGAATTTGACCCGGACTTGATTCGAACACGCAACCTTCTGATCTGGAGTCAGACGTGCTACCGTATCGCCACCGAGTACACTTAGTGTAGCCGTTCGCACACACGCGGTAGCATGTTTTGCTCGGCCTTCTGTCGATGAAGCACAGGTAAAGAGACAAGTCAATGTAGACAGACAAATAAGTGGATAGATAGATGAAAATAATAAAAAAAAGAATTTGACCCGGACTTGATTCGAACACGCAACCTTCTGATCTGGAGTCAGACGTGCTAAAGTTGCGCCACTGAGTCCGCTTAGGGCAGCCGTTCGCACACACGTGGTAGCATGTTTTTTCGGCCTTCTGTCGATGAAGCACAGGTAAAGAGACAAGTCATTGTAGACAGACAAATAAGTAGACAGATTGATGAAAATAAGAAAAAAGGAAATTTGATCCAGACGTGATTCAAACTCGCAACCTTCTGATCTGTAGTCAGACATGCTAACATGTCGCCATCGAATCCGCTTAGGGTAGCCGTTCGCACACACGCGGTAGCATGATTTGCTCAGCCTTCTGTCGATGAAGCACACGTAAAGAGACAAGACTTTGTAGACCGACAAATAGGTAGATACACAGATAGATGAAAATAATAAATAAGCGAATTTGACCCGGACGTGATTCAAACTCGCAACCTTCTGATCTGGAGTCAGACGGTCTACCGTGTCGCCACCGCGTCCGTTTAGGGTAGCCGTACGCACACACGCGGTAGCATGTTTTGCTCGGCCTTCTGTCGATGCAGCACTGGTAAAGAGACAAGTCATTGTAGACAGACAAATAAGTAGATAGACAGATGAAAATAATAAGAAAGAGATTTTGACCCGGACGCGATTCGAACACGCAACCTTCTGATCTGGAGTCGGACGCGCTACCGTTGCACCTCCGAGTCCGCTCAGGGCAGCCGTTCGCACACACGTGGTAGCATGTTTTGCTCGGCCTTCTGTCGATGAAGCACAGGTAAAGAGACAAGTCATTGTAGAAAGACAAATAAGTAGATAGACAGATAGATGAAAATAACAAAAGAGAGAACTTGACATCGACGTGATTCGAACACGCAACCTTCTGATCTGGAGTCAGACGTCCTACCGGGTCGCCACCGAGTTGACTTAGTGTAGCCGTTCGCACACACGCAGTAGCATGTATTGCTCGGACTTCTGTCGATAAAGCATAGGTAAAGAGAGAAGTCATTGTAGACAGACAAATAAGTAGACAGATAGTTGAAAACAATAAAAAAGAGAATTTGACCCCGACGTGATTCGAACACCCAACCTTCTGATCTGGAGTCAGACGTCCTACCGGGTCGCCACCGAGTTGACTTAGTGTAGCCGTTCGCACACACGCAGTAGCGTGTATTGCTCGGCCTTCTGTCGATAAAGCATAGGTAAAGAGAGAAGTCATTGTAGACAGACAAATAAGTAGACAGATAGTTGAAAACAATAAAAAAGAGAATTTGACCCCGACGTGATTCGAACACGCAACCTTCTGATCTGGAGTCAGACGCGCTGCCGTTGCGCCACCGAGTCCGCTTAGGGTAGCCGTTCGCACACACGTGGTAGCATGTTTTTTAGGCCTTCTGTCGATGAAGCACAGGTAAAGAGACAAGTCATTGTAGACAGACAAATTAGTAGATAGACAGATTGATGAAAATAAGAAAAAAGGAAATTTGATCCAGACGTGATTCAAACTCGCAACCTTCTGATCTGTAGTCAGACATGCTAACATGTCGCCACCGAGTCCGTTTAGTGTGGCCATTCGCACACACGTGCTAGCATGTTTTGCTTGGCCTTCTGTCGAGGAAGCACAGGTAAAGAGACAAGTCTGTAGACAGACAAATAAGTAGATACACAGATAGACGAAAATAATAAAAAGAGACTTTTACACGGACGTGATTCGAACACGCTACCTTCTGATCTGGAGTAAGACGTGCTACCGTGTCTCCACCGCGTCCGTTTAGGGTAGCCGTTCGCACACACGAAGTACCATGATTTGCTCGGCCTTCTGTCGATGAAGCACACCTAAAGAGAAGAGTCATTGTAGACAGACAAATAAGTAGATAGACAGATAGATGAAAATAAAAAAAAGAAAACTTGACCCGAACGTGATTCGAACCCGCAACCTTCTGATCTGGAGTCAGACGTGCTACTGTGTCACCACAAGGTTCACTTTGTGTAGCCGTTCGCACACACGCGGTAGCATGTTTTCCTCGGCCTTCTGTCGATGAAGCACAGGTAAAGAGACAAGTCATTGTAGACAGACAAATAAGTGGATAGATAGATGAAAATAATAAAAAAAAAAGAATTTGACCCGGACTTGATTCGAACACGCAACCTTCTGATCTGGAGTCAGACGTGCTAAAGTTGCGCCACTGAGTCCGCTTAGTGTAGCCGTTCGCACACACGCGGTAGCGTGTTTTGCTCGGCCTTCTGTCGATGAAGCACAGGTAAAGAGACAAGTCATTGTAGACAGACAAATAAGTGGATAGATAGATGAAAATAATAAAAAAAAGAATTAGACCCGGACTTGATTCGAACACGCAACCTTCTGATCTGGAGTCAGACGTGCTACCGTTGCACCTCCGAGTCCGCTCAGGGCAGCCGTTCGCACACACGTGGTAGCATGTTTTGCTCGGCCTTCTGTCGATGAAGCACAGGTAAAGAGACAAGTCATTGTAGACAGACAAATAAGTAGATAGACAGATTGATGAAAATAATAAGAAAGAGATTTTGACCCGGACGCGATTCGAACACGCAACCTTCTGATCTGGAGTCGGACGCGCTAACAGTTCGCCACCGAGTCCATTTAGGGTAGCCGTTCGCACACACGTGGTAGCATGTTTTGCTTGGCCTTCTATCGATGAAGCACAGGTAAAGAGACAAGTCATTGTAGACAGAAAAATAAGTAGATAGACAGATAGATGAAAATAGTAAAAAAGAAAACTTGACCCGAACGTGATTCGAACCCGCAACCTTCTGATCTGGAGTCAGACGTGCTACTTTGTCACCACGGAGTTCACTTTGTGTAGCCGTTCGCACACACGCGGTAGCATGTTTTGCTCGGCCTTCTGTCGATGAAGCACAGGTAAAGAAACAAGTCGTTGTAGACAGACAAAGAGGTAGATAGACTGATGAAAATAACAAAAACGAGAAATTAACACAGACGTGATTCGAACACGCAACCCTCTGATCTGGAGTCGGACGTGCTACCGTGTCGCCACCGAGTCCACTTTGTGTAGCCGTTCGCACAAACGCGGTAGCATGTTTTGCTCGGCCTTCTGTCGATGCAGCACAGGTAAAGAGACAAGTCATTGTAGACAGACAAATAAGTAGATAGACAGATGAAAATAATAAGAAAGAGAATTTGACCCGGACGTGATTCGAACACGCAACCTTCTGATCTGGAGTCAGACGTGCTACCGTATCGCCACCGAGTACACTTAGTGTAGCCGTTCGCACACACGCGGTAGCATGTTTTGCTCGGCCTTCTGTCGATGAAGCACAGGTAAAGAGACAAGTCATTGTAGACAGACAAATAAGTGGATAGATAGATGAAAATAATAAACAAAAAGAATTTGACCCGGACTTGATTCAAACACGCAACCTTCTGATCTGGAGTCAGACGTGCTAAAGTTGCGCCACTGAGTCCGCTTAGTGTAGCCGTTCGCACACACGCGGTAGCATGTTTTGCTCGGCCTTCTGTCGATGAAGCACAGGTAAAGAGACAAGTCATTGTAGACAGACAAATAAGTGGATAGATAGATGAAAATATTAAAAAAAAGAATTAGACCCGGACTTCATTCGAACACGCCACCTTCTGATCTGGAGTCAGACGTGCTAAAGTTGCGCCACTGAGTCCGCTTAGGTTAGCCGTTCGCACACACGTGGTAGCATGTTTTTTCGGCCTTCTGTCGATGAGCACAGGTAAAGAGACAAGTCATTGTAGACAGACAAATAAGTAGATAGACAGATTGATGAAAATAAGAAAAAAGGAAATTTGATCCAGACGTGATTCAAACTCGCAACCTTCTGATCTGTAGTCAGACATGCTAACATGTCGCCACCGAGTCCGTTTAGTGTGGCCATTCGCACACACGTGGTAGCATGTTTTGCTTGGCCTTCTGTCGAGGAAGCACAGGTAAAGAGACAATTCTGTAGACAGACAAATAAGTAGATACACAGATAGATGAAAATAATAAATAAGCGAATTCGACCCGGACGTGATACAAACTCGCAACCTTCTGATCTGGAGTCAGACGTGCTACCGTGTCGCCACCGCGTCCGTTTAGGGTAGCCGTTCGCACACACGTGGTAGCATGATTTGCTCGGCCTTCTGTCGATGAAGCACACCTAAAGAGAAGAGTCATTGTAGACAGACAAATAAGTAGATAGACAGATAGATGAAAATAATAAAAAGAGACTTTTACACGGACGTGATTCGAACACGCTACCATCTGATCTGGAGTAAGACGTGCTACCGTGTCGCCATCGAATCCGCTTAGGGTAGCCGTTCGCACACACGCGGTAGCATGATTTGCTCGGCCTTCTGTCGATGAAGCACAGGTAAAGAGACAAGTCTTTGTAGACAGACAAATAAGTAGATACACAGATAGATGAAAATAATAAATAAGCGAATTTGACCCGGACGTGATTCAAACTCGCAACCTTCTGATCTGGAGTCAGACGTGCTACCGTGTCTCCACCGCGTCCGTTTAGGGTAGCCGTTCGCACACACGAAGTACCATGATTTGCTCGGCCTTCTGTCGATGAAGCACACCTAAAGAGAAGAGTCATTGTAGACAGACAAATAAGTAAATAGACAGATAGATGAAAATAGTAAAAAAGAAAACTTGACCCAAACGTGATTCGAACCCGCAACCTTCTGATCTGGAATCAGACGTGCTACTGTATCACCACGGAGTTCACTTTGTGCAGCCGTTCGCACACACGCGGTAGCTTGTTTTGCTCGGCCTTCTGTCGATGCAGCACAGGTAAAGAGACAAGTCATTCTAGACAGACAAATAAGTAGATAGACAGATGAAAATAATAAGAAAGAGAATTTGACCCGGACGCGATTCGAACACGCAACCTTCTGATCTCGAGTCGGACGCGCTAACAGTTCGCCACCGAGTCCACTTAGGGTAGCCGTTCGCACACACGTGGTAGCATGTTTTGCTCGGCCTTCTATCGATGAAGCACAGGTAAAGAAACAAGTCGTTGTAGACAGACAAAGAGGTAGATAGACTGATGAAAATAACAAAAACGAGAACTCAACACGGACGTGATTCGAACACGCAACCCTCTGATCTGGAGTCGGACGTGCTACCGTGTCGCCACCGAGTCCACTTTGTGTAGCCGGTCGCACAAACGCGGTAGCATGTTTTGCTCGGCCTTCTGTCGATGCAGCACAGGTAAAGAGACAAGTCATTGTAGACAGACAAATAAGTAGATAGACAGATGAAAATATTAGGAAAGAGAATTTGACCCGGACGTGATTCGAACACGCAACCTTCTGATCTGGAGTCAGACGTGCTACCGTATCGCCACCGAGTACACTTAGTGTAGCCGTTCGCACACACGCGGTAGCATGTTTTGCTCGGCCTTCTGTCGATGAAGCACAGGTAAAGAGACAAGTCATTGTAGACAGACAAATAAGTGGATAGATAGATGAAAATAATAAAAAAAAGAATTTGACCCGGACTTGATTCGAACACGCAAACTTCTGATCTTGAGTCAGACGTGCTACCGTATCGCCACCGAGTACACTTAGTGTAGCCGTTCGCACACACGTGGTAGCATGTTTTGCTCGGCCTTCTGTCGATGAAGCACAGGTAAAGAGACAAGTCATTGTAGACAGACAAATAAGTGGATAGATAGATGAAAATAATAAAAAAAAGAATTTGACCCGGACTTGATTCGAACACGCAACCTTCTGATCTGGAGTCAGACGTGCTAAAGTTGCGCCACTGAGTCCGCTTAGGGTAGCCGTTCGCACACACGTGGTAGCATGTTTTTTCGGCCTTCTGTCGATGAAGCACAGGTAAAGAGACAAGTCATTGTAGACAGACAAATAAGTAGATAGACAGATTGATGAAAATAAGAAAAAAAGAAATTTGATCCAGACGTGATTCAAACTCGCAACCTTCTGATCTGTAGTCAGACATGCTAACATGTCGCCATCGAATCCGCTTAGGGTAGCCGTTCGCGCACACGCGGTAGCATGATTTGCTTGGCCTTCTGTCGATGAAGCACACGTAAAGAGACAAGTCTTTGTAGACAGACAAATAGTTAGATACACAGATAGATGAAAATAATAAATAAGCGAATTTGACCCGGACGTGATTCAAACTCGCAACCTTCTGATCTGGAGTCAGACGGTATACCGTGTCGCCACCGCGTCCGTTTAGGGTAGCCGTACGCACACACGCGGTAGCATGTTTTGCTCGGCCTTCTGTCGATGCAGCACTGGTAAAGAGACAAGTCATTGTAGACAGACAAAAGGGTAGATAGACAGATGAAAATAATAAGAAAGAGATTTTGACCCGGACGCGATTCGAACACGCAACCTTCTGATCTGGAGTCGGACGCGCTAACAGTTCGCCACCGAGTCCATTTAGGGTAGCCGTTCGCACACACGTGGTAGCATGTTTTGCTTGGCCTTCTATCGATGAAGCACAGGTAAAGAGACAAGTCGTTGTAGACAGACAAATAAGTAGATAGACAGATAGATGAAAATAATAAAAAAGAGAACCTAACACGGACGTGATTCGAACACGCAACCCTCTGATCTGGAGTCAGACGCGCTACCGTTGCACCTCCGAGTCCGCTCAGGGCAGCCGTTCGCACACACGTGGTAGCATGTTTTGCTCGGCCTTCTGTCGATGAAGCACAGGTAAAGAGACAAGTCATTGTAGAAAGACAAATAAGTAGATAGACAGATGAAAATAATAGAAAGAGATTTTGACCCGGACGCGATTCGAACACGCAACCTTCTGATCTGGAGTCGGACGCGCTAACAGTTCGCCACCGAGTCCATTTAGGGTAGCCGTTCGCACACACGTGGTAGCATGTTTTGCTTGGCCTTCTATCGATGAAGCACAGGTAAAGAGACAAGTCATTGTAGACAGACAAATAAGTGGATAGATAGATGTAAATAATAAAAAAAAGAATTTGACCCGGACTTGATACGAACACGCAACCTTCTGATCTGGAGTCAGACGTGCTAAAGTTGCGCCACTGAGTCCGCTTAGAGTAATTGTTCGCACACACGCTGTAGCATGTTTTGCTCGGCCTTCTGTCGCTCAAGCACAGGTAAAGGGACAAGTCATTTTAGACAGACAAATAAGCAGATAGACAGATAGATGAAAATAATAAAAAGAGAATTTGACCCGGACGTGATTCGAACATTTACCATACTGATCTGGAGTCAGACGCGCTACCGTTGCACCGCCGAGTCCGCTCAGGGCAGCTGTTCGCACACACGTGGTAGCATGTTTTGCTCGGTCTTCTGTCGATGAAGCACAGGTAAAGAGACAAGTCATTGTAGACAGACAAATAAGTAGATAGACAGATAGATGAAAATAACAAAAGAAACAACTTGACATCGACGTGATTCGAACACGCAAACTTCTGATCTGGAGTCAGACGTCCTACCGGGTCGCCACCGAGTTGCCTTAGTGTAGCCGTTCGCACACACGCAGTAGCATGTATTGCTCGGCCTTCTGTCGATGAAGCATAGGTAAAGAGAGAAGTCATTGTAGACAGACAAATAAGTAGACAGATAGTTGAAAACAATAAAAAAGAGAACTTGACCCCGACGTGATTCGAACACGCAACCTTCTGATCTGGAGTTAGACGCGCTACCGTTGCGCCACCGAGTCCGCTTAGGGTAGCCGTTCGCACACACGTGGTAGCATGTTTTTTCGGCCTTCTGTCGATGAAGCACAGGTAAAGAGACAAGTCATTGTACACAGACAAATAAGTAGTTAGACAGATAATAAATTATAAATAAGCGAATTTGACCCGGACGTGATTCAAACTCGCAACCTTCTGATCTTGAGTCAGACGTGCTACCGCGTCGCCACCGCGTCCGTTTAGGGTAGCCGTACGCACACACGCGGTAGCATGTTTTGCTCGGCCTTCTGTCGATGCAGCACTGGTAAAGAGACAAGTCATTGTAGGCAGACAAATAGGTAGATAGACAGATGAAAATAATAAGAAAGAGAATTTGACGCGGACGCGATTCGTACACGCAACCTTTTGATCTGGAGTCGGACGCGCTAACAGTTCGCCACCGAGTCCATTTAGGGTAGCCGTTCGCACACACGTGGTAGCATGTTTTGCTTGGCCTTCTATCGATGAAGCACAGGTAAAGAGACAAGTCGTTGTAGACAGACAAATAAGTAGATAGATAGATAGATGAAAATAATAAAAAAGAGAATCTAACACGGACGTGATTCGAAAACGCAACCCTCTGATCTGCAGTCGGACGTGCTACCGTGTCGCCACCGAGTCCACTTGGTGTAGCCGTTCGCACACACGCGGTAGCATGTTTTGCTCGGCCTTCTGTCGATGCAGCACAGGTAAAGAGACAAGTCATTGTAGACAGACAAATAAGTAGATAGACAGATGAAAATAATAAGAAAGAGAATTTGACCCGGACGCGATACGAACACGACACCTTCTGATCTGGAGTTGGACGCGCTAACAGTTCGCCACCGAGTCCACTTAGGGTAGCCGTTCGCACACACGTGGTAGCATGTTTTGCTCGGCCTTCTATCGATGAAGCACAGGTAAAGGAACAAGTCGTTGTAGACAGACAAAGAGGTAGATAGTCAGATGAAAATAACAAAAACGAGAACTTAACACGGACGTGATTCGAACACGCAACCCTCTGATCAGTAGTAAGACGCGCTACCGTGTCGCCACCGAATCCACTTAGCGTAGCCGTTCGCACACACGCGGTAGCTTGTTTTGCTCGGCCTTCTGTCGATGAAGCACAGGTAACGAGACAAGTCATTGTACACAGACAAATAAGTAGATAGACAAATATATGAAAATAAGAAAAAAGAGAATTCGACCCGGACGTGATTCGAACACTCAACCTTCTGATATGGAGACAGACGTGCTACCGTGTCGCCACCGACTCCACTTAGTGAAGCCGTTCGTACACACGCGGTAGCATGTTTCGCTCGGCCTTCTGTCGATGAAGCACAGGTAAAGAGACAAGTCATCGTAGACAGACAAAGAGGTAGATAGACATATAGATGAAATTAATAAAAAAGAGGATTTGACCCGGACATGGTTCGAACACGCAACCTTGTGATCTGGAGTCAGACGTGCTACCGTATCGCCACCGAGTACACTTAGTGTAGCCGTTCGCACACACGCGGTAGCATGTTTTGCTCGGCCTTCTGTCGATGAAGCACAGGTAAAGGGACAAGTCAATGCAGATACACAAATAAGTAGATAGACAGATAGATGAAAATACTAAAAAGAGAATTTGACGCGGACGTGATTAGAACACGCAACCTTCTGATCTGGAGTCAGACGTGCTAAAGTTGCTTGCGCCACCGAGTCCGCTTAGGGTAGCCGTTCGCCCACACGTGGTAGCATGTTTTGCTCGGCCTTCTGTCGATGAAGCACAGGTAAAGGGACAAGTCATTGTAGACAGACAAAGAGGTAGATAGACAGATAGATGAAAATAATAAAAAAGAGAACCTAACACGGACGTGATTCGAACACGCAACCCTCTGATCTGGAGTCGGACGTGCTACCGGGTCGCCACCGAGTCCACTTTGTGTAGCTGTTCGCACACACGCGGTAGCATGTTTTGCTCGGCCTTCTGTCGATGCAGCACAGGTAAAGAGACAAGTCATTGTAGACAGACAAATAAGTAGATAGACAGATGAAAATAATAAGAAAGAGAATTTGACCCGGACGCGATACGAACACGCAACCTTCTGATCTGGAGTCGGACGCACTAACAGTTCGCCACCTAGTCCACTTAGGGTAGCCGTTCGCACACACGTGGTAGCATGTTTTGCTCGGTCTTCTATCGATGAAGCACAGGTAAAGAAACAAGTCGTTGTAGACAGACAAAGAGGTAGATAGACAGATAAAAATAACAAAAACGAGAACTTAACACGGACGTGATTCGAACACGCAACCCTCTGATCTGGAGTCGGACGTGCTACCGTGTCGCTACCGAGTCCACTTTGTGTAGCCGTTCGCACACACGCGGTAGCATGTTTTGCTCGGCCTTTTGTCGATGCAGCAGAGGTAAAGAGACAAGTCATTGTAGACAGACAAATAAGTAGATAGCCAGATGAAAATAATAAGAAAGAGAATTTGACCCGGACGTGATTCGAACACGCAACCTTCTGATCATGAGTCAGACGTGCTACCGTGTCGCCACCGAGTCCGTTAGGTAACCATTCGCACACACGTAGTAGCATGTTTTGCTCGGCCTTCTGTCGATGAAGCACAGGTAAAAAGACAAGTCATTGGAGACATACAGATAAGTAGATAGACAGATAGATGAAAATAATAAAAAAAAGAATTTGACCCGGACTTGATACCAACACGCAACCTTCTGATCTGGAGTCAGACGTGCGGAAGTTGCGCCACTGAGTCCGCTTAGAGTAATTGTTCGCACACACGCTGTAGCATGTTTTGCTCGGCCTTCTGTCGAGGAAGCACAGGTAAAGGGAGAAGTCATTTTAGACAGACAAATAAGTAGATAGACAGATAGAAGAAAATAACAAAAGAGAGAACCTGACATCGACGTGATTCGAACACGCAACCTTCTGATCTGGAGTCAGACGTCGTACCGGGTCGCCACCGAGTTGACTTTGTGTAGCCGTTCGCACACACGCAGTAGCATGTATTGCTCGGCCTTCTGTCGATGAAGCATAGGTAAAGAGAGAAGTCATTGTTGACAGACAAATAAGTAGAAAGATAGTTGAAAACAACAAAAAAGAGAAATTGACCCCGACGTGATTCGAACACGCAACCTTCTGATCTGGAGTCAGACGCGCTACCGTTGCGTCACCGAGTCCGCTTAGGGTAGCCGTTCGCACACACGTGGTAGCATGTTTTTTCGGCCTTCTGTCGATGAAGCACAGGTAAAGAGACAAGTCATTGTAGACAGACAAATAAGTAGATAGACAGATTGATGAAAATAAGAAAAAAGGAAATTTGATCCAGACGTGATTGAAACTCGCAACCTTCTGATCTGTAGTCAGACATGCTAACATGTCGCCACCGAGTCCGTTTAGTGTGGCCATTCGCACACACGTGGTAGCATGTTTTGCTCGGCCTTCTGTTGATGCATCACAGGTAAAGAGACAAGTCATTGTAGACAGACAAATAAGTAGATAGACAGATGAAAATAATAAGAAAGAGAATTTGACCCGGACGCGATTCGAACACGCAACCTTCTGATCTCGAGTCGGACGTGCTAACAGTTTGGCACCAAGTCCACTTAGGGTAGTTGTTCGCACACACGTGTAGCATGTTTTGCTCGGCCTTCTATCGATGAAGCACAGGTAAAGAAACAAGTCGTTGTAGACAGACAAAGAGGTAGATAGACTGATGAAAATAACAAAAACGAGAACTTAACATGGACGTGATTCGAACACACAACCCTCTGATCTGGGTGAGACGCGCTACCGTTGCGCCACCGAGTCCGCTTAGGGTAGCCGTTCACACACACGTGGTAGCATGTTTTTTGGGCCTGTTGTCGATGAAGCACCGGTAAAGAGACAAGTCATTGTAGACAGACAAATAAGTAGACAGACAGAATGATGAAAATAAGAAAAAACGAAATTTGATCCAGACGTGATTCAAGCTCGCAACCTTCTGATCTGTAGTCAGACATGCTAACATGTCGCTATTGAGTCCGTTTAGGGTGGCCGTTAGCACACACGTGGTAGCATGTTTTGCTCGGCCTTCTGTCGAGGAAGCACAGCTAAAGAGAAGAGTCATTGTAGACAGACAAATAAGTAGGTAGACAGATAGATAAAAATAATAAAGAGAGACTTTCACCCGGACGTGATTCGAACACGCAACCTTCTGATCTGGAGTCAGACGTGCTACCGTGTCGCCATCAAATCCGCTTAGTGTAGTCGTTCGCACACACGCGGTAGCATGATTTGCTCGGCCTTCTGTCAATGAAGCACAGGTAAAGAGACATGTCATTGTAGACAGACAAATAAGTAGATAGACAGATGAAAATAATAAAAAGAGAGCTTGACCCGGACGAGATTCGAACACGCAACCTTCCGATCTGGAGTCAGACGTGCTACCGGGTTGCCACCGAGTCCACTTAGTGTAGCCGTACGCGCACACGCGGTAGCATGTTTTGCTCGGCCTTCTGTCGATGTAGCACTGGTAAAGAGACAAGTCATTGTAGACAGACAAATAAGTAGATAGACAGATGAAAATAATAAGAAAGAGAATTTGACCCGGACGCGATTCGAACACGCAACCTTCTGATCTGGAGTCGGACGCGCTAACAGTTCGCCACCGAGTCCATTTAGGGTAGCCATTCGCACACATGTGGTAGCATGTTTTGCTTGCCCTTCTATCGATGAAGCACAGGTAAAGAGACAAGTCATTGTAGGCAGACAAATAAGTAGATAGACAGATAGATGAAAATAATAAAAAAGAGAACCTAACACGGACGTGATTCGAACACGCAACCCTCTGATCTGGAGTCGGACGTGCTACCGTGTCGCCACCGAGTCCACTTTGTGTAGCTGTTCGCACACACGCGGTAGCATGTTTTGCTCGGCCTTCTGTCGATGCAGCACAGGTAAAGAGACAAGTCATTGTAGACAGACAAATAAGTAGATAGACAGATGAAAATAATAAGAAAGAGAATTTGACCCGGACGCGATACGATCACGCAACCTTCTGATCTGGAGTCGGACGCGCTAACAGTTCGCCACCGAGTCCACTTAGGGTAGCCGTTCGCACACACGTGGTAGCATGTTTTGCTCGGCCTTCTATCGATGAAGCACAGGTAAAGAAACAAGTCGTTGTAGACAGACAAAGAGGTAGATAGACAGATGAAAATAATAACAAAGAGAATTTGACCCGGACGTGATTCGAACACGCAACCTTCTGATCTGGAGTCAGACGTGCTACCGTGTCGCCACCGAGTCCGTTAGGTAACCATTCGCACACACGTGGTAGCATGTCTTGCTCGGCCTTCTGTCGATGAAGCACAGGTAAAGAGACAAGTCATTGTAGACATACAGATAAGTAGATAGACAGATAGATGAAAATAATAAAAAAGAGGATTTGACCCGGACCTGATTCGAACACGCAACCTTGTGATCTGGAGTCAGACGTGCTACCGTATCGCCACCGAGTACACTTAGTGCAGCCGTTCGCACACACGCGGTAGCATGTTTTGCTCGGCCTTCTGTCGATGAAGCACAGGTAAAGAGACAAGTCATTGTAGACAGACAAATAAGTGGATAGATAGATGAAAATAATAAAAAAAAGAATTTGACCCGGACTTGATACGAACACGCAACCTTCTGATCTGGAGTCAGACGTGCTAAAGTTGCGCCACTGAGTCCGCTTAGAGTAATTGTTCGCACACACGCTGTAGCATGTTTTGCTCGGCCTTCTGTCGATCAAGCACAGGTAAAGGGACAAGTCATTTTAGACAGACAAATAAGTAGATAGACAGATAGATGAAAATAATAAAAAGAGAATTTGACCCGGACGTGATTCGAACATTTACCATACTGATCTGGAGTCAGACGCGCTACCGTTGCACCGCCGAGTCCGCTCAGGGCAGCTGTTCGCACACACGTGGTAGCATGTTTTGCTCGGTCTTCTGTCGATGAAGCACAGGTAAAGAGACAAGTCATTGTAGACAGACAAATAAGTAGATAGACAGATAGATGAAAATAACAAAAGAAAGAACTTGACATCGACGTGATTCGAGCACGCAAACTTCTGATCTGGAGTCAGACGTCCTACCGGGTCGCCACCGAGTTGACTTAGTGTAGCCGTTCGCACACACGCAGTAGCATGTATTGCTCGGCCTTCTGTCGATGAAGCATAGGTAAAGAGAGAAGTCATTGTAGACAGACAAATAAGTAGACAGATAGTTGAAAACAATAAAAAAGAGAACTTGACCCCGACGTGATTCGAACACGCAACCTTCTGATCTGGAGTTAGACGCGCTACCGTTGCGCCACCGAGTCCGCTTAGGGTAGCCGTTCGCACACACGTAGTAGCATGTTTTTTCGGCCTTCTGTCGATGAAGCACAGGTAAAGAGACAAGTCATTGTACACAGACAAATAAGTAGATAGACAGATAATAAATTATAAATAAGCGAATTTGACCCGGACGTGATTCAAACTCGCAACCTTCTGATCTGGAGTCAGGCGTGCTACCGCGTCGCCACCGCGTCCGTTTAGGGTAGCCGTACGCACACACGCGGTAGCATGTTTTGCTCGGCCTTCTGTCGAAGCAGCACTGGTAAAGAGACAAGTCATTGTAGGCAGACAAATAAGTAGATAGACAGATGAAAATAATAAGAAAGAGAATTTGACGCTGACGCGATTCGTACACGCAACCTTTTGATCTGGAGTCGGACGCGCTAACAGTTCGCCACCGAGTCCATTTAGGGTAGCCGTTCGCACACACGTGGTAGCATGTTTTGCTTGGCCTTCTATCGATGAAGCACAGGTAAAGAGACAAGTCGTTGTAGACAGACAAATAAGTAGATAGATAGATAGATGAAAATAATAAAAAAAAGAACCTAACACGGACGTGATTCGAAAACGCAACCCTCTCATCTGCAGTCGGACGTGCTACCGTGTCGCCACCGAGTCCACTTGGTGTAGCCGTTCGCACACACGCGGTAGCATGTTTTGCTCGACCTTCTGTCGATGCAGCACAGGTAAAGAGACAAGTCATTGTAGACAGACAATTAAGTAGATAGACAGATGAAAATAATAAGAAAGAGAATTTGACCCGGACGCGATACGAACACGACACCTTCTGATCTGGAGTTGGACGCGCTAACAGTTCGCCACCGAGTCCACTTAGGGTAGCCGTTCGCACACACGTGGTAGCATGTTTTGCTCGGCCTTCTATCGATGAAGCACAGGTAAAGGAACAAGTCGTTGTAGACAGACAAAGAGGTAGATAGTCAGATGAAAATAACAAAAACGAGAACTTAACACGGACGTGATTCGAACACGCAACCCTCTGATCAGTAGTAAGACGCGCTACCGTGTCGCCACCGAATCCACTTAGCGTAGCCGTTCGCACACACGCGGTAGCTTGTTTTGCTCGGCCTTCTGTCGATGAAGCACAGGTAACGAGACAAGACATTGTACACAGACAAATAAGTAGATAGACAAATATATGAAAATAAGAAAAAAGAGAATTCGACCCGGACCTGGTTCGAACACGCAACCTTGTGATCTGGAGTCAGACGTGCTACCGTATCGCCACCGAGTACACTTAGTGTAGCCGTTCGCACACACGCGGTAGCATGTTTTGCTCGGCCTTCTGTCGATGAAGCACAGGTAAAGGGACAAGTCATTGCAGATACACAAATAAGTAGATAGACAGATAGATGAAAATACTAAAAAGAGAATTTGACGCGGACGTGATTAGAACACGCAACCTTCTGATCTGGAGTCAGACGTGCTAAAGTTGCTTGCGCCACCGAGTCCGCTTAGGGTAGCCGTTCGCCCACACGTGGTAGCATGTTTTGCTCGGCCTTCTGTCGATGAAGCACAGGTAAAGGGACAAGTCATTGTAGACAGACAAAGAGGTAGATAGACAGATAGATGAAAATAATAAAAAAGAGAACCTAACACGGACGTGATTCGAACACGCAACCCTCTGATCTGGAGTCGGACGTGCTACCGGGTCGCCACCGAGTCCACTTTGTGTAGCTGTTCGCACACACGCGGTAGCATGTTTTGCTCGGCCTTCTGTCGATGCAGCACAGGTAAAGAGACAAGTCATTGTAGACAGACAAATAAGTAGATAGACTGATGAAAATAATAAGAAAGAGAATTTGACATGGACGCGATATGAACACGCAACCTTCTGATCTGGAGTCGGACGCACTAACAGTTCGCCACCGAGTCCACTTAGGGTAGCCGTTCGCACACACGTGGTAGCATGTTTTGCTCGGTCTTCTATCGATGAAGCACAGGTAAAGAAACAAGTCGTTGTAGACAGACAAAGAGGTAGATAGACAGATAAAAATAACAAAAACGAGAACTTAACACGGACGTGATTCGAACACGCAACCCTCTGATCTGGAGTCGGACGTGCTACCGTGTCGCTACCGAGTCCACTTTGTGTAGCCGTTCGCACACACGCGGTAGCATGTTTTGCTCGGCCTTCTGTCGATGCAGCAGAGGTAAAGAGACAAGTCGTTGTAGACAGACAAATAAGTAGATAGCCAGATGAAAATAATAAGAAAGAGAATTTGACCCGGACGTGATTCGAACACGCAACCTTCTGATCTGGAGTCAGACGTGCTACCGTGTCGCCACCGAGTCCGTTAGGTAACCATTCGCACACACGTGGTAGCATGTTTTGCTCGGCCTTCTGTCGATGAAGCACAGGTAAAGAGACAAGTCATTGGAGACATACAGATAAGTAGATAGACAGATAGATGAAAATAATAAAAAAAAGAATTTGACCCGGACTTGATACCAACACGCAACCTTCTGATCTGGAGTCAGACGTGCTGAAGTTGCGCCACTGAGTCCGCTTAGAGTAATTGTTCGCACACACGCTGTAGCATGTTTTGCTCGGCCTTCTGTCGATGAAGCACAGGTAAAGGGAGAAGTCATTTTAGACAGACAAATAAGTAGATAGACAGATAGATGAAAATAATAAAAAGAGAATTTGACCCGGACGTGATTAGAACATTTAACCTACTGATCTGGAGTCAGACGCGCTACCGTTGCACCGCCGAGTCCGCTCAGGGCAGCTGTTCGCACACACGTGGTGGCATGTTTTGCTCGGTCTTCTGTCGATGAAGCACAGGTAAAGAGACAAGTCATTGTAGACAGACAAATGAGTAGATAGACAGATAGATGAAAATAACAACAGAAAGAACTTGACATCGACGTGATTCGAACACGCAACCTTGTGATCTGGAGTCAGACGTGCTACCGGGTCGCCACCGAGTTGACTTAGTGTAGCCGTTCGCACACACGCAGTAGCATGTATTGCTCGGCCTTCTGTCGATGAAGCATAGGTAAAGAGAGAAGTCATTGTAGACAGACAAATAGGTAGACAGATAGTTGAAAACAATAAAAAAGAGAACTTGACCCCGACGTGATTCGAACACGCAACCTTCTGATCTGGAGTTAGACGCGCTACCGTTGCGCCACCGAGTCCGCTTAGGGTAGCCGTTCGCACACACGTGGTAGCATGTTTTTTCGGCCTTCTGTCGATGAAGCACAGGTAAAGAGACAAGTCATTGTACACAGACAAATAAGTAGATAGACAGATAATAAATTATAAATAAGCGAATTTGACCCGGACGTGATTCAAACTCGCAACCTTCTGATCTGGAGTCAGACGTGCTACCGCGTCGCCACCGCGTCCGTTTAGGGTAGCCGTACGCACACACGCGGTAGCATGTTTTGCTCGGCCTTCTGTCGATGCAGCACTGGTAAAGAGACAAGTCATTGTAGGCAGACAAATAAGTAGATAGACAGATGAAAATAATAAGAAAGAGAATTTGACGCTGACGCGATTCGTACACGCAACCTTTTGATCTGGAGTCGGACGCGCTAACAGTTCGCCACCGAGTCCATTTAGGGTAGCCGTTCGCACACACGTGGTAGCATGTTTTGCTTGGCCTTCTATCGATGAAGCACAGGTAAAGAGACAAGTCGTTGTAGACAGACAAATAAGTAGATAGATAGATAGATGAAAATAATAAAAAAAAGAACCTAACACGGATGTGATTCGAAAACGCAACCCTCTGATCTGCAGTCGGACGTGCTACCGTGTCGCCACCGAGTCCACTTGGTGTAGCCGTTCGCACACACGCGGTAGCATGTTTTGCTCGGCCTTCTGTCGATGCAGCACAGGTAAAGAGACCAGTCATTGTAGACAGACAAATAAGTAGATAGACAGATGAAAATAATAAGAAAGAGAACTTGACCCGGACGCGATACGAACACGACACCTTCTGATCTGGAGTTGGACGCGCTAACAGTTCGCCACCGAGTCCACTTAGGGTAGCCGTTCGCACACACGTGGTAGCATGTTTTGCTCGGCCTTCTATCGATGAAGCACAGGTAAAGGAACAAGTCGTTGTAGACAGACAAAGAGGTAGATAGTCAGATGAAAATAACAAAAACGAGAACTTAACACGGACGTGATTCGAACACGCAACCCTCTGATCAGTAGTAAGACGCGCTACCGTGTCGCCACCGAATCCACTTAGCGTAGCCGTTCGCACACACGCGGTAGCTTGTTTCGCTCGGCCTTCTGTCGATGAAGCACAGGTAACGAGACAAGTCATTGTACACAGACAAATAAGTAGATAGACAAATATATGAAAATAAGAAAAAAGAGAATTCGACCCGGACCTGGTTCGAACACGCAAACTTGTGATCTGGAGTCAGACGTGCTACCGTATCGCCACCGAGTACACTTAGTGTAGCCGTTCGCACACACGCGGTAGCATGTTTTGCTCGGCCTTCTGTCGATGAAGCACAGGTAAAGAGACAAGTCATTGGAGACATACAGATAAGTAGATAGACAGATAGATGAAAATAATAAAAAAAAGAATTTGACCCGGACTTGATACCAACACGCAACCTTCTGATCTGGAGTCAGACGTGCTGAAGTTGCGCCACTGAGTCCGCTTAGAGTAATTGTTCGCACACACGCTGTAGCATGTTTTGCTCGGCCTTCTGTCGATGAAGCACAGGTAAAGGGAGAAGTCATTTTAGACAGACAAATAAGTAGATAGACAGATAGATGAAAATAATAAAAAGAGAATTTGACCCGGACGTGATTAGAACATTTAACCTACTGATCTGGAGTCAGACGCGCTACCGTTGCACCGCCGAGTCCGCTCAGGGCAGCTTTTCGCACACACGTGGTGGCATGTTTTGCTCGGTCTTCTGTCGATGAAGCACAGGTAAAGAGACAAGTCATTGTAGACAGACAAATAAGTAGATAGACAGATAGATGAAAATAACAAAAGAAAGAACTTGACATCGACGTGATTCGAACACGCAACCTTCTGATCTGGAGTCAGACGTCCTACCGGGTCGCCACCGAGTTGACTTAGTGTAGCCATTCGCACACACGCAGTAGCATGTATTGCTCGGCCTTCTGTCGATGAAGCATAGGTAAAGAGAGAAGTCATTGTAGACAGACAAATAGGTAGACAGATAGTTGAAAACAATAAAAAAGAGAACTTGACCCCGACGTGATTCGAACACGCAACCTTCTGATCTGGAGTCAGACGTGCTACCGTGTCGCCACCGCGTCCGTTTAGGGTAGCCGTACGCACACACGCGGTAGCATGTTTTGCTCGGCCTTCTGTCGATGCAGCACTGGTAAAGAGACAAGTCATTGTAGACAGACAAATAAGTAGATAGACAGATGAAAATAATAAGAAAGAGAATTTGACCCGGACGCGATACGAACACGCAACCTTCTGATCTGAAGTTGGACGCGCTAACAGTTCGCCACCGAGTCCACTTAGGGTAGCCGTTCGCACACACGTGGTAGCATGTTTTGCTCGGCCTTCTATCGATGAAGCACAGGTAAAGGAACAAGTCGTTGTAGACAGACAAAGAGGTAGATAGTCAGATGAAAATAACAAAAACGAGAACTTAACACGGACGTGATTCGAACACGCAACCCTCTGATCCGTAGTAAGACGCGCTACCGTGTCGCCACCGAATCCACTTAGCGTAGCCGTTCGCACACACGCGGTAGCTTGTTTTGCTCGGCATTCTGTCGATGAAGCACAGGTAACGAGACAAGTCATTGTACACAGACAAATAAGTAGATAGACAAATATATGAAAATAAGAAAAAAGAGAATTTGACCCGGACGTGATTCGAACACGCAACCTTCTGATATGGAGACAGACGTGCTAGCGTGTCGCCACCGAGTCCACTTAGTGAAGCCGTTCGTACACACGCGGTAGCATGTTTCGCTCGGCCTTCTGTCGATGAAGCACAGGTAAAGAGACAAGTCATCGTAGACAGACAAAGATGTAGATAGACATATAGATGAAATTAATAAAAAAGAGGATTTGACCCGGACCTGGTTCGAACACGCAACCTTGTGATCTGGAGTCAGACGTGCTACCGTATCGCCACCGAGTACACTTAGTGTAGCCGTTCGCACACACGCGGTAGCATGTTTTGCTCGGCCTTCTGTCGATGAAGCACAGGTAAAGGGACAAGTCATTGCAGATACACAAATAAGTAGATAGACAGAGAGATGAAAATACTAAAAAGAGAATTTGACGCGGACGTGATTAGAACACGCAACCTTCTGATCTGGAGTCAGACGTGCTAAAGTTGCTTGCGCCACCGAGTCCGCTTAGGGTAGCCGTTCGCCCACACGTGGTAGCATGTTTTGCTCGGCCTTCTGTCGATGAAGCACAGGTAAAGGGACAAGTCATTGCAGATAGACAAATAAGTAGATAGACAGATAGATGAAAATAATAAAAAGAGAATTTGACCCGGACGTGATTCGAACATTTAACCTACTGATCTGGAGTCAGACGCGCTACCGTTGCACCTCCGAGTCCGCTCAGGGCAGCCGTTCGCACACACGTGGTAGCATGTTTTGCTCGGCCTTCTGTCGATGAAGCACAGGTAAAGAGACAAGTCATTGTAGAAAGACAAATAAGTAGATAGACAGATAGATGAAAATAATAAGAAAGAGAATTTGACCCGGACGTGATTCGAACACGCAACCTTCTGATCTGGAGTCAGACGTGCTACCGTGTCGCCACCGAGTCCGTTAGGTAACCATTCGCACACACGTGGTAGCATGTTTTGCTCGGTCTTCTGTCGACGAAGCACAGGTAAAGAGACAAGTCATTGTAGACATACAGATAAGCAGATAGACAGATAGATGAAAATATTAAAAAAGAGGATTTGACCCGGACCTGATTCGAACACGCAACCTTGTGATCTGAAGTCAGACGTGCTACCGTATCACCACCGAGTACACTTAGTGTAGCCGTTCGCACACACGCGGTAGCATGTTTTGCTCGGCCTTCGGTCGATGAAGCACAGGTAAAGAGACAGGTCATTGTAGACAGACAAATAAGTAGACAGATAGTTGAAAACAATAAAAAAGAGAACTTGACCCCGACGTGATTCGAACACGCAACCTTCTGATCTGGAGTCAGACGTGCTACCGTGTCGCCACCGCGTCCGTTTAGGGTAGCCGTACGCACACACGTGGTAGCATGTTTTGCTCGGCCTTCTGTCGATGCAGCACTGGAAAAGAGACAAGTCATTGTAGACAGACAAATAGGTAGATAGACAGATGAAAATAATAAGAAAGAGAATTTGACCCGGACGCGATTCGTACACGCAACCTTCTGATCTGGAGTCGGACGCGCTACCGTGTCGCCACCGAGTCCACTTGGTGTAGCCGTTCGCACACACGCGGTAGCATGTTTTGCTCGGCCTTCTGTCGATGAAGCACAGGTAAAGAGACAAGTCATTGTAGACAGACAAATAAGTAGATAGACTGATGAAAATAATAAGAAAGAGAATTTGACCCGGACGCGATACGGACACGCAACCTTCTGATCGGGAGTCGGACGCACTAACAGTTCGCCACCGAGTCCACTTAGGGTAGCCGTTCGCACACACGTGGTAGCATGTTTTGCTCGGTCTTCTATCGATGAAGCACAGGTAAAGAAACAAGTCGTTGTAGACAGACAAAGAGGTAGATAGACAGATAAAAATAACAAAAACGAGAACTTAACACGGACGTGATTCGAACACGCAACCCTCTGATCTGGAGTCGGACGTGCTACCGTGTCGCTACCGAGTCCACTTTGTGTAGCCGTTCGCACACACGCGGTAGCATGTTTTGCTCGGCCTTCTGTCGATGCAGCAGAGGTAAAGAGACAAGTCATTGTAGACAGACAAATAAGTAGATAGCCAGATGAAAATAATAAGAAAGAGAATTTGACCCGGACGTGATTCGAACACGCAACCTTCTGATCTGGAGTCAGACGTGCTACCGTGTCGCCACCGAGTCCGTTAGGTAACCATTCGCACACACGTGGTAGCATGTTTTGCTCGGCCTTCTGTCGATGAAGCACAGGTAAAGAGACAAGTCATTGGAGACATACAGATAAGTAGATAGACAGATAGATGAAAATATTAAAAAAAAGAATTTGACCCGGACTTGATACCAACACGCAACCTTCTGATCTGGAGTCAGACGTGCTGAAGTTGCGCCACTGAGTCCGCTTAGAGTAATTGTTCGCACACACGCTGTAGCATGTTTTGCTCGGCCTTCTGTCGATGAAGCACAGGTAAAGGGAGAAGTCATTTTAGACAGACAAATAAGTATATAGACAGATAGATGAAAATAATAAAAAGAGAATTTGACCCGGACGTGATTAGAACATTTAACCTACTGATCTGGAGTCAGACGCGCTACCGTTGCACCGCCGAGTCCGCTCAGGGCAGCTGTTCGCACACACGTGGTGGCATGTTTTGCTCGGTCTTCTGTCGATGAAGCACAGGTAAAGAGACAAGTCATTGTAGACAGACAAATAAGTAGATAGACAGATAGATGAAAATAACAAAAGAAAGAACTTGACATCGACGTGATTCGAACACGCAACCTTCTGATCTGGAGTCAGACGTCCTACCGGGTCGCCACCGAGTTGACTTAGTGTAGCCATTCGCACACACGCAGTAGCATGTATTGCTCGGCCTTCTGTCGATGAAGCATAGGTAAAGAGAGAAGTCATTGTAGACAGACAAATAGGTAGACAGATAGTTGAAAACAATAAAAAAGAGAACTTGACCCGGACGCGATACGAACACGCAACCTTCTGATCTGGAGTCAGACGTGCTACCGTGTCGCCACCGCGTCCGTTTAGGGTAGCCGTACGCACACACGCGGTAGCATGTTTTGCTCGGCCTTCTGTCGATGCAGCACTGGTAAAGAGACAAGTCGTTGTAGACAGACAAAGAGGTAGATAGTCAGATGAAAATAACAAAAACGAGAACTTAACACGGACGTGATTCGAACACGCAACCCTCTGATCCGTAGTAAGACGCGCTACCGTGTCGCCACCGAATCCACTTAGCGTAGCCGTTCGCACACACGCGGTAGCTTGTTTTGCTCGGCATTCTGTCGATGAAGCACAGGTAACGAGACAAGTCATTGTACACAGACAAATAAGTAGATAGACAAATATATGAAAATAAGAAAAAAGAGAATTTGACCCGGACGTGATTCGAACACGCAACCTTCTGATATGGAGTCAGACGTGCTACCGTATCGCCACCGAGTACACTTAGTGTAGCCGTTCGCACACACGCGGTAGCATGTTTTGCTCGGCCTTCTGTCGATGAAGCACAGGTAAAGGGACAAGTCATTGCAGATACACAAATAAGTAGATAGACAGAGAGATGAAAATACTAAAAAGAGAATTTGACGCGGACGTGATTAGAACACGCAACCTTCTGATCTGGAGTCAGACGTGCTAAAGTTGCTTGCGCCACCGAGTCCGCTTAGGGTAGCCGTTCGCCCACACGTGGTAGCATGTTTTGCTCGGCCTTCTGTCGATGAAGCACAGGTAAAGGGACAAGTCATTGCAGATAGACAAATAAGTAGATAGACAGATAGATGAAAATACTAAAAAGAGAATTTGACGCGGACGTGATTAGAACACGCAACCTTCTGATCTGGAGTCAGACTTGCTAAAGTTGCGCCACTGAGTCCGCTTAGGGTAGCCGTTCGCCCACACGCGGTAGCATGTTTTGCTCGGCCTTCTGTCGATGAAGCACAGGTAAAGGGACAAGTCATTTTAGACAGACAAATAAGTAGATAGACAGATAGATGAAAATAATAAAAAGAGAATTTGACCCGGACTTGATTCGAACACGCAACCTTCTGATCTGGAGTCAGACGTGCTAAAGTTGCGCCACTGAGTCCGCTTAGAGTAATTGTTCGCACACACGCTGTAGCATGTTTTGCTCGGCCTTCTGTCGATGAAGCACAGGTAAAGGGACAAGTCATTTTAGACAGACAAATAAGTAGATAGACAGATATATGAAAATAATAAAAAGAGAATTTGACCCGGACGTGATTCGAACATTTAACCTACTGATCTGGAGTCAGACGCGCTACCGTTGCACCTCCGAGTCCGCTCAGGGCAGCCGTTCGCACACACGTGGTAGCATGTTTTGCTCGGCCTTCTGTCGATGAAGCACAGGTAAAGAGACAAGTCATTGTAGAAAGACAAATAAGTAGATAGACAGATAGATGAAAATAATAAGAAAGAGAATTTGACCCGGATGTGATTCGAACACGCAACCTTCTGATCTGGAGTCAGACGTGCTACCGTGTCGCCACCGAGTCCGTTAGGTAACCATTCGCACACACGTGGTAGCATGTTTTGCTCGGTCTTCTGTCGACGAAGCACTGGTAAAGAGACAAGTCATTGTAGACATACAGATAAGTAGATAGACAGATAGATGAAAATATTAAAAAAGAGGATTTGACCCGGACCTGATTCGAACACGCAACCTTGTGATCTGGAGTCAGACGTGCTACCGTATCGCCACCGAGTACACTTAGTGTAGCCGTTCGCACACACGCGGTAGCATGTTTTGCTCGGCCTTCGGTCGATGAAGCACAGGTAAAGAGACAAGTCATTGTAGACAGACAAATAAGTAGACAGATAGTTGAAAACAATAAAAAAGAGAACTTGACCCCGACGTGATTCGAACACGCAACATTCTGATCTGGAGTCAGACGTGCTACCGTGTCGCCACCGCGTCCGTTTAGGGTAGCCGTACGCACACACGTGGTAGCATGTTTTGCTCGGCCTTCTGTCGATGCAGCACTGGAAAAGAGACAAGTCATTGTAGACAGACAAATAGGTAGATAGACAGATGAAAATAATAAGAAAGAGAATTTGACCCGGACGCGATTCGTACACGCAACCTTCTGATCTGGAGTCGGACGCGCTACCGTGTCGCCACCGAGTCCACTTGGTGTAGCCGTTCGCACACACGCGGTAGCATGTTTTGCTCGGCCTTCTGTCGATGCAGCACAGGTAAAGAGACAAGTCATTGTAGACAGACAAATAAGTAGATAGACAGATGAAAATAATAAGAAAGAGAATTTGACCCGGACGCGATACAAACACGCAACCTTCTGATCTGAAGTTGGACGCGCTAACAGTTCGCCACTGAGTCCACTTAGGGTAGCCGTTCACACACACGTGGTAGCATGTTTTGCTCGGCCTTATATCGATGAAGCACAGGTAAAGGAACAAGTCGTTGTAGACAGACAAAGAGGTAGATAGTCAGATGAAAATAACAAAAACGAGAACTTAACACGGACGTGATTCGAACACGCAACCCTCTGATCCGTAGTAAGACGCGCTACCGTGTCGCCACCGAATCCACTTAGCGTAGCCGTTCGCACACACGCGGTAGCTTGTTTTGCTCGGCATTCTGTCGATGAAGCACAGGTAACGAGACAAGTCATTGTACACAGACAAATAAGTAGATAGACAAATATATGAAAATAAGAAAAAAGAGAATTTGACCCGGACGTGATTCGAACACGCAACCTTCTGATATGGAGACAGACGTGCTACCGTGTCGCCACCGAGTCCACTTAGTGAAGCCGTTCGTACACACGCGGTAGCATGTTTCGCTCGGCCTTCTGTCGATGAAGCACAGGTAAAGAGACAAGTCATCGTAGACAGACGAAGAGGTAGATAGACATATAGATGAAATTATTAAAAAGAGGATTTGACCCGGACCTGGTTCGAACACTCAACCTTGTGATCTGGAGTCAGACGTGCTACCGTATCGCCACCGAGTACACTTAGTGTAGCCGTTCGCACACACGCGGTAGCATGTTTTGCTCGGCCTTCTGTCGATGAAGCACAGGTAAAGGGACAAGTCATTGCAGATACACAAATAAGTAGATAGACAGATAGATGAAAATACTAAAAAGAGAATTTGACGCGGACGTGATTAGAACACGCAACCTTCTGATCTGGAGTCAGACTTGCTAAAGTTGCGCCACCGAGTCCGCTTAGGGTAGCCGTTCGCCCACACGCGGTAGCATCTTTTGCTCGGCCTTCTGTCGATGAAGCACAGGTAAAGAGACAAGTCATTGTAGACAGACAAATAAGTGGATAAATGGATGAAAATAATAAAAAAAAGAATTTGACCCGGACTTGATTAGAACACCCAACCTTCTGATCTGGAGTCAGACGTGCTAAAGTTGCGCCACTGAGTCCGCTTAGAGTAATTGTTCGCACACACGCTGTAGCATGTTTTGCTCGGCCTTCTGTCGATGAAGCACAGGTAAAGGGACAAGTCATTTTAGACAGACAAATAAGTAGATAGACAGATAGATGAAAATAATAAAAAGAGAATTTGACCCGGACGTGATTCGAACATTTAACCTACTGATCTGGAGTCAGACGCGCTACCGTTGCACCTCCGAGTCCGCTCAGGGCAGCCGTTCGCACACACGTGGTAGCATGTTTTGCTCGGCCTTCTGTCGATGAAGCACAGGTAAAGAGACAAGTCATTGTAGAAAGACAAATAAGTAGATAGACAGATAGATGAAAATAATAAGAAAGAGAATTTGACCCGGACGTGATTCGAACACGCAACCTTCTGATCTGGAGTCAGACGTGCTACCGTGTCGCCACCGAGTCCGTTAGGTAACCATTCGCACACACGTGGTAGCATGTTTTGCTCGGCCTTCTGTCGACGAAGCACAGGTAAAGAGACAAGTCATTGTAGACATACAGATAAGTAGATAGACAGATAGATGAAAATATTAAAAAAGAGGATTTGACCCGGACCTGATTCGAACACGCAACCTTGTGATCTGGAGTCAGACGTGCTACCGTATCGCCACCGAGAACACTTAGTGTAGCCGTTCGCACACACGCGGTAGCATGTTTTGCTCGGCCTTCTGTCGATGAAGCACAGGTAAAGAGACAAGTCATTGTAGACAGACGAATAAGTGGATAGATAGATGAAAATAATAAAAAAAAGAATTTGACCCGGACTTGATTCGAACACGCAACCTTCTGATCTGGAATCGGACGTGCTAAAGTTGCGCCACTGAGTCTGCTTAGAGTAATTGTTCGCACACACGCTGTAGCATGTGTTGCTCGGCCTTCTGTCGATGCAGCACTGGTAAAGAGACAAGTCATTGTAGACAGACAAATAAGTAGATAGACAGATGAAAATAATAAGAAAGAGAATTTGACCCGGACGCGATTCGTACACGCAACCTTCTGATCTGGAGTCGGACGCGCTAACAGTTCGCCACCAAGTCCATTTAGGGTAGCCGTTCGCACACACGTGGTAGCAAGTTTTGCTTGGCCTTCTATCGATGAAGCACAGGTAAAGAGACAAGTCGTTGTAGTCAGACAAATAAGTAGATAGACAGATAGATGAAAATATTAAAAAAGAGAACCTAACACGGACGTGATTCGAAAACGCAACCCTCTGATCTGCAGTCGGACGTGCTACCGTGTCGCCACCGAGTCCACTTAGTGTAGCCGTTCGCATCACGCGGTAGCATGTTTTGCTCGGCCTTCTGTCGATGCAGCACAGGTAAAGAGACAAGTCATTGTAGACAGACAAATAAGTAGATAGACAGATGAAAATAATAAGGAAGAGAAATTGACCCGGACGTGATTGGAACACGCAACCTTCTGATATGGAGACAGACGTGCTACCGTGTCGCCACCGAGTCCACTTAGTGAATCCGTTCGTACACACGCGGTAGCATGTTTCGCTCGGCCTTCTGTCGATGAAGAACAGGTAAAGAGACAAGTCATCGTAGACAGACAAAGAGGTAGATAGACATATAGATGAAATTAATAAAAAAGAGGATTTGACCCGGACCTGGTTCGAACACGCAACCTTGTGATCTGGAGTCAGACATGCTACCGTATCGCCACCGAGTACACTTAGTGTAGCCGTTCGCACACACGCGGTAGCATGTTTTGCTCGGCCTTCTGTCGATGAAGCACGGGTAAAGGGACAAGTCATTGCAGATACACAAATAAGTAGATAGACAGATAGATGAAAATACTAAAAAAAGAATTTGACGCGGACGTGATTAGAACACGCAACCTTCTGATCTGGAGTCAGCCGTGCTAAAGTTGCTTGTGCCACCGAGTCCGCTTAGGGTAGCCGTTCGCCCACACGTGGTAGCATGTTTTGCTCGGCCTTCTGTCGATGAAGCACAGGTAAAGGGACAAGTCATTGTAGACAGACAAAGAGGTAGATAGACTGATGAAAATAACAAAAACGAGAACTTAACATGGACGTGATTCGAACACACAACCCTCTGATCTGGGTAAGACGCGCTACCGTTGCGCCACCGAGTCCGCTTAGGGTAGCCGTTCGCACACACGTGGTAGCATGTTTTTTCGGCCTGTTGTCGATGAAGCACCGGTAAAGAGACAAGTCATTGTAGACAGACAAATAAGTAGATAGACAGAATGATGAAAATAAGAAAAAACGAAATTTGATCCAGACGTGATTCAAGCTCGCAACCTTCCGATCTGGAGTCAGACGTGCTACCGGGTTGCCACCGAGTCCACTTAGTGTAGCCGTACGCGCACACGCGGTAGCAAGTTTTGCTCGGCCTTCTGTCGATGTAGCACTGGTAAAGAAGCAAGTCGTTGTAGACAGACAAAGAGGTAGATAGACAGATGAAAATAACAAAAACGAGAACTTAACACGGACGTGATTCGAACACGCAACCCTCTGATCTGGAGTCGGACGTGCTACCGTGTCGCCACCGAGTCCACTTTGTGTACCCGTTCGCACACACGCGGTAGCATGTTTTGCTCGGCCTTCTGTCGATGCAGCATAGGTAAAGAGACAAGTCATTGTAGACAGACAAATAAGTAGATAGCCAGATGAAAATATTAGGAAAGAGAATTTGACCCGGACGTGATTCGAACACGCAACCTTCTGATCTGGAGTCAGACGTGCTACCGTGTCGCCACCGAGTCCGTTAGGTAACCATTCGCACACACGTGGTAGCATGTTTTGCTCGGCCTTTTGTCGATGAAGCACAGGTAAAGAGACAAGTCATTGTTGACATACAGATAAGTAGATAGACAGATAGATGAAAATAATAAAAAAGAGGATTTGACCCGGACCTGATTCGAACACGCAACCTTGTGATCTGGAGTCAGACGTGCTACCGTATCGCCACCGAGTACACTTAGTGCAGCCGTTCGAACACACGCGGTAGCATGTTTTGCTCGGCCTTCTGTCGATGCAGCACAGGTAAAGAGACAAGTCATTGTAGACAGACAAATAAGTAGATAGACAGGTGAAAAAAATAAGAAAGAGAATTTGACCCAGACGCGATACGAACACGCAACCTTCTGATCTGGAGTCAGACGTGCTAAAGTTGCGCCACTGAGTCCGCTTAGAGTAATTGTTCGCACACACGCTGTAGCATGTTTTGGTCGGCCTTCTGTCGATGAAGCACAGGTAAAGGGACAAGTCATTTTAGACAGACAAATAAGTAGATAGACAGATAGATGAAAATAATAAAAAGAGAATTTGACCCGGACATGATTCGAACATTTAACCTACTGATCTGGAGTCAGACGCGCTACCGTTGCACCGCCGAGTCCGCTCAGGGCAGCTGTTCGCACACACGTGGTAGCATGTTTTGCTCGGTCTTCTGTCGATGAAGCACAGGTAAAGAGACAAGTCATTGTAGACAGACAAATAAGTAGATAGACAGATAGATGAAAATAACAAAAGAAAGAACTTGACATCGACGTGATTCGAACACGCAACCTTCTGATCTGGAGTCAGACGTCCTACCGGGTCGCCACCGAGTTGACTTAGTGTAGCCGTTCGCACACACGCAGTAGCATGTATTGCTCGGCCTTCTGTCGATGAAGCATAGGTAAAGAGAGAAGTCATTGTAGACAGACAAATAAGTAGATAGACAGATGAAAATAATAAGAAAGAGAATTTGACCCGGACGCGATTCGTACACGCCACCTTCTGATCTGGAGTCGGACGCGCTAACAGTTCGCCACCGAGTCCATTTAGGGTAGCCGTTCGCACAGACGTGGTAGCATGTTTTGCTTGGCCTTCTATCGATGAAGCACAGGTAAAGAGACAAGTCGTTGTAGAAAGACAAATAAGTAGATAGACAGATAGATGAAAATAATAAAAAAGAGAACCTAACACGGACGTGATTCGAAAACGCAACCCTCTGATCTGCAGTCGGACGCGCTACCGTGTCGCCACCGAGTCCACTTGGTGTAGCCGTTCGCACACACGCGGTAGCATGTTTTGCTCGGCCTTCTGTCGATGCAGCACAGGTAAAGAGACAAGTCATTGTAGACAGACAAATAAGTAGATAGACAGATGAAAATAATAAGAAAGAGAATTTGACCCGGACGCGATACGAACACGCAACCTTCTGATCTGAAGTTGGACGCGCTAACAGTTCGCCACCGAGTCCACTTAGGGTAGCCGTTCACACACACGTGGTAGCATGTTTTGCTCGGCCTTATATCGATGAAGCACAGGTAAAGGAACAAGTCGTTGTAGACAGACAAAGAGGTAGATAGTCAGATGAAAATAACAAAAACGAGAACTTAACACGGACGTGATTCGAACACGCAACCCTCTGATCCGTAGTAAGACGCGCTACCGTGTCGCCACCGAATCCACTTAGCGTAGCCGTTCGCACACACGCGGTAGCTTGTTTTGCTCGGCATTCTGTCGATGAAGCACAGGTAACGAGACAAGTCATTGTACACAGACAAATAAGTAGATAGACAAATATATGAAAATAAGAAAAAAGAGAATTTGACCCGGACGTGATTCGAACACGCAACCTTCTGATATGGAGACAGACGTGCTACCGTGTCGCCACCGAGTCCACTTAGTGAAGCCGTTCGTACACACGCGGTAGCATGTTTCGCTCGGCCTTCTGTCGATGAAGCACAGGTAAAGAGACAAGTCATCGTGGACAGACAAAGAGGTAGATAGACATATAGATGAAATTAATAAAAAAGAGGATTTGACCCGGACCTGGTTCGAACACTCAACCTTGTGATCTGGAGTCAGACGTGCTACCGTATCGCCACCGAGTACACTTAGTGTAGCCGTTCGCACACACGCGGTAGCATGTTTTGCTCGGCCTTCTGTCGATGAAGCACAGGTAAAGGGACAAGTCATTGCAGATACACAAATAAGTAGATAGACAGATAGATGAAAATACTAAAAAGAGAATTTGACGCGGACGTGATTAGAACACGCAACCTTCTGATCTGGAGTCAGACTTGCTAAAGTTGCGCCACCGAGTCCGCTTTGGGTAGCCGTTCGCCCACACGCGGTAGCATGTTTTGCTCGGCCTTCTGTCGATGAAGCACAGGTAAAGAGACAAGTCATTGTAGACAGACAAATAAGTGGATAGACTGATGAAACTAACAAAAACGAGAACTTAACATGGACGTGATTCGAACACACAACCCTCTGATCTGGGTAAGACGCGCTACCGTTGCGCCACCGAGTCCGCTTAGGGTAGCCGTTCGCACACACGTGGTAACATGTTTTTTCGGCCTGTTGTCGATGAAGCACCGGTAAAGAGACAAGTCATTGTAGACAGACAAATAAGTAGATAGACAGAATGATGAAAATAAGAAAAAACGAAATTTGATCCAGACGTGATTCAAGCTCGCAACCTTCCGATCTGGAGTCAGACGTGCTACCGGGTTGCCACCGAGTCCACTTAGTGTAGCCGTACGCGCACACGCGGTATCATGTTTTGCTCGGCCTTCTGTCGATGTAGCACTGGTAAAGAAGCAAGTCGTTGTAGACAGAGAAAGAGGTAGATAGACAGATGAAAATAACAAAAACGAGAACTTAACACGAACGTGATTCGAACACGCAACCCTCTGATCTGGGTAAGACGCGCTACCGTGTCGCCACCGAATCCACTTAGCCTTGCCGTTCGCACACACGGGGTAGCTTGTTTTGCTCGGCCTTCTGTCGATGAAGCACAGGTAACGAGACAAGTCATTGTAGACAGACAAATAAGTAGATAGCCAGATGAAAATATTAAGAAAGAGAATTTGACCCGGACGTGATTCGAACACGCAACCTTCTGATCTGGAGTCAGACGTGCTACCGTGTCGCCACCGAGTCCGTTACGTAACCATTCGCACACACGTGGTAGTATGTTTTGCTCGGCCTTCTGTCGATGAAGCACAGGTAAAGAGACAAGTCATTGTTGACATACAGATAAGTAGATAGACAGATAGATGAAAATAATAAAAAAGAGGATTTGACCCGGACCTGATTCGAACACGCAACCTTGTGATCTGGAGTCAGACGTGCTACCGTATCGCCACCGAGTACACTTAGTGCAGCCGTTCGCACACACGCGGTAGCATGTTTTGCTCGGCCTTCTGTCGATGCAGCACAGGTAAAGAGACAAGTCATTGTAGACAGACAAATAAGTAGATAGACAGGTGAAAAAAATAAGAAAGAGAATTTGACCCAGACGCGATACGAACACGCAACCTTCTGATCTGGAGTCGGACGCGCTAACAGTTCGCCAACGAGTCCACTTAGGGTAGCCGTTCGCACACACGTGGTAGCATGTTTTGCTCGGCCTTCTATCGATGAAGCACAGGTAAAGAAACAAGTCGTTGTAGACAGACAAAGAGGTAGATAGACAGATGAAAATAACAAAAACGAGAACTTAACACGGACGTGATTCGAACACGCAACCCTCTGATCTGGAGTCGGACGTGCTACCATGTCGCCACCGAGTCCACTTTGTGTAGCCGTTCGCACACACGCGGTAGCATGTTTTGCTCGGCCTTCTGTCGATGCAGCACAGGTAAAGAGACAAGTCATTGTAGACAGACAAATAAGTAGATAGCCAGATGAAAACAATAAGAAAGAGAATTTGACCCGGACGTGATTCGAACACGCAACCTTCTGATCTGGAGTCAGACGTGCTACCGTGTCGCCACCGAGTCCGTTAGGTAACCATTCGCACACACGTGGTAGCATGTTATGCTCGGCCTACTGTCGATGAAGCACAGGTAAAGAGACAAGTCATTGTTGACTTACAGATAAGTAGATAGACAGATAGATGAAAATATTTGAAAAGAGGATTTGACCCGGACCTGATTCGAACACGCAACCTTGTGATTTGGAGTCAGACGTGCTACCGTATCGCCACCGAGTACACTTAGTGCAGCCGTTCGCACACACGCGGTAGCATGTTTTGCTCGGCCTTCTGTCGATGAAGCACAGGTAAAGAGACAAGTCATTGTAGACAGACAAATAAGTGGATAGATAGATGAAAATAATAAAAAAAAGAATTTGACCCGGACTTGATACGAACACGCAACCTTCTGATCTGGAGTCGGACGTGCTAAAGTTGCGCCACTGAGTCCGCTTAGAGTAATTGTTCGCACACACGCTGTAGCATGTTTTGCTCGGCCTTCTGTCGATGAAGCACAGGTAAAGGGACAAGTCATTTTAGACAGACAAATAAGTAGATAGACAGATAGATGAAAATAATAAAAAGAGAATTTGACCCGGACATGATTCGAACATTTAACCTACTGATCTGGAGTCAGACGCGCTACCGTTGCACCGCCGAGTCCGCTCAGGGCAGCTGTTCGCACACACGTGGTAGCATGTTTTGCTCGGTCTTCTGTCGATGCAGCACAGGTAAAGAGACAAGTCATTGTAGACAGACAAATAAGTAGATAGACAGATGAAAATAATAAGAAAGAGAATTTGACCCGGACGCGATACGAACACGCAACCTTCTGATCTGAAGTTGGACGCGCTAACAGTTCGCCACTGAGTCCACTTAGGGTAGCCGTTCGCACACACGTGGTAGCATGTTTTGCTCGGCCTTCTATCGATGAAGCACAGGTAAAGGAACAAGTCGTTGCAGACAGACAAAGAGGTAGATAGTCAGATGAAAATAACAAAAACGAGAACTTAACACGGACGTGATTCGAACACGCAACCCTCTGATCCGCAGTAAGACGCGCTACCGTGTCGTCACCGAATCCACTTAGCGTAGCCGTTCGCACACACGCGGTAGCTTGTTTTGCTCGGCCTTCTGTCGATGAAGCACAGGTAAAGAGACAAGTCATCGTAGACAGACAAAGAGGTAGATAGACATATAGATGAAATTAATAAAAAAGAGGATTTGACCCGGACCTGGTTCGAACACGCAACCTTGTGATCTGGAGTCAGACGTGCTACCGTATCGCCACCGAGTCCGTTAGGTAACCATTCGCACACACGTGGTAGCAGGTTTTGCTCGGCCTTCTGTCGACGAAGCACAGGTAAAGAGACAAGTCATTGTAGACATACAGATAAGTAGATAGACAGATAGATGAAAATATTTAAAAAGAGGATTTGACCCGGACCTGATTCGAACACGCAACCTTGTGATATGGAGTCAGACGTGCTACCGTATCGCCACCGAGTACACTTAGCGTAGCCGTTCGCACACACGCGGTAGCATGTTTTGCTCGGCCTTCTGTCGATGAAGCACAGGTAAAGAGACAAGTCATTGTAGACAGACAAATAAGTGGATAGATAGATTAAAATAATAAAAAAAAGAATTTGACCCGGACTTGATTCGAACACGCAACCTTCTGATCTGGAGTCAGACGTGCTAAAGTTGCGCCACTGAGTCCGCTTAGAGTAATTGTTCGCACACACGCTGTAGCAAGTTTTGCTCGGCCTTCAGTCGATGCAGCACTGGTAAAGAGACAAGTCATTGTAGACAGACAAATAAGTAGATAGACAGATGAAAATATTAAGAAAGAGAATTTGACCCGGACACGATTCGTACACGCAACCTTCTGATCTGGAGTCGGACGCGCTAACAGTTCGCCACCAAGTCCATTTAGGGTAGCCGTTCGCACACACGTGGTAGCATGTTTTGCTTGACCTTCTATCGATGAAGCACAGGTAAAGAGACAAGTCGTTGTAGACAGACAAATAAGTAGATAGACAGATAGATGAAAATAATAAAAAAGAGAACCTAACACGGACGTGATTCGAAAACGCAACCCTCTGATCTGGAGTCAGACGTGCTAAAGTTGCGCCACCGAGTCCACTTGGTGTAGCCGTTCGCACACACGCGGTAGCATGTTTTGCTCGGCCTTCTGTCAATGCAGCACAGGTAAAGAGACAAGTCATTGTAGACAGACGAATATGTAGATAGACAGATGAAAATAATAAGAAAGAGAATTTGACCAGGACGCGATACGAACACGACACCTTCTGATCTGGAGTCAGACTTGCTAAAAATGCGCCACCGAGTCCGCTTAGGGTAGCCGTTCGCCCACACGCGGTAGCATGTTTTGCTCGGCCTTCTGTCGATGAAGCACAGGTAAAGAGACAAGTCATTGTAGACAGACAAATAAGTGGATAAATGGATGAAAATAATAAAAAAAAGAATTTGACCCGGACTCGATTCGAACACGCAACCTTCTGATCTGGAGTCAGACGTGCTACCGTGTCGCCACCGAGTCCGTTAGGTAACCATTCGCACACACGTGGTAGCATGTTTTGCTCGGCCTTCTGTCGATGAAGCACAGGTAAAGAGACAAGTCATTGTAGACATACAGATAAGTAGATAGACAGATAGATGAAAATATTAAAAAAGAGGATTTGACCCGGACCTGATTCGAACACGCAACCTTGTGATCTGGAGTCAGACGTGCTACCGTATCGCCACCGAGTACACTTAGTGTAGCCGTTCGCACACACGCGGTAGCATGTTTTGCTCGGCCTTCTGTCGATGAAGCACAGGTAAAGAGACAAGTCATTGTAGACAGACAAATAAGTGGATAGACAGATAGATAAAATTAACAAAAGAAAGAACTTGACATCGACGTGATTCGAACACGCAACCTTCTGATCTGGAGTCAGACATCCTACCGGGTCGCCACCGAGTTGACTTAGTGTAGCCGTTCGCACACACGCAGTAGCTTGTATTGCTCGGCCTTCTGTCGATGAAGCATAGGTAAAGAGAGAAGTCATTGTAGACAGACAAATAAGTAGACAGATTGTTGAAAACAATAAAAAAAGAGAACTTGACCCCGACGTGATTCGAACACGCAACCTTCCGATCTGGAGTCAGACGCGCTACCGTTGCGCCACCGAGTCCGCTTAGGGTAGCCGTTCGCACACACGTGGTAGCATGTTTTTTCGGCCTTCTGTCGATGAAGCACAGGTAAAGAGACAAGTCATTGTAGACAGACAAATAAGTAGATAGACAGATTGATGAAAATAAGAAAAAAGGAAATTTGATCCAGACGTGATTCAAACTCGCAATCTTCTGATCTGTAGTCAGACATGCTAACATGTCGCCACCGAGTCCGTTTAGTGTGGCCGTTCGCACACACGTGGTAGCATGTTTTGCTTGGCCTTCTGTCGAGAAAGCACAGCTAAAGAGAAGAGTCATTGTACACAGACAAATAAGTAGATAGACAGATAGATGAAATTAATAAAAAGACACTTTTACCCGGACGTGATTCGAACACGCAAACTTCTGATCTGGAGTCAGACGTGCTACCGTGTCGCCATCAAATCCGCTTAGGGTAGCCGTTCGCACACACGCGGTAGCATGATTTACTCGGCCTTCTGTCGATGAAGCACACGTAAAGAGACAAGTCTTTGTAGACAGACAAATAAGTAGATACACAGATAGATGAAAATAATAAATAAGCGAATTTGACCCGGACATGATTCAAACTCGCCACCTTCTGATCTGGAGTCAGACGTGCTACCGTGTCGCCACCGCGTCCGTTTAGGGTAGCCGTATGCACACACGCGGTAGCATGTTTTGCTCGGCCTTCTGTCGATGCAGCACAGGTAAAGAGACAAGTCATTGTAGACAGACAAATAAGTAGATAGACAGATGAAAATAATAAGAAAGAGAATTTGACCCGGACGCGATACAAACACGCAACCTTCTGATCTGGAGTTGGACGCGCTAACAGTTCGCCACCGAGTCCACTTAGGGTAGCCGTTCGCACACACGTGGTAACATGTTTTGCTCGGCCTTCTATCGATGAAGCACAGGTAAAGGAACAAGTCGTTGTAGACAGACAAAGAGGTAGATAGTCAGATGAAAATAACAAAAACGAGAACTTAACACGGACGTGATTGCAACACGCAACCCTCTGATCCGTAGTAAGACGCGCTACCGTGTCGCCACCGAATCCACTTAGCGTAGCCGTTCGCACACACGCGGTAGCTTGTTTTGCTCGGCCTTCTGTGGATGAAGCACAGGTACCGAGACAAGTCATTGTACACAGACAAATAAGTAGATAGACAAATAGATGAAAATAAGAAAAAAAAGAATTTGACCCGGACGTGATTCGAACACGCAACCTTCTGATATGGAGACAGACGTGCTACCGTGTCGCCACCGAGTCCACTTAGTGAAGCCGTTCGTACACACGCGGTAGCATGTTTCGCTCGGCCTTCTGTCGATGAAGCACAGCAAAGAGACAAGTCATCGTAGACAGACAAAGAGGTAGATAGACATATAGATGAAATTAATAAAAAAGAGGATTTGACCCGGACCTGATTCGAACACGCAACGTTGTGATCCGGAGTGAGACGTGCTACCGTATCGCCACCGAGTACACTTAGTGTAGCCGCTCGCACACACGCGGTAGCATGTTTTGCTCGGCCTTCTGTCGATGAAGCACAGGTAAAGGGACAAGTCATTGCAGATAGACAAATAAGTAGATCGACAGATAGATGAAAATACTAAAAAGAGAATTTGACGCGGACGTGATTAGAACACGCAATATTCTGATCTGGAGTCAGACGTGCTAAAGTTGCGCCACTGAGTCCGCTTAGAGTAATTGTTCCACACACGCTGTAGCATGTTTTGCTCGGCCTTCTGTCGATGAAGCACAAGTAAAGGGACAAGTCATTTTAAACAGACAAATAAGTAGATAGACAGATAGATGAAAATAATAAAAAGAGAATTTGACCCGGACGTGATTCGAACATTTAACCTACTGATCTGGAGTCAGACGCGCTACCGTTGCACCTCCGAGTCCGCTCAGGGCAGCCGTTCGCACACACGTGGTAGCATGTTTTGCTCGGCCTTCTGTCGATGAAGCACAGGTAAAGAGACAAGTCATTGTAGAAAGACAAATAAGTAGATAGACAGATAGATGAAAATAATTAGAAAGAGAATTGGACCCGGACGTGATTCGAACACGCAACCTTCTGATCTGGAGTCAGACGTGCTACCGTGTCGCCACCGAGTCCGTTAGGTAACCATTCGCACACACGTGGTAGCATGTTTTGCTCGGCCTTCTGTCGATGAAGCACAGGTAAAGAGACAAGTCATTGTAGACATACAGATAAGTAGATAGACAGATAGATGAAAATATTAAAAAAGAGGATTTGACCCGGACCTGATTCGAACACGCAACCTTGTGATCTGGAGTCAGACGTGCTACCGTATCGCCACCGAGTACACTTAGTGTAGCCGTTCGCACACACGCGGTAGCATGTTTTGCTCGGCCTTCTGTCGATGAAGCACAGGTAAAGAGACAAGTCATTGTAGACAGACAAATAAGTGAATAGATAGATAAAAATAATAAAAAAAAAGAATTTGACCCGGACTTGATTCGAACACGCAACCTTCTGATCTGGAGTCAGACGTGCTAAAGTTGCGCCACTGAGTCCGCTTAGAGTAATTGTTCGCACACACGCTGTAGCATGTTTTGCTCGGCCTTCTGTCGATGAAGCACAGGTAAAGGGACAAGTCATTTTAGACAGACAAATAAGTAGATAGACAGATAGATGAAACTAATAAAAAAGAGGATTTGACCCGGACCTGATTCGAACACGCAACCTTGCGATCTGGAGTCAGACGTGCTACCGTATCGCCACCGAGTACACTTAGTGTAGCCGTTCGCACACACGCGGTAGCATGTTTTGCTCGGCCTTCTGTCGATGAAGCACAGGTAAAGAGACAAGTCATTGTAGACAGACAAATAAGTGGTTAGACAGATAGATGAAATTAACAAAAGAAAGAACTTGACATCGACGTGATTCAAACACGCAACCTTCTGATCTGGAGTCAGACGTCCTACCGGGTCGCCACCGAGTTGACTTAGTGTAGCCGTTCGCACACACGCAGTAGCATGTATTGCTCGGCCTTCTGTCGATGAATCATAGGTAAAGAGAGAAGTCATTGTAGACAGACAAATAAGTAGATAGACAGATGAAAATAATAAGAAAGAGAATTTGACCCGGACGCGATTCGTACACGCCACCTTCTGATCTGGAGTCGGACGCGCTAACAGTTCGCCACCGAGTCCATTTAGGGTAGCCGTTCGCACAGACGTGGTAGCATGTTTTGCTTGGCCTTCTATCGATGAAGCACAGGTAAAGAGACAAGTCGTTGTAGAAAGACAAATAAGTAGATAGACAGATAGATGAAAATAATAAAAAAGAGAACCTAACACGGACGTGATTCGAAAACGCAACCCTCTGATCTGCAGTCGGACGCGCTACCGTGTCGCCACCGAGTCCACTTGGTGTAGCCGTTCGCACACACGCGGTAGCATGTTTTGCTCGGCCTTCTGTCGATGCAGCACAGGTAAAGAGACAAGTCATTGTAGACAGACAAATAAGTAGATAGACAGATGAAAATAATAAGAAAGAGAATTTGACCCGGACGCGATACGAACACGCAACCTTCTGATCTGAAGTTGGACGCGCTAACAGTTCGCCACCGAGTCCACTTAGGGTAGCCGTTCACACACACGTGGTAGCATGTTTTGCTCGGCCTTATATCGATGAAGCACAGGTAAAGGAACAAGTCGTTGTAGACAGACAAAGAGGTAGATAGTCAGATGAAAATAACAAAAACGAGAACTTAACACGGACGTGATTCGAACACGCAACCCTCTGATCCGTAGTAAGACGCGCTACCGTGTCGCCACCGAATCCACTTAGCGTAGCCGTTCGCACACACGCGGTAGCTTGTTTTGCTCGGCATTCTGTCGATGAAGCACAGGTAACGAGACAAGTCATTGTACACAGACAAATAAGTAGATAGACAAATATATGAAAATAAGAAAAAAGAGAATTTGACCCGGACGTGATTCGAACACGCAACCTTCTGATATGGAGACAGACGTGCTACCGTGTCACCACCGAGTCCACTTAGTGAAGCCGTTCGTACACACGCGGTAGCATGTTTCGCTCGGCCTTCTGTCGATGAAGCACAGGTAAAGAGACAAGTCATCGTGGACAGACAAAGAGGTAGATAGACATATAGATGAAATTAATAAAAAAGAGGATTTGACCCGGACCTGGTTCGAACACTCAACCTTGTGATCTGGAGTCAGACTTGCTAAAGTTGCGCCACCGAGTCCGCTTTGGGTAGCCGTTCGCCCACACGCGGTAGCATGTTTTGCTCGGCCTTCTGTCGATGAAGCACAGGTAAAGAGACAAGTCATTGTAGACAGACAAATAAGTGGATAGACTGATGAAACTAACAAAAACGAGAACTTAACATGGACGTGATTCGAACGCACAACCCTCTGATCTGGGTAAGACGCGCTACCGTTGCGCCACCGAGTCCGCTTAGGGTAGCCGTTCGCACACACGTGGTAACATGTTTTTTCGGCCTGTTGTCGATGAAGCACCGGTAAAGAGACAAGTCATTGTAGACAGACAAATAAGTAGATAGACAGAATGATGAAAATAAGAAAAAACGAAATTTGATCCAGACGTGATTCAAGCTCGCAACCTTCCGATCTGGAGTGAGACGTGCTACCGGGTTGCCACCGAGTCCACTTAGTGTAGCCGTACGCGCACACGCGGTATCATGTTTTGCTCGGCCTTCTGTCGATGTAGCACTGGTAAAGAAGCAAGTCGTTGTAGACAGAGAAAGAGGTAGATAGACAGATGAAAATAACAAAAACGAGAACTTAACACGAACGTGATTCGAACACGCAACCCTCTGATCTGGGTAAGACGCGCTACCGTGTCGCCACCGAATCCACTTAGCCTTGCCGTTCGCACACACGGGGTAGCTTGTTTTGCTCGGCCTTCTGTCGATGAAGCACAGGTAACGAGACAAGTCATTGTAGACAGACAAATAAGTAGATAGCCAGATGAAAATATTAAGAAAGAGAATTTGACCCGGACGTGATTCGAACACGCAACCTTCTGATCTGGAGTCAGACGTGCTACCGTGTCGCCACCGAGTCCGTTACGTAACCATTCGCACACACGTGGTAGTATGTTCTGCTCGGCCTTCTGTCGATGAAGCACAGGTAAAGAGACAAGTCATTGTTGACATACAGATAAGTAGATAGACAGATAGATGAAAATAATAAAAAAGAGGATTTGACCCGGACCTGATTCGAACACGCAACCTTGTGATCTGGAGTCAGACGTGCTACCGTATCGCCACCGAGTACACTTAGTGCAGCCGTTCGCACACACGCGGTAGCATGTTTTGCTCGGCCTTCTGTCGATGCAGCACAGGTAAAGAGACAAGTCATTGTAGACAGACAAATAAGTAGATAGACAGGTGAAAAAAATAAGAAAGAGAATTTGACCCAGACGCGATACGAACACGCAACCTTCTGATCTGGAGTCGGACGCGCTAACAGTTCGCCAACGAGTCCACTTAGGGTAGCCGTTCGCACACACGTGGTAGCATGTTTTGCTCGGCCTTCTATCGATGAAGCACAGGTAAAGAAACAAGTCGTTGTAGACAGACAAAGAGGTAGATAGACAGATGAAAATAACAAAAACGAGAACTTAACACGGACGTGATTCGAACACGCAACCCTCTGATCTGGAGTCGGACGTGCTACCATGTCGCCACCGAGTCCACTTTGTGTAGCCGTTCGCACACACGCGGTAGCATGTTTTGCTCGGCCTTCTGTCGATGCAGCACAGGTAAAGAGACAAGTCATTGTAGACAGACAAATAAGTAGATAGCCAGATGAAAACAATAAGAAAGAGAATTTGACCCGGACGTGATTCGAACACGCAACCTTCTGATCTGGAGTCAGACGTGCTACCGTGTCGCCACCGAGTCCGTTAGGTAACCATTCGCACACACGTGGTAGCATGTTATGCTCGGCCTACTGTCGATGAAGCACAGGTAAAGAGACAAGTCATTGTTGACTTACAGATAAGTAGATAGACAGATAGATGAAAATATTTGAAAAGAGGATTTGACCCGGACCTGATTCGAACACGCAACCTTGTGATTTGGAGTCAGACGTGCTACCGTATCGCCACCGAGTACACTTAGTGCAGCCGTTCGCACACACGCGGTAGCATGTTTTGCTCGGCCTTCTGTCGATGAAGCACAGGTAAAGAGACAAGTCATTGTAGACAGACAAATAAGTGGATAGATAGATGAAAATAATAAAAAAAAGAATTTGACCCGGACTTGATACGAACACGCAACCTTCTGATCTGGAGTCAGACGTGCTAAAGTTGCGCCACTGAGTCCGCTTAGAGTAATTGTTCGCACACACGCTGTAGCATGTTTTGCTCGGCCTTCTGTCGATGAAGCACAGGTAAAGGGACAAGTCATTTTAGACAGACAAATAAGTAGATAGACAGATAGATGAAAATAATAAAAAGAGAATTTGACCCGGACATGATTCGAACATTTAACCTACTGATCTGGAGTCAGACGCGCTACCGTTGCACCGCCGAGTCCGCTCAGGGCAGCTGTTCGCACACACGTGGTAGCATGTTTTGCTCGGTCTTCTGTCGATGCAGCACAGGTAAAGAGACAAGTCATTGTAGACAGACAAATAAGTAGATAGACATATGAAAATAATAAGAAAGAGAATTTGACCCGGACGCGATACGAACACGCAACCTTCTGATCTGAAGTTGGACGCGCTAACAGTTCGCCACTGAGTCCACTTAGGGTAGCCGTTCGCACACACGTGGTAGCATGTTTTGCTCGGCCTTCTATCGATGAAGCACAGGTAAAGGAACAAGTCGTTGCAGACAGACAAAGAGGTAGATAGTCAGATGAAAATAACAAAAACGAGAACTTAACACGGACGTGATTCGAACACGCAACCCTCTGATCCGCAGTAAGACGCGCTACCGTGTCGCCACCGAATCAACTTAGCGTAGCCGTTCGCACACACGCGGTAGCTTGTTTTGCTCGGCCTTCTGTCGATGAAGCACAGGTAAAGAGACAAGTCATCGTAGACAGACAAAGAGGTAGATAGACATATAGATGAAATTAATAAAAAAGAGGATTTGACCCGGACCTGGTTCGAACACGCAACCTTGTGATCTGGAGTCAGACGTGCTACCGTATCGCCACCGAGTCCGTTAGGTAACCATTCGCACACACGTGGTAGCATGTTTTGCTCGGCCTTCTGTCGACGAAGCACAGGTAAAGAGACAAGTCATTGTAGACATACAGATAAGTAGATAGACAGATAGATGAAAATATTTAAAAAGAGGATTTGACCCGGACCTGATTCGAACACGCAACCTTGCGATATGGAGTCAGACGTGCTACCGTATCGCCACCGAGTACACTTAGCGTAGCCGTTCGCACACACGCGGTAGCATGTTTTGCTCGGCCTTCTGTCGATGAAGCACAGGTAAAGAGACAAGTCATTGTAGACAGACAAATAAGTGGATAGATAGATTAAAATAATAAAAAAAAGAATTTGACCCGGACTTGATTCGAACACGCAACCTTCTGATCTGGAGTCAGACGTGCTAAAGTTGCGCCACTGAGTCCGCTTAGAGTAATTGTTCGCACACACGCTGTAGCAAGTTTTGCTCGGCCTTCAGTCGATGCAGCACTGGTAAAGAGACAAGTCATTGTAGACAGACAAATAAGTAGATAGACAGATGAAAATAATAAGAAAGAGAATTTGACCCGGACACGATTCGTACACGCAACCTTCTGATCTGGAGTCGGACGCGCTAACAGTTCGCCACCAAGTCCATTTAGGGTAGCCGTTCGCACACACGTGGTAGCATGTTTTGCTTGACCTTCTATCGATGAAGCACAGGTAAAGAGACAAGTCGTTGTAGACAGACAAATAAGTAGATAGACAGATAGATGAAAATAATAAAAAAGAGAACCTAACACGGACGTGATTCGAAAACGCAACCCTCTGATCTGGAGTCAGACGTGCTAAAGTTGCGCCACCGAGTCCACTTGGTGTAGCCGTTCGCACACACGCGGTAGCATGTTTTGCTCGGCCTTCTGTCAATGCAGCACAGGTAAAGAGACAAGTCATTGTAGACAGACGAATATGTAGATAGACAGATGAAAATAATAAGAAAGAGAATTTGACCAGGACGCGATACGAACACGACACCTTCTGATCTGGAGTTTGACGCGCTAACAGTTCGCCACCGAGTCCACTTAGGGTAGCCGTTCGCACACACGTGGTAGCATGCTTTGCTCGGCCTTCTATCGATGAAGCACAGGTAAAGGAACAAGTCGTTGTAGACAGACAAAGAGGTAGATAGTCAGATGAAAATAACAAAAACGAGAACTTAACACGGAAGTGATTTGAACACGCAACCCTCTGATCCGTAGTAAGACGCGCTACCGTGTCGCCACCGAATCCACTTAGCGTAGCCGTTCGCACACACGCGGTAGCTTGTTTTGCTCGGCCTTCTGTCGATGAAGCACAGGTAACGAGACAAGTCATTGTACACAGACAAATAAGTAGATAGACAAATATATGAAAATAAGAAAAAAGAGAATTTGACCCGGACGTGATTCGAACACGCAACCTTCTGATATGGAGACAGACGTGCTACCGTGTCGCCACCGAGTCCACTTAGTGAATCCGTTCCTACACACGCGGTAGCATGTTTCGCTCGGCCTTCTGTCGATGAAGCACAGGTAAAGAGACAAGTCATCGTAGACAGACAAAGAGGTAGATAGACAGATAGATGAAAATACTAAAAAGAGAATTCGACGCGAACGTGATTAGAACACGCAACCTTCTGATCTGGAGTCAGACGTGCTAAAGTTGCTTGCGCCACCGAGTCCGCTTAGGGTAGCCGTTCGCCCACACGTGGTAGCATGTTTTGCTCGGCCTTCTGTCGATGAAGCACAGGTAAAGGGACAAGTCATTGCAGATAGACAAATAAGTAGATAGACAGATAGATGAAAATACTAAAAAGAGAATTTGACGCGGACGTGATTAGAACACGCAACATTCTGATCTGGAGTCAGACTTGCTAAAAATGCGCCACCGAGTCCGCTTAGGGTAGCCGTTCGCCCACACGCGGTAGCATGTTTTGCTCGGCCTTCTGTCGATGAAGCACAGGTAAAGAGACAAGTCATTGTAGACAGACAAATAAGTGGATAAATGGATGAAAATAATAAAAAAAAGAATTTGACCCGGACTCGATTCGAACACGCAACCTTCTGATCTGGAGTCAGACGTGCTACCGTGTCGCCACCGAGTCCGTTAGGTAACCATTCGCACACACGTGGTAGCATGTTTTGCTCGGCCTTCTGTCGATGAAGCACAGGTAAAGAGACAAGTCATTGTAGACATACAGATAAGTAGATAGACAGATAGATGAAAATATTAAAAAAGAGGATTTGACCCGGACCTGATTCGAACACGCAACCTTGTGATCTGGAGTCAGACGTGCTACCGTATCGCCACCGAGTACACTTAGTGTAGCCGTTCGCACACACGCGGTAGCATGTTTTGCTCGGCCTTCTGTCGATGAAGCACAGGTAAAGAGACAAGTCATTGTAGACAGACAAATAAGTGGATAGACAGATAGATAAAATTAACAAAAGAAAGAACTTGACATCGACGTGATTCGAACACGCAACCTTCTGATCTGGAGTCAGACATCCTACCGGGTCGCCACCGAGTTGACTTAGTGTAGCCGTTCGCACACACGCAGTAGCTTGTATTGCTCGGCCTTCTGTCGATGAAGCATAGGTAAAGAGAGAAGTCATTGTAGACAGACAAATAAGTAGACAGATTGTTGAAAACAATAAAAAAGGAGAACTTGACCCCGACGTGATTCGAACACGCAACCTTCTGATCTGGAGTCAGACGCGCTACCGTTGCGCCACCGAGTCCGCTTAGGGTAGCCGTTCGCACACACGTGGTAGCATGTTTTTTCGGCCTTCTGTCGATGAAGCACAGGTAAAGAGGCAAGTCATTGTAGACAGACAAATAAGTAGATAGACAGATTGATGAAAATAAGAAAAAAGGAAATTTGATCCAGACGTGATTCAAACTCGCAATCTTCTGATCTGTAGTCAGACATGCTAACATGTCGCCACCGAGTCCGTTTAGTGTGGCCGTTCGCACACACGTGGTAGCATGTTTTGCTTGGCCTTCTGTCGAGAAAGCACAGCTAAAGAGAAGAGTCATTGTACACAGACAAATAAGTAGATAGACAGATAGATGAAATTAATAAAAAGACACTTTTACCCGGACGTGATTCGAACACGCAAACTTCTGATCTGGAGTCAGACGTGCTACCGTGTCGCCATCAAATCCGCTTAGGGTAGCCGTTCGCACACACGCGGTAGCATGATTTACTCGGCCTTCTGTCGATGAAGCACACGTAAAGAGACAAGTCTTTGTAGACAGACAAATAAGTAGATACACAGATAGATGAAAATAATAAATAAGCGAATTTGACCCGGACATGATTCAAACTCGCCACCTTCTGATCTGGAGTCAGACGTGCTACCGTGTCGCCACCGCGTCCGTTTAGGGTAGCCGTATGCACACACGCGGTAGCATGTTTTGCTCGGCCTTCTGTCGATGCAGCACAGGTAAAGAGACAAGTCATTGTAGACAGACAAATAAGTAGATAGACAGATGAAAATAATAAGAAAGAGAATTTGACCCGGACGCGATACAAACACGCAACCTTCTGATCTGGAGTTGGACGCGCTAACAGTTCGCCACCGAGTCCACTTAGGGTAGCCGTTCGCACACACGTGGTAACATGTTTTGCTCGGCCTTCTATCGATGAAGCACAGGTAAAGGAACAAGTCGTTGTAGACAGACAAAGAGGTAGATAGTCAGATGAAAATAACAAAAACGAGAACTTAACACGGACGTGATTGCAACACGCAACCCTCTGATCCGTAGTAAGACGCGCTACCGTGTCGCAACCGAATCCACTTAGCGTAGCCGTTCGCACACACGCGGTAGCTTGTTTTGCTCGGCCTTCTGTGGATGAAGCACAGGTACCGAGACAAGTCATTGTACACAGACAAATAAGTAGATAGACAAATAGATGAAAATAAGAAAAAAAAGAATTTAACCCGGACGTGATTCGAACACGCAACCTTCTGATATGGAGACAGACGTGCTACCGTGTCGCCACCGAGTCCACTTAGTGAAGCCGTTCGTACACACGCGGTAGCATGTTTCGCTCGGCCTTCTGTCGATGAAGCACAGCAAAGAGACAAGTCATCGTAGACAGACAAAGAGGTAGATAGACATATAGATGAAATTAATAAAAAAGAGGATTTGACCCGGACCTGATTCGAACACGCAACCTTGTGATCCGGAGTGAGACGTGCTACCGTATCGCCACCGAGTACACTTAGTGTAGCCGCTCGCACACACGCGGTAGCATGTTTTGCTCGGCCTTCTGTCGATGAAGCACAGGTAAAGGGACAAGTCATTGCAGATAGACAAATAAGTAGATCGACAGATAGATGAAAATACTAAAAAGAGAATTTGACGCGGACGTGATTAGAACACGCAATATTCTGATCTGGAGTCAGACGTGCTAAAGTTGCGCCACTGAGTCCGCTTAGAGTAATTGTTCCACACACGCTGTAGCATGTTTTGCTCGGCCTTCTGTCGATGAAGCACAAGTAAAGGGACAAGTCATTTTAAACAGACAAATAAGTAGATAGACAGATAGATGAAAATAATAAAAAGAGAATTTGACCCTGAAGTGATTCGAACATTTAACCTACTGATCTGGAGTCAGACGCGCTACCGTTGCACCTCCGAGTCCGCTCAGGGCAGCCGTTCGCACACACGTGGTAGCATGTTTTGCTCGGCCTTCTGTCGATGAAGCACAGGTAAAGAGACAAGTCATTGTAGAAAGACAAATAAGTAGATAGACAGATAGATGAAAATAATTAGAAAGAGAATTGGACCCGGACGTGATTCGAACACGCAACCTTCTGATCTGGAGTCAGACGTGCTACCGTGTCGCCACCGAGTCCGTTAGGTAACCATTCGCACACACGTGGTAGCATGTTTTGCTCGGCCTTCTGTCGATGAAGCACAGGTAAAGAGACAAGTCATTGTAGACATACAGATAAGTAGATAGACAGATAGATGAAAATATTAAAAAAGAGGATTTGACCCGGACCTGATTCGAACACGCAACCTTGTGATCTGGAGTCAGACGTGCTACCGTATCGCCACCGAGTACACTTAGTGTAGCCGTTCGCACACACGCGGTAGCATGTTTTGCTCGGCCTTCTGTCGATGAAGCACAGGTAAAGAGACAAGTCATTGTAGACAGACAAATAAGTGGATAGATAGATAAAAATAATAAAAAAAAGAATTTGACCCGGACTTGATTCGAACACGCAACCTTCTGATCTGGAGTCAGACGTGCTAAAGTTGCGCCACTGAGTCCGCTTAGAGTAATTGTTCGCACACACGCTGTAGCATGTTTTGCTCGGCCTTCTGTCGATGAAGCACAGGTAAAGGGACAAGTCATTTTAGACAGACAAATAAGTAGATAGACAGATAGATGAAACTAATAAAAAAGAGGATTTGACCCGGACCTGATTCGAACACGCAACCTTGCGATCTGGAGTCAGACGTGCTACCGTATCGCCACCGAGTACACTTAGTGTAGCCGTTCGCACACACGCGGTAGCATGTTTTGCTCGGCCTTCTGTCGATGAAGCACAGGTAAAGAGACAAGTCATTGTAGACAGACAAATAAGTGGTTAGACAGATAGATGAAATTAACAAAAGAAAGAACTTGACATCGACGTGATTCAAACACGCAACCTTCTGATCTGGAGTCAGACGTCCTACCGGGTCGCCACCGAGTTGACTTAGTGTAGCCGTTCGCACACACGCAGTAGCATGTATTGCTCGGCCTTCTGTCGATGAATCATAGGTAAAGAGAGAAGTCAATGTAGACAGACAAATAAGTAGACAGATTGTTGAAAACAATAAAAAAGAGAACTTGACCCCGACGTGATTCGAACACGCAACCTTCTGATCTGGAGTCAGACGCGCTACCGTTGCGCCACCGAGTCCGCTTAGGGTAGCCGTTCGCACACACGTGGTAGCATGTTTTTTCGGCCTTCTGTCGATGAAGGACAGGTAAAGAGACAAGTCATTGTAGACAGACAAATAAGTAGATAGACAGATTGATGACAATAAGAAAAAAGGAAATTTGATCCATACGTGATTCAAACTCGCAATCTTCTGATCTGTAGTCAGACATGCTAACATGTCGCCACCGAGTCCGTTTAGTGTGGCCGTTCGCACACACGTGGTAGCATGTTTTGCTTGGCCTTCTGTCGAGGAAGCACAGCTAAAGAGAAGAGTCATTGTACACAGACAAATAAGTAGATAGACAGATAGATGAAATTAATAAAAAGACACTTTTACCCGGACGTGATTCGAACACGCAAACTTCTGATCTGGAGTCAGACGTGCTACCGTGTCGCCATCGAATCCGCTTAGGGTAGCCGTTCGCACACACGCGGTAGCATGATTTACTCGGCCTTCTGTCGATGAAGCACACGTAAAGAGACAAGTCTTTGTAGACAGACAAATAAGTAGATACACAGATAGATGAAAATAATAAATAGGCGAATTTGACCCGGACATGATTCAAACACGCAACCTTCTGATCTGGAGTCAGACGTGCTACCGTGTCGCCACCGCGTCCGTTTAGGGTAGCCGTATGCACACACGCGGTAGCATGTGTTGCTCGGCCTTCTGTCGATGCAACACAGGTAAAGAGACAAGTCATTGTAGACAGACAAATAAGTAGATAGACAGATGAAAATAATAAGAAAGAGAATTTGACCCGGACGCGATACGAACACGCAACCTTCTGATCTGGAGTTGGACGCGCTAACAGTTCGCCACCGAGTCCACTTAGGGTAGCTGTTCGCACACACGTGGTAGCATGTTTTGCTCAGCCTTCTATCGATGAAGCACAGGTAAAGGAACAAGTCGTTGTAGACAGACAAAGAGGTAGATAGTCAGATGAAAATAACAAAAACGAGAACTTAACACGGACGTGATTCCAACACGCCATCCTCTGATCCGTAGTAAGACGCGCTACCGTGTCGCCACCGAATCCACTTAGCGTAGCCGTTCGCACACACGCGGTAGCTTGTTTTGCTCGGCCTTCTGTCGATGAAGCACAGGTACCGAGACAAGTCATTGTACACAGACAAATAAGTAGATAGACAAAGAGATGAAAACAAGAAAAAAGAGAATTCGACCCGGACGTGATTCGAACACGCAACCTTCTGACATGGAGACAGACGTGCTACCATGTCGCCACCGAGTCCACTTAGTGAAGCCTTTCGTACACACGCGGTAGCATGTTTCGCTCGGCCTTCTGTCGATGAAGCACAGTAAAGAGACAAGTCATCGTAGACAGACAAAGAGGTAGATAGACATATAGATGAAATTATAAAAAAGACGATTTGACCCGGACCTGATTCGAACACGCAACCTTGTGATCTGGAGTGAGACGTGCTACCGTATCGCCACCGAGTACACTTAGTGTAGCCGTTCGCACACACGCGGTAGCATGTTTTGCTCGGCCTTCTGTTGATGAAGCACAGGTAAAGGGACAAGTCATTGCAGATAGACAAATAAGTAGATCGACAGATAGATGAAAATACTAAAAAGAGAATTTGACGCGGACGTGATTAGAACACGCAACCTTCTGATCTGGAGTCAGACGTGCTAAAGTTGCTTGCGCCACCGAGTCCGCTTAGGGTAGCCGTTCGCCCAAACGTGGTAGCATGTTTTGCTCGGCCTTCTGTCGATGAAGCACAGGTAAAGGGACAAGTCATTGCAGATAGACAAATAAGTAGATAGACAGATAGATGAAAATACTAAAAAGAGAATTTGACGCGGACGTGATTAGAACACGCAACCTTCTGATCTGGAGTCAGACGTGCTAAAGTTGCGCCACCGAGTCCGCTTAGGGTAGCCGTTCGCCCACACGTGGTAGCATGTTTTGCTCGGCCTTATGTCGATGAAGCACAGGTAAAGGGACAAGTAATTTTAGACAGACAAATAAGTAGATAGACAGATAGATGAAAATAATGAAAAGAGAATTTGACCCGGATGTGATTCGAACATTTCACCTACTGATCTGGAGTCAGACGCGCTACCGTTGCACCTCCGAGTCCGCTCAGGGCAGCCGTTCGCACACACGTGGTAGCATATTTTGCTCGGCCTTCTGTCGATGAAGCACATGTAAAGAGACAAGTCATTGTAGAAAGACAAATAAGTACATAGACAGATAGATGAAAATAACAAAAGAGAGAACTTGACATCGATGTGATTCGAACACGCAACCTTCTGATCTGGAGTCAGACGTCCTACCGGGTCGCCACCGAGTTGACCTAGTGTAGCCGTTCGCACACACGCAGTAGCACGTATTGCTCGGCCTTCTGTCGATAAAGCATAGGTAAAGAGAGAAGTCATTGTAGACAGACAAATAAGTAGACAGATAGTTGAAAACAATAAAAAAGAGAATTTGACCCCGACGTGATTCGAACACGCAACCTTCTGATCTGGAGTCAGACGCGCTATCGTTGCGCCACCGAGTCCGCTTAGGGTAGCCGGTCGCACACACGTGGTAGCATGTTTTTTCGGCCTTCTGTCGATGAAGCACAGGTAAACAGACGAGTCATTGTAGACAGACAAATAAGTAGATAGACAGATTGATGAAAATAAGAAAAAAGGAAATTTGATCCAGACGTGATTCAAACTCGCAATCTTCTGATCTGTAGTCAGACATGCTAACATGTCGCCACCGAGTCCGTTTAGTGTGGCCATTCGCACACACGTGGTAGCATGTTTTGCTTGGCCTTCTGTCGAGGAAGCACAGGTAAAGAGACAAGTCTTTGTAGACAGACAAATTAGTAGATAGACAGATAGATGAAAATAATAAATAAGCGAATTTGACCCGGACGTGATTCAAACTCGTAGCCTTCTGATCTGGAGTCAGACGTGCTACCGTGTCGCCACCGCGTCCGTTTAGGGTAGCCGTTCGCACACACGTGGTAGCATGATTTGCTCGGCCTTCTGTCGATGAAGCACACCTAAAGAGAAGAGTCATTGTAGACAGACAAATAAGTAGATAGACAGATAGATGAAAATAATAAGAAAGAGAATTTGACCCGGACGTGATTCGAACACGCAACCTTCTGATCTGGAGTCAGACGTGCTACCGTGTCGCCACCGAGTCCGTTAGGTAACCATTCGCACACACGTGGTAGCATGTTTTGCTCGGCCTTCTGTCGATGAAGCACAGGTAAAGAGACAAGTCATTGTAGACATACAGATAAGTAGATAGACAGATAGATGAAAATATTAAAAAAGAGGATTTGACCCGGACCTGATTCGAACACGCAACCTTGTGATCTGGAGTCAGACGTTCTACCGTATCGCCACCGAGTACACTCAGTGTAGCCGTTCGCACACACGCGGTAGCATGTTTTGCTCGGCCTTCTGTCGATGAAGCACAGGTAAAGAGACAAGTCATTGTAGACAGACAAATAAGTGGATAGACAGATAGATGAAATTAACAAAAGAAAGAACTTGACATCGACGTGATTCGAACACGCAACCTTCTGATCTGGAGTCAGACGTCCTACCGTGTCGCCACCGAGTCGACTTAGTGTAGCCGTTCGAACACACGCAGTAGCATGTATTGCTCGGCCTTCTGTCGATGAAGCATAGGTAAAGAGAGAAGTCATTGTAGACAGACAAATAAGTAGACAGATTGTTGAAAACAATAAAAAAAGAGAACTTGACCCCGACGTGATTCGAACACGCAACCTTCTGATCTGGAGTCAGACGCGCTACCCTTGCGCCACCGAGTCCGCTTAGGGTAGCCGTTCGCACACACGTGGTAGCATGTTTTTTCGGCCTTCTGTCGATGAAGCACAGGTAAAGAGACAAGTCATTGTAGACAGACAAATAAGTAGATAGACAGGATTATGAAAATAAGAAAAAAGGAAATTTGATCCAGACGTGATTCAAACTCGCAATCTTCTGATCTGTAGTCAGACATGCTAACATGTCGCCACCGAGTCCGTTTAGTGTGGCCGTTCGCACACACGTGGTAGCATGTTTTGCTTGGCCTTCTGTCGAGGAAGCACAGCTAAAGAGAAGAGTCATTGTACACAGACAAATAAGTAGATAGACAGATAGATGAAATTAATAAATAGACACTTTTACCCGGACGTGATTCGAACACGCAAACTTCTGATCTGGAGTCAGACGTGCTACCGTGTCGCCATCGAATCCGCTTAGGGTAGCCGTTCGCACACACGCGGTAGCATGAATTACTCGGCCTTCTGTCGATGAAGCACACGTAAAGAGACAAGTCTTTGTAGACAGACAAATAAGTAGATACACAGATAGATGAAAATAATAAATAGGCGAATTTGACCCGGACATGATTCAAACTCGCAACCTTCTGATCTGGAGTCAGACGTGCTACCGTGTCGCCACCGCGTCCGTTTAGGGTAGCCGTATGCACACACGCGGTAGCATGTTTTGCTCGGCCTTCTGTCGATGCAGTACAGGTAAAGAGACAAGTCATTGTAGACAGACAAATAAGTAGATAGACAGATGAAAATAATAAGAAAGAGAATTTGACCCGGAAGCGATACGAACACGCAACCTTCTGATCTGGAGTTGGACGCGCTAACAGTTAGCCACCGAGTCCACTTAGGGTAGCTGTTCGCACACACGTGGTAGCATGTTTCGCTCGGCCTTCTATCGATGAAGCACAGGTAAAGGAACAAGTCGTTGTAGAAAGACAAAGAGGTAGATAGTCAGATGAAAATAACAAAAACGAGAACTTAACACGGACGTGATTCCAACACGCAATCCTCTGATTCGTAGTAAGACGCGCTACCGTGTCGCCACCGAATCCACTTAGCGTAGCCGTTCGCACACACGCGGTAGCTTGTTTTGCTCGGCCTTCTGTCGATGAAGCACAGGTACCGAGACAAGTCATTGTACACAGACAAATAAGTAGATAGACAAATAGATGAAAACAAGAAAAAAGAGAATTCGACCCGGACGTGATTCGAACACGCAACCTTCTGACATGGAGACAGACGTGCTACCGTGTCGCCACCGAGTCCACTTAGTGAAGCCGTTCGTACACACGCGGTAGCATGTTTCGCTCGGCCTTCTGTCGATGAAGCACAGTAAAGAGACAAGTCATCGTAGACAGACAAAGAGGTAGATAGACATATAGATGAAATTATAAAAAAGACGATTTGACCCGGACCTGATTCGAACACGCAACCTTGTGATCTGGAGTGAGACGTGCTACCGTATCGCCACCGAGTACACTTAGTGTAGCCGTTCGCACACACGCGGTAGCATGTTTTGCTCGGCCTTCTGTCGATGAAGCACAGGTAAAGGGACAAGTCATTGCAGATAGACAAATAAGTAGATCGACAGATAGATGAAAATACTAAAAAGAGAATTTGACGCGGACGTGATTAGAACACGCAACCTTCTGATCTGGAGTCAGACGTGCTAAAGTTGCTTGCGCCACCGAGTCCGCTTAGGGTAGCCGTTCGCCCAAACGTGGTAGCATGTTTTGCTCGGCCTTCTGTCGATGAAGCACAGGTAAAGGGACAAGTCATTGCAGATAGACAAATAAGTAGATAGACCGATAGATGAAAATACTAAAAAGAGAATTGGACGCGGACGTGATTAGAACACGCAACCTTCTGATCTGGAGTCAGACGTGCTAAAGTTGCGCCACCGAGTCCGCTTAGGGTAGCCGTTCGCCCACACGTGGTAGCATGTTTTGCTCGGCCTTATGTCGATGAAGCACAGGTAAAGGGACAAGTAATTTTAGACAGACAAATAAGTAGATAGACAGATAGATGAAAATAATGAAAAGAGAATTTGACCCGGACGTGATTCGAACATTTCACCTACTGATCTGGAGTCAGACGCGCTACCGTTGCACCTCCGAGTCCGCTCAGGGCAGCCGTTCGCACACACGTGGTAGCATATTTTGCTCGGCCTTCTGTCGATGAAGCACAGGTAAAGAGACAAGTCATTGTAGACAGACAAACAAGTAGACAGATAGTTGAAAACAATAAAAAAGAGAATTTGACCCCGACGTGATTCGAACACGCAACCTTCTGATCTGGAGTCAGACGCGCTATCGTTGCGCCACCGAGTCCGCTTAGGGTAGCCGTTCGCACACACGTGGTTGCATGTTTTTTCGGCCTTCTGTCGATGAAGCACAGGTAAACAGACAAGTCATTGTAGACAGACAAATAAGTAGATAGACAGATTGATGAAAATAAGAAAAAAGGAAATTTGATCCAGACGTGATTCAAACTCGCATCCTTCTGATCTGTAGTCAGACATGCTAACATGTCGCCACCGAGTCCGTTTAGTGTGGCCATTCGCACACACGTGGTAGCATGTTTTGCTTGGCCTTCTGTCGAGGAAGCACAGGTAAAGAGACAAGTCTTTGTAGACAGACAAATAAGTAGATAGACAGATAGATGAAAATAATAAATAAGCGAATTTGACCCGGACGTGATTCGAACACGCAACCTTCTGATCTGGAGTCAGACGTGCTACCGTGTCGCCATCGAATTCGCTTAGGGTAGCCGTTCGCACACACGTGGTAGCATGTTATGCTCGGCCTTCTGTCGATGCAGCACAGGTAAAGAGACAAGTCATTGTAGACAGACAAATAAGTAGACAGATAGTTGAAAACAATAAAAAAGAGAACTTGACCCCGACGTGATTCGAACACGCAACCTTCTGATCTGGAGTCAGACGCGCTACCGTGTCGCCACCGAGTCCACTTTGTGTAGCCGTTCGCACACACGCGGTAGCTTGTTTTGCGCGGCCTTCTGTCGATGAAGCACAGGTAACGAGACAAGTCATCGTAGACAGACAAAGAGGTAGATAGACAGATAGATGAAAATACTAAAAAGAGAATTTGACGCGGACGTGATTAGAACACGCAACCTTCTGTTCTGGAGTCAGACGTGCTAAAGTTGCTTGCGCCACCGAGTCCGCTCAGGGTAGCCGTTCGCCCTCACGTGGTAGCATGTTTTGCTCGGCCTTCTGTCGATGAAGCACAGGTAAAGGGACAAGTCATTGCAGATAGACAATGAGGTAGATAGTCAGATGAAAATAACAAAAACGAGAACTTAACACAGACGTGATTCGAACACGCAACCCTCTGATCCGTAGTAAGACGCGCTACCGTGTCGCCACCGAATCCACTTAGCGTAGCCGTTCGCACACACGCGGTAGCTTGTTTTGCGCGGCCTTCTGTCGATGAAGCACAGGTAACGAGACAAGTCATCGTAGACAGACAAAGAGGTAGATAGACAGATAGATGAAAATACTAAAAAGAGAATTTGACGCGGACGTGATTAGAACACGCAACCTTCTGTTCTGGAGTCAGACGTGCTAAAGTTGCTTGCGCCACCGAGTCCGCTCAGGGTAGCCGTTCGCCCTCACGTGGTAGCATGTTTTGCTCGGCCTTCTGTCGATGAAGCACAGGTAAAGGGACAAGTCATTGCAGATAGACAAATAAGTATATAGACAGATAGATGAAAATACTCAAAAGAGAATTTGACCCGGACGTGATTCGAACATTTAACCTACTGATCTGGAGTCAGACGCGCTACCGTTGCACCTCCGAGTCCGCTCAGGGTAGCCGTTCGCACACACGTGGTAGCATGTTTTGCTCGGCCTTCTGTCGATGAAGCACAGGTAAAGAGACAAGTCATTGTAGAAAGACAAATAAGTAGATAGACAGATAGATGAAAATAATAAGAAAGAGAATTGGACCCGGACGTGATTCGAACACGCAACCTTCTGATCTGGAGTCAGACATGCTGCCGTGCCGCCACGAGTCCGTTAGGTAACCATTCGCACACACGTGGTAGCAGGTTTTGCTCGGCCTTCTGTCGATGAAGCACAGGTAAAGAGACAAGTCATTGTAGACATACAGATAAGTAGATAGACAGATAGATGAAAATAATAAAAAAGAGGATTTGACCCGGACCTGTTTCGAACACGCAACCTTGTGATCTGGAGTCAGACGTGCTACCGTATCGCCACCGAGTACACTTAGTGTAGCCATTCGCACACACGCGGTAGCATGTTTTGCTCGGCCTTCTGTCGATGCAGCACTGGTAAAGAGACAAGTCAATGTAGACAGACAAATAAGTAGATAGACAGATGAAAATAATAAGAAAGAGAATTTGACCCGGACGCGATTCGAACACGCAACCTTCTGATCTGTAGTCGGACGCGCTAACAGTTCGCCACCGAGTCCACTTAGGGTAGCCGTTCGCACACACGTGGTAGCATGTTTTGCTCGGCCTTCTATCGATGAAGCACAGGTAAAAGAACAAGTCGTTGTAGACAGACAAAGAGGTAGATAGTCAGATGAAAATAACAAAACCGAGAACTTAACACGGACGTGATTCGAACACGCAACCCTCTGATCCGTAGTAAGACGCGCTACCGTGTCGCCACCGAATCCACTTAGCGTAGCCGTTCGCACACACGGGGTAGCATGTTTCGTTCGGCCTTCTGTCGATGAAGCACAGGTAAAGAGACAAGTCATCGTAGACAGACAAAGAGGTAGATAGACATATAGATGAAATTAATAAAAAAGAGGATTTGACCCGGACCTGATTCGAACACGCAACCTTGTGATCTGGAGTCAGACGTGCTACCGTATCGCCACCGAGTACACTTAGTGTAGCCGTTCGCACACACGCGGTAGCATGTTTTGCTCGGCCTTCTGTCGATGAAGCACAGGTAAAGGGACAAGTCATTGCAGATAGACAAATAAGTAGATAGACAGATAGATGAAAATACTAAAAAGAGAATTTGATGCGGACGTGATTAGAACACGCAACCTTCTGATTTGGAGTCAGACGTGCTAAAGTTGCTTGCGCCACCGAGTCCGCTTAGTGTAGCCGTTCGCCCACACGTGGTAGCATGTGTTGCTCGGCCTTCTGTCGATGAAGCACAGGTAAAGGGACAAGTCATTGCAGATAGACAAATAAGTAGATAGACAGATAGATGAAAATACTAAAAAGAGAATTTGACGCGGACGTGATTAGAACACGCAACCTTCTGATCTGGAGTCAGACGTGCTAAAGTTGCGCCACGGAGTCCGCTTAGGGTAGCCGTTCGCCCACACGTGGTAGCATGTTTTGCACGGCCTTATGTCGATGAAGCACAGGTAAAGGGACAAGTCATTTTAGACAGACAATTAAGTAGGTAGACAGATAGATGAAAATAATGAAAAGAGAATTTCACCCGGACGTGATTCGAACATTTCACCTAGTGATCTGGAGTCAGACGCGCTACCGTTGCACCTCCGAGTCCGCTCAGGGCAGCCGTTCGCACATACGTGGTAGCATGTTTTGCTCGGCCTTCTGTCGATGAAGCACAGGTAAAGAGACAAGTCATTGTAGAAAGACAAATAAGTAGATAGACAGATAGATGAAAATAAGAAAATAGAGAACTTCACATCGACGTGATTCGAACACGCAACCTTCTGATCTGGAGTAAGACGTCCTACCGGGTCGCCACCGAGTTGACTTAGTGTAGCCGTTCGCACACGCAGTAAGTAGCATGTATTGCTCGGCCTTCTGTCGATGAAGCATAGGTAAAGAGAGAAGTCATTGTAGACAGACAAATAAGTTGACAGATAGTTGAAAACAATAAAAAAGAGAACTTGACCCCGACGTGATTCGAACACGCAACCTTCTGATCTGGAGTCAGACGCGCTACCGTGTCGCCACCGAGTCCACTTTGTGTAGCCGTTCGCACACACGCGGTAGCTTGTTTTGCGCGGCCTTCTGTCGATGAAGCACAGGTAACGAGACAAGTCATCGTAGACAGACAAAGAGGTAGATAGACAGATAGATGAAAATACTAAAAAGAGAATTTGACGCGGACGTGATTAGAACACGCAACCTTCTGTTCTGGAGTCAGACGTGCTAAAGTTGCTTGCGCCACCGAGTCCGCTCAGGGTAGCCGTTCGCCCTCACGTGGTAGCATGTTTTGCTCGGCCTTCTGTCGATGAAGCACAGGTAAAGGGACAAGTCATTGCAGATAGACAATGAGGTAGATAGTCAGATGAAAATAACAAAAACGAGAACTTAACACAGACGTGATTCGAACACGCAACCCTCTGATCCGTAGTAAGACGCGCTACCGTGTCGCCACCGAATCCACTTAGCGTAGCCGTTCGCACACACGCGGTAGCTTGTTTTGCGCGGCCTTCTGTCGATGAAGCACAGGTAACGAGACAAGTCATCGTAGACAGACAAAGAGGTAGATAGACAGATAGATGAAAATACTAAAAAGAGAATTTGACGCGGACGTGATTAGAACACGCAACCTTCTGTTCTGGAGTCAGACGTGCTAAAGTTGCTTGCGCCACCGAGTCCGCTCAGGGTAGCCGTTCGCCCTCACGTGGTAGCATGTTTTGCTCGGCCTTCTGTCGATGAAGCACAGGTAAAGGGACAAGTCATTGCAGATAGACAAATAAGTATATAGACAGATAGATGAAAATACTCAAAAGAGAATTTGACCCGGACGTGATTCGAACATTTAACCTACTGATCTGGAGTCAGACGCGCTACCGTTGCACCTCCGAGTCCGCTCAGGGTAGCCGTTCGCACACACGTGGTAGCATGTTTTGCTCGGCCTTCTGTCGATGAAGCACAGGTAAAGAGACAAGTCATTGTAGAAAGACAAATAAGTAGATAGACAGATAGATGAAAATAATAAGAAAGAGAATTGGACCCGGACGTGATTCGAACACGCAACCTTCTGATCTGGAGTCAGACATGCTGCCGTGCCGCCACGAGTCCGTTAGGTAACCATTCGCACACACGTGGTAGCAGGTTTTGCTCGGCCTTCTGTCGATGAAGCACAGGTAAAGAGACAAGTCATTGTAGACATACAGATAAGTAGATAGACAGATAGATGAAAATAATAAAAAAGAGGATTTGACCCGGACCTGTTTCGAACACGCAACCTTGTGATCTGGAGTCAGACGTGCTACCGTATCGCCACCGAGTACACTTAGTGTAGCCATTCGCACACACGCGGTAGCATGTTTTGCTCGGCCTTCTGTCGATGCAGCACTGGTAAAGAGACAAGTCAATGTAGACAGACAAATAAGTAGATAGACAGATGAAAATAATAAGAAAGAGAATTTGACCCGGACGCGATTCGAACACGCAACCTTCTGATCTGTAGTCGGACGCGCTAACAGTTCGCCACCGAGTCCACTTAGGGTAGCCGTTCGCACACACGTGGTAGCATGTTTTGCTCGGCCTTCTATCGATGAAGCACAGGTAAAAGAACAAGTCGTTGTAGACAGACAAAGAGGTAGATAGTCAGATGAAAATAACAAAACCGAGAACTTAACACGGACGTGATTCGAACACGCAACCCTCTGATCCGTAGTAAGACGCGCTACCGTGTCGCCACCGAATCCACTTAGCGTAGCCGTTCGCACACACGGGGTAGCATGTTTCGTTCGGCCTTCTGTCGATGAAGCACAGGTAAAGAGACAAGTCATCGTAGACAGACAAAGAGGTAGATAGACATATAGATGAAATTAATAAAAAAGAGGATTTGACCCGGACCTGATTCGAACACGCAACCTTGTGATCTGGAGTCAGACGTGCTACCGTATCGCCACCGAGTACACTTAGTGTAGCCGTTCGCACACACGCGGTAGCATGTTTTGCTCGGCCTTCTGTCGATGAAGCACAGGTAAAGGGACAAGTCATTGCAGATAGACAAATAAGTAGATAGACAGATAGATGAAAATACTAAAAAGAGAATTTGATGCGGACGTGATTAGAACACGCAACCTTCTGATTTGGAGTCAGACGTGCTAAAGTTGCTTGCGCCACCGAGTCCGCTTAGTGTAGCCGTTCGCCCACACGTGGTAGCATGTGTTGCTCGGCCTTCTGTCGATGAAGCACAGGTAAAGGGACAAGTCATTGCAGATAGACAAATAAGTAGATAGACAGATAGATGAAAATACTAAAAAGAGAATTTGACGCGGACGTGATTAGAACACGCAACCTTCTGATCTGGAGTCAGACGTGCTAAAGTTGCGCCACGGAGTCCGCTTAGGGTAGCCGTTCGCCCACACGTGGTAGCATGTTTTGCACGGCCTTATGTCGATGAAGCACAGGTAAAGGGACAAGTCATTTTAGACAGACAATTAAGTAGGTAGACAGATAGATGAAAATAATGAAAAGAGAATTTCACCCGGACGTGATTCGAACATTTCACCTAGTGATATGGAGTCAGACGCGCTACCGTTGCACCTCCGAGTCCGCTCAGGGCAGCCGTTCGCACATACGTGGTAGCATGTTTTGCTCGGCCTTCTGTCGATGAAGCACAGGTAAAGAGACAAGTCATTGTAGAAAGACAAATAAGTAGATAGACAGATAGATGAAAATAAGAAAATAGAGAACTTCACATCGACGTGATTCGAACACGCAACCTTCTGATCTGGAGTAAGACGTCCTACCGGGTCGCCACCGAGTTGACTTAGTGTAGCCGTTCGCACACGCAGTAAGTAGCATGTATTGCTCGGCCTTCTGTCGATGAAGCATAGGTAAAGAGAGAAGTCATTGTAGACAGACAAATAAGTTGACAGATAGTTGAAAACAATAAAAAAGAGAATTAGACCCCGACGTGATTCGAACACGCAACCTTCTGATCTGGAGTCAGACGCGCTACCGTTGCGCCACCGAGTCCGCTTAGGGTAGCCGTTCGCACACACGTGGTAGCATGTTTTTTCGGCCTTGTGTCGATGAAGCACAGTTAAAGAGACAAGTCATTGTAGACAGACAAATAAGTAGATAGACAGATTGATGAAAATAAAAAAAAGGAAATTTGATCAAGACGTGATTCAAACTCGCAACCTTCTGATCTGTAGTCAGACATGCTAACATGTCGCCACCGAGTCGGTTTAGTGTGGCCATTCGCACACACGTGGTAGCATGTTTTGCTTGGCCTTCTGTCGAGGAAGCACAGGTAAAGAGACAAGTCTTTGTAGACAGACAAATAAGTAGATACACAGATAGATGAAAATAATAAATAAGCGAATTTGACCCGGACGTGATTCAAACTCGTAGCCTTCTGATCTGGAGTCAGACGTGCTACCGTGTCGCCACCGCGTCCGTTTAGGGTAGCAGTTCGCACACACGTGGTAGCATGATTTGCTCGGCCTTCTGTCGATGAAGCACACCTAAAGAGAAGAGTCATTGTAGACAGACAAATAAGTAGGTAGACAGATAGATGAAAATAATAAAAAGAGACTTTTACCCGGACGTGATTCGAACACGCAACCTTCTGATCTGGAGTCAGACGTGCTACCGTGTTGCCATCGAATCCGCTTAGGGTAGCCGTTCGCACACACGCGGTAGCATGTTTTGCTCGGCCTTCTGTCGATGCAGCACAGGTAAAGAGACAAGTCATTGTAGACAGACAAATAAGTAGATAGACAGATGAAAACAATATGAAAGAGAATTTGACCCGGACGCGATTCGAACACGCAGCCTTCTGATCTCGAGTCGGACGCGCTAACAGTTCGCCACCGAGTCCACTTAGGGTAGCCGATCGCACACACGTGGTAGCATGTTTTGCTCGGCCTTCTATCGATGAAGCACAGGTAAAGAAACAAGTCGTTGTAGACAGACAAAGAGGTAGATAGATTGATGAAAATAACAAAAACGAGAACTTAACACGGACGTGATTCGAAGACACAGCCCTCTGATCTGGGTAAGACGCGCTACCGTTGCGCCACCTAGTCCGCTTAGGGTAGCCGTTCGCACACACGTGGTAGCATGTTTTTTCGGCCTTTTGTTGATGAAGCACAGGTAAAGAGACAAGTCATCGTAGACAGACAAAGAGGTTGATAGACATATAGATGAAATTATTAAAAAAGAGGATTTGACCCGGACCTGATTCGAACACGCCACCTTGTGATCTGGAGTCAGACGTGCTACCGTATCGCCATCGAGTACACTTAGTGTAGCCGTTCGCACACACGCGGTAGCATGTTTTGCTCGGCCTTCTGTCGATGAAGCGCAGGTAAAGGGACAAGTCATTGCAGATAGACAAATAAGTAGATAGACAGATAGATGAAAATACAAAAAAGAGAATTTGTCGCGGACGTGATTAGAACACGCAACCATCTGATCTGGAGTCAGACGTGCTAAAGTTGCTTGCGCCACCGAGTCCGCTTAGGGTAGCCGTTCGCCCACACGTGGTAGCATGTTTTGCACGGCCTTATGTCGATGAAGCACAGGTAAAGGGACAAGTCATTTTAGACAGACAAATAAGTAGGTAGACAGATAGATGAAAATAATGAAAAGAGAATTTGACCCGGACGTGATTCGAACACTTCACCTACTGATCTGGAGTCAGACGCGCTACCGTTGCACCTCCGTGTCCGCTCAGGGCAGCCGTTCGCACATACGTGGTAGCATGTTTTGCTCGGCCTTCTGTCGATGAAGCACAGGTAAAGATTTAAGTCATTGTAGAAAGACAAATAAGTAGATAGACAGATAGATGAAAATAACAAAAGAGAGAACTTGACATCGACGTGATTCGAACACGCAACCTTCTGATCTGGAGTCAGACGTCCTGCCGGGTCGCCATCGACTTGACTTAGTGTAGCCGTTCGCACACACGCAGTAAGTAGCATGTATTGCTCGGCCTTCTGTCGATGAAGCATAGGTAAAGAGAGAAGTCATTGTAGACAGACAAATAAGTAGACAGATAGTTGAAAACAATAAAAAAGAGAATTAGACCCCGACGTGATTCGAACACGCAACCTTCTGATCTGGAGTCAGACGCGCTACAGTTGCGCCACCGAGTCCGCTTAGGGTAGCCGTTCGCACAGACGCGGTAGCATGTTTTGCTCGGCCTTCTGTCGATGTAGCACTGGTAAAGAGACAAGTCATTGTAGACAGACAAATAAGTAGATAGACAGATGAAAATAATATGAAAGAGGATTTGACCCGGACGCGATTCGAACACGCAACCTTCTGATCTGGAGTCGGACGCGCTAACAGTTCGCCACCGAGTCCACTTAGGGTAGCCGATCGCACACACGCCGTAGCATGATTTACTCGGCCTTCTGTCGATGAAGCACACGTAAAGAGACAAGTCGTTGTAGACAGACAAAGAGGTAGATAGATTTATGAAAATAACAAAAACGAGAACTTAACACGGACGTGATTCGAGCACAGAACCCTCTGATCTGGGCAAGACGCGCTACCGTTGCGCCACCGAGTCCGCTTAGGGTAGCCGTTCGCACACACGTGGTAGCATGTTTTTTCGGCTTTTTGTTGATGAAGCACAGGTAAAGAGACAAGTCATTGTAGACAGACAAATAAGTAGATAGACAGAATGATGAAAATAAGAAAGAAGGAAATTTGATCCAGACGTGATTCAAGCTCGCAACCTTCTGATCTGTAGTCAGACATGCTAACATGTCGCCATTGAGTCCGTTTAGGGTGGCCGTTCGCACACACGTGGTAGCATGTTTTGCTCGGCCTTCTGTCGAGGAAGCACAGGTAAAGAGACATGTCATTGTAGACAGACAAATAAGTAGATAGACAGATGAAAATAATAAAAAGAGAGCTTGACCCGGAGGAGATTCGAACACGCAACCTTCCGATCTGGAGTCAGACGAGCTACCGGGTTGCCACCGAGTTCACTTAGTGTAGCTGTACGCGCACACGCGGTAGCATGTTTTGCTAAGCCTTCTGTCGATGTAGCACTGGTAAAGAGACAAGTCATTGTAGACAGACAAATAAGTAGATAGACAGATAGATGAAATTAATAAAAAAGAGAACCTAACACGGACGTGATTCGAACACGCCACCCTTTGATATGGAGTCGCACGTGCTACCGTGTCGCCACCGAGTCCACTTTGTGTAGCCGTTCGCACACACGCGGTAGCATGTTTTGCTCGGCCTTCTGTCGATGCAGCACAGGTAAAGAGACAAGTCATTGTAGACAGACAAATAAGTAGATAGACAGATGAAAATAATAAGAAAGAGAATTTGACCCGGACGCGATACGAACACGCAACCTTCTGATCTGGAGTCGGACGCGCTAACAGTTCGCCAGCGAGTCCATTTAGGGTAGCCGTTCGCACACACGTGGTAGCATGTTTTGCTTGGCCTTCTATCGATGAAGCACAGGTAAAAAGACAAGTCATTGTAGACAGACAAATAAGTAGATAGACAGATAGATGAAAATAATAAAAAAGAGAACCTAACACGGACGTGATTCGAACACGCCACCCTCTGATATGGAGTCGCACGTGCTACCGTGGCGCCACCGAGTCCACTTTGTGTAGCCGTTCGCACACACGCGGTAGCATGTTTTGCTCGGCCTTCTGTCGATGCAGCACAGGTAAAGAGAGAAGTCATTGTAGACAGACAAATAAGTAGATAGACAGATGAAAATAATAAGAAAGAGAATTTGACCCGGACGCGATACGAACACGCAACCTTCTGATCTGGAGTCGGACGCGCTAACAGTTCGCCACCGAATCCACTTAGTGTAGCCGTTCGCACACACGCGGTAGCTTGTTTTGTTCGGCCTTCTGTTGATGAAGCACAGGTAAAGAGACAAGTCATTGTAGACAGACAAATAAGTAGATAGACAAATAGATGAAAATAAGAAAAAAGAGAATTTGACCCGGACGTGATTCGAACACGCAAGCTTCTGATATGGAGACAGACGTGCTACCGTGTCGCCACCGAGTCCACTTAGTGAAGCCATTCGTAAACACGCGGTAGCATGTTTCGCTCGGCCTTCTGTCGATGAAGCACAGGTAAAGAGACAAGTCATCGTAGACAGACAAAAAGGTAGATGGACATATAGATGAAATTAATAAAAAAGAGGATTTGACCCGGACCTGATTCGAACACGCAACCTTGTGATCTGGAGTCAGACGTGCTACCGTATCGCCACCGAGTACACTTAGTGTAGCCGTTCACACACACGCGGTAGCATGTTTTGCTCGGCCTTCTGTCGATGAAGCACAGGTAAAGGGACAAGTCATTGCAGATAGACAAATAGGTAGATAGACAGATAGATGAAATTACTAAAAAGAGAATTTGAAGCGGACGTGATTAGAACCCGCAACCTTCTGATCTGGAGTCAGACGTGCTACAGTTGCTAGCGCCACCGAGTCCGCTTAGGGTAGCCGTTCGCCCACACGTGGTAGCCTGTTTTGCTCGGCCTTCTGTCGATGAAGCACAGGTAAAGGGACAAGTCATTGCAGATAGACAAATAAGTAGATAGACAGATAGATGAAAATACTAAAAAGAGAATTTGACGCGGACGTGATTAGAACACGCAACCTTCTGATCTGGAGTCAGACGTGCTAAAGTTGCGCCACCGAGTCCGCTTAGGGCAGCCGTTCGCACACACGTGGTAGCATGTTTTGCTCGGCCTTCTGTCGATGAAGCACAGGTAAAGAGACAAGTCATTGTAGAAAGACAAATACGTAGATAGACAGATAGATGAAAATAACAAAAGAGAGAACTTGACATCGACGTGATTCGAACACGCAACCTTCTGATTTTGAGTCAGACGTCCTACCGGGTCGCCACCGAGTTGACTTAGTGTAGCCGTTCGCACACACGCAGTAGCATGTATTGCTCGGCCTTCTGTCGATGAAGCACAGGTAACGAGACAAGTCATTGTAGACAGACAAATAAGTAGATAGACAAATAGATGAAAATAATAAAAAAGAGAATTTGACCCGGACGTGATTCGAACACGCAACCTTCTGATCTGGAGTCAGACGTGCTACCGTGTCGCAACCGAGTCCACTTAGTGAAGCCGTTCGCACACACGCGGTAGCATGATTTGCTCGGCCTTCTGTCGATGAAGTACAGGTAAAGAGACATGTCATTGTAGACAGACAAATAAGTAGATAGACAGATAAAAATAATAAAAAGAGAGCTTGACCCGGACGTGATTCGAACTCGCAACCTTCTGATATGGAGACAGACGTGCTACCGTGTCGCCACCGAGTCCACTTAGTGAAGCCGTTCGTACACACGCGGTAGCATGTTTCGCTCGGCCTTCTGTCGATGAAGCACAGGTAAAGAGACAAGTCATCGTAGACAGACAAAAAAAAGTTAAACAGATGAAAATAATGAAAAAGAGAATTTGACCCGGACGTGATTCGAACACGCAACCTTCTGATCTGGAGTCAGACGTGCTACCGTGTCGCCACCGAGTCCGTTAGGTAACCATTCGCACACACGTGGTAGCATGTTTTGCTCGGCCTTCTGTTGATGAAGCACAGGTAAAGAGACAAGTCATTGTAGACATACAAATAAGTAGATAGACAGATAGATGAAAATAATAAAAAAGAGAACCTAACACGGACGTGATTCGAACACGCAACCCTCTGATCTGGAGTCGGACGTGCTACCGTGTCGCCACCGAGTCCACTTAGTGAAGCCGTTCGTACACACGCGGTAGCATGTTTCGCTCGGCCTTCTGTCGATGAAGCACAGGTAAAGAGACAAGTCATCGTAGACAGACAAAAAAAAGTTAAACAGATGAACATAATGAAAAAGAGAATTTGACCCGGACGTGATTCGAACACGCAACCTTCTGATCTGGAGTCAGACGTGCTACCGTGTCGCCACCGAGTCCACTTTGTGTAGCCGTTCGCACACACGCGGTAGCATGTTTTGCTCAGCCTTTTGTCGATGCAGTACAGGTAAAGAGACAAGTCATTGTAGACAGACAAATAAGTAGATAGACAGATTAAAATAATAAGAAAGAGAATTTGACCCGGACGAGATACGAACACGCAACCTTCTGATCTGAAGTCGGACGCGCTAACAGTTCGCCACCGAGTCCACTTAAGGTAGCCGTTCGCACACACGTGGTAGCATGTTTTGCTCGGCCTTCTATCGATGAAGCAATGGAAAATAAACAAGTCATATTAGACAAAGAGGTAGATAGACAGATGAAAATAACAAAAACGAGAACTTAACACGGACGTGATTCGAACACGCAACCCTCTGATCCGTAGTAAGACGCGCTAACGTGTCGCCACCGAATCCACTTAGCGTAGCCGTTCGCACACACGCGGTAGCTTGTCTTGCTCGGCCTTCTGTCGATGAAGTACAGGTAACGAGAAAAGTCATTGTACACAGACAAATAAGTAGATAGACAAATAGATGAAAATAAGAAAAAAGAGAATTTACCCGGACGTGGTTCGAACACGCAACCTTCTGATATGGAGACAGACGTGCTACCGTGTCGCCACCGAGTCCACTTAGTGAAGCCGTTCGTACACACGCGGTAGCATGTTTCGCTCGGCCTTCTGTCGATGAAGCACAGGTAAAGAGACAAGTCATCGTAGACAGAAAAATAAAAAGTTAAACAGATGAAAATAATAAAACAGAGAATTTGACCCGGACGTGATTCGAACACGCAACCTTGTGATCTGGAGTCAGACGTGCTACCGTGTCGCCACCGAGCCTGTTAGGTAACCATTCGCACACACGTGGTAGCATGTTTTGCTCGGCCTTCTGTCGATGAAGCACAGGTAAAGAGACAAGTCATTGTAGACATACAGATAAGTAGATAGACAGATAGATGAAAATAATAAAAAAAGAGGATTTGACCCGGACCTGATTCGAACACGCAACCTTGTGATCTGGAGTCAGACGTGCTACCGTATCGCCACCGAGTACACTTAGTGTAGCCGTTCACACACACGCGGTAGCATGTTTTGCTCGGCCTTCTGTCGATGAAGCACAGGTAAAGAGACAAGTCATTGTAGACAGACAAATAAGTGGATAGACAGATGAAAATAATAAAAAAGAATTTGACGCGGACGTGATTAGAACACGCAACCTTCTGATCTGGAGACAGACGTGCTTAAGTTGCTTGTGCCACCGAGTCCACCTAGGGTAGCCGTTCGCCCACACGTGGTAGCATGTTTTGCACGGCCTTATGTCGATGAAGCACAGGTAAAGGGACAAGTCATTTTAGACAGACAAATAAGTAGATAGACAGATAGATGAAAATAATAAAAAGAGAATTTGACCCGGACGTGATTCGAACATATAACCTAGTGATCTGGAGTCAGACGGGCTACCGTTGCACCTCCGAGTCCGCTCAGGGCAGCCGTTCGCACACACGTGGTAGCATGTTTCGCTCAGCCTTCTGTCGATGAAGCACAGGTAAAGAGACAAGTCATTGTAGACAGACAAATAAGTACATAGACAGATAGATGAAAATAACAAAAGAGAGAACTTGACATTGACGTGATTCGAACACGCAACCTTCTGATCTGAAGTAAGACGTCCTACCGGGTCGCCACCGAGTTGACTTAGTGTAGCCGTTCGCACACACGCGGTAGCATGTTTTGCTCGGCCTTCTGTCGATGCAGCACAGGTAAAGAGACAAGTCATTGTAGACAGACAAATAAGTAGATAGACAGATGAAAATAATAAGAAAGAGAATTTGACCCGGACGCGATACGAACACGCAACCTTCTGATCTGGAGTCGGACGCGCTAACAGTTCGCCACCGAATCCACTTAGTGTAGCCGTTCGCACACACGCGGTAGCTTGTTTTGCTCGGCCTTCTGTTGATGAAGCACAGGTAAAGAGACAAGTCATTGTAGACTGACAAATAAGTAGATAGACAAATAGATGAAAATAAGAAAAAAGAGAATTTGACCCGGACGTGATTCGAACACGCAACCTTCTGATATGGAGACAGACGTGCTACCGTGTCGCCACCGAATCCACTTAGTGAAGCCATTCGTAAACACGCGGTAGCATGTTTCGCTCGGCCTTCTGTCGATGAAGCACAGGAAAAGAGACAAGTCATCGTAGACAGACAAAAAGGTAGATGGACATATAGATGAAATTATTAAAAAAGAGGATTTGACCCGGAGGAGATTCGAACACGCAAACTTCCGATCTGGAGTCAGACGAGCTACCGGGTTGCCACCGAGTTCACTTAGTGTAGCTGTACGCGCACACGCGGTAGCATGTTTTGCTAAGCCTTCTGTCGATGTAGCACTGGTAAAGAGACAAGTCATTGTAGACAGACAAATAAGTAGATAGACAGATAGATGAAATTAATAAAAAAGAGAACCTAACACGGACGTGATTCGAACACGCCACCCTTTGATATGGAGTCGCACGTGCTACCGTGTCGCCACCGAGTCCACTTTGTGTAGCCGTTCGCACACACGCGGTAGCATGTTTTGCTCGGCCTTCTGTCGATGCAGCACAGGTAAAGAGACAAGTCATTGTAGACAGACAAATAAGTAGATAGACAGATGAAAATAATAAGAAAGAGAATTTGACCCGGACGCGATACGAACACGCAACCTTCTGATCTGGAGTCGGACGCGCTAACAGTTCGCCAGCGAGTCCATTTAGGGTAGCCGTTCGCACACACGTGGTAGCATGTTTTGCTTGGCCTTCTATCGATGAAGCACAGGTAAAAAGACAAGTCATTGTAGACAGACAAATAAGTAGATAGACAGATAGATGAAAATAATAAAAAAGAGAACCTAACACGGACGTGATTCGAACACGCCACCCTTTGATATGGAGTCGCACGTGCTACCGTGGCGCCACCGAGTCCACTTTGTGTAGCCGTTCGCACACACGCGGTAGCATGTTTTGCTCGGCCTTCTGTCGATGCAGCACAGGTAAAGAGAGAAGTCATTGTAGACAGACAAATAAGTAGATAGACAGATGAAAATAATAAGAAAGAGAATTTGACCCGGACGCGATACGAACACGCAACCTTCTGATCTGGAGTCGGACGCGCTAACAGTTCGCCACCGAATCCACTTAGTGTAGCCGTTCGCACACACGCGGTAGCTTGTTTTGTTCGGCCTTCTGTTGATGAAGCACAGGTAAAGAGACAAGTCATTGTAGACAGACAAATAAGTAGATAGACAAATAGATGAAAATAAGAAAAAAGAGAATTTGACCCGGACGTGATTCGAACACGCAAGCTTCTGATATGGAGACAGACGTGCTACCGTGTCGCCACCGAGTCCACTTAGTGAAGCCATTCGTAAACACGCGGTAGCATGTTTCGCTCGGCCTTCTGTCGATGAAGCACAGGTAAAGAGACAAGTCATCGTAGACAGACAAAAAGGTAGATGGACATATAGATGAAATTAATAAAAAAGAGAATTTGACCCGGACGAGATACGAACACGCAACCTTCTGATCTGAAGTCGGACGCGCTAACAGTTCGCCACCGAGTCCACTTAAGGTAGCCGTTCGCACACACGTGGTAGCATGTTTTGCTCGGCCTTCTATCGATGAAGCAATGGAAAATAAACAAGTCATATTAGACAAAGAGGTAGATAGACAGATGAAAATAACAAAAACGAGAACTTAACACGGACGTGATTCGAACACGCAACCCTCTGATCCGTAGTAAGACGCGCTACCGTGTCGCCACCGAATCCACTTAGCGTAGCCGTTCGCACACACGCGGTAGCTTGTCTTGCTCGGCCTTCTGTCGATGAAGTACAGGTAACGAGAAAAGTCATTGTACACAGACAAATAAGTAGATAGACAAATAGATGAAAATAAGAAAAAAGAGAATTTACCCGGACGTGGTTCGAACACGCAACCTTCTGATATGGAGACAGACGTGCTACCGTGTCGCCACCGAGTCCACTTAGTGAAGCCGTTCGTACACACGCGGTAGCATGTTTCGCTCGGCCTTCTGTCGATGAAGCACAGGTAAAGAGACAAGTCATCGTAGACAGAAAAATAAAAAGTTAAACAGATGAAAATAATAAAACAGAGAATTTGACCCGGACGTGATTCGAACACGCAACCTTGTGATCTGGAGTCAGACGTGCTACCGTGTCGCCACCGAGCCTGTTAGGTAACCATTCGCACACACGTGGTAGCATGTTTTGCTCGGCCTTCTGTCGATGAAGCACAGGTAAAGAGACAAGTCATTGTAGACATACAGATAAGTAGATAGACAGATAGATGAAAATAATAAAAAAAGAGGATTTGACCCGGACCTGATTCGAACACGCAACCTTGTGATCTGGAGTCAGACGTGCTACCGTATCGCCACCGAGTACACTTAGTGTAGCCGTTCACACACACGCGGTAGCATGTTTTGCTCGGCCTTCTGTCGATGAAGCACAGGTAAAGAGACAAGTCATTGTAGACAGACAAATAAGTGGATAGACAGATGAAAATAATAAAAAAGAATTTGACGCGGACGTGATTAGAACACGCAACCTTCTGATCTGGAGACAGACGTGCTTAAGTTGCTTGTGCCACCGAGTCCACCTAGGGTAGCCGTTCGCCCACACGTGGTAGCATGTTTTGCACGGCCTTATGTCGATGAAGCACAGGTAAAGGGACAAGTCATTTTAGACAGACAAATAAGTAGATAGACAGATAGATGAAAATAATAAAAAGAGAATTTGACCCGGACGTGATTCGAACATATAACCTAGTGATCTGGAGTCAGACGGGCTACCGTTGCACCTCCGAGTCCGCTCAGGGCAGCCGTTCGCACACACGTGGTAGCATGTTTCGCTCAGCCTTCTGTCGATGAAGCACAGGTAAAGAGACAAGTCATTGTAGACAGACAAATAAGTACATAGACAGATAGATGAAAATAACAAAAGAGAGAACTTGACATTGACGTGATTCGAACACGCAACCTTCTGATCTGGAGTAAGACGTCCTACCGGGTCGCCACCGAGTTGACTTAGTGTAGCCGTTCGCACACACGCGGTAGCATGTTTTGCTCGGCCTTCTGTCGATGCAGCACAGGTAAAGAGACAAGTCATTGTAGACAGACAAATAAGTAGATAGACAGATGAAAATAATAAGAAAGAGAATTTGACCCGGACGCGATACGAACACGCAACCTTCTGATCTGGAGTCGGACGCGCTAACAGTTCGCCACCGAATCCACTTAGTGTAGCCGTTCGCACACACGCGGTAGCTTGTTTTGCTCGGCCTTCTGTTGATGAAGCACAGGTAAAGAGACAAGTCATTGTAGACTGACAAATAAGTAGATAGACAAATAGATGAAAATAAGAAAAAAGAGAATTTGACCCGGACGTGATTCGAACACGCAACCTTCTGATATGGAGACAGACGTGCTACCGTGTCGCCACCGAATCCACTTAGTGAAGCCATTCGTAAACACGCGGTAGCATGTTTCGCTCGGCCTTCTGTCGATGAAGCACAGGAAAAGAGACAAGTCATCGTAGACAGACAAAAAGGTAGATGGACATATAGATGAAATTATTAAAAAAGAGGATTTGACCCGGACCTGATTCGAACACGCAACCTTGTGATCTGGAGTCAGACGTGCTACCGTATCGCCACCGAGTACACTTAGTGTAGCCGTTCACACACACGCGGTAGCATGTTTTGCTCGGCCTTCTGTCGATGAAGCACAGGTAAAGGGACAAGTCATTGCAGATAGACAAATAGGTAGATAGACAGATAGATGAAATTACTAAAAAGAGAATTTGACGCGGACGTGATTAGAACACGCAACCTTCTGATCTGGAGTCAGACGTGCTACAGTTGCTAGCGCCACCGAGTCCGCTTAGGGTAGCCGTTCGCCCACACGTGGTAGCCTGTTTTGCTCGGCCTTCTGTCGATGAAGCACAGGTAAAGGGACAAGTCATTGCAGATAGACAAATAAGTAGATAGATAGATAGATGAAAATACTACAAAGAGAATTTGACGCGGACGTGATTAGAACACGCAACCTTCTGATCTGGAGTCAGACGTGCTAAAGTTGCGCCACCGAGTCCGCTTAGGGTAGCCGTTCGCCCACACGTGGTAGCATGTTTTGCACGGCCTTATGTCGATGAAGCACAGGTAAAGGGACAAGTCATTTTAGACAGACAAATAAGTAGATAGACAGATAGATGAAAATAATGAAAAGAGAATTTGACCCGGACGTGATTCGAACATTTCACCTACTGATCTGGAGTCAGACGCGCTACCGTTGCACCTCCGAGTCCGCTCAGGGCAGCCGTTCGCACACACGTGGTAGCATGTTTTGCTCGGCCTTCTGTCGATGAAGCACAGGTAAAGAGACAAGTCATTGTAGAAAGACAAATAAGTAGATAGACAGATAGATGAAAATAACAAAAGAGAGAACTTGACATCGACGTGATTCGAACACGCAACCTTCTGATTTTGAGTCAGACGTCCTACCGGGTCGCCACCGAGTTGACTTAGTGTAGCCGTTCGCACACACGCAGTAGCATGTATTGCTCGGCCTTCTGTCGATGAAGCATAGGTAAAGAGAGAAGTCATTGTAGACAGACAAATAAGTAGACAGATAGTTGAAAACAATAAAAAAGAGAATGTGACCCCGACGTGATTCGAACACGCAACCTTCTGATCTGGAGTCAGACGCGCTACCGTGTCGCCACCGAATCCACTTAGCCTAGCCGTTCGCACAGACGCGGTAGCTTGTTTTGCTCGGCTTTCTGTCGATGAAGCACAGGTAACGAGACAAGTCATTGTAGACAGACAAATAAGTAGATAGACAAATAGATGAAAATAATAAAAAAGAGAATTTGACCCGGACGTGATTCGAACACGCAACCTTCTGATCTGGAGTCAGACGTGCTACCGTGTCGCAACCGAGTCCACTTAGTGAAGCCGTTCGCACACACGCGGTAGCATGATTTGCTCGGCCTTCTGTCGATGAAGTACAGGTAAAGAGACATGTCATTGTAGACAGACAAATAAGTAGATAGACAGATAAAAATAATAAAAAGAGAGCTTGACCCGGACGTGATTCGAACTCGCAACCTTCTGATATGGAGACAGACGTGCTACCGTGTCGCCACCGAGTCCACTTAGTGAAGCCGTTCGTACACACGCGGTAGCATGTTTCGCTCGGCCTTCTGTCGATGAAGCACAGGTAAAGAGACAAGTCATCGTAGACAGACAAAAAAAGTTAAACAGATGAAAATAATGAAAAAGAGAATTTGACCCGGACGTGATTCGAACACGCAACCTTCTGATCTGGAGTCAGACGTGCTACCGTGTCGCCACCGAGTCCGTTAGGTAACCATTCGCACACACGTGGTAGCATGTTTTGCTCGGCCTTCTGTTGATGAAGCACAGGTAAAGAGACAAGTCATTGTAGACATACAAATAAGTAGATAGACAGATAGATGAAAATAATAAAAAAGAGAACCTAACACGGACGTGATTCGAACACGCAACCCTCTGATCTGGAGTCGGACGTGCTACCGTGTCGCCACCGAGTCCACTTTGTGTAGTCGTTCGCACACACGCGGTAGCATGTTTTGCTCAGCCTTTTGTCGATGCAGTACAGGTAAAGAGACAAGTCATTGTAGACAGACAAATAAGTAGATAGACAGATTAAAATAATAAGAAAGAGAATTTGACCCGGACGCGATACGAACACGCAACCTTCTGATCTGAAGTCGGACGCGCTAACAGTTCGCCACCGAGTCCACTTAAGGTAGCCGTTCGCACACACGTGGTAGCATGTTTTGCTCGGCCTTCTATCGATGAAGCAATGGAAAATAAACAAGTCATTGTAGACAAAGAGGTAGATAGACAGATGAAAATAACAAAAACGAGAACTTAACACGGACGTGATTCGAACACGCAACCCTCTGATCCGTAGTAAGACGCGCTACCGTGTCGCCACCGAATCCACTTAGCGTAGCCGTTCGCACACACGCGGTAGCTTGTCTTGCTCGGCCTTCTGTCGATGAAGTACAGGCAACGAGAAAAGTCATTGTACACAGACAAATAAGTAGATAGACAAATAGATGAAAATAAGAAAAAAGAGAATTTGACCCGGACGTGGTTCGAACACGCAACCTTCTGATATGGAGACAGACGTGCTACCGTGTCGCCACCGAGTCCACTTAGTGAAGCCGTTCGTACACACGCGGTAGCATGTTTCGCTCGGCCTTCTGTCGAAGAAGCACAGGTAAAGAGACAAGTCATCGTAGACAGAAAAATAAAAAGTTAAACAGATGAAAATAATAAAACAGAGAATTTGACCCGGACGTGATTCGAACACGCAACCTTGTGATCTGGAGTCAGACGTGCTACCGTGTCGCCACCGAGCCTGTTAGGTAACCATTCGCACACACGTGGTAGCATGTTTTTCTCGGCCTTCTGTCGATGAAGCACAGGTAAAGAGACAAGTCATTGTAGACATACAGATAAGTAGATAGACAGATAGATGAAAATAATAAAAAAGAGGATTTGACCCGGACCTGATTCGAACACGCAACCTTGTGATCTGGAGTCAGACGTGCTACCGTATCGCCACCTAGTACACTTAGTGTAGCCGTTCACACACACGCGGTAGCATGTTTTGCTCGGCCTTCTGTCGATGAAGCACAGGTAAAGAGACAAGTCATTGTAGACAGACAAATAAGTGGATAGACAGATGAAAATAATAAAAAAGAATTTGACGCGGACGTGATTAGAACACGCAACCTTCTGATCTGGAGACAGACGTGCTTAAGTTGCTTGTGCCACCGAGTACACCTAGGGTAGCCGTTCGCCCACACGTGGTAGCATGTTTTGCACGGCCTTATGTCGATGAAGCACAGGTAAAGGGACAAGTCATTTTAGACAGACAAATAAGTAGATAGACAGATAGATGAAAATAATAAAAAGAGAATTTGACCCGGACGTGATTCGAACATATAACCTACTGATCTGGAGTCAGACGGGCTACCGTTGCACCTCCGAGTCCGCTCAGGGCAGCCGTTCGCACACACGTGGTAGCATGTTTCGCTCAGCCTTCTGTCGATGAAGCACAGGTAAAGAGACAAGTCATTGTAGACAGACAAATAAGTACATAGACAGATAGATGAAAATAACAAAAGAGAGAACTTGACATTGACGTGATTCGAACACGCAACCTTCTGATCTGGAGTAAGACGTCCTACCGGGTCGCCACCGAGTTGACTTAGTGTAGCCGTTCGCACACACGCAGTAGCATGTATTGCTCGGCCTTCTGTCGATGAAGCATAGGTGAAGAGAGAAGTCATTGTAGACAGACAAATAAGTAGACAGATAGTTGAAAACAATAAAAAAGAGAATTTGACCCCGACGTGATTCGAACACGCAACCTTCTGATCTGGAGTCAGACGCGCTACCGTTGCGCCACCGAGTCCGCTTAGGGTAGCCGTTCGCACACACGTGGTAGCATGTTTTTTCGGCCTTCTGTCGATGAAGCACAGGTAAAGAGACAAGTCATTGTAGACAGACAAATAAGTAGATAGACAGATTGATGAAACTAAGAAAGAAGGAAATTTGATCCAGACGTGATTCAAACACGCAATCTTCTGATCTGGAGTCAGACGTGCTACCGTGTCGCCATCGAATCCGCTTAGGGTAGCCCCGCCGCGGTGGTCTAGTGGCTAAGGTACTCGGCTGCTGACCCGCAGGGCGCGGGTTCGAATCCCGGCTGCGGCGGCTGCATTTCCGATGGAGGCGGAAATGTCGAGGCCCGTGTGCTCAGATTTGGGTGCACGTTAAAGAACCCCAGTTGGTCAAAATTTGCGGAGCCCTGCACTACGGCGTCTCTCATAATCATATGGTGGTTTTGGGACGTTAAACCCCACAAATCAATCAATCAATCGCTTAGGGTAGCCGTTCGCACACACGCGGTAGCATGATTTGCTCGGCCTTCTGTCGATGAAGCACAGGTAAAGAGACAAGTTTTTGTAGACAGACAAATAAGTAGATACACAGATAAATGAAAAAAATAAATAAGCAAATTTGACCCGGACGTGATTCAAACTCGCAACATTCTGAGCTGGAGTCAGACGTGCTACCGTGTTGCCACCGAGTCCATTAGGTAACCATTCGCACACACGTGGTAGCATGTTTTGCTCGGCCTTCTGTCGATGAAGCACAGGTAAAGAGACAAGTCATTGTAGACATACAGATAAGTAGATAGACAGATAGATGAAAATAATAAAAAAGAGGATTTGACCCGGTCGTGATTCGAACACGCAACCTTGTGATCTGGAGTCAGACGTGCTACCGTATCGCCACACAGTACACTTAGTGTAGCCGTTCGCACACACACGGTAGCATGTTTTGCTCGGCCTTCTGTCGATGAAGCACAGGTAAAGAGACAAGTCATTGTAGACAGACAAATAAGTAGATAGACAGATTGATGAAAATAAGAAAGAAGGAAATTTGATCCAGACGTGATTCAAACTCGCAACCTTCTGATCTGTAGTCAGACTTGCTAACATGTCGCCACCGAGTCCGTTTAGTGTGGCCATTCGCACACACGTGGTAGCATGTTTTGCTTGGCCTTCTGTCGAAGAAGCACAGCTAAAGAGAAGAGTCATTGTAGACAGACAAATAAGTAGATAGACAGATAGATGAAAATAATAAAAAGAGACTTTTACCCGGACGTGATTCGAACACGCAATCTTCTGATCTGGAGTCAGACGTGCTACCGTGTCGCCATCGAATCCGCTTAGGGTAGCCGTTCGCACACACGCGGTAGCATGATTTGCTCGGCCTTCTGTCGATGAAGCACAGGTAAAGAGACAAGTCTTTGTAGACAGACAAATAAGTAGATACACAGATAAATGAAAAAAATAAATAAGCGAATTTGACCCGGACGTGATTCAAACTCGCAACCTTCTGATCTGGAGTCAGACGTGCTACCGTGTCGCCACCGAGTCCATTAGGTAACCATTCGCACACACGTGGTAGCATGTTTTGCTCGGCTTTCTGTCGATGAAGCACAGGTAACGACACAAGTCATTGTAGACAGACAAATAAGTAGATAGACAAATAGATGAAAATAATAAAAAAGAGGATTTGACCCGGACGTGATTCGAACACGCAACCTTGTGATCTGGAGTCAGACGTGCTACGGTATCGCCACACAGTACACTTAGTGTAGCCGTTCGCACACACACGGTAGCATGTTTTGCTCGGCCTTCTGTCGATGAAGCACAGGTAAAGAGACAAGTCATTGTAGACAGACAAATAAGTGAATAGACAGATGAAAATATTAAAAAAAAGAATTTGACCCGGACTTGATTCGAACACGCAACCTTCTGATCTGGAGTCAGACGTGCTAAAGTTGCGCCACTGAGTCCGCTTAGGGCAATCGTTCGCACACACGCGGTAGCATGTTTTGCTCGGCCTTCTGTCGATGAAGCACAGGTAAAGGGACAAGTCATTGCAGACAGAGAAATAAGTAGATAGACAGATAGATGAAAATAATAAAAAGAGAGTTTGACGCGGACGTGATTAGAACACGCAACCTTCTGATCTGGAATCAAACTTGCTAAAGTTGCGCCACCGAGTCCGCTTAGGGTAGCCGTTCGCACACACGTGGTAGCATGTTTTGCACGGCCTTATGTCGATAAAGCACATGTAAAGGGACAAGTCATTTTACACAGAAAAATAAGTAGATAGACAGATAGATGAAAATAATAAAAAGAGAATTTGACCCGGACGTGATTCGAACATTTAACCCACTGATCTGTAGTCAGACGCGCTACCGTTGCACCTCCGAGTCCGCTTAGGGTAGCCGTTCGCACACACGTGGTAGCATGTTTTCTCGGCCTTCTGTCGATGAAGCACAGGTAAAGAGACAAGTCATTGTAGACAGACAAATAAGTAGATAGACAGATTGATGAAAATAAGAAAAAAGGAAATTTTATCCAGACGTGATTCATACTCGCAACCTTTTGATCTGGAGTCAGACATGCTAACATGTCGCCACCGAGTCCGTTTAGGGTGGCCGTTCGCACACACGTGGTAGCATGCTTTGCTCGGCCTTCTGTCGAGGAAGCACAGCTAAAGAGAAGAGTACTTGTAGACAGACAAATAAGTAGATAGACAGATAGATGAAAATAATAAAAAGAGACTTTTACCCGGACGTGATTCGAACACGCAACTTTTTGATCGGGAGTCAGACGTGCTACCGTGTCGCCATCGAATCCGCTTAGGGAAGCCGTTCGCACACACGCGGTAGCATGATTTTCTCGGCCTTCTGTCGATGAAGCACAGGTAAAGAGACATGTCATTGTAGACAGACAAATAAGTAGATAGACAGATGAAAAGAATAAAAAGAGATCTTGACCCGGACGTGATTCGAACACGCCACCTTCTGATCTGGCGTCAGACGCGCTACCGTTGCGCCACTGAATCCGCTTAGGGTAGCCGTTCGCACACACGTGGTAGCATGTTTTTTCGGCCTTCTGTTGATGAAGCAATGGTAAAGAGACAAGTCATTGTATACAGACATATAAGTAGATAGACAGAATGATGAAAATAAGAAAAAAGGAAATTTGATCCAGACGTGATTCAAGCTCGCAACCTTCTGATCTGTAGTCAGACATGCTAACATGTCGCCACCGAGTCCGTTTTGGGTGGCCGTTCGCACACACGTGGTAGCATGTTTTGCTCGGCCTTCTGTCGAGGAAGTACAGCTAAAGAGAAGAGTCATTGTAGACAGACAAATAAGTAGATAGACAGATAGATGAAAATAATACAGAGAGACTTTTACGCGGACGTGATTCGAACACGCAACCTTCTGATCTGGAGTCAGACGTGCTACCGTGTCGCCATCGAATCCGCTTAGAGTAATCGTTCGCACACACGCGGTAGCATGATTTGCTCGGCCTTCTGTCGATGAAGCACAGGTAAAGAGACATGTCATTGTAGACAGACAAATAAGTGAATAGACAGATGAAAATATAAAAAAAAGAATTTGACCCGGACTTGATTCGAACACGCAACCTTATGATCTGGAGTCAGACGTGCTAAAGTTGCGCCACTGAGTCCGCTTAGGGCAACCGTTCGCACACACGCGGTAGCATGTTTTGCTCGGCCTTCTGTCGATGAAGCACATGTAAAGGGACAAGTCATTGCAGACAGAGAAATAGGTAGATAGACAAATAGATGAAAATAATAAAAAGAGAGTTTGACGCGGACGTGATTAGAACACGCAACCTTCTGATCTGGAATCAAACTTGCTAAAGTTGCGCCACCGAGTCCGCTTAGGGTAGCCGTTCGCACACACGTGGTAGCATGTTTTGCACGGCCTTATGTCGATGAAGCACAGGTAAAGGGACAAGCCATTGTAGACAGACAAATAAGTAGATAGACAGATTGATGAAAATAAGAAAAAAGGAAATTTGATCCAGACGTGATTCATACTCGCAACCTTTTGATCTGGAGTCAGACATGCTAACATGTCGCCACCGAGTCCGTTTAGGGTGGCCGTTCGCACACACGTGGTAGCATGCTTTGCTCCGCCTTCTGTCGAGGAAGCACAGCTAAAGAGAAGAGTACTTGTAGACAGACAAATAAGTAGATAGACAGATAGATGAAAATAATAAAAAGAGACTTTTACCCGGACGTGATTCGAACACGCAACTTTTTGATCTGGAGTCAGACGTGCTACCGTGTCGCCATCGAATCCGCTTAGGGTAGCCGTTCGCACACACGCGGTAGCATGATTTTCTCGGCTTTCTGTCGATGAAGCACAGGTAAAGAGACATGTCATTGTAGACAGACAAATAAGTAGATAGACAGATGAAAATAATAAAAAGAGATCTTGACCCGGACGTGATTCGAACACGCCACCTTCTGATCTGGAGTCAGACGCGCTACCGTTGCGCCACCGAATCCGCTTAGGGTAGCCGTTCGCACACACGTGGTAGCATGTTTTTTCGGCCTTCTGTTGATGAAGGACAGGTAAAGAGACAAGTCATTGAATACAGACATATAAGTAGATAGACAGAATGATGAAAATAAGAAAAAAGGAAATTTGATCCAGACGTGATTCGAACACGCAACCTTCTGATCTGGAGTCAGACGTGCTACCGTGTCGCCATCGAATCCGCTTAGGGTAATCGTTCGCACACACGCGGTAGCATGATTTGCTCGGCCTTCTGTCGATGAAGCACAGGTAAAGAGACATGTCATTGTAGACAGACAAATAAGTAGATAGACAGATAAAAATAATAAAAAGAGAGCTTGACCCGGACGTGATTCGAACTCGCAACGTTCTGATATGGAGACAGACGTGCTACCGTGTCGCCACCGAGTCCACTTAGTGAAGCCGTTCGTACACACGCGGTAGCATGTTTCGCTCGGCCTTCTGTCGATGAAGCACAGGTAAAGAGACAAGTCATCGTAGACAGACAAATAAAAAGTTAAACAGATGAAAATAATGAAAAAGAGAATTTGACCCGGACGTGATTCGAACACGCAACCTTCTGATATGGAGTCAGACGTGCTACCGTGTCGCCACCGAGTCCGTTAGGTAACCATTCGCACACACGTGGTAGCATGTTTTGCTCGACCTTCTGTTGATGAAGCACAGGTAAAGAGACAAGTCATTGTAGACATACAAATAAGTAGATAGACAGATAGATGAAAATAATAAAAAAGAGAACCTAACACGGACGTGATTCGAACACGCAACCCTCTGATCAGGAGTCGGACGTGCTACCGTGTCGCCACCGAGTCCACTTTGTGTAGCCGTTCGCACACACGCGGTAGCATGTTTTGCTCAGCCTTTTGTCGATGCAGTACAGGTAAAGAGACAAGTCATTGTAGACAGACACATAAGTAGATAGACAGATTAAAATAATAAGAAAGAGAATTTGACCCGGACGCGATACGAACACGCAACCTTCTGATCTGGAGTCGGACGCGCTAACAGTTCGCCACCGAGTCAACTTAAGGTAGCCGTTCGCACTCACGTGGTAGCATGTTTTGCTCGGCCTTCTCTCGATGAAGCACAGGTAAAGAAACAAGTCGTTGTAGACAAAGAGGTAGATAGACAGATGAAAATAACAAAAACGAGAACTTAACACGGACGTGATTCGAACACGCAACCCTCTGATCCGTAGTAAGACGCGCTACCGTGTCGCCACCGAATCCACTTAGCGTAGCCGTTCGCACACACGCGGTAGCTTGTCTTGCTCGGCCTTCTGTCGATGAAGCACAGGTAACGAGAAAAGTCATTGTACACAGACAAATAAGTAGATAGACAAATAGATGAAAATAAGAAAAAAGAGAATTTGACCCGGACGTGGTTCGAACACGCAACCTTCTGATATGGAGACAGACGTGCTACCGTGTCGCCACCGAGTCCACTTAGTGAAGCCGTTCGTACACACGCGGTAGCATGTTTCGCTCGGCCTTCGGTCGATGAAGCACACGTAAAGAGACAAGTCATCGTAGACAGAAAAATAAAAAGTTAAACAGATGAAAATAATAAAACAGAGAATTTGACGCGGACGTGATTCGAACACGCATCCTTGTGATCTGGAGTCAGACGTGCTACCGTGTCGCCACCGAGCCTGTTAGGTACCCATTCGCACACACGTGGTAGCATGTTTTGCTCGGCCTTCTGTCGATGAAGCACAGGTAAAGAGACAAGTCATTGTAGACATACAGATAAGTAGATAGACAGATAGATGAAAATAATAAAAAAGAGGATTTGACCCGGACCTGATTCGAACACGCAACCTTGTGATCTGGAGTCAGACGTGCTACCGTATCGCCACCGAGTACACTTAGCGTAGCCGTTCACACACACGCGGTAGCATGTTTTGCTCGGCCTTCTGTCGATGAAGCACAGGTAAAGAGACAAGTCATTGTAGACAGACAAATAAGTGGATAGACAGATGAAAATAATAAAAAAGAATTTGACCCGGACCTGATTCGAACACGCAACCTTCTGATCTGGAGTCAGACGTGCTAAAGTTGCGCCACTGAGTCCGCTTAGAGTAATTGTTCGCACACACGCTGTAGCATGTTTTGCTCGGCCTTCTGTCGATGAAGCAGAGGTAAAGGGACAAGTCATTGCAGATAGACAAATACGTAGATAGACAGATAGATGAAAATACTAAAAAGAGAATTTGACGCGGACGTGATTAGAACACGCAACCTTCTGATCTGGAGTCAGACGTGCTAAAGTTGCTTGCGCCACAGAGTCCACCTAGGGTAGCCGTTCGCCCACACGTGGTAGCATGTTTTGCACGGCCTTATGTCGATGAAGCACAGGTAAAGGGACAAGTCATTTTAGACAGACAAATAAGTAGATAGACAGATAGATGAAAATAACAAAAGAGAGAACTTGACATTGACGTGATTCGAACACGCAACCTTCTGATCTGGAGTAAGACGTCCTACCGGGTCGCCACCGAGTTGACTTAGTGTAGCCGTTCGCACACACGCAGTAGCATGTATTGCTCGGCCTTCTGTCGATGAAGCATAGGTAAAGAAAGAAGTAATTGTAGACAGACAAATAAGTAGACAGATAGTTGAAAACAATAAAAAAGAGAATTTGACCCCGACGTGATTCGAACACGCAACCTTCTGATCTGGAGTCAGACGCGCTACCGTTGCGCCACCGAGTCCGCTTAGGGTAGCCGTTCGCACACACGTGGTAGCATGTTTTTTCGGCCTTCTGTCGATGAAGCACAGGTAAAGAGACAAGTCATTGTAGACAGACAAATAAGTAGATAGACAGATTGATGAAAATAAGAAAGAAGGAAATTTGATCCAGTCGTAATTCAAACTCGCAACCTTCTGATCTGTAGTCAGACATGCTAACAAGTCGCCACCGAGTCCGTTTAGTGTGGCCGTTCGCACACACGTGGTAGCATGTATTGCTTGGCCTTCTGTCGAGGAAGCACAGCTAAAGAGAAGAGTCATTGTAGACAGACAAATAAGGAGATAGACAGATAGATGAAAATAATAAAAAGAGACTTTTACCCGGACGTGATTCGAACACGCAATCTTCTGATCTGGAGTCAGACGTGCTACCGTGTCGCCATCGAATCCGCTTAGGGTAGCCGTTCGCACACACGCGGTAGCATGATTTTCTCGGCCCTCTGTCGATGAAGCACAGGTAAAGAGACAAGTCTTTGTAGACAGACAAATAAGTAGATACACAGATAAATGAAAAAAAATGAATAAGCAAATTTGACCTGGACGTGATTCAAACTCGCAACCTTCTGATCTGGAGTCAGACGTGCTACCGTGTCGCCACCGAGTCTATTAGGTAACCATTCGCACACACGTGGTAGCATGTTTTGCTCGGCCTTCTGTCGATGAAGCACAGGTAAAGAGACAAGTCATTGTAGACATACAGATAAGTAGATAGACAGATAGATGAAAATAATAAAAAAGAGGATTTGACCCGGTCGTGATTCGAACACGCAACCTTGTGATCTGGAGTCAGACGTGCTACCGTATCGCCACACAGTACACTTAGTGTAGCCGTTCGCACACACACGGTAGCATGTTTTGCTCGGCCTTCTGTCGATGAAGCACAGGTAAAGAGACAAGTCATTGTAGACAGACAAATAAGTGAATAGACAGATGAAAATATTAATAAAAAAGAATTTGACCCGGACTTGATTCGAACACGCAACCTTCTGATCTGGAGTCAGACGTGCTAAAGTTGCGCCACTGAGTCCGCTTAGAGCAACCGTTCGCAAACACGCGGTAGCATGTTTTGCTCGGCCTTCTGTCGATGAAGCACAGGTAAAGGGACAAGTCATTGCAGACAGAGAAATAAGTAGATAGACAGATAGATGAAAATAATAAAAAGAGAATTTGACCCGGACGTGATTCGAACATTTAACCCACTGATCTGGAGTCAGACGCGCTACCGTTGAACCTCCGAGTCCGCTCAGGGCAGCCGTTCGCACACACGTGGTAGCATGTTTTGCTCGGCCTTCTGTCGATGAAGCACAGGTAAAGAGACAAGTCATTGTAGACAGACAAATACGTAGATAGACAGATAGATGAAAATAACAAAAGAGAGAACTTCACATCGACGTGATTCGAACACGCAACCTTCTGATCTTGAGTCAGACGTCCTACCGGGTCGCCACCGAGTTGACTTAGTGGAGCCGTGCGCACACACGCATTAGCATGAATTGCTGGGCCTTCTGTCGATGAAGCATAGAGTAAGAGAGAAGTCATTGTAGACCGACAAATAAGTAGACAGATAGTTGAAAACAATAAAAAAGAGAATTAGACCCCGGCGTGATTCGAACACGCAACCTTCTGATCTGGAGTCAGACGCGCTACCGTTGCGCCACCGAGTCCGCTTAGGGTAGCCGTTCGCACACACGTGGTAGCATGTTTTCTCGGCCTTCTGTCGATGAAGCACAGGTAAAGAGACAAGTCATTGTAGACAGACAAATAAGTAAATAGACAGATTGATGAAAATAAGAAAAAAGGAAATTTGATCCAGAAGTGATTCATACTCGCAATATTCTGATCTGGAGTCAGACATGCTAACATGTCGCCACCAAGTCCGTTTAGGGTGGCCGTTCGCACACACGTGGTAGCATGCTTTGCTCGGCCTTCTGTCGAGGAAGCACAGCTAAAGAGAAGAGTACTTGTAGACAGACAAATAAGTTGATAGACAGATAGATGAAAATAATAAAAAGAGAATTTGACCCGGACGTGATTCGAACATTTAACCCACTGATCTGGAGTCAGACGCGCTACCGTTGCACCTCCGAGTCCGCTCAGGGCAGCCGTTCGCACACACGTGGTAGCATGTTTTGCTCGGCCTTCTGTCGATGAAGCACAGGTAAAGAGACAACTCATTGTAGACAGACAAATAAGTAGATAGACAGATAGATGAAAATAACAAAAGAGAGAACTTCACATCGACGTGATTCGAACACGCAACCTTCTGATCTGGAGTCAGACGCGCTACCGTTGCGCCACCGAGTCCGCTTAGGGTAGCCGTTCGCACACACGTGGTAGCATGTTTTGCTCGGCCTTCTGTCGATGAAGCAAAGGTAAACAGACAAGTAATTGTAGACTTACAGATAAGTAGATAGACAGATAGACGAAAATAATAAAAAAGAGGATTTGACCCGGTCGTGATTCGAACACGCAACCTTGTGATCTGGAGTCAGACGTGCTACCGTATCGCCACACAGTACACTTAGTGTAGCCGTTCGCACACACACGGTAGCATGTTTTGCTCGGCCTTCTGTCGATGAAGCACAGGTAAAGAGACATGTCATTGTAGACAGACAAATAAGTGAATAGACAGATGAAAATAATAATAAAAAAGAATTTTACCCGGACTTGATTCGAACACGCAACCTTCTGATCTGGAGTCAGACGTGCTAAAGTTGCGCCACTGAGTCCGCTTAGAGCAACCGTTCGCAAACACGCGGTAGCATGTTTTGCTCGGCCTTCTGTCGATGAAGCACAGGTAAAGGGACAAGTCATTGCAGACAGAGAAATAAGTAGATAGACAGATAAATGAAAATAATAAAAAGAGAATTTGACCCGGACGTGATTCGAACATTTAACCCACTGATCTGGAGTCAGACGCGCTACCGTTGAACCTCCGAGTCCGCTCAGGGCAGCCGTTCGCACACACGTGGTAGCATGTATTGTTCGGCCTTGTGTCGATGAAGCACAGGTAAAGAGACAACTCATTGTAGACAGACAAATAGGTAGATAGACAGATAGATGAAAATAACAAAAGAGAGAACTTCACATCGACGTGATTCGAACACGCAACCTTCTGATCTGGAGTCAGACGTCCTACAGGGTCACCACCGAGTTGACTTAGTGTAGCCGTGCGCACACACGCATTAGCATGTATTGCTCGGCCTTCTGTCGATGAAGCATAGGTTAAGAGAGAAGTCATTGTAGACAGACAAATAAGTAGACAGATAGTTGAAAACAATAAAAAAGAGAATTTGACCCCGACGTGATTCGAACACGCAATCTTCTGATCTGGAGTCAGACGCGCTACCGTTGCGCCACCGAGTCCGCTTAGGGTAGCCGTTCGCACACACGTGGTACCATGTTTTACTTGGCCTTCTGTCGAGGAAGCACAGCTAAAGAGAAGAGTCATTGTAGACAGACAAATAAGTAGATAGACAGATAGATGAAAATAATAAAAAGAGACTTTTACCCGGACGTGATTCGAACACGCAACCTTGTGATTTGGAGTCAGACGTGCTACCGTATCGCCACCGAGTACACTTAGTGCAGCCGTTCGCACACACGCGGTAGCATGTTTTGCTCGGCCTTCTGTCGATGAAGCACAGGTAAAGAGACAAGTCATTGTAGACAGACAAATAAGTGGATAGATAGATGAAAATAATAAAAAAAAGAATTTGACCCGGACTTGATACGAACACGCAACCTTCTGATCTGGAGTCAGACGTGCTAAAGTTGCGCCACTGAGTCCGCTTAGAGTAATTGTTCGCACACACGCTGTAGCATGTTTTGCTCGGCCTTCTGTCGATGAAGCACAGGTAAAGGGACAAGTCATTTTAGACAGACAAATAAGTAGATAGACAGATAGATGAAAATAATAAAAAGAGAATTTGACCCGGACATGATTCGAACATTTAACCTACTGATCTGGAGTCAGACGCGCTACCGTTGCACCGCCGAGTCCGCTCAGGGCAGCTGTTCGCACACACGTGGTAGCATGTTTTGCTCGGTCTTCTGTCGATGCAGCACAGGTAAAGAGACAAGTCATTGTAGACAGACAAATAAGTAGATAGACATATGAAAATAATAAGAAAGAGAATTTGACCCGGACGCGATACGAACACGCAACCTTCTGATCTGAAGTTGGACGCGCTAACAGTTCGCCACTGAGTCCACTTAGGGTAGCCGTTCGCACACACGTGGTAGCATGTTTTGCTCGGCCTTCTATCGATGAAGCACAGGTAAAGGAACAAGTCGTTGCAGACAGACAAAGAGGTAGATAGTCAGATGAAAATAACAAAAACGAGAACTTAACACGGACGTGATTCGAACACGCAACCCTCTGATCCGCAGTAAGACGCGCTACCGTGTCGCCACCGAATCCACTTAGCGTAGCCGTTCGCACACACGCGGTAGCTTGTTTTGCTCGGCCTTCTGTCGATGAAGCACAGGTAAAGAGACAAGTCATCGTAGACAGACAAAGAGGTAGATAGACATATAGATGAAATTAATAAAAAAGAGGATTTGACCCGGACCTGGTTCGAACACGCAACCTTGTGATCTGGAGTCAGACGTGCTACCGTATCGCCACCGAGTCCGTTAGGTAACCATTCGCACACACGTGGTAGCATGTTTTGCTCGGCCTTCTGTCGACGAAGCACAGGTAAAGAGACAAGTCATTGTAGACATACAGATAAGTAGATAGACAGATAGATGAAAATATTTAAAAAGAGGATTTGACCCGGACCTGATTCGAACACGCAACCTTGTGATATGGAGTCAGACGTGCTACCGTATCGCCACCGAGTACACTTAGCGTAGCCGTTCGCACACACGCGGTAGCATGTTTTGCTCGGCCTTCTGTCGATGAAGCACAGGTAAAGAGACAAGTCATTGTAGACAGACAAATAAGTGGATAGATAGATTAAAATAATAAAAAAAAGAATTTGACCCGGACTTGATTCGAACACGCAACCTTCTGATCTGGAGTCAGACGTGCTAAAGTTGCGCCACTGAGTCCGCTTAGAGTAATTGTTCGCACACACGCTGTAGCAAGTTTTGCTCGGCCTTCAGTCGATGCAGCACTGGTAAAGAGACAAGTCATTGTAGACAGACAAATAAGTAGATAGACAGATGAAAATAATAAGAAAGAGAATTTGACCCGGACACGATTCGTACACGCAACCTTCTGATCTGGAGTCGGACGCGCTAACAGTTCGCCACCAAGTCCATTTAGGGTAGCCGTTCGCACACACGTGGTAGCATGTTTTGCTTGACCTTCTATCGATGAAGCACAGGTAAAGAGACAAGTCGTTGTAGACAGACAAATAAGTAGATAGACAGATAGATGAAAATAATAAAAAAGAGAACCTAACACGGACGTGATTCGAAAACGCAACCCTCTGATCTGGAGTCAGACGTGCTAAAGTTGCGCCACCGAGTCCACTTGGTGTAGCCGTTCGCACACACGCGGTAGCATGTTTTGCTCGGCCTTCTGTCAATGCAGCACAGGTAAAGAGACAAGTCATTGTAGACAGACGAATATGTAGATAGACAGATGAAAATAATAAGAAAGAGAATTTGACCAGGACGCGATACGAACACGACACCTTCTGATCTGGAGTTTGACGCGCTAACAGTTCGCCACCGAGTCCACTTAGGGTAGCCGTTCGCACACACGTGGTAGCATGCTTTGCTCGGCCTTCTATCGATGAAGCACAGGTAAAGGAACAAGTCGTTGTAGACAGACAAAGAGGTAGATAGTCAGATGAAAATAACAAAAACGAGAACTTAACACGGAAGTGATTTGAACACGCAACCCTCTGATCCGTAGTAAGACGCGCTACCGTGTCGCCACCGAATCCACTTAGCGTAGCCGTTCGCACACACGCGGTAGCTTGTTTTGCTCGGCCTTCTGTCGATGAAGCACAGGTAACGAGACAAGTCATTGTACACAGACAAATAAGTAGATAGACAAATATATGAAAATAAGAAAAAAGAGAATTTGACCCGGACGTGATTCGAACACGCAACCTTCTGATATGGAGACAGACGTGCTACCGTGTCGCCACCGAGTCCACTTAGTGAATCCGTTCCTACACACGCGGTAGCATGTTTCGCTCGGCCTTCTGTCGATGAAGCACAGGTAAAGAGACAAGTCATCGTAGACAGACAAAGAGGTAGATAGACAGATAGATGAAAATACTAAAAAGAGAATTTGACGCGAACGTGATTAGAACACGCAACCTTCTGATCTGGAGTCAGACGTGCTAAAGTTGCTTGCGCCACCGAGTCCGCTTAGGGTAGCCGTTCGCCCACACGTGGTAGCATGTTTTGCTCGGCCTTCTGTCGATGAAGCACAGGTAAAGGGACAAGTCATTGCAGATAGACAAATAAGTAGATAGACAGATAGATGAAAATACTAAAAAGAGAATTTGACGCGGACGTGATTAGAACACGCAACATTCTGATCTGGAGTCAGACTTGCTAAAAATGCGCCACCGAGTCCGCTTAGGGTAGCCGTTCGCCCACACGCGGTAGCATGTTTTGCTCGGCCTTCTGTCGATGAAGCACAGGTAAAGAGACAAGTCATTGTAGACAGACAAATAAGTGGATAAATGGATGAAAATAATAAAAAAAAGAATTTGACCCGGACTCGATTCGAACACGCAACCTTCTGATCTGGAGTCAGACGTGCTACCGTGTCGCCACCGAGTCCGTTAGGTAACCATTCGCACACACGTGGTAGCATGTTTTGCTCGGCCTTCTGTCGATGAAGCACAGGTAAAGAGACAAGTCATTGTAGACATACAGATAAGTAGATAGACAGATAGATGAAAATATTAAAAAAGAGGATTTGACCCGGACCTGATTCGAACACGCAACCTTGTGATCTGGAGTCAGACGTGCTACCGTATCGCCACCGAGTACACTTAGTGTAGCCGTTCGCACACACGCGGTAGCATGTTTTGCTCGGCCTTCTGTCGATGAAGCACAGGTAAAGAGACAAGTCATTGTAGACAGACAAATAAGTGGATAGACAGATAGATAAAATTAACAAAAGAAAGAACTTGACATCGACGTGATTCGAACACGCAACCTTCTGATCTGGAGTCAGACATCCTACCGGGTCGCCACCGAGTTGACTTAGTGTAGCCGTTCGCACACACGCAGTAGCTTGTATTGCTCGGCCTTCTGTCGATGAAGCATAGGTAAAGAGAGAAGTCATTGTAGACAGACAAATAAGTAGACAGATTGTTGAAAACAATAAAAAAAGAGAACTTGACCCCGACGTGATTCGAACACGCAACCTTCTGATCTGGTGTCAGACGCGCTACCGTTGCGCCACCGAGTCCGCTTAGGGTAGCCGTTCGCACACACGTGGTAGCATGTTTTTTCGGCCTTCTGTCGATGAAGCACAGGTAAAGAGACAAGTCATTGTAGACAGACAAATAAGTAGATAGACAGATTGATGAAAATAAGAAAAAAAGGAAATTTGATCCAGACGTGATTCAAACTCGCAATCTTCTGATCTGTAGTCAGACATGCTAACATGTCGCCACCGAGTCCGTTTAGTGTGGCCGTTCGCACACACGTGGTAGCATGTTTTGCTTGGCCTTCTGTCGAGAAAGCACAGCTAAAGAGAAGAGTCATTGTACACAGACAAATAAGTAGATAGACAGATAGATGAAATTAATAAAAAGACACTTTTACCCGGACGTGATTCGAACACGCAAACTTCTGATCTGGAGTCAGACGTGCTACCGTGTCGCCATCAAATCCGCTTAGGGTAGCCGTTCGCACACACGCGGTAGCATGATTTACTCGGCCTTCTGTCGATGAAGCACACGTAAAGAGACAAGTCTTTGTAGACAGACAAATAAGTAGATACACAGATAGATGAAAATAATAAATAAGCGAATTTGACCCGGACATGATTCAAACTCGCCACCTTCTGATCTGGAGTCAGACGTGCTACCGTGTCGCCACCGCGTCCGTTTAGGGTAGCCGTATGCACACACGCGGTAGCATGTTTTGCTCGGCCTTCTGTCGATGCAGCACAGGTAAAGAGACAAGTCATTGTAGACAGACAAATAAGTAGATAGACAGATGAAAATAATAAGAAAGAGAATTTGACCCGGACGCGATACAAACACGCAACCTTCTGATCTGGAGTTGGACGCGCTAACAGTTCGCCACCGAGTCCACTTAGGGTAGCCGTTCGCACACACGTGGTAACATGTTTTGCTCGGCCTTCTATCGATGAAGCACAGGTAAAGGAACAAGTCGTTGTAGACAGACAAAGAGGTAGATAGTCAGATGAAAATAACAAAAACGAGAACTTAACACGGACGTGATTGCAACACGCAACCCTCTGATCCGTAGTAAGACGCGCTACCGTGTCGCAACCGAATCCACTTAGCGTAGCCGTTCGCACACACGCGGTAGCTTGTTTTGCTCGGCCTTCTGTGGATGAAGCACAGGTACCGAGACAAGTCATTGTACACAGACAAATAAGTAGATAGACAAATAGATGAAAATAAGAAAAAAAAGAATTTAACCCGGACGTGATTCGAACACGCAACCTTCTGATATGGAGACAGACGTGCTACCGTGTCGCCACCGAGTCCACTTAGTGAAGCCGTTCGTACACACGCGGTAGCATGTTTCGCTCGGCCTTCTGTCGATGAAGCACAGCAAAGAGACAAGTCATCGTAGACAGACAAAGAGGTAGATAGACATATAGATGAAATTAATAAAAAAGAGGATTTGACCCGGACCTGATTCGAACACGCAACCTTGTGATCCGGAGTGAGACGTGCTACCGTATCGCCACCGAGTACACTTAGTGTAGCCGCTCGCACACACGCGGTAGCATGTTTTGCTCGGCCTTCTGTCGATGAAGCACAGGTAAAGGGACAAGTCATTGCAGATAGACAAATAAGTAGATCGACAGATAGATGAAAATACTAAAAAGAGAATTTGACGCGGACGTGATTAGAACACGCAATATTCTGATCTGGAGTCAGACGTGCTAAAGTTGCGCCACTGAGTCCGCTTAGAGTAATTGTTCCACACACGCTGTAGCATGTTTTGCTCGGCCTTCTGTCGATGAAGCACAAGTAAAGGGACAAGTCATTTTAAACAGACAAATAAGTAGATAGACAGATAGATGAAAATAATAAAAAGAGAATTTGACCCGGACGTGATTCGAACATTTAACCTACTGATCTGGAGTCAGACGCGCTACCGTTGCACCTCCGAGTCCGCTCAGGGCAGCCGTTCGCACACACGTGGTAGCATGTTTTGCTCGGCCTTCTGTCGATGAAGCACAGGTAAAGAGACAAGTCATTGTAGAAAGACAAATAAGTAGATAGACAGATAGATGAAAATAATTAGAAAGAGAATTGGACCCGGACGTGATTCGAACACGCAACCTTCTGATCTGGAGTCAGACGTGCTACCGTGTCGCCACCGAGTCCGTTAGGTAACCATTCGCACACACGTGGTAGCATGTTTTGCTCGGCCTTCTGTCGATGAAGCACAGGTAAAGAGACAAGTCATTGTAGACATACAGATAAGTAGATAGACAGATAGATGAAAATATTAAAAAAGAGGATTTGACCCGGACCTGATTCGAACACGCAACCTTGTGATCTGGATACAGACGTGCTACCGTATCGCCACCGAGTACACTTAGTGTAGCCGTTCGCACACACGCGGTAGCATGTTTTGCTCGGCCTTCTGTCGATGAAGCACAGGTAAAGAGACAAGTCATTGTAGACAGACAAATAAGTGGATAGATAGATAAAAATAATAAAAAAAAGAATTTGACCCGGACTTGATTCGAACACGCAACCTTCTGATCTGGAGTCAGACGTGCTAAAGTTGCGCCACTGAGTCCGCTTAGAGTAATTGTTCGCACACACGCTGTAGCATGTTTTGCTCGGCCTTCTGTCGATGAAGCACAGGTAAAGGGACAAGTCATTTTAGACAGACAAATAAGTAGATAGACAGATAGATGAAACTAATAAAAAAGAGGATTTGACCCGGACCTGATTCGAACACGCAACCTTGCGATCTGGAGTCAGACGTGCTACCGTATCGCCACCGAGTACACTTAGTGTAGCCGTTCGCACACACGCGGTAGCATGTTTTGCTCGGCCTTCTGTCGATGAAGCACAGGTAAAGAGACAAGTCATTGTAGACAGACAAATAAGTGGTTAGACAGATAGATGAAATTAACAAAAGAAAGAACTTGACATCGACGTGATTCAAACACGCAACCTTCTGATCTGGAGTCAGACGTCCTACCGGGTCGCCACCGAGTTGACTTAGTGTAGCCGTTCGCACACACGCAGTAGCATGTATTGCTCGGCCTTCTGTCGATGAATCATAGGTAAAGAGAGAAGTCATTGTAGACAGACAAATAAGTAGACAGATTGTTGAAAACAATAAAAAAGAGAACTTGACCCCGACGTGATTCGAACACGCAACCTTCTGATCTGGAGTCAGACGCGCTACCGTTGCGCCACCGAGTCCGCTTAGGGTAGCCGTTCGCACACACGTGGTAGCATGTTTTTTCGGCCTTCTGTCGATGAAGGACAGGTAAAGAGACAAGTCATTGTAGACAGACAAATAAGTAGACAGACAGATTGATGACAATAAGAAAAAAGGAAATTTGATCCATACGTGATTCAAACTCGCAATCTTCTGATCTGTAGTCAGACATGCTAACATGTCGCCACCGAGTCCGTTTAGTGTGGCCGTTCGCACACACGTGGTAGCATGTTTTGCTTGGCCTTCTGTCGAGGAAGCACAGCTAAAGAGAAGAGTCATTGTACACAGACAAATAAGTAGATAGACAGATAGATGAAATTAATAAAAAGACACTTTTACCCGGACGTGATTCGAACACGCAAACTTCTGATCTGGAGTCAGACGTGCTACCGTGTCGCCATCGAATCCGCTTAGGGTAGCCGTTCGCACACACGCGGTAGCATGATTTACTCGGCCTTCTGTCGATGAAGCACACGTAAAGAGACAAGTCTTTGTAGACAGACAAATAAGTAGATACACAGATAGATGAAAATAATAAATAGGCGAATTTGACCCGGGCATGATTCAAACACGCAACCTTCTGATCTGGAGTCAGACGTGCTACCGTGTCGCCACCGCGTCCGTTTAGGGTAGCCGTATGCACACACGCGGTAGCATGTGTTGCTCGGCCTTCTGTCGATGCAACACAGGTAAAGAGACAAGTCATTGTAGACAGACAAATAAGTAGATAGACAGATGAAAATAATAAGAAAGAGAATTTGACCCGGACGCGATACGAACACGCAACCTTCTGATCTGGAGTTGGACGCGCTAACAGTTCGCCACCGAGTCCACTTAGGGTAGCTGTTCGCACACACGTGGTAGCATGTTTTGCTCAGCCTTCTATCGATGAAGCACAGGTAAAGGAACAAGTCGTTGTAGACAGACAAAGAGGTAGATAGTCAGATGAAAATAACAAAAACGAGAACTTAACACGGACGTGATTCCAACACGCCATCCTCTGATCCGTAGTAAGACGCGCTACCGTGTCGCCACCGAATCCACTTAGCGTAGCCGTTCGCACACACGCGGTAGCTTGTTTTGCTCGGCCTTCTGTCGATGAAGCACAGGTACCGAGACAAGTCATTGTACACAGACAAATAAGTAGATAGACAAAGAGATGAAAACAAGAAAAAAGAGAATTCGACCCGGATGTGATTCGAACACGCAACCTTCTGACATGGAGACAGACGTGCTACCATGTCGCCACCGAGTCCACTTAGTGAAGCCTTTCGTACACACGCGGTAGCATGTTTCGCTCGGCCTTCTGTCGATGAAGCACAGTAAAGAGACAAGTCATCGTAGACAGACAAAGAGGTAGATAGACATGAAGCGGTATGAGCCTTTGGACAGAAGATGAAGAAGCGCGAGGGCCGGGGCAGGAAGGAAGAGGAGGATGAAGTGAAAAATAAAGCAGATTAAGATGGACGCCAGTTCCATACTGAAGCTTTAATGCTGTTCCGTTATTTTAAGTAGGAACACTACATTATTTTGGCGCAGCCGGCCATCGAAGCCATCATGTGGGTGACGTTCTTCATAGACGAGACCTCCGAGGAGATCATCTTTTCGAAGTACCAAGTTCAAGACGAAGCAGCGGTAGACCTACCTCGTGAGCTCAGCTCGGAAGAACTCGTAAACCTGGTTGTGGAAAAGGCAGCCGTAGACACTACTGAACTACGACGGAAAGGTGCTGTGAAAGTGAACTTGCGTGTGGCGACCTTCAACGACCTAGTTCTTGAACCAGCGCGTCGAAAACACTCAGGATCACGATCTTCGACGGAAGAGGTGAGCCTCGTTTTGAAAGCTTTTCAGCTGCAACAGGAACAGATGCTTCAACAAAACCAAATAATGACATCTCTTATAAGCTCTCTGAATGCTGAGAGACCGACACCTAATTTCGTAGAACCTGATGCTTTCGACGGTGTGTCTTCAAATCCAGAAAGTTGGCTTGATTTCTACGAATATGCCGCTGGAAAAAACAAGTGGCTCTCTGATGAGGCTAAAATCACCAACATGCGCGTTTACTTGAGAGGTGTTGCGCGAAAGTGGTATGAAACATGCATTCTGGAAGACAGTGACGACTCTTGGAGCCAGTGGAGGAAAAAGTTTTTGACTGCATTCCGAAGCAATCCAGTAGAAAGATGGAACACGGCGCTTAATTTCAAGTCTGAGCAAAGCTGCCTTGTCGAGTACTTCTTTGAGAAACGCCGTCTTTTAAAGCTGGCGGAGCCTTTGCTTCCATCTACGGCCGTAGTTGCCTTAATAATGCATGGATTGCACACTAACGTGTTGAAGCAAGTGCAAATACTGTCACCAAAGACTCTAGATGACCTCCTCGCGTGTCTTCAGAACATACCATCAGCTTCGGAAACAAGCATAACCGCCGAGTCAAGCAGCTGTTTCAGTCGGAGTAAATCGGACTGGTCAAGCCGCGCTCAGCGAGAACCGAGCCACCTCGCAACTCGCACAGATAACTTGCCCTGGCGTGTTCCAAGAGGTCGAGTGAATAATATCGACACTGAAGCTCAGGAGTATTCGACAGAAAAAAACTAATAAACGAGGGTGATCAGTCCCACCCGATGACTCCAAATGAGACTGTTTATTTAAGTTGCTCTAGCCTACTTCACATTCCCGTCAAAGTAGGAAACAAACATATGATGGCTCTGGTAGACAGCGGTGCTTCTGTGTCCATTATAAATGCCAAGCTGGTGGATGCAAATCGCTTGCATAGTGGAAGAATTCTACGAGTACAAGGCTATGATGGAAAAGTAACGTTGCATGATCAGTGGGCCTTGGTAAACATCGAGTTCCAGGGTCAGCAAATAGAGAGCGAAGTGTTGGTGATAGAGGGGGTAACGTACGACTTTTTGCTATCAAGACCAGATATAAAGAAACTAAAGATCAACGTGTACTGGGACGATGTGGTTCTAGTAGAAGGAGTAGCAAGGAACGAGACAAATCAAGGTAGACAAGATAATCTACGAGTTGTCAAGTGCGCGGCGGATATCGCAACGACCTACCCTGAACTTGTATGCATAGGAAGCTATCCTCAGGCGATGAAGTCCCACAAGGTTCCTTTCGAACTCGCTGACAAGACCGTCATCCGGAAAGTACCTTACAATATGTCAAGGGAGCGAAAGATGTGGCTCAAGAAAGAGTTGCAGGAGATGCTAGATGCTGATATCATACGACCTTCGGTATCACCCTTCGCTTCTCCCATAACGATCGCACCGAAAGAAGACGGAACCTTCAGATTATGCACCGACTACAGGGTTCTCAATCGTCAGACAGAACTCATACCATTTCCTATGCCGAAGATCGACACAATTATAGATGAGACCGGGGGTTGCCGACATTTTTCCCGCATCGATTTATGCAAAGGTTTCTGGCAGATCCCACTAACCGAAGAAACAAAAATGTACACCGCTTTTATCACGCCATTCGATCTCTACGAATACAACCGGCTCCCTTTCGGTTGGAAAAACTCGCCAGCGTGGTTCCAGAAGATCATGAACGACGTCCTAAAGCCATTCCTTGGTGTTTTTTGTAATGTGTACATAGACGACATTATAGTCTTCTCCAAAACAGAGGCTGAGCATCAGGACCATCTGTCTCAGGTGTTAAACGCCTTGAGCTTGGCACATCTCAAGGTTAATTTTAAGAAGAGTGTATTCTTTCAACAAAAAGTGGTGTTTCTTGGAAGAGTCTTCGATGGGAACACCAAAAGCACAAAACAAGAGTCCGTCGAGAAGATCTCCCAGTTGAAGAAACCATATGACGTCCATTCACTGCGTGTGTTTTTGGGATTGGCAGGACATTTCCGATCTTTCATAAAGGACTTTGCTGTCAAAACTAGATGCCTCACGCGCTTAACGCAGAAGTTCACTTTGTTCACCGATCACCAGGCACTCACTCATCTCTTGAATATGACCCAAACTAAAGGGCGTATCGCCAGATGGGTGAATTACTTGCAGCAATTTGACTTTACCATCTCGCACCGACCAGGACTGCTTTTAACCGATGCAGATGCTCTATCAAGATTGATGGTACAAAACAACACAGAAAAATCTGAAGAAATCAATGAAGTGAAGCTGTGGGAAGGCTCAGAACAACTGGTTTTTACGGAAGGTCGGTATCAAGTCCCACCAACTCTTGTTTCCAAAGTGCTTTACTTGTACCACGATAGCCCAGAATCTGGAGGACACGACGGCTTTTGGCGTACCTACAACAAGTTGGTCAAGAGGTTTACGTGGCCTCACATGAAGAAAGACGTTAGTCAGTACGTTCGTTCATGCCATGTGTGTCAAGTACACAAAGTCAAGTATAAACAGCCTACGGACACCATGATACTACCTTGCCACTCGAACGTGCCTTTTGAAGTAGTTCACCTGGATTTCGCCGAACTTAACAAGAAACGGGAAGGAGTCAGAAAAACGCAAGCTTTTCTGCTGGCCATAGATGAATGCACCAGGATGGTCGCGGCACGAGCAGGAAAAGAAGATGCAAATAGCGTCATAACCCTTCTCGAAAGGGACATGTTTAGAACTACGCGGACAATCGTATGCGATAACGGCCCCGCGTTCAAGAGTGAAAAGCTAGTAAGATGGGCTCGAGATCACAATGTATCGATCAAGTTCTGTGCGCCATACCATCCTGCGGCGAATGGGCTTGCAGAACGTGCCATACGGGACGTGAAACAATACATCAAGATGTACGATAGTTTTCCTGGGGGATGGAATGGTTCTTTAGAAGCAGCCGTAAAACATCATAACCGATCCTACACAAGTGGCTTGGGGTGCAGTCCACAGTACGCTTCTACAGGAGAGACCCCTATTCTGCAGGCAGACCGTGAGTTGGGACTCTTGGAAAACCTCAAGATTGTCGAGGAGAGGCAACAAAAATCACAGGAGGAGAGGTACCGAAAACGAATGAAAAAGAATTTCGACAAGAGGCATCGAGCAGACATGCCAGACATTCAAGTCACCGACCTCGTACTAGTGAGAAAAGGAATAAGAGATTCCAGTGCCAAATTTTATGGGCCTTACTCTGTGACCAAGACAGCCACCCAGAACGGAATTTTGAAGACTGTCTGGTACACTGGTGAACGTGGATCTGTTGAATGTGCTTCAATTGGGAATGTCTTCAAGTATTACCCCAGGAGGGGTAATTAAAAGAAAGCGGGAAGGGTGAAGCGGTATGAGCCTTTGGACAGAAGATGAAGAAGCGCGAGGGCCGGGGCAGGAAGGAAGAGGAGGATGAAGTGAAAAATAAAGCAGATTAAGATGGACGCCAGTTCCATACTGAAGCTTTAATGCTGTTCCGTTATTTTAAGTAGAACACTACAAGACATATAGATGAAATTATAAAAAAGACGATTTGACCCGGACCTGATTCGAACACGCAACCTTGTGATCTGGAGTGAGACGTGCTACCGTATCGCCACCGAGTACACTTAGTGTAGCCGTTCGCACACACGCGGTAGCATGTTTTGCTCGGCCTTCTGTTGATGAAGCACAGGTAAAGGGACAAGTCATTGCAGATAGACAAATAAGTAGATCGACAGATAGATGAAAATACTAAAAAGAGAATTTGACGCGGACGTGATTAGAACACGCAACCTTCTGATCTGGAGTCAGACGTGCTAAAGTTGCTTGCGCCACCGAGTCCGCTTAGGGTAGCCGTTCGCCCAAACGTGGTAGCATGTTTTGCTCGGCCTTCTGTCGATGAAGCACAGGTAAAGGGACAAGTCATTGCAGATAGACAAATAAGTAGATAGACAGATAGATGAAAATACTAAAAAGAGAATTTGACGCGGACGTGATTAGAACACGCAACCTTCTGATCTGGAGTCAGACGTGCTAAAGTTGCGCCACCGAGTCCGCTTAGGGTAGCCGTTCGCCCACACGTGGTAGCATGTTTTGCTCGGCCTTATGTCGATGAAGCACAGGTAAAGGGACAAGCAATTTTAGACAGACAAATAAGTAGATAGACAGATAGATGAAAATAATGAAAAGAGAATTTGACCCGGATGTGATTCGAACATTTCACCTACTGATCTGGAGTCAGACGCGCTACCGTTGCACCTCCGAGTCCGCTCAGGGCAGCCGTTCGCACACACGTGGTAGCATATTTTGCTCGGCCTTCTGTCGATGAAGCACATGTAAAGAGACAAGTCATTGTAGAAAGACAAATAAGTACATAGACAGATAGATGAAAATAACAAAAGAGAGAACTTGACATCGATGTGATTCGAACACGCAACCTTCTGATCTGGAGTCAGACGTCCTACCGGGTCGCCACCGAGTTGACCTAGTGTAGCCGTTCGCACACACGCAGTAGCACGTATTGCTCGGCCTTCTGTCGATGAAGCATAGGTAAAGAGAGAAGTCATTGTAGACAGACAAATAAGTAGACAGATAGTTGAAAACAATAAAAAAGAGAATTTGACCCCGACGTGATTCGAACACGCAACCTTCTGATCTGGAGTCAGACGCGCTATCGTTGCGCCACCGAGTCCGCTTAGGGTAGCCGGTCGCACACACGTGGTAGCATGTTTTTTCGGCCTTCTGTCGATGAAGCACAGGTAAACAGACGAGTCATTGTAGACAGACAAATAAGTAGATAGACAGATTGATGAAAATAAGAAAAAAGGAAATTTGATCCAGACGTGATTCAAACTCGCAATCTTCTGATCTGTAGTCAGACATGCTAACATGTCGCCACCGAGTCCGTTTAGTGTGGCCATTCGCACACACGTTGTAGATTGTTTTGCTTGGCCTTCTGTCAAGGAAGCACAGGTAAAGAGACAAGTCTTTGTAGACAGACAAATAAGTAGATAGACAGATAGATGAAAATAATAAATAAGCGAATTTGACCCGGACGTGATTCAAACTCGTAGCCTTCTGATCTGGAGTCAGACGTGCTACCGTGTCGCCACCGCGTCCGTTTAGGGTAGCCGTTCGCACACACGTGGTAGCATGATTTGCTCGGCCTTCTGTCGATGAAGCACACCTAAAGAGAAGAGTCATTGTAGACAGACAAATAAGTAGATAGACAGATAGATGAAAATATTAAGAAAGAGAATTTGACCCGGACGTGATTCGAACACGCAACCTTCTGATCTGGAGTCAGACGTGCTACCGTGTCGCCACCGAGTCCGTTAGGTAACCATTCGCACACACGTGGTAGCATGTTTTTTCGGCCTTCTGTCGATGAAGCACAGGTAAACAGACGAGTCATTGTAGACAGACAAATAAGTAGATAGACATGAAGCGGTATGAGCCTTTGGACAGAAGATGAAGAAGCGCGAGGGCCGGGGCAGGAAAGAAGAGGAGGATGAAGTGAAAAAATAAAGCAGATTAAGATGGACGCCAGTTCCATACTGAAGCTTTAATGCTGTTCCGTTATTTTAAGTAGGAACACTACATTATTTTGGCGCAGCCGGCCATCGAAGCCATCATGTGGGTGACGTTCTTCATAGACGAGACCTCCGAGGAGATCATCTTTTCGAAGTACCAAGTTCAAGACGAAGCAGCGGTAGACCTACCTCGTGAGCTCAGCTCGGAAGAACTCGTAAACCTGGTTGTGGAAAAGGCAGCCGTAGACACTACTGAACTACGACGGAAAGGTGCTGTGAAAGTGAACTTGCGTGTGGCGACCTTCAACGACCTAGTTCTTGAACCAGCGCGTCGAAAACACTCAGGATCACGATCTTCGACGGAAGAGGTGAGCCTCGTTTTGAAAGCTTTTCAGCTGCAACAGGAACAGATGCTTCAACAAAACCAAATAATGACATCTCTTATAAGCTCTCTGAATGCTGAGAGACCGACACCTAATTTCGTAGAACCTGATGCTTTCGACGGTGTGTCTTCAAATCCAGAAAGTTGGCTTGATTTCTACGAATATGCCGCTGGAAAAAACAAGTGGCTCTCTGATGAGGCTAAAATCACCAACATGCGCGTTTACTTGAGAGGTGTTGCGCGAAAGTGGTATGAAACATGCATTCTGGAAGACAGTGACGACTCTTGGAGCCAGTGGAGGAAAAAGTTTTTGACTGCATTCCGAAGCAATCCAGTAGAAAGATGGAACACGGCGCTTAATTTCAAGTCTGAGCAAAGCTGCCTTGTCGAGTACTTCTTTGAGAAACGCCGTCTTTTAAAGCTGGCGGAGCCTTTGCTTCCATCTACGGCCGTAGTTGCCTTAATAATGCATGGATTGCACACTAACGTGTTGAAGCAAGTGCAAATACTGTCACCAAAGACTCTAGATGACCTCCTCGCGTGTCTTCAGAACATACCATCAGCTTCGGAAACAAGCATAACCGCCGAGTCAAGCAGCTGTTTCAGTCGGAGTAAATCGGACTGGTCAAGCCGCGCTCAGCGAGAACCGAGCCACCTCGCAACTCGCACAGATAACTTGCCCTGGCGTGTTCCAAGAGGTCGAGTGAATAATATCGACACTGAAGCTCAGGAGTATTCGACAGAAAAAAAACTAATAAACGAGGGTGATCAGTCCCACCCGATGACTCCAAATGAGACTGTTTATTTAAGTTGCTCTAGCCTACTTCACATTCCCGTCAAAGTAGGAAACAAACATATGATGGCTCTGGTAGACAGCGGTGCTTCTGTGTCCATTATAAATGCCAAGCTGGTGGATGCAAATCGCTTGCATAGTGGAAGAATTCTACGAGTACAAGGCTATGATGGAAAAGTAACGTTGCATGATCAGTGGGCCTTGGTAAACATCGAGTTCCAGGGTCAGCAAATAGAGAGCGAAGTGTTGGTGATAGAGGGGGTAACGTACGACTTTTTGCTATCAAGACCAGATATAAAGAAACTAAAGATCAACGTGTACTGGGACGATGTGGTTCTAGTAGAAGGAGTAGCAAGGAACGAGACAAATCAAGGTAGACAAGATAATCTACGAGTTGTCAAGTGCGCGGCGGATATCGCAACGACCTACCCTGAACTTGTATGCATAGGAAGCTATCCTCAGGCGATGAAGTCCCACAAGGTTCCTTTCGAACTCGCTGACAAGACCGTCATCCGGAAAGCACCTTACAATATGTCAAGGGAGCGAAAGATGTGGCTCAAGAAAGAGTTGCAGGAGATGCTAGATGCTGATATCATACGACCTTCGGTATCACCCTTCGCTTCTCCCATAACGATCGCACCGAAAGAAGACGGAACCTTCAGATTATGCACCGACTACAGGGTTCTCAATCGTCAGACAGAACTCATACCATTTCCTATGCCGAAGATCGACACAATTATAGATGAGACCGGGGGTTGCCGACATTTTTCCCGCATCGATTTATGCAAAGGTTTCTGGCAGATCCCACTAACCGAAGAAACAAAAATGTACACCGCTTTTATCACGCCATTCGATCTCTACGAATACAACCGGCTCCCTTTCGGTTGGAAAAACTCGCCAGGGTGGTTCCAGAAGATCATGAACGACGTCCTAAAGCCATTCCTTGGTGTTTTTTGTAATGTGTACATAGACGACATTATAGTCTTCTCCAAAACAGAGGCTGAGCATCAGGACCATCTGTCTCAGGTGTTAAACGCCTTGAGCTTGGCACATCTCAAGGTTAATTTTAAGAAGAGTGTATTCTTTCAACAAAAAGTGGTGTTTCTTGGAAGAGTCTTCGATGGGAACACCAAAAGCACAAAACAAGAGTCCGTCGAGAAGATCTCCCAGTTGAAGAAACCATATGACGTCCATTCACTGCGTGTGTTTTTGGGATTGGCAGGACATTTCCGATCTTTCATAAAGGACTTTGCTGTCAAAACTAGATGCCTCACGCGCTTAACGCAGAAAGAAGTTCCCTTTGAATGGAGTGACGAATGTGAGAGAGTCTACCGTGACTTGGTGCACAGAATTTCTTCTGACCCCGTTCTGCGTATACCAGATTTCACTTTACCCTTTGAATTGAACACTGACGCCTCACATTATGGGACTGGTGCAGTGTTGTATCAAAAATGTATTGAAGCATCTGGCCGAGAAAAGCGACACGTAGTCGGTTACTACAGTTACACTTTCAAGCCGTCTGAAACAAACTACACTACTACGGAAAAAGAAGCACTGGCGGTTCTGAAGGCCGTTGACTACTTCCGCACGTACCTGGAAGGTACGAAGTTCACTTTGTTCACCGATCACCAGGCACTCACTCATCTCTTGAATATGACCCAAACTAAAGGGCGTATCGCCAGATGGGTGAATTACTTGCAGCAATTTGACTTTACCATCTCGCACCGACCAGGACTGCTTTTAACCGATGCAGATGCTCTATCAAGATTGATGGTACAAAACAACACAGAAAAATCTGAAGAAATCAATGAAGTGAAGCTGTGGGAAGGCTCAGAACAACTGGTTTTTACGGAAGGTCGGTATCAAGTCCCACCAACTCTTGTTTCCAAAGTGCTTTACTTGTACCACGATAGCCCAGAATCTGGAGGACACGACGGCTTTTGGCGTACCTACAACAAGTTGGTCAAGAGGTTTACGTGGCCTCACATGAAGAAAGACGTTAGTCAGTACGTTCGTTCATGCCATGTGTGTCAAGTACACAAAGTCAAGTATAAACAGCCTACGGACACCATGATACTACCTTGCCACTCGAACGTGCCTTTTGAAGTAGTTCACCTGGATTTCGCCGAACTTAACAAGAAACGGGAAGGAGTCAGAAAAACGCAAGCTTTTCTGCTGGCCATAGATGAATGCACCAGGATGGTCGCGGCACGAGCAGGAAAAGAAGATGCAAATAGCGTCATAACCCTTCTCGAAAGGGACATGTTTAGAACTACGCGGACAATCGTATGCGATAACGGCCCCGCGTTCAAGAGTGAAAAGCTAGTAAGATGGGCTCGAGATCACAATGTATCGATCAAGTTCTGTGCGCCATACCATCCTGCGGCGAATGGGCTTGCAGAACGTGCCATACGGGACGTGAAACAATACATCAAGATGTACGATAGTTTTCCTGGGGGATGGAAATGTTCTTTAGAAGCAGCCGTAAAACATCATAACCGATCCTACACAAGTGGCTTGGGGTGCAGTCCACAGTACGCTTCTACAGGAGAGACCCCTATTCTGCAGGCAGACCGTGAGTTGGGACTCTTGGAAAACCTCAAGATTGTCGAGGAGAGGCAACAAAAATCACAGGAGGAGAGGTACCGAAAACGAATGAAAAAGAATTTCGACAAGAGGCATCGAGCAGACATGCCAGACATTCAAGTCACCGACCTCGTACTAGTGAGAAAAGGAATAAGAGATTCCAGTGCCAAATTTTATGGGCCTTACTCTGTGACCAAGACAGCCACCCAGAACGGAATTTTGAAGACTGTCTGGTACACTGGTGAACGTGGATCTGTTGAATGTGCTTCAATTGGGAATGTCTTCAAGTATTACCCCAGGAGGGGTAATTAAAAGAAAGCGGGAAGGGTGAAGCGGTATGAGCCTTTGGACAGAAGATGAAGAAGCGCGAGGGCCGGGGCAGGAAGGAAGAGGAGGATGAAGTGAAAAATAAAGCAGATTAAGATGGACGCCAGTTCCATACTGAAGCTTTAATGCTGTTCCGTTATTTTAAGTAGAACACTACAAGACATATAGATGAAATTATAAAAAAGACGATTTGACCCGGACCTGATTCGAACACGCAACCTTGTGATCTGGAGTGAGACGTGCTACCGTATCGCCACCGAGTACACTTAGTGTAGCCGTTCGCACACACGCGGTAGCATGTTTTGCTCGGCCTTCTGTTGATGAAGCACAGGTAAAGGGACAAGTCATTGCAGATAGACAAATAAGTAGATCGACAGATAGATGAAAATACTAAAAAGAGAATTTGACGCGGACGTGATTAGAACACGCAACCTTCTGATCTGGAGTCAGACGTGCTAAAGTTGCTTGCGCCACCGAGTCCGCTTAGGGTAGCCGTTCGCCCAAACGTGGTAGCATGTTTTGCTCGGCCTTCTGTCGATGAAGCACAGGTAAAGGGACAAGTCATTGCAGATAGACAAATAAGTAGATAGACAGATAGATGAAAATACTAAAAAGAGAATTTGACGCGGACGTGATTAGAACACGCAACCTTCTGATCTGGAGTCAGACGTGCTAATGTTGCGCCACCGAGTCCGCTTAGGGTAGCCGTTCGCCCACACGTGGTAGCATGTTTTGCTCGGCCTTATGTCGATGAAGCACAGGTAAAGGGACAAGCAATTTTAGACAGACAAATAAGTAGATAGACAGATAGATGAAAATAATGAAAAGAGAATTTGACCCGGATGTGATTCGAACATTTCACCTACTGATCTGGAGTCAGACGCGCTACCGTTGCACCTCCGAGTCCGCTCAGGGCAGCCGTTCGCACACACGTGGTAGCATATTTTGCTCGGCCTTCTGTCGATGAAGCACATGTAAAGAGACAAGTCATTGTAGAAAGACAAATAAGTACATAGACAGATAGATGAAAATAACAAAAGAGAGAACTTGACATCGATGTGATTCGAACACGCAACCTTCTGATCTGGAGTCAGACGTCCTACCGGGTCGCCACCGAGTTGACCTAGTGTAGCCGTTCGCACACACGCAGTAGCACGTATTGCTCGGCCTTCTGTCGATGAAGCATAGGTAAAGAGAGAAGTCATTGTAGACAGACAAATAAGTAGACAGATAGTTGAAAACAATAAAAAAGAGAATTTGACCCCGACGTGATTCGAACACGCAACCTTCTGATCTGGAGTCAGACGCGCTATCGTTGCGCCACCGAGTCCGCTTAGGGTAGCCGGTCGCACACACGTGGTAGCATGTTTTTTCGGCCTTCTGTCGATGAAGCACAGGTAAACAGACGAGTCATTGTAGACAGACAAATAAGTAGATAGACAGATTGATGAAAATAAGAAAAAAGGAAATTTGATCCAGACGTGATTCAAACTCGCAATCTTCTGATCTGTAGTCAGACATGCTAACATGTCGCCACCGAGTCCGTTTAGTGTGGCCATTCGCACACACGTTGTAGCATGTTTTGCTTGGCCTTCTGTCAAGGAAGCACAGGTAAAGAGACAAGTCTTTGTAGACAGACAAATAAGTAGATAGACAGATAGATGAAAATAATAAATAAGCGAATTTGACCCGGACGTGATTCAAACTCGTAGCCTTCTGATCTGGAGTCAGACGTGCTACCGTGTCGCCACCGCGTCCGTTTAGGGTAGCCGTTCGCACACACGTGGTAGCATGATTTGCTCGGCCTTCTGTCGATGAAGCACACCTAAAGAGAAGAGTCATTGTAGACAGACAAATAAGTAGATAGACAGATAGATGAAAATATTAAGAAAGAGAATTTGACCCGGACGTGATTCGAACACGCAACCTTCTGATCTGGAGTCAGACGTGCTACCGTGTCGCCACCGAGTCCGTTAGGTAACCATTCGCACACACGTGGTAGCATGTTTTTTCGGCCTTCTGTCGATGAAGCACAGGTAAACAGACGAGTCATTGTAGACAGACAAATAAGTAGATAGACATGAAGCGGTATGAGCCTTTGGACAGAAGATGAAGAAGCGCGAGGGCCGGGGCAGGAAAGAAGAGGAGGATGAAGTGAAAAAATAAAGCAGATTAAGATGGACGCCAGTTCCATACTGAAGCTTTAATGCTGTTCCGTTATTTTAAGTAGGAACACTACATTATTTTGGCGCAGCCGGCCATCGAAGCCATCATGTGGGTGACGTTCTTCATAGACGAGACCTCCGAGGAGATCATCTTTTCGAAGTACCAAGTTCAAGACGAAGCAGCGGTAGACCTACCTCGTGAGCTCAGCTCGGAAGAACTCGTAAACCTGGTTGTGGAAAAGGCAGCCGTAGACACTACTGAACTACGACGGAAAGGTGCTGTGAAAGTGAACTTGCGTGTGGCGACCTTCAACGACCTAGTTCTTGAACCAGCGCGTCGAAAACACTCAGGATCACGATCTTCGACGGAAGAGGTGAGCCTCGTTTTGAAAGCTTTTCAGCTGCAACAGGAACAGATGCTTCAACAAAACCAAATAATGACATCTCTTATAAGCTCTCTGAATGCTGAGAGACCGACACCTAATTTCGTAGAACCTGATGCTTTCGACGGTGTGTCTTCAAATCCAGAAAGTTGGCTTGATTTCTACGAATATGCCGCTGGAAAAAACAAGTGGCTCTCTGATGAGGCTAAAATCACCAACATGCGCGTTTACTTGAGAGGTGTTGCGCGAAAGTGGTATGAAACATGCATTCTGGAAGACAGTGACGACTCTTGGAGCCAGTGGAGGAAAAAGTTTTTGACTGCATTCCGAAGCAATCCAGTAGAAAGATGGAACACGGCGCTTAATTTCAAGTCTGAGCAAAGCTGCCTTGTCGAGTACTTCTTTGAGAAACGCCGTCTTTTAAAGCTGGCGGAGCCTTTGCTTCCATCTACGGCCGTAGTTGCCTTAATAATGCATGGATTGCACACTAACGTGTTGAAGCAAGTGCAAATACTGTCACCAAAGACTCTAGATGACCTCCTCGCGTGTCTTCAGAACATACCATCAGCTTCGGAAACAAGCATAACCGCCGAGTCAAGCAGCTGTTTCAGTCGGAGTAAATCGGACTGGTCAAGCCGCGCTCAGCGAGAACCGAGCCACCTCGCAACTCGCACAGATAACTTGCCCTGGCGTGTTCCAAGAGGTCGAGTGAATAATATCGACACTGAAGCTCAGGAGTATTCGACAGAAAAAAAACTAATAAACGAGGGTGATCAGTCCCACCCGATGACTCCAAATGAGACTGTTTATTTAAGTTGCTCTAGCCTACTTCACATTCCCGTCAAAGTAGGAAACAAACATATGATGGCTCTGGTAGACAGCGGTGCTTCTGTGTCCATTATAAATGCCAAGCTGGTGGATGCAAATCGCTTGCATAGTGGAAGAATTCTACGAGTACAAGGCTATGATGGAAAAGTAACGTTGCATGATCAGTGGGCCTTGGTAAACATCGAGTTCCAGGGTCAGCAAATAGAGAGCGAAGTGTTGGTGATAGAGGGGGTAACGTACGACTTTTTGCTATCAAGACCAGATATAAAGAAACTAAAGATCAACGTGTACTGGGACGATGTGGTTCTAGTAGAAGGAGTAGCAAGGAACGAGACAAATCAAGGTAGACAAGATAATCTACGAGTTGTCAAGTGCGCGGCGGATATCGCAACGACCTACCCTGAACTTGTATGCATAGGAAGCTATCCTCAGGCGATGAAGTCCCACAAGGTTCCTTTCGAACTCGCTGACAAGACCGTCATCCGGAAAGCACCTTACAATATGTCAAGGGAGCGAAAGATGTGGCTCAAGAAAGAGTTGCAGGAGATGCTAGATGCTGATATCATACGACCTTCGGTATCACCCTTCGCTTCTCCCATAACGATCGCACCGAAAGAAGACGGAACCTTCAGATTATGCACCGACTACAGGGTTCTCAATCGTCAGACAGAACTCATACCATTTCCTATGCCGAAGATCGACACAATTATAGATGAGACCGGGGGTTGCCGACATTTTTCCCGCATCGATTTATGCAAAGGTTTCTGGCAGATCCCACTAACCGAAGAAACAAAAATGTACACCGCTTTTATCACGCCATTCGATCTCTACGAATACAACCGGCTCCCTTTCGGTTGGAAAAACTCGCCAGCGTGGTTCCAGAAGATCATGAACGACGTCCTAAAGCCATTCCTTGGTGTTTTTTGTAATGTGTACATAGACGACATTATAGTCTTCTCCAAAACAGAGGCTGAGCATCAGGACCATCTGTCTCAGGTGTTAAACGCCTTGAGCTTGGCACATCTCAAGGTTAATTTTAAGAAGAGTGTATTCTTTCAACAAAAAGTGGTGTTTCTTGGAAGAGTCTTCGATGGGAACACCAAAAGCACAAAACAAGAGTCCGTCGAGAAGATCTCCCAGTTGAAGAAACCATATGACGTCCATTCACTGCGTGTGTTTTTGGGATTGGCAGGACATTTCCGATCTTTCATAAAGGACTTTGCTGTCAAAACTAGATGCCTCACGCGCTTAACGCAGAAAGAAGTTCCCTTTGAATGGAGTGACGAATGTGAGAGAGTCTACCGTGACTTGGTGCACAGAATTTCTTCTGACCCCGTTCTGCGTATACCAGATTTCACTTTACCCTTTGAATTGAACACTGACGCCTCACATTATGGGACTGGTGCAGTGTTGTATCAAAAATGTATTGAAGCATCTGGCCGAGAAAAGCGACACGTAGTCGGTTACTACAGTTACACTTTCAAGCCGTCTGAAACAAACTACACTACTACGGAAAAAGAAGCACTGGCGGTTCTGAAGGCCGTTGACTACTTCCGCACGTACCTGGAAGGTACGAAGTTCACTTTGTTCACCGATCACCAGGCACTCACTCATCTCTTGAATATGACCCAAACTAAAGGGCGTATCGCCAGATGGGTGAATTACTTGCAGCAATTTGACTTTACCATCTCGCACCGACCAGGACCGCTTTTAACCGATGCAGATGCTCTATCAAGATTGATGGTACAAAACAACACAGAAAAATCTGAAGAAATCAATGAAGTGAAGCTGTGGGAAGGCTCAGAACAACTGGTTTTTACGGAAGGTCGGTATCAAGTCCCACCAACTCTTGTTTCCAAAGTCCTTTACTTGTACCACGATAGCCCAGAATCTGGAGGACACGACGGCTTTTGGCGTACCTACAACAAGTTGGTCAAGAGGTTTACGTGGCCTCACATGAAGAAAGACGTTAGTCAGTACGTTCGTTCATGCCATGTGTGTCAAGTACACAAAGTCAAGTATAAACAGCCTACGGACACCATGATACTACCTTGCCACTCGAACGTGCCTTTTGAAGTAGTTCACCTGGATTTCGCCGAACTTAACAAGAAACGGGAAGGAGTCAGAAAAACGCAAGCTTTTCTGCTGGCCATAGATGAATGCACCAGGATGGTCGCGGCACGAGCAGGAAAAGAAGATGCAAATAGCGTCATAACCCTTCTCGAAAGGGACATGTTTAGAACTACGCGGACAATCGTATGCGATAACGGCCCCGCGTTCAAGAGTGAAAAGCTAGTAAGATGGGCTCGAGATCACAATGTATCGATCAAGTTCTGTGCGCCATACCATCCTGCGGCGAATGGGCTTGCAGAACGTGCCATACGGGACGTGAAACAATACATCAAGATGTACGATAGTTTTCCTGGGGGATGGAAATGTTCTTTAGAAGCAGCCGTAAAACATCATAACCGATCCTACACCAGTGGCTTGGGGTGCAGTCCACAGTACGCTTCTACAGGAGAGACCCCTATTCTGCAGGCAGACCGTGAGTTGGGACTCTTGGAAAACCTCAAGATTGTCGAGGAGAGGCAACAAAAATCACAGGAGGAGAGGTACCGAAAACGAATGAAAAAGAATTTCGACAAGAGGCATCGAGCAGACATGCCAGACATTCAAGTCACCGACCTCGTACTAGTGAGAAAAGGAATAAGAGATTCCAGTGCCAAATTTTATGGGCCTTACTTTGTGACCAAGACAGCCACCCAGAACGGAATTTTGAAGACTGTCTGGTACACTGGTGAACGTGGATCTGTTGAATGTGCTTCAATTGGGAATGTCTTCAAGTATTACCCCAGGAGGGGTAATTAAAAGAAAGCGGGAAGGGTGAAGCGGTATGAGCCTTTGGACAGAAGATGAAGAAGCGCGAGGGCCGGGGCAGGAAAGAAGAGGAGGATGAAGTGAAAAAAATAAAGCAGATTAAGATGGACGCCAGTTCCATACTGAAGCTTTAATGCTGTTCCGTTATTTTAAGTAGGAACACTACAAGACAGATTGATGAAAATAAGAAAAAAGGAAATTTGATCCAGACGTGATTCAAACTCGCAATCTTCTGATATGTAGTCAGACATGCTAACATGTCGCCACCGAGTCCGTTTAGTGTGGCCGTTCGCACACACGTGGTAGCATGTTTTGCTTGGCCTTCTGTCGAGAAAGCACAGCTAAAGAGAAGAGTCATTGTACACAGACAAATAAGTAGATAGACAGATAGATGAAATTAATAAAAAGACACTTTTACCCGGACGTGATTCGAACACGCAAACTTCTGATCTGGAGTCAGACGTGCTACCGTGTCGCCATCAAATCCGCTTAGGGTAGCCGTTCGCACACACGCGGTAGCATGATTTACTCGGCCTTCTGTCGATGAATCACACGTAAAGAGACAAGTCTTTGTAGACAGACAAATAAGTAGATACACAGATAGATGAAAATAATAAATAAGCGAATTTGACCCGGACATGATTCAAACTCGCCACCTTCTGATCTGGAGTCAGACGTGCTACCGTGTCGCCACCGCGTCCGTTTAGGGTAGCCGTATGCACACACGCGGTAGCATGTTTTGCTCGGCCTTCTGTCGATGCAGCACAGGTAAAGAGACAAGTCATTGTAGACAGACAAATAAGTAGATAGACAGATGAAAATAATAAGAAAGAGAATTTGACCCGGACGCGATACAAACACGCAACCTTCTGATCTGGAGTTGGACGCGCTAACAGTTCGCTACCGAGTCCACTTAGGGTAGCCGTTCGCACACACGTGGTAACATGTTTTGCTCGGCCTTCTATCGATGAAGCACAGGTAAAGGAACAAGTCGTTGTAGACAGACAAAGAGGTAGATAGTCAGATGAAAATAACAAAAACGAGAACTTAACACGGACGTGATTGCAACACGCAACCCTCTGATCCGTAGTAAGACGCGCTACCGTGTCGCCACCGAATCCACTTAGCGTAGCCGTTCGCACACACGCGGTAGCTTGTTTTGCTCGGCCTTCTGTGGATGAAGCACAGGTACCGAGACAAGTCATTGTACACAGACAAATAAGTAGATAGACAAATAGATGAAAATAAGAAAAAAAAGAATTTGACCCGGACGTGATTCGAACACGCAACCTTCTGATATGGAGACAGACGTGCTACCGTGTCGCCACCGAGTCCACTTAGTGAAGCCGTTCGTACACACGCGGTAGCATGTTTCGCTCGGCCTTCTGTCGATGAAGCACAGCAAAGAGACAAGTCATCGTAGACAGACAAAGAGGTAGATAGACATATAGATGAAATTAATAAAAAAGAGGATTTGACCCGGACCTGATTCGAACACGCAACCTTGTGATCCGGAGTGAGACGTGCTACCGTATCGCCACCGAGTACACTTAGTGTAGCCGCTCGCACACACGCGGTAGCATGTTTTGCTCGGCCTTCTGTCGATGAAGCACAGGTAAAGGGACAAGTCATTGCAGATAGACAAATAAGTAGATCGACAGATAGATGAAAATACTAAAAAGAGAATTTGACGCGGACGTGATTAGAACACGCAATATTCTGATCTGGAGTCAGACGTGCTAAAGTTGCGCCACTGAGTCCGCTTAGAGTAATTGTTCCACACACGCTGTAGCATGTTTTGCTCGGCCTTCTGTCGATGAAGCACAAGTAAAGGGACAAGTCATTTTAAACAGACAAATAAGTAGATAGACAGATAGATGAAAATAATAAAAAGAGAATTTGACCCGGACGTGATTCGAACATTTAACCTACTGATCTGGTGTCAGACGCGCTACCGTTGCACCTCCGAGTCCGCTCAGGGCAGCCGTTCGCACACACGTGGTAGCATGTTTTGCTCGGCCTTCTGTCGATGAAGCACAGGTAAAGAGACAAGTCATTGTAGAAAGACAAATAAGTAGATAGACAGATAGATGAAAATAATTAGAAAGAGAATTGGACCCGGACGTGATTCGAACACGCAACCTTCTGATCTGGAGTCAGACGTGCTACCGTGTCGCCACCGAGTCCGTTAGGTAACCATTCGCACACACGTGGTAGCATGTTTTGCTCGGCCTTCTGTCGATGAAGCACAGGTAAAGAGACAAGTCATTGTAGACATACAGATAAGTAGATAGACAGATAGATGAAAATATTAAAAAAGAGGATTTGACCCGGACCTGATTCGAACACGCAACCTTGTGATCTGGAGTCAGACGTGCTACCGTATCGCCACCGAGTACACTTAGTGTAGCCGTTCGCACACACGCGGTAGCATGTTTTGCTCGGCCTTCTGTCGATGAAGCACAGGTAAAGAGACAAGTCATTGTAGACAGACAAATAAGTGGATAGATAGATAAAAATAATAAAAAAAAGAATTTGACCCGGACTTGATTCGAACACGCAACCTTCTGATCTGGAGTCAGACGTGCTAAAGTTGCGCCACTGAGTCCGCTTAGAGTAATTGTTCGCACACACGCTGTAGCATGTTTTGCTCGGCCTTCTGTCGATGAAGCACAGGTAAAGGGACAAGTCATTTTAGACAGACAAATAAGTAGATAGACAGATAGATGAAACTAATAAAAAAGAGGATTTGACCCGGACCTGATTCGAACACGCAACCTTGCGATCTGGAGTCAGACGTGCTACCGTATCGCCACCGAGTACACAGTGTAGCCGTTCGCACACACGCGGTAGCATGTTTTGCTCGGCCTTCTGTCGATGAAGCACAGGTAAAGAGACAAGTCATTGTAGGCAGACAAATAAGTGGTTAGACAGATAGATGAAATTAACAAAAGAAAGAACTTGACATCGACGTGATTCAAACACGCAACCTTCTGATCTGGAGTCAGACGTCCTACCGGGTCGCCACCGAGTTGACTTAGTGTAGCCGTTCGCACACACGCAGTAGCATGTATTGCTCGGCCTTCTGTCGATGAATCATAGGTAAAGAGAGAAGTCATTGTAGACAGACAAATAAGTAGACAGATTGTTGAAAACAATAAAAAAGAGAACTTGACCCCGACGTGATTCGAACACGCAACCTTCTGATCTGGAGTCAGACGCGCTACCGTTGCGCCACCGAGTCCGCTTAGGGTAGCCGTTCGCACACACGTGGTAGCATGTTTTTTCGGCCTTCTGTCGATGAAGGACAGGTAAAGAGACAAGTCATTGTAGACAGACAAATAAGTAGATAGACAGATTGATGACAATAAGAAAAAAGGAAATTTGATCCATACGTGATTCAAACTCGCAATCTTCTGATCTGTAGTCAGACATGCTAACATGTCGCCACCGAGTCCGTTTAGTGTGGCCGTTCGCACACACGTGGTAGCATGTTTTGCTTGGCCTTCTGTCGAGGAAGCACAGCTAAAGAGAAGAGTCATTGTACACAGACAAATAAGTAGATAGACAGATAGATGAAATTAATAAAAAGACACTTTTACCCGGACGTGATTCGAACACGCAAACTTCTGATCTGGAGTCAGACGTGCTACCGTGTCGCCATCGAATCCGCTTAGGGTAGCCGTTCGCACACACGCGGTAGCATGATTTACTCGGCCTTCTGTCGATGAAGCACACGTAAAGAGACAAGTCTTTGTAGACAGACAAATAAGTAGATACACAGATAGATGAAAATAATAAATAGGCGAATTTGACCCGGACATGATTCAAACACGCAACCTTCTGATCTGGAGTCAGACGTGCTACCGTGTCGCCACCGCGTCCGTTTAGGGTAGCCGTATGCACACACGCGGTAGCATGTGTTGCTCGGCCTTCTGTCGATGCAACACAGGTAAAGAGACAAGTCATTGTAGACAGACAAATAAGTAGATAGACAGATGAAAATAATAAGAAAGAGAATTTGACCCGGACGCGATACGAACACGCAACCTTCTGATCTGGAGTTGGACGCGCTAACAGTTCGCCACCGAGTCCACTTAGGGTAGCTGTTCGCACACACGTGGTAGCATGTTTTGCTCAGCCTTCTATCGATGAAGCACAGGTAAAGGAACAAGTCGTTGTAGACAGACAAAGAGGTAGATAGTCAGATGAAAATAACAAAAACGAGAACTTAACACGGACGTGATTCCAACACGCCATCCTCTGATCCGTAGTAAGACGCGCTACCGTGTCGCCACCGAATCCACTTAGCGTAGCCGTTCGCACACACGCGGTAGCTTGTTTTGCTCGGCCTTCTGTCGATGAAGCACAGGTACCGAGACAAGTCATTGTACACAGACAAATAAGTAGATAGACAAAGAGATGAAAACAAGAAAAAAGAGAATTCGACCCGGACGTGATTCGAACACGCAACCTTCTGACATGGAGACAGACGTGCTACCATGTCGCCACCGAGTCCACTTAGTGAAGCCTTTCGTACACACGCGGTAGCATGTTTCGCTCGGCCTTCTGTCGATGAAGCACAGTAAAGAGACAAGTCATCGTAGACAGACAAAGAGGTAGATAGACATATAGATGAAATTATAAAAAAGACGATTTGACCCGGACCTGATTCGAACACGCAACCTTGTGATCTGGAGTGAGACGTGCTACCGTATCGCCACCGAGTACACTTAGTGTAGCCGTTCGCACACACGCGGTAGCATGTTTTGCTCGGCCTTCTGTTGATGAAGCACAGGTAAAGGGACAAGTCATTGCAGATAGACAAATAAGTAGATCGACAGATAGATGAAAATACTAAAAAGAGAATTTGACGCGGACGTGATTAGAACACGCAACCTTCTGATCTGGAGTCAGACGTGCTAAAGTTGCTTGCGCCACCGAGTCCGCTTAGGGTAGCCGTTCGCCCAAACGTGGTAGCATGTTTTGCTCGGCCTTCTGTCGATGAAGCACAGGTAAAGGGACAAGTCATTGCAGATAGACAAATAAGTAGATAGACAGATAGATGAAAATAATGAAAAGAGAATTTGACCCGGATGTGATTCGAACATTTCACCTACTGATCTGGAGTCAGACGCGCTACCGTTGCACCTCCGAGTCCGCTCAGGGCAGCCGTTCGCACACACGTGGTAGCATATTTTGCTCGGCCTTCTGTCGATGAAGCACATGTAAAGAGACAAGTCATTGTAGAAAGACAAATAAGTACATAGACAGATAGATGAAAATAACAAAAGAGAGAACTTGACATCGATGTGATTCGAACACGCAACCTTCTGATCTGGAGTCAGACGTCCTACCGGGTCGCCACCGAGTTGACCTAGTGTAGCCGTTCGCACACACGCAGTAGCACGTATTGCTCGGCCTTCTGTCGATGAAGCATAGGTAAAGAGAGAAGTCATTGTAGACAGACAAATAAGTAGACAGATAGTTGAAAACAATAAAAAAGAGAATTTGACCCCGACGTGATTCGAACACGCAACCTTCTGATCTGGAGTCAGACGCGCTACCCTTGCGCCACCGAGTCCGCTTAGGGTAGCCGTTCGCACACACGTGGTAGCATGTTTTTTCGGCCTTCTGTCGATGAAGCACAGGTAAAGAGACAAGTCATTGTAGACAGACAAATAAGTAGATAGACAGGATTATGAAAATAAGAAAAAAGGAAATTTGATCCAGACGTGATTCAAACTCGCAATCTTCTGATCTGTAGTCAGACATGCTAACATGTCGCCACCGAGTCCGTTTAGTGTGGCCGTTCGCACACACGTGGTAGCATGTTTTGCTTGGCCTTCTGTCGAGGAAGCACAGCTAAAGAGAAGAGTCATTGTACACAGACAAATAAGTAGATAGACAGATAGATGAAATTAATAAATAGACACTTTTACCCGGACGTGATTCGAACACGCAAACTTCTGATCTGGAGTCAGACGTGCTACCGTGTCGCCATCGAATCCGCTTAGGGTAGCCGTTCGCACACACGCGGTAGCATGAATTACTCGGCCTTCTGTCGATGAAGCACACGTAAAGAGACAAGTCTTTGTAGACAGACAAATAAGTAGATACACAGATAGATGAAAATAATAAATAGGCGAATTTGACCCGGACATGATTCAAACTCGCAACCTTCTGATCTGGAGTCAGACGTGCTACCGTGTCGCCACCGCGTCCGTTTAGGGTAGCCGTATGCACACACGCGGTAGCATGTTTTGCTCGGCCTTCTGTCGATGCAGCACAGGTAAAGAGACAAGTCATTGTAGACAGACAAATAAGTAGATAGACAGATGAAAATAATAAGAAAGAGAATTTGACCCGGAAGCGATACGAACACGCAACCTTCTGATCTGGAGTTGGACGCGCTAACAGTTAGCCACCGAGTCCACTTAGGGTAGCTGTTCGCACACACGTGGTAGCATGTTTTGCTCGGCCTTCTATCGATGAAGCACAGGTAAAGGAACAAGTCGTTGTAGAAAGACAAAGAGGTAGATAGTCAGATGAAAATAACAAAAACGAGAACTTAACACGGACGTGATTCCAACACGCAATCCTCTGATTCGTAGTAAGACGCGCTACCGTGTCGCCACCGAATCCACTTAGCGTAGCCGTTCGCACACACGCGGTAGCTTGTTTTGCTCGGCCTTCTGTCGATGAAGCACAGGTACCGAGACAAGTCATTGTACACAGACAAATAAGTAGATAGACAAATAGATGAAAACAAGAAAAAAGAGAATTCGACCCGGACGTGATTCGAACACGCAACCTTCTGACATGGAGACAGACGTGCTACCGTGTCGCCACCGAGTCCACTTAGTGAAGCCGTTCGTACACACGCGGTAGCATGTTTCGCTCGGCCTTCTGTCGATGAAGCACAGTAAAGAGACAAGTCATCGTAGACAGACAAAGAGGTAGATAGACATATAGATGAAATTATAAAAAAGACGATTTGACCCGGACCTGATTCGAACACGCAACCTTGTGATCTGGAGTGAGACGTGCTACCGTATCGCCACCGAGTACACTTAGTGTAGCCGTTCGCACACACGCGGTAGCATGTTTTGCTCGGCCTTCTGTCGATGAAGCACAGGTAAAGGGACAAGTCATTGCAGATAGACAAATAAGTAGATCGACAGATAGATGAAAATACTAAAAAGAGAATTTGACGCGGACGTGATTAGAACACGCAACCTTCTGATCTGGAATCAGACGTGCTAAAGTTGCTTGCGCCACCGAGTCCGCTTAGGGTAGCCGTTCGCCCAAACGTGGTAGCATGTTTTGCTCGGCCTTCTGTCGATGAAGCACAGGTAAAGGGACAAGTCATTGCAGATAGACAAATAAGTAGATAGACCGATAGATGAAAATACTAAAAAGAGAATTGGACGCGGACGTGATTAGAACACGCAACCTTCTGATCTGGAGTCAGACGTGCTAAAGTTGCGCCACCGAGTCCGCTTAGGGTAGCCGTTCGCCCACACGTGGTAGCATGTTTTGCTCGGCCTTATGTCGATGAAGCACAGGTAAAGGGACAAGTAATTTTAGACAGACAAATAAGTAGATAGACAGATAGATGAAAATAATGAAAAGAGAATTTGACCCGGACGTGATTCGAACATTTCACCTACTGATCTGGAGTCAGACGCGCTACCGTTGCACCTCCGAGTCCGCTCAGGGCAGCCGTTCGCACACACGTGGTAGCATATTTTGCTCGGCCTTCTGTCGATGAAGCACAGGTAAAGAGACAAGTCATTGTAGACAGACAAACAAGTAGACAGATAGTTGAAAACAATAAAAAAGAGAATTTGACCCCGACGTGATTCGAACACGCAACCTTCTGATCTGGAGTCAGACGCGCTATCGTTGCGCCACCGAGTCCGCTTAGGGTAGCCGTTCGCACACACGTGGTTGCATGTTTTTTCGGCCTTCTGTCGATGAAGCACAGGTAAACAGACAAGTCATTGTAGACAGACAAATAAGTAGATAGACAGATTGATGAAAGTAAGAAAAAAGGAAATTTGATCCAGACGTGATTCAAACTCGCATCCTTCTGATCTGTAGTCAGACATGCTAACATGTCGCCACCGAGTCCGTTTAGTGTGGCCATTCGCACACACGTGGTAGCATGTTTTGCTTGGCCTTCTGTCGAGGAAGCACAGGTAAAGAGACAAGTCTTTGTAGACAGACAAATAAGTAGATAGACAGATAGATGAAAATAATAAATAAGCGAATTTGACCCGGACGTGATTCGAACACGCAACCTTCTGATCTGGAGTCAGACGTGCTACCGTGTCGCCATCGAATTCGCTTAGGGTAGCCGTTCGCACACACGTGGTAGCATGTTATGCTCGGCCTTCTGTCGATGCAGCACAGGTAAAGAGACAAGTCATTGTAGACAGACAAATAAGTAGACAGATAGTTGAAAACAATAAAAAAGAGAACTTGACCCCGACGTGATTCGAACACGCAACCTTCTGATCTGGAGTCAGACGCGCTACCGTGTCGCCACCGAGTCCACTTTGTGTAGCCGTTCGCACACACGCGGTAGCTTGTTTTGCGCGGCCTTCTGTCGATGAAGCACAGGTAACGAGACAAGTCATCGTAGACAGACAAAGAGGTAGATAGACAGATAGATGAAAATACTAAAAAGAGAATTTGACGCGGACGTGATTAGAACACGCAACCTTCTGTTCTGGAGTCAGACGTGCTAAAGTTGCTTGCGCCACCGAGTCCGCTCAGGGTAGCCGTTCGCCCTCACGTGGTAGCATGTTTTGCTCGGCCTTCTGTCGATGAAGCACAGGTAAAGGGACAAGTCATTGCAGATAGACAATGAGGTAGATAGTCAGATGAAAATAACAAAAACGAGAACTTAACACAGACGTGATTCGAACACGCAACCCTCTGATCCGTAGTAAGACGCGCTACCGTGTCGCCACCGAATCCACTTAGCGTAGCCGTTCGCACACACGCGGTAGCTTGTTTTGCGCGGCCTTCTGTCGATGAAGCACAGGTAACGAGACAAGTCATCGTAGACAGACAAAGAGGTAGATAGACAGATAGATGAAAATACTAAAAAGAGAATTTGACGCGGACGTGATTAGAACACGCAACCTTCTGTTCTGGAGTCAGACGTGCTAAAGTTGCTTGCGCCACCGAGTCCGCTCAGGGTAGCCGTTCGCCCTCACGTGGTAGCATGTTTTGCTCGGCCTTCTGTCGATGAAGCACAGGTAAAGGGACAAGTCATTGCAGATAGACAAATAAGTATATAGACAGATAGATGAAAATACTCAAAAGAGAATTTGACCCGGACGTGATTCGAACATTTAACCTACTGATCTGGAGTCAGACGCGCTACCGTTGCACCTCCGAGTCCGCTCAGGGTAGCCGTTCGCACACACGTGGTAGCATGTTTTGCTCGGCCTTCTGTCGATGAAGCACAGGTAAAGAGACAAGTCATTGTAGAAAGACAAATAAGTAGATAGACAGATAGATGAAAATAATAAGAAAGAGAATTGGACCCGGACGTGATTCGAACACGCAACCTTCTGATCTGGAGTCAGACATGCTGCCGTGCCGCCACGAGTCCGTTAGGTAACCATTCGCACACACGTGGTAGCAGGTTTTGCTCGGCCTTCTGTCGATGAAGCACAGGTAAAGAGACAAGTCATTGTAGACATACAGATAAGTAGATAGACAGATAGATGAAAATAATAAAAAAGAGGATTTGACCCGGACCTGTTTCGAACACGCAACCTTGTGATCTGGAGTCAGACGTGCTACCGTATCGCCACCGAGTACACTTAGTGTAGCCATTCGCACACACGCGGTAGCATGTTTTGCTCGGCCTTCTGTCGATGCAGCACTGGTAAAGAGACAAGTCAATGTAGACAGACAAATAAGTAGATAGACAGATGAAAATAATAAGAAAGAGAATTTGACCCGGACGCGATTCGAACACGCAACCTTCTGATCTGTAGTCGGACGCGCTAACAGTTCGCCACCGAGTCCACTTAGGGTAGCCGTTCGCACACACGTGGTAGCATGTTTTGCTCGGCCTTCTATCGATGAAGCACAGGTAAAAGAACAAGTCGTTGTAGACAGACAAAGAGGTAGATAGTCAGATGAAAATAACAAAACCGAGAACTTAACACGGACGTGATTCGAACACGCAACCCTCTGATCCGTAGTAAGACGCGCTACCGTGTCGCCACCGAATCCACTTAGCGTAGCCGTTCGCACACACGGGGTAGCATGTTTCGTTCGGCCTTCTGTCGATGAAGCACAGGTAAAGAGACAAGTCATCGTAGACAGACAAAGAGGTAGATAGACATATAGATGAAATTAATAAAAAAGAGGATTTGACCCGGACCTGATTCGAACACGCAACCTTGTGATCTGGAGTCAGACGTGCTACCGTATCGCCACCGAGTACACTTAGTGTAGCCGTTCGCACACACGCGGTAGCATGTTTTGCTCGGCCTTCTGTCGATGAAGCACAGGTAAAGGGACAAGTCATTGCAGATAGACAAATAAGTAGATAGACAGATAGATGAAAATACTAAAAAGAGAATTTGATGCGGACGTGATTAGAACACGCAACCTTCTGATTTGGAGTCAGACGTGCTAAAGTTGCTTGCGCCACCGAGTCCGCTTAGTGTAGCCGTTCGCCCACACGTGGTAGCATGTGTTGCTCGGCCTTCTGTCGATGAAGCACAGGTAAAGGGACAAGTCATTGCAGATAGACAAATAAGTAGATAGACAGATAGATGAAAATACTAAAAAGAGAATTTGACGCGGACGTGATTAGAACACGCAACCTTCTGATCTGGAGTCAGACGTGCTAAAGTTGCGCCACGGAGTCCGCTTAGGGTAGCCGTTCGCCCACACGTGGTAGCATGTTTTGCACGGCCTTATGTCGATGAAGCACAGGTAAAGGGACAAGTCATTTTAGACAGACAATTAAGTAGGTAGACAGATAGATGAAAATAATGAAAAGAGAATTTCACCCGGACGTGATTCGAACATTTCACCTAGTGATCTGGAGTCAGACGCGCTACCGTTGCACCTCCGAGTCCGCTCAGGGCAGCCGTTCGCACATACGTGGTAGCATGTTTTGCTCGGCCTTCTGTCGATGAAGCACAGGTAAAGAGACAAGTCATTGTAGAAAGACAAATAAGTAGATAGACAGATAGATGAAAATAAGAAAATAGAGAACTTCACATCGACGTGATTCGAACACGCAACCTTCTGATCTGGAGTAAGACGTCCTACCGGGTCGCCACCGAGTTGACTTAGTGTAGCCGTTCGCACACGCAGTAAGTAGCATGTATTGCTCGGCCTTCTGTCGATGAAGCATAGGTAAAGAGAGAAGTCATTGTAGACAGACAAATAAGTTGACAGATAGTTGAAAACAATAAAAAAGAGAATTAGACCCCGACGTGATTCGAACACGCAACCTTCTGATCTGGAGTCAGACGCGCTACCGTTGCGCCACCGAGTCCGCTTAGGGTAGCCGTTCGCACACACGTGGTAGCATGTTTTTTCGGCCTTGTGTCGATGAAGCACAGGTAAAGAGACAAGTCATTGTAGACAGACAAATAAGTAGATAGACAGATTGATGAAAATAAAAAAAAGGAAATTTGATCAAGACGTGATTCAAACTCGCAACCTTCTGATCTGTAGTCAGACATGCTAACATGTCGCCACCGAGTCGGTTTAGTGTGGCCATTCGCACACACGTGGTAGCATGTTTTGCTTGGCCTTCTGTCGAGGAAGCACAGGTAAAGAGACAAGTCTTTGTAGACAGACAAATAAGTAGATACACAGATAGATGAAAATAATAAATAAGCGAATTTGACCCGGACGTGATTCAAACTCGTAGCCTTCTGATCTGGAGTCAGACGTGCTACCGTGTCGCCACCGCGTCCGTTTAGGGTAGCAGTTCGCACACACGTGGTAGCATGATTTGCTCGGCCTTCTGTCGATGAAGCACACCTAAAGAGAAGAGTCATTGTAGACAGACAAATAAGTAGGTAGACAGATAGATGAAAATAATAAAAAGAGACTTTTACCCGGACGTGATTCGAACACGCAACCTTCTGATCTGGAGTCAGACGTGCTACCGTGTTGCCATCGAATCCGCTTAGGGTAGCCGTTCGCACACACGCGGTAGCATGTTTTGCTCGGCCTTCTGTCGATGCAGCACAGGTAAAGAGACAAGTCATTGTAGACAGACAAATAAGTAGATAGACAGATGAAATTAATAAGAAAGAGAATTTGACCCGGACGCGATTCGAACACGCAGCCTTCTGATCTCGAGTCGGACGCGCTAACAGTTCGCCACCGAGTCCACTTAGGGTAGCCGATCGCACACACGTGGTAGCATGTTTTGCTCGGCCTTCTATCGATGAAGCACAGGTAAAGAAACAAGTCGTTGTAGACAGACAAAGAGGTAGATAGATTGATGAAAATAACAAAAACGAGAACTTAACACGGACGTGATTCGAACACACAGCCCTCTGATCTGGGTAAGACGCGCTACCGTTGCGCCACCTAGTCCGCTTAGGGTAGCCGTTCGCACACACGTGGTAGCATGTTTTTTCGGCCTTTTGTTGATGAAGCACAGGTAAAGAGACAAGTCATCGTAGACAGACAAAGAGGTTGATAGACATATAGATGAAATTATTAAAAAAGAGGATTTGACCCGGACCTGATTCGAACACGCCACCTTGTGATCTGGAGTCAGACGTGCTACCGTATCGCCATCGAGTACACTTAGTGTAGCCGTTCGCACACACGCGGTAGCATGTTTTGCTCGGCCTTCTGTCGATGAAGCGCAGGTAAAGGGACAAGTCATTGCAGATAGACAAATAAGTAGATAGACAGATAGATGAAAATACAAAAAAGAGAATTTGTCGCGGACGTGATTAGAACACGCAACCATCTGATCTGGAGTCAGACGTGCTAAAGTTGCTTGCGCCACCGAGTCCGCTTAGGGTAGCCGTTCGCCCACACGTGGTAGCATGTTTTGCACGGCCTTATGTCGATGAAGCACAGGTAAAGGGACAAGTCATTTTAGACAGACAAATAAGTAGGTAGACAGATAGATGAAAATAATGAAAAGAGAATTTGACCCGGACGTGATTCGAACACTTCACCTACTGATCTGGAGTCAGACGCGCTACCGTTGCACCTCCGAGTCCGCTCAGGGCAGCCGTTCGCACATACGTGGTAGCATGTTTTGCTCGGCCTTCTGTCGATGAAGCACAGGTAAAGATACAAGTCATTGTAGAAAGACAAATAAGTAGATAGACAGATAGATGAAAATAACAAAAGAGAGAACTTGACATCGACGTGATTCGAACACGCAACCTTCTGATCTGGAGTCAGACGTCCTACCGGGTCGCCATCGACTTGACTTAGTGTAGCCGTTCGCACACACGCAGTAAGTAGCATGTATTGCTCGGCCTTCTGTCGATGAAGCATAGGTAAAGAGAGAAGTCATTGTAGACAGACAAATAAGTAGACAGATAGTTGAAAACAATAAAAAAGAGAATTAGACCCCGACGTGATTCGAACACGCAACCTTCTGATCTGGAGTCAGACGCGCTACAGTTGCGCCACCGAGTCCGCTTAGGGTAGCCGTTCGCACAGACGCGGTAGCATGTTTTGCTCGGCCTTCTGTCGATGTAGCACTGGTAAAGAGACAAGTCATTGTAGACAGACAAATAAGTAGATAGACAGATGAAAATAATATGAAAGAGGATTTGACCCGGACGCGATTCGAACACGCAACCTTCTGATCTGGAGTCGGACGCGCTAACAGTTCGCCACCGAGTCCACTTAGGGTAGCCGATCGCACACACGCGGTAGCATGATTTACTCGGCCTTCTGTCGATGAAGCACACGTAAAGAGACAAGTCGTTGTAGACAGACAAAGAGGTAGATAGATTTATGAAAATAACAAAAACGAGAACTTAACACGGACGTGATTCGAGCACAGAACCCTCTGATCTGGGCAAGACGCGCTACCGTTGCGCCACCGAGTCCGCTTAGGGTAGCCGTTCGCACACACGTGGTAGCATGTTTTTTCGGCTTTTTGTTGATGAAGCACAGGTAAAGAGACAAGTCATTGTAGACAGACAAATAAGTAGATAGACAGAATGATGAAAATAAGAAAGAAGGAAATTTGATCCAGACGTGATTCAAGCTCGCAACCTTCTGATCTGTAGTCAGACATGCTAACATGTCGCCATTGAGTCCGTTTAGGGTGGCCGTTCGCACACACGTGGTAGCATGTTTTGCTCGGCCTTCTGTCGAGGAAGCACAGGTAAAGAGACATGTCATTGTAGACAGACAAATAAGTAGATAGACAGATGAAAATAATAAAAAGAGAGCTTGACCCGGAGGAGATTCGAACACGCAACCTTCCGATCTGGAGTCAGACGAGCTACCGGGTTGCCACCGAGTTCACTTAGTGTAGCTGTACGCGCACACGCGGTAGCATGTTTTGCTAAGCCTTCTGTCGATGTAGCACTGGTAAAGAGACAAGTCATTGTAGACAGACAAATAAGTAGATAGACAGATAGATGAAATTAATAAAAAAGAGAACCTAACACGGACGTGATTCGAACACGCCACCCTTTGATATGGAGTCGCACGTGCTACCGTGTCGCCACCGAGTCCACTTTGTGTAGCCGTTCGCACACACGCGGTAGCATGTTTTGCTCGGCCTTCTGTCGATGCAGCACAGGTAAAGAGACAAGTCATTGTAGACAGACAAATAAGTAGATAGACAGATGAAAATAATAAGAAAGAGAATTTGACCCGGACGCGATACGAACACGCAACCTTCTGATCTGGAGTCGGACGCGCTAACAGTTCGCCAGCGAGTCCATTTAGGGTAGCCGTTCGCACACACGTGGTAGCATGTTTTGCTTGGCCTTCTATCGATGAAGCACAGGTAAAAAGACAAGTCATTGTAGACAGACAAATAAGTAGATAGACAGATAGATGAAAATAATAAAAAAGAGAACCTAACACGGACGTGATTCGAACACGCCACCCTTTGATATGGAGTCGCACGTGCTACCGTGGCGCCACCGAGTCCACTTTGTGTAGCCGTTCGCACACACGCGGTAGCATGTTTTGCTCGGCCTTCTGTCGATGCAGCACAGGTAAAGAGAGAAGTCATTGTAGACAGACAAATAAGTAGATAGACAGATGAAAATAATAAGAAAGAGAATTTGACCCGGACGCGATACGAACACGCAACCTTCTGATCTGGAGTCGGACGCGCTAACAGTTCGCCACCGAATCCACTTAGTGTAGCCGTTCGCACACACGCGGTAGCTTGTTTTGTTCGGCCTTCTGTTGATGAAGCACAGGTAAAGAGACAAGTCATTGTAGACAGACAAATAAGTAGATAGACAAATAGATGAAAATAAGAAAAAAGAGAATTTGACCCGGACGTGATTCGAACACGCAAGCTTCTGATATGGAGACAGACGTGCTACCGTGTCGCCACCGAGTCCACTTAGTGAAGCCATTCGTAAACACGCGGTAGCATGTTTCGCTCGGCCTTCTGTCGATGAAGCACAGGTAAAGAGACAAGTCATCGTAGACAGACAAAAAGGTAGATGGACATATAGATGAAATAATAAAAAAGAGGATTTGACCCGGACCTGATTCGAACACGCAACCTTGTGATCTGGAGTCAGACGTGCTACCGTATCGCCACCGAGTACACTTAGTGTAGCCATTCACACACACGCGGTAGCATGTTTTGCTCGGCCTTCTGTCGATGAAGCACAGGTAAAGGGACAAGTCATTGCAGATAGACAAATAGGTAGATAGACAGATAGATGAAATTACTAAAAAGAGAATTTGAAGCGGACGTGATTAGAACCCGCAACCTTCTGATCTGGAGTCAGACGTGCTACAGTTGCTAGCGCCACCGAGTCCGCTTAGGGTAGCCGTTCGCCCACACGTGGTAGCCTGTTTTGCTCGGCCTTCTGTCGATGAAGCACAGGTAAAGGGACAAGTCATTGCAGATAGACAAATAAGTAGATAGACAGATAGATGAAAATACTAAAAAGAGAATTTGACGCGGACGTGATTAGAACACGCAACCTTCTGATCTGGAGTCAGACGTGCTAAAGTTGCGCCACCGAGTCCGCTTAGGGTAGCCGTTCGCCCACACGTGGTAGCATGTTTTGCACGGCCTTATGTCGATGAAGCACAGGTAAAGGGACAAGTCATTTTAGACAGACAAATAAGTAGATAGACAGATAGATGAAAATAATGAAAAGAGAATTTGACCCGGACGTGATTCGAACATTTCACCTACTGATCTGGAGTCAGACGCGCTACCGTTGCACCTCCGAGTCCGCTCAGGGCAGCCGTTCGCACACACGTGGTAGCATGTTTTGCTCGGCCTTCTGTCGATGAAGCACAGGTAAAGAGACAAGTCATTGTAGAAAGACAAATACGTAGATAGACAGATAGATGAAAATAACAAAAGAGAGAACTTGACATCGACGTGATTCGAACACGCAACCTTCTGATTTTGAGTCAGACGTCCTACCGGGTCGCCATCGACTTGACTTAGTGTAGCCGTTCGCACACACGCAGTAAGTAGCATGTATTGCTCGGCCTTCTGTCGATGAAGCATAGGTAAAGAGAGAAGTCATTGTAGACAGACAAATAAGTAGACAGATAGTTGAAAACAATAAAAAAGAGAATTAGACCCCGACGTGATTCGAACACGCAACCTTCTGATCTGGAGTCAGACGCGCTACAGTTGCGCCACCGAGTCCGCTTAGGGTAGCCGTTCGCACAGACGCGGTAGCATGTTTTGCTCGGCCTTCTGTCGATGTAGCACTGGTAAAGAGACAAGTCATTGTAGACAGACAAATAAGTAGATAGACAGATGAAAATAATATGAAAGAGGATTTGACCCGGACGCGATTCGAACACGCAACCTTCTGATCTGGAGTCGGACGCGCTAACAGTTCGCCACCGAGTCCACTTAGGGTAGCCGATCGCACACACGCGGTAGCATGATTTACTCGGCCTTCTGTCGATGAAGCACACGTAAAGAGACAAGTCGTTGTAGACAGACAAAGAGGTAGATAGATTTATGAAAATAACAAAAACGAGAACTTAACACGGACGTGATTCGAGCACAGAACCCTCTGATCTGGGCAAGACGCGCTACCGTTGCGCCACCGAGTCCGCTTAGGGTAGCCGTTCGCACACACGTGGTAGCATGTTTTTTCGGCTTTTTGTTGATGAAGCACAGGTAAAGAGACAAGTCATTGTAGACAGACAAATAAGTAGATAGACAGAATGATGAAAATAAGAAAGAAGGAAATTTGATCCAGACGTGATTCAAGCTCGCAACCTTCTGATCTGTAGTCAGACATGCTAACATGTCGCCATTGAGTCCGTTTAGGGTGGCCGTTCGCACACACGTGGTAGCATGTTTTGCTCGGCCTTCTGTCGAGGAAGCACAGGTAAAGAGACATGTCATTGTAGACAGACAAATAAGTAGATAGACAGATGAAAATAATAAAAAGAGAGCTTGACCCGGAGGAGATTCGAACACGCAACCTTCCGATCTGGAGTCAGACGAGCTACCGGGTTGCCACCGAGTTCACTTAGTGTAGCTGTACGCGCACACGCGGTAGCATGTTTTGCTAAGCCTTCTGTCGATGTAGCACTGGTAAAGAGACAAGTCATTGTAGACAGACAAATAAGTAGATAGACAGATAGATGAAATTAATAAAAAAGAGAACCTAACACGGACGTGATTCGAACACGCCACCCTTTGATATGGAGTCGCACGTGCTACCGTGTCGCCACCGAGTCCACTTTGTGTAGCCGTTCGCACACACGCGGTAGCATGTTTTGCTCGGCCTTCTGTCGATGCAGCACAGGTAAAGAGACAAGTCATTGTAGACAGACAAATAAGTAGATAGACAGATGAAAATAATAAGAAAGAGAATTTGACCCGGACGCGATACGAACACGCAACCTTCTGATCTGGAGTCGGACGCGCTAACAGTTCGCCAGCGAGTCCATTTAGGGTAGCCGTTCGCACACACGTGGTAGCATGTTTTGCTTGGCCTTCTATCGATGAAGCACAGGTAAAAAGACAAGTCATTGTAGACAGACAAATAAGTAGATAGACAGATAGATGAAAATAATAAAAAAGAGAACCTAACACGGACGTGATTCGAACACGCCACCCTTTGATATGGAGTCGCACGTGCTACCGTGGCGCCACCGAGTCCACTTTGTGTAGCCGTTCGCACACACGCGGTAGCATGTTTTGCTCGGCCTTCTGTCGATGCAGCACAGGTAAAGAGAGAAGTCATTGTAGACAGACAAATAAGTAGATAGACAGATGAAAATAATAAGAAAGAGAATTTGACCCGGACGCGATACGAACACGCAACCTTCTGATCTGGAGTCGGACGCGCTAACAGTTCGCCACCGAATCCACTTAGTGTAGCCGTTCGCACACACGCGGTAGCTTGTTTTGTTCGGCCTTCTGTTGATGAAGCACAGGTAAAGAGACAAGTCATTGTAGACAGACAAATAAGTAGATAGACAAATAGATGAAAATAAGAAAAAAGAGAATTTGACCCGGACGTGATTCGAACACGCAAGCTTCTGATATGGAGACAGACGTGCTACCGTGTCGCCACCGAGTCCACTTAGTGAAGCCATTCGTAAACACGCGGTAGCATGTTTCGCTCGGCCTTCTGTCGATGAAGCACAGGTAAAGAGACAAGTCATCGTAGACAGACAAAAAGGTAGATGGACATATAGATGAAATTAATAAAAAAGAGGATTTGACCCGGACCTGATTCGAACACGCAACCTTGTGATCTGGAGTCAGACGTGCTACCGTATCGCCACCGAGTACACTTAGTGTAGCCGTTCACACACACGCGGTAGCATGTTTTGCTCGGCCTTCTGTCGATGAAGCACAGGTAAAGGGACAAGTCATTGCAGATAGACAAATAGGTAGATAGACAGATAGATGAAATTACTAAAAAGAGAATTTGAAGCGGACGTGATTAGAACCCGCAACCTTCTGATCTGGAGTCAGACGCGCTACCGTTGCACCTCCGAGTCCGCTCAGGGCAGCCGTTCGCACACACGTGGTAGCATGTTTTGCTCGGCCTTCTGTCGATGAAGCACAGGTAAAGAGACAAGTCATTGTAGAAAGACAAATACGTAGATAGACAGATAGATGAAAATAACAAAAGAGAGAACTTGACATCGACGTGATTCGAACACGCAACCTTCTGATTTTGAGTCAGACGTCCTACCGGGTCGCCACCGAGTTGACTTAGTGTAGCCGTTCGCACACACGCAGTAGCATGTATTGCTCGGCCTTCTGTCGATGAAGCACAGGTAACGAGACAAGTCATTGTAGACAGACAAATAAGTAGATAGACAAATAGATGAAAATAATAAAAAAGAGAATTTGACCCGGACGTGATTCGAACACGCAACCTTCTGATCTGGAGTCAGACGTGCTACCGTGTCGCAACCGAGTCCACTTAGTGAAGCCGTTCGCACACACGCGGTAGCATGATTTGCTCGGCCTTCTGTCGATGAAGTACAGGTAAAGAGACATGTCATTGTAGACAGACAAATAAGTAGATAGACAGATAAAAATAATAAAAAGAGAGCTTGACCCGGACGTGATTCGAACTCGCAACCTTCTGATATGGAGACAGACGTGCTACCGTGTCGCCACCGAGTCCACTTAGTGAAGCCGTTCGTACACACGCGGTAGCATGTTTCGCTCGGCCTTCTGTCGATGAAGCACAGGTAAAGAGACAAGTCATCGTAGACAGACAAAAAAAAGTTAAACAGATGAAAATAATGAAAAAGAGAATTTGACCCGGACGTGATTCGAACACGCAACCTTCTGATCTGGAGTCAGACGTGCTACCGTGTCGCCACCGAGTCCGTTAGGTAACCATTCGCACACACGTGGTAGCATGTTTTGCTCGGCCTTCTGTTGATGAAGCACAGGTAAAGAGACAAGTCATTGTAGACATACAAATAAGTAGATAGACAGATAGATGAAAATAATAAAAAAGAGAACCTAACACGGACGTGATTCGAACACGCAACCCTCTGATCTGGAGTCGGACGTGCTACCGTGTCGCCACCGAGTCCACTTAGTGAAGCCGTTCGTACACACGCGGTAGCATGTTTCGCTCGGCCTTCTGTCGATGAAGCACAGGTAAAGAGACAAGTCATCGTAGACAGACAAAAAAAAGTTAAACAGATGAAAATAATGAAAAAGAGAATTTGACCCGGACGTGATTCGAACACGCAACCTTCTGATCTGGAGTCAGACGTGCTACCGTGTCGCCACCGAGTCCACTTTGTGTAGCCGTTCGCACACACGCGGTAGCATGTTTTGCTCAGCCTTTTGTCGATGCAGTACAGGTAAAGAGACAAGTCATTGTAGACAGACAAATAAGTAGATAGACAGATTAAAATAATAAGAAAGAGAATTTGACCCGGACGAGATACGAACACGCAACCTTCTGATCTGAAGTCGGACGCGCTAACAGTTCGCCACCGAGTCCACTTAAGGTAGCCGTTCGCACACACGTGGTAGCATGTTTTGCTCGGCCTTCTATCGATGAAGCAATGGAAAATAAACAAGTCATATTAGACAAAGAGGTAGATAGACAGATGAAAATAACAAAAACGAGAACTTAACACGGACGTGATTCGAACACGCAACCCTCTGATCCGTAGTAAGACGCGCTACCGTGTCGCCACCGAATCCACTTAGCGTAGCCGTTCGCACACACGCGGTAGCTTGTCTTGCTCGGCCTTCTGTCGATGAAGTACAGGTAACGAGAAAAGTCATTGTACACAGACAAATAAGTAGATAGACAAATAGATGAAAATAAGAAAAAAGAGAATTTACCCGGACGTGGTTCGAACACGCAACCTTCTGATATGGAGACAGACGTGCTACCGTGTCGCCACCGAGTCCACTTAGTGAAGCCGTTCGTACACACGCGGTAGCATGTTTCGCTCGGCCTTCTGTCGATGAAGTACAGGTAAAGAGACAAGTCATCGTAGACAGAAAAATAAAAAGTTAAACAGATGAAAATAATAAAACAGAGAATTTGACCCGGACGTGATTCGAACACGCAACCTTGTGATCTGGAGTCAGACGTGCTACCGTGTCGCCACCGAGCCTGTTAGGTAACCATTCGCACACACGTGGTAGCATGTTTTGCTCGGCCTTCTGTCGATGAAGCACAGGTAAAGAGACAAGTCATTGTAGACATACAGATAAGTAGATAGACAGATAGATGAAAATAATAAAAAAAGAGGATTTGACCCGGACCTGATTCGAACACGCAACCTTGTGATCTGGAGTCAGACGTGCTACCGTATCGCCACCGAGTACACTTAGTGTAGCCGTTCACACACACGCGGTAGCATGTTTTGCTCGGCCTTCTGTCGATGAAGCACAGGTAAAGAGACAAGTCATTGTAGACAGACAAATAAGTGGATAGACAGATGAAAATAATAAAAAAGAATTTGACGCGGACGTGATTAGAACACGCAACCTTCTGATCTGGAGACAGACGTGCTTAAGTTGCTTGTGCCACCGAGTCCACCTAGGGTAGCCGTTCGCCCACACGTGGTAGCATGTTTTGCACGGCCTTATGTCGATGAAGCACAGGTAAAGGGACAAGTCATTTTAGACAGACAAATAAGTAGATAGACAGATAGATGAAAATAATAAAAAGAGAATTTGACCCGGACGTGATTCGAACATATAACCTAGTGATCTGGAGTCAGACGGGCTACCGTTGCACCTCCGAGTCCGCTCAGGGCAGCCGTTCGCACACACGTGGTAGCATGTTTCGCTCAGCCTTCTGTCGATGAAGCACAGGTAAAGAGACAAGTCATTGTAGACAGACAAATAAGTACATAGACAGATAGATGAAAATAACAAAAGAGAGAACTTGACATTGACGTGATTCGAACACGCAACCTTCTGATCTGGAGTAAGACGTCCTACCGGGTCGCCACCGAGTTGACTTAGTGTAGCCGTTCGCACACACGCGGTAGCATGTTTTGCTCGGCCTTCTGTCGATGCAGCACAGGTAAAGAGACAAGTCATTGTAGACAGACAAATAAGTAGATAGACAGATGAAAATAATAAGAAAGAGAATTTGACCCGGACGCGATACGAACACGCAACCTTCTGATCTGGAGTCGGACGCGCTAACAGTTCGCCACCGAATCCACTTAGTGTAGCCGTTCGCACACACGCGGTAGCTTGTTTTGCTCGGCCTTCTGTTGATGAAGCACAGGTAAAGAGACAAGTCATTGTAGACTGACAAATAAGTAGATAGACAAATAGATGAAAATAAGAAAAAAGAGAATTTGACCGGGACGTGATTCGAACACGCAACCTTCTGATATGGAGACAGACGTGCTACCGTGTCGCCACCGAATCCACTTAGTGAAGCCATTCGTAAACACGCGGTAGCATGTTTCGCTCGGCCTTCTGTCGATGAAGCACAGGAAAAGAGACAAGTCATCGTAGACAGACAAAAAGGTAGATGGACATATAGATGAAATTATTAAAAAAGAGGATTTGACCCGGACCTGATTCGAACACGCAACCTTGTGATCTGGAGTCAGACGTGCTACCGTATCGCCACCGAGTACACTTAGTGTAGCCGTTCACACACACGCGGTAGCATGTTTTGCTCGGCCTTCTGTCGATGAAGCACAGGTAAAGGGACAAGTCATTGCAGATAGACAAATAGGTAGATAGACAGATAGATGAAATTACTAAAAAGAGAATTTGACGCGGACGTGATTAGAACACGCAACCTTCTGATCTGGAGTCAGACGTGCTACAGTTGCTAGCGCCACCGAGTCCGCTTAGGGTAGCCGTTCGCCCACACGTGGTAGCCTGTTTTGCTCGGCCTTCTGTCGATGAAGCACAGGTAAAGGGACAAGTCATTGCAGATAGACAAATAAGTAGATAGATAGATAGATGAAAATACTACAAAGAGAATTTGACGCGGACGTGATTAGAACACGCAACCTTCTGATCTGGAGTCAGACGTGCTAAAGTTGCGCCACCGAGTCCGCTTAGGGTAGCCGTTCGCCCGCACGTGGTAGCATGTTTTGCACGGCCTTATGTCGATGAAGCACAGGTAAAGGGACAAGTCATTTTAGACAGACAAATAAGTAGATAGACAGATAGATGAAAATAATGAAAAGAGAATTTGACCCGGACGTGATTCGAACATTTCACCTACTGATCTGGAGTCAGACGCGCTACCGTTGCACCTCCGAGTCCGCTCAGGGCAGCCGTTCGCACACACGTGGTAGCATGTTTTGCTCGGCCTTCTGTCGATGAAGCACAGGTAAAGAGACAAGTCATTGTAGAAAGACAAATAAGTAGATAGACAGATAGATGAAAATAACAAAAGAGAGAACTTGACATCGACGTGATTCGAACACGCAACCTTCTGATTTTGAGTCAGACGTCCTACCGGGTCGCCACCGAGTTGACTTAGTGTAGCCGTTCGCACACACGCAGTAGCATGTATTGCTCGGCCTTCTGTCGATGAAGCATAGGTAAAGAGAGAAGTCATTGTAGACAGACAAATAAGTAGACAGATAGTTGAAAACAATAAAAAAGAGAATGTGACCCCGACGTGATTCGAACACGCAACCTTCTGATCTGGAGTCAGACGCGCTACCGTGTCGCCACCGAATCCACTTAGCCTAGCCGTTCGCACAGACGCGGTAGCTTGTTTTGCTCGGCTTTCTGTCGATGAAGCACAGGTAACGAGACAAGTCATTGTAGACAGACAAATAAGTAGATAGACAAATAGATGAAAATAATAAAAAAGAGAATTTGACCCGGACGTGATTCGAACACGCAACCTTCTGATCTGGAGTCAGACGTGCTACCGTGTCGCAACCGAGTCCACTTAGTGAAGCCGTTCGCACACACGCGGTAGCATGATTTGCTCGGCCTTCTGTCGATGAAGTACAGGTAAAGAGACATGTCATTGTAGACAGACAAATAAGTAGATAGACAGATAAAAATAATAAAAAGAGAGCTTGACCCGGACGTGATTCGAACTCGCAACCTTCTGATATGGAGACAGACGTGCTACCGTGTCGCCACCGAGTCCACTTAGTGAAGCCGTTCGTACACACGCGGTAGCATGTTTCGCTCGGCCTTCTGTCGATGAAGCACAGGTAAAGAGACAAGTCATCGTAGACAGACAAAAAAAGTTAAACAGATGAAAATAATGAAAAAAAGAATTTGACCCGGACGTGATTCGAACACGCAACCTTCTGATCTGGAGTCAGACGTGCTACCGTGTCGCCACCGAGTCCGTTAGGTAACCATTCGCACACACGTGGTAGCATGTTTTGCTCGGCCTTCTGTTGATGAAGCACAGGTAAAGAGACAAGTCATTGTAGACATACAAATAAGTAGATAGACAGATAGATGAAAATAATAAAAAAGAGAACCTAACACGGACGTGATTCGAACACGCAACCCTCTGATCTGGAGTCGGACGTGCTACCGTGTCGCCACCGAGTCCACTTTGTGTAGTCGTTCGCACACACGCGGTAGCATGTTTTGCTCAGCCTTTTGTCGATGCAGTACAGGTAAAGAGACAAGTCATTGTAGACAGACAAATAAGTAGATAGACAGATTAAAATAATAAGAAAGAGAATTTGACCCGGACGCGATACGAACACGCAACCTTCTGATCTGAAGTCGGACGCGCTAACAGTTCGCCACCGAGTCCACTTAAGGTAGCCGTTCGCACACACGTGGTAGCATGTTTTGCTCGGCCTTCTATCGATGAAGCAATGGAAAATAAACAAGTCATTGTAGACAAAGAGGTAGATAGACAGATGAAAATAACAAAAACGAGAACTTAACACGGACGTGATTCGAACACGCAACCCTCTGATCCGTAGTAAGACGCGCTACCGTGTCGCCACCGAATCCACTTAGCGTAGCCGTTCGCACACACGCGGTAGCTTGTCTTGCTCGGCCTTCTGTCGATGAAGTACAGGCAACGAGAAAAGTCATTGTACACAGACAAATAAGTAGATAGACAAATAGATGAAAATAAGAAAAAAGAGAATTTGACCCGGACGTGGTTCGAACACGCAACCTTCTGATATGGAGACAGACGTGCTACCGTGTCGCCACCGAGTCCACTTAGTGAAGCCGTTCGTACACACGCGGTAGCATGTTTCGCTCGGCCTTCTGTCGATGAAGCACAGGTAAAGAGACAAGTCATCGTAGACAGAAAAATAAAAAGTTAAACAGATGAAAATAATAAAACAGAGAATTTGACCCGGACGTGATTCGAACACGCAACCTTGTGATCTGGAGTCAGACGTGCTACCGTGTCGCCACCGAGCCTGTTAGGTAACCATTCGCACACACGTGGTAGCATGTTTTTCTCGGCCTTCTGTCGATGAAGCACAGGTAAAGAGACAAGTCATTGTAGACATACAGATAAGTAGATAGACAGATAGATGAAAATAATAAAAAAGAGGATTTGACCCGGACCTGATTCGAACACGCAACCTTGTGATCTGGAGTCAGACGTGCTACCGTATCGCCACCGAGTACACTTAGTGTAGCCGTTCACACACACGCGGTAGCATGTTTTGCTCGGCCTTCTGTCGATGAAGCACAGGTAAAGAGACAAGTCATTGTAGACAGACAAATAAGTGGATAGACAGATGAAAATAATAAAAAAGAATTTGACGCGGACGTGATTAGAACACGCAACCTTCTGATCTGGAGACAGACGTGCTTAAGTTGCTTGTGCCACCGAGTACACCTAGGGTAGCCGTTCGCCCACACGTGGTAGCATGTTTTGCACGGCCTTATGTCGATGAAGCACAGGTAAAGGGACAAGTCATTTTAGACAGACAAATAAGTAGATAGACAGATAGATGAAAATAATAAAAAGAGAATTTGACCCGGACGTGATTCGAACATATAACCTACTGATCTGGAGTCAGACGGGCTACCGTTGCACCTCCGAGTCCGCTCAGGGCAGCCGTTCGCACACACGTGGTAGCATGTTTCGCTCAGCCTTCTGTCGATGAAGCACAGGTAAAGAGACAAGTCATTGTAGACAGACAAATAAGTACATAGACAGATAGATGAAAATAACAAAAGAGAGAACTTGACATTGACGTGATTCGAACACGCAACCTTCTGATCTGGAGTAAGACGTCCTACCGGGTCGCCACCGAGTTGACTTAGTGTAGCCGTTCGCACACACGCAGTAGCATGTATTGCTCGGCCTTCTGTCGATGAAGCATAGGTGAAGAGAGAAGTCATTGAAGACACACAAATAAGTAGACAGATAGTTGAAAACAATAAAAAAGAGAATTTGACCCCGACGTGATTCGAACACGCAACCTTCTGATCTGGAGTCAGACGCGCTACCGTTGCGCCACCGAGTCCGCTTAGGGTAGCCGTTCGCACACACGTGGTAGCATGTTTTTTCGGCCTTCTGTCGATGAAGCACAGGTAAAGAGACAAGTCATTGTAGACAGACAAATAAGTAGATAGACAGATTGATGAAACTAAGAAAGAAGGAAATTTGATCCAGACGTGATTCAAACACGCAATCTTCTGATCTGGAGTCAGACGTGCTACCGTGTCGCCATCGAATCCGCTTAGGGTAGCCCCGCCGCGGTGGTCTAGTGGCTAAGGTACTCGGCTGCTGACCCGCAGGGCGCGGGTTCGAATCCCGGCTGCGGCGGCTGCATTTCCGATGGAGGCGGAAATGTCGAGGCCCGTGTGCTCAGATTTGGGTGCACGTTAAAGAACCCCAGTTGGTCAAAATTTGCGGAGCCCTGCACTACGGCGTCTCTCATAATCATATGGTGGTTTTGGGACGTTAAACCCCACAAATCAATCAATCAATCGCTTAGGGTAGCCGTTCGCACACACGCGGTAGCATGATTTGCTCGGCCTTCTGTCGATGAAGCACAGGTAAAGAGACAAGTTTTTGTAGACAGACAAATAAGTAGATACACAGATAAATGAAAAAAATAAATAAGCAAATTTGACCCGGACGTGATTCAAACTCGCAACATTCTGATCTGGAGTCAGACGTGCTACCGTGTTGCCACCGAGTCCATTAGGTAACCATTCGCACACACGTGGTAGCATGTTTTGCTCGGCCTTCTGTCGATGAAGCACAGGTAAAGAGACAAGTCATTGTAGACATACAGATAAGTAGATAGACAGATAGATGAAAATAATAAAAAAGAGGATTTGACCCGGTCGTGATTCGAACACGCAACCTTGTGATCTGGAGTCAGACGTGCTACCGTATCGCCACACAGTACACTTAGTGTAGCCGTTCGCACACACACGGTAGCATGTTTTGCTCGGCCTTCTGTCGATGAAGCACAGGTAAAGAGACAAGTCATTGTAGACAGACAAATAAGTAGATAGACAGATTGATGAAAATAAGAAAGAAGGAAATTTGATCCAGACGTGATTCAAACTCGCAACCTTCTGATCTGTAGTCAGACTTGCTAACATGTCGCCACCGAGTCCGTTTAGTGTGGCCATTCGCACACACGTGGTAGCATGTTTTGCTTGGCCTTCTGTCGAAGAAGCACAGCTAAAGAGAAGAGTCATTGTAGACAGACAAATAAGTAGATAGACAGATAGATGAAAATAATAAAAAGAGACTTTTACCCGGACGTGATTCGAACACGCAATCTTCTGATCTGGAGTCAGACGTGCTACCGTGTCGCCATCGAATCCGCTTAGGGTAGCCGTTCGCACACACGCGGTAGCATGATTTGCTCGGCCTTCTGTCGATGAAGCACAGGTAAAGAGACAAGTCTTTGTAGACAGACAAATAAGTAGATACACAGATAAATGAAAAAAATAAATAAGCGAATTTGACCCGGACGTGATTCAAACTCGCAACCTTCTGATCTGGAGTCAGACGTGCTACCGTGTCGCCACCGAGTCCATTAGGTAACCATTCGCACACACGTGGTAGCATGTTTTGCTCGGCTTTCTGTCGATGAAGCACAGGTAACGACACAAGTCATTGTAGACAGACAAATAAGTAGATAGACAAATAGATGAAAATAATAAAAAAGAGGATTTGACCCGGACGTGATTCGAACACGCAACCTTGTGATCTGGAGTCAGACGTGCTACGGTATCGCCACACAGTACACTTAGTGTAGCCGTTCGCACACACACGGTAGCATGTTTTGCTCGGCCTTCTGTCGATGAAGCACAGGTAAAGAGACAAGTCATTGTAGACAGACAAATAAGTGAATAGACAGATGAAAATATTAAAAAAAAGAATTTGACCCGGACTTGATTCGAACACGCAACCTTCTGATCTGGAGTCAGACGTGCTAAAGTTGCGCCACTGAGTCCGCTTAGGGCAATCGTTCGCACACACGCGGTAGCATGTTTTGCTCGGCCTTCTGTCGATGAAGCACAGGTAAAGGGACAAGTCATTGCAGACAGAGAAATAAGTAGATAGACAGATAGATGAAAATAATAAAAAGAGAGTTTGACGCGGACGTGATTAGAACACGCAACCTTCTGATCTGGAATCAAACTTGCTAAAGTTGCGCCACCGAGTCCGCTTAGGGTAGCCGTTCGCACACACGTGGTAGCATGTTTTGCACGGCCTTATGTCGATGAAGCACATGTAAAGGGACAAGTCATTTTACACAGAAAAATAAGTAGATAGACAGATAGATGAAAATAATAAAAAGAGAATTTGACCCGGACGTGATTCGAACATTTAACCCACTGATCTGTAGTCAGACGCGCTACCGTTGCACCTCCGAGTCCGCTTAGGGTAGCCGTTCGCACACACGTGGTAGCATGTTTTCTCGGCCTTCTGTCGATGAAGCACAGGTAAAGAGACAAGTCATTGTAGACAGACAAATAAGTAGATAGACAGATTGATGAAAATAAGAAAAAAGGAAATTTTATCCAGACGTGATTCATACTCGCAACCTTTTGATCTGGAGTCAGACATGCTAACATGTCGCCACCGAGTCCGTTTAGGGTGGCCGTTCGCACACACGTGGTAGCATGCTTTGCTCGGCCTTCTGTCGAGGAAGCACAGCTAAAGAGAAGAGTACTTGTAGACAGACAAATAAGTAGATAGACAGATAGATGAAAATAATAAAAAGAGACTTTTACCCGGACGTGATTCGAACACGCAACTTTTTGATCGGGAGTCAGACGTGCTACCGTGTCGCCATCGAATCCGCTTAGGGAAGCCGTTCGCACACACGCGGTAGCATGATTTTCTCGGCCTTCTGTCGATGAAGCACAGGTAAAGAGACATGTCATTGTAGACAGACAAATAAGTAGATAGACAGATGAAAAGAATAAAAAGAGATCTTGACCCGGACGTGATTCGAACACGCCACCTTCTGATCTGGCGTCAGACGCGCTACCGTTGCGCCACTGAATCCACTTAGGGTAGCCGTTCGCACACACGTGGTAGCATGTTTTTTCGGCCTTCTGTTGATGAAGCACAGGTAAAGAGACAAGTCATTGTATACAGACATATAAGTAGATAGACAGAATGATGAAAATAAGAAAAAAGGAAATTTGATCCAGACGTGATTCAAGCTCGCAACCTTCTGATCTGTAGTCAGACATGCTAACATGTCGCCACCGAGTCCGTTTTGGGTGGCCGTTCGCACACACGTGGTAGCATGTTTTGCTCGGCCTTCTGTCGAGGAAGTACAGCTAAAGAGAAGAGTCATTGTAGACAGACAAATAAGTAGATAGACAGATAGATGAAAATAATACAGAGAGACTTTTACGCGGACGTGATTCGAACACGCAACCTTCTGATCTGGAGTCAGACGTGCTACCGTGTCGCCATCGAATCCGCTTAGAGTAATCGTTCGCACACACGCGGTAGCATGATTTGCTCGGCCTTCTGTCGATGAAGCACAGGTAAAGAGACATGTCATTGTAGACAGACAAATAAGTGAATAGACAGATGAAAATATAAAAAAAAGAATTTGACCCGGACTTGATTCGAACACGCAACCTTATGATCTGGAGTCAGACGTGCTAAAGTTGCGCCACTGAGTCCGCTTAGGGCAACCGTTCGCACACACGCGGTAGCATGTTTTGCTCGGCCTTCTGTCGATGAAGCACAGGTAAAGGGACAAGTCATTGCAGACAGAGAAATAGGTAGATAGACAAATAGATGAAAATAATAAAAAGAGAGTTTGACGCGGACGTGATTAGAACACGCAACCTTCTGATCTGGAATCAAACTTGCTAAAGTTGCGCCACCGAGTCCGCTTAGGGTAGCCGTTCGCACACACGTGGTAGCATGTTTTGCACGGCCTTATGTCGATGAAGCACAGGTAAAGGGACAAGCCATTGTAGACAGACAAATAAGTAGATAGACAGATTGATGAAAATAAGAAAAAAGGAAATTTGATCCAGACGTGATTCATACTCGCAACCTTTTGATCTGGAGTCAGACATGCTAACATGTCGCCACCGAGTCCGTTTAGGGTGGCCGTTCGCACACACGTGGTAGCATGCTTTGCTCCGCCTTCTGTCGAGGAAGCACAGCTAAAGAGAAGAGTACTTGTAGACAGACAAATAAGTAGATAGACAGATAGATGAAAATAATAAAAAGAGACTTTTACCCGGACGTGATTCGAACACGCAACTTTTTGATCTGGAGTCAGACGTGCTACCGTGTCGCCATCGAATCCGCTTAGGGTAGCCGTTCGCACACACGCGGTAGCATGATTTTCTCGGCTTTCTGTCGATGAAGCACAGGTAAAGAGGCATGTCATTGTAGACAGACAAATAAGTAGATAGACAGATGAAAATAATAAAAAGAGATCTTGACCCGGACGTGATTCGAACACGCCACCTTCTGATCTGGAGTCAGACGCGCTACCGTTGCGCCACCGAATCCGCTTAGGGTAGCCGTTCGCACACACGTGGTAGCATGTTTTTTCGGCCTTCTGTTGATGAAGCACAGGTAAAGAGACAAGTCATTGTATACAGACATATAAGTAGATAGACAGAATGATGAAAATAAGAAAAAAGGAAATTTGATCCAGACGTGATTCGAACACGCAACCTTCTGATCTGGAGTCAGACGTGCTACCGTGTCGCCATCGAATCCGCTTAGGGTAATCGTTCGCACACACGCGGTAGCATGATTTGCTCGGCCTTCTGTCGATGAAGCACAGGTAAAGAGACATGTCATTGTAGACAGACAAATAAGTAGATAGACAGATAAAAATAATAAAAAGAGAGCTTGACCCGGACGTGATTCGAACTCGCAACGTTCTGATATGGAGACAGACGTGCTACCGTGTCGCCACCGAGTCCACTTAGTGAAGCCGTTCGTACACACGCGGTAGCATGTTTCGCTCGGCCTTCTGTCGATGAAGCACAGGTAAAGAGACAAGTCATCGTAGACAGACAAATAAAAAGTTAAACAGATGAAAATAATGAAAAAGAGAATTTGACCCGGACGTGATTCGAACACGCAACCTTCTGATATGGAGTCAGACGTGCTACCGTGTCGCCACCGAGTCCGTTAGGTAACCATTCGCACACACGTGGTAGCATGTTTTGCTCGACCTTCTGTTGATGAAGCACAGGTAAAGAGACAAGTCATTGTAGACATACAAATAAGTAGATAGACAGATAGATGAAAATAATAAAAAAGAGAACCTAACACGGACGTGATTCGAACACGCAACCCTCTGATCAGGAGTCGGACGTGCTACCGTGTCGCCACCGAGTCCACTTTGTGTAGCCGTTCGCACACACGCGGTAGCATGTTTTGCTCAGCCTTTTGTCGATGCAGTACAGGTAAAGAGACAAGTCATTGTAGACAGACACATAAGTAGATAGACAGATTAAAATAATAAGAAAGAGAATTTGACCCGGACGCGATACGAACACGCAACCTTCTGATCTGGAGTCGGACGCGCTAACAGTTCGCCACCGAGTCAACTTAAGGTAGCCGTTCGCACTCACGTGGTAGCATGTTTTGCTCGGCCTTCTCTCGATGAAGCACAGGTAAAGAAACAAGTCGTTGTAGACAAAGAGGTAGATAGACAGATGAAAATAACAAAAACGAGAACTTAACACGGACGTGATTCGAACACGCAACCCTCTGATCCGTAGTAAGACGCGCTACCGTGTCGCCACCGAATCCACTTAGCGTAGCCGTTCGCACACACGCGGTAGCTTGTCTTGCTCGGCCTTCTGTCGATGAAGCACAGGTAACGAGAAAAGTCATTGTACACAGACAAATAAGTAGATAGACAAATAGATGAAAATAAGAAAAAAGAGAATTTGACCCGGACGTGGTTCGAACACGCAACCTTCTGATATGGAGACAGACGTGCTACCGTGTCGCCACCGAGTCCACTTAGTGAAGCCGTTCGTACACACGCGGTAGCATGTTTCGCTCGGCCTTCGGTCGATGAAGCACACGTAAAGAGACAAGTCATCGTAGACAGAAAAATAAAAAGTTAAACAGATGAAAATAATAAAACAGAGAATTTGACGCGGACGTGATTCGAACACGCATCCTTGTGATCTGGAGTCAGACGTGCTACCGTGTCGCCACCGAGCCTGTTAGGTACCCATTCGCACACACGTGGTAGCATGTTTTGCTCGGCCTTCTGTCGATGAAGCACAGGTAAAGAGACAAGTCATTGTAGACATACAGATAAGTAGATAGACAGATAGATGAAAATAATAAAAAAGAGGATTTGACCCGGACCTGATTCGAACACGCAACCTTGTGATCTGGAGTCAGACGTGCTACCGTATCGCCACCGAGTACACTTAGCGTAGCCGTTCACACACACGCGGTAGCATGTTTTGCTCGGCCTTCTGTCGATGAAGCACAGGTAAAGAGACAAGTCATTGTAGACAGACAAATAAGTGGATAGACAGATGAAAATAATAAAAAAGAATTTGACCCGGACCTGATTCGAACACGCAACCTTCTGATCTGGAGTCAGACGTGCTAAAGTTGCGCCACTGAGTCCGCTTAGAGTAATTGTTCGCACACACGCTGTAGCATGTTTTGCTCGGCCTTCTGTCGATGAAGCAGAGGTAAAGGGACAAGTCATTGCAGATAGACAAATACGTAGATAGACAGATAGATGAAAATACTAAAAAGAGAATTTGACGCGGACGTGATTAGAACACGCAACCTTCTGATCTGGAGTCAGACGTGCTAAAGTTGCTTGCGCCACAGAGTCCACCTAGGGTAGCCGTTCGCCCACACGTGGTAGCATGTTTTGCACGGCCTTATGTCGATGAAGCACAGGTAAAGGGACAAGTCATTTTAGACAGACAAATAAGTAGATAGACAGATAGATGAAAATAACAAAAGAGAGAACTTGACATTGACGTGATTCGAACACGCAACATTCTGATCTGGAGTAAGACGTCCTACCGGGTCGCCACCGAGTTGACTTAGTGTAGCCGTTCGCACACACGCAGTAGCATGTATTGCTCGGCCTTCTGTCGATGAAGCATAGGTAAAGAAAGAAGTAATTGTAGACAGACAAATAAGTAGACAGATAGTTGAAAACAATAAAAAAGAGAATTTGACCCCGACGTGATTCGAACACGCAACCTTCTGATCTGGAGTCAGACGCGCTACCGTTGCGCCACCGAGTCCGCTTAGGGTAGCCGTTCGCACACACGTGGTAGCATGTTTTTTCGGCCTTCTGTCGATGAAGCACAGGTAAAGAGACAAGTCATTGTAGACAGACAAATAAGTAGATAGACAGATTGATGAAAATAAGAAAGAAGGAAATTTGATCCAGTCGTAATTCAAACTCGCAACCTTCTGATCTGTAGTCAGACATGCTAACAAGTCGCCACCGAGTCCGTTTAGTGTGGCCGTTCGCACACACGTGGTAGCATGTATTGCTTGGCCTTCTGTCGAGGAAGCACAGCTAAAGAGAAGAGTCATTGTAGACAGACAAATAAGGAGATAGACAGATAGATGAAAATAATAAAAAGAGACTTTTACCCGGACGTGATTCGAACACGCAATCTTCTGATCTGGAGTCAGACGTGCTACCGTGTCGCCATCGAATCCGCTTAGGGTAGCCGTTCGCACACACGCGGTAGCATGATTTTCTCGGCCCTCTGTCGATGAAGCACAGGTAAAGAGACAAGTCTTTGTAGACAGACAAATAGGTAGATACACAGATAAATGAAAAAAATGAATAAGCAAATTTGACCTGGACGTGATTCAAACTCGCAACCTTCTGATCTGGAGTCAGACGTGCTACCGTGTCGCCACCGAGTCTATTAGGTAACCATTCGCACACACGTGGTAGCATGTTTTGCTCGGCCTTCTGTCGATGAAGCACAGGTAAAGAGACAAGTCATTGTAGACATACAGATAAGTAGATAGACAGATAGATGAAAATAATAAAAAAGAGGATTTGACCCGGTCGTGATTCGAACACGCAACCTTGTGATCTGGAGTCAGACGTGCTACCGTATCGCCACACAGTACACTTAGTGTAGCCGTTCGCACACACACGGTAGCATGTTTTGCTCGGCCTTCTGTCGATGAAGCACAGGTAAAGAGACAAGTCATTGTAGACAGACAAATAAGTGAATAGACAGATGAAAATATTAATAAAAAAGAATTTGACCCGGACTTGATTCGAACACGCAACCTTCTGATCTGGAGTCAGACGTGCTAAAGTTGCGCCACTGAGTCCGCTTAGAGCAACCGTTCGCAAACACGCGGTAGCATGTTTTGCTCGGCCTTCTGTCGATGAAGCACAGGTAAAGGGACAAGTCATTGCAGACAGAGAAATAAGTAGATAGACAGATAGATGAAAATAATAAAAAGAGAATTTGACCCGGACGTGATTCGAACATTTAACCCACTGATCTGGAGTCAGACGCGCTACCGTTGAACCTCCGAGTCCGCTCAGGGCAGCCGTTCGCACACACGTGGTAGCATGTTTTGCTCGGCCTTCTGTCGATGAAGCACAGGTAAAGAGACAAGTCATTGTAGACAGACAAATACGTAGATAGACAGATAGATGAAAATAACAAAAGAGAGAACTTCACATCGACGTGATTCGAACACGCAACCTTCTGATCTTGAGTCAGACGTCCTACCGGGTCGCCACCGAGTTGACTTAGTGGAGCCGTGCGCACACACGCATTAGCATGAATTGCTGGGCCTTCTGTCGATGAAGCATAGAGTAAGAGAGAAGTCATTGTAGACCGACAAATAAGTAGACAGATAGTTGAAAACAATAAAAAAGAGAATTAGACCCCGGCGTGATTCGAACACGCAACCTTCTGATCTGGAGTCAGACGCGCTACCGTTGCGCCACCGAGTCCGCTTAGGGTAGCCGTTCGCACACACGTGGTAGCATGTTTTCTCGGCCTTCTGTCGATGAAGCACAGGTAAAGAGACAAGTCATTGTAGACAGACAAATAAGTAAATAGACAGATTGATGAAAATAAGAAAAAAGGAAATTTGATCCAGAAGTGATTCATACTCGCAATATTCTGATCTGGAGTCAGACATGCTAACATGTCGCCACCAAGTCCGTTTAGGGTGGCCGTTCGCACACACGTGGTAGCATGCTTTGCTCGGCCTTCTGTCGAGGAAGCACAGCTAAAGAGAAGAGTACTTGTAGACAGACAAATAAGTTGATAGACAGATAGATGAAAATAATAAAAAGAGAATTTGACCCGGACGTGATTCGAACATTTAACCCACTGATCTGGAGTCAGACGCGCTACCGTTGCACCTCCGAGTCCGCTCAGGGCAGCCGTTCGCACACACGTGGTAGCATGTTTTGCTCGGCCTTCTGTCGATGAAGCACAGGTAAAGAGACAACTCATTGTAGACAGACAAATAAGTAGATAGACAGATAGATGAAAATAACAAAAGAGAGAACTTCACATCGACGTGATTCGAACACGCAACCTTCTGATCTGGAGTCAGACGCGCTACCGTTGCGCCACCGAGTCCGCTTAGGGTAGCCGTTCGCACACACGTGGTAGCATGTTTTGCTCGGCCTTCTGTCGATGAAGCAAAGGTAAACAGACAAGTAATTGTAGACTTACAGATAAGTAGATAGACAGATAGACGAAAATAATAAAAAAGAGGATTTGACCCGGTCGTGATTCGAACACGCAACCTTGTGATCTGGAGTCAGACGTGCTACCGTATCGCCACACAGTACACTTAGTGTAGCCGTTCGCACACACACGGTAGCATGTTTTGCTCGGCCTTCTGTCGATGAAGCACAGGTAAAGAGACATGTCATTGTAGACAGACAAATAAGTGAATAGACAGATGAAAATAATAATAAAAAAGAATTTGACCCGGACTTGATTCGAACACGCAACCTTCTGATCTGGAGTCAGACGTGCTAAAGTTGCGCCACTGAGTCCGCTTAGAGCAACCGTTCGCAAACACGCGGTAGCATGTTTTGCTCGGCCTTCTGTCGATGAAGCACAGGTAAAGGGACAAGTCATTGCAGACAGAGAAATAAGTAGATAGACAGATAAATGAAAATAATAAAAAGAGAATTTGACCCGGACGTGATTCGAACATTTAACCCACTGATCTGGAGTCAGACGCGCTACCGTTGAACCTCCGAGTCCGCTCAGGGCAGCCGTTCGCACACACGTGGTAGCATGTATTGTTCGGCCTTGTGTCGATGAAGCACAGGTAAAGAGACAACTCATTGTAGACAGACAAATAGGTAGATAGACAGATAGATGAAAATAACAAAAGAGAGAACTTCACATCGACGTGATTCGAACACGCAACCTTCTGATCTGGAGTCAGACGTCCTACAGGGTCACCACCGAGTTGACTTAGTGTAGCCGTGCGCACACACGCATTAGCATGTATTGCTCGGCCTTCTGTCGATGAAGCATAGGTTAAGAGAGAAGTCATTGTAGACAGACAAATAAGTAGACAGATAGTTGAAAACAATAAAAAAGAGAATTTGACCCCGACGTGATTCGAACACGCAATCTTCTGATCTGGAGTCAGACGCGCTACCGTTGCGCCACCGAGTCCGCTTAGGGTAGCCGTTCGCACACACGTGGTACCATGTTTTACTTGGCCTTCTGTCGAGGAAGCACAGCTAAAGAGAAGAGTCATTGTAGACAGACAAATAAGTAGATAGACAGATAGATGAAAATAATAAAAAGAGACTTTTACCCGGACGTGATTCGAACACGCAACCTTCTGATCTGTAGTCAGACGTGCTACCGTGTCGCCATCGAATCTGCTTAGGGTAGCCGTTCGCACACACGCGGTAGCATGATTTCTCGGCCTTCTGTCGATGAAGCACAGGTAAAGAGAGAAGTCTTTGTAGACAGACAAATAAGTAGATACACAGATAGATGAAAATAATAAATAAGCGAATTTGACCCGGACGTGATTCAAACTCGCAACCTTCTGATCTGGAGTCAGAGGTGCTACCGTGTCGCCACCGCGTCCACTTTGTGTAGCCATTCGCACACACGCGGTAGCATGTTTTGCTCGGCCTTCTGTCGATGCAGCACAGGTAAAGAGACAAGTCATTGTAGACAGACAAATAAGTAGATAGACAGATGAAAATAATAAGAAAGGTAATTTGACCCTGACGCGATTCGAACACGCAACCTTCTGATTTCGAGTCGGACGCGCTAACAGTTCGCCACCGAGTTCACTTAGGGTAGCCGTTCGCACACACGTGGTAGCATGTTTTGCTCGGCCTTCTATCGATGAAGCACAGGTAAAGAAACAAGTCGTTGTAGACAGACAAAGAGGTAGATAGACAGATGAAAATAACAAAAACGAGAACTTAACACGTACGTGATTCGAACACGCAACCCTCTGATCTGGGTAAGACGCGCTACCGTGTCGCCACCGAATCCACTTAGCCTAGCCGTTCGCACACACGCGGTAGCTTGTTTTGCTCGGCTTTCTGTCGATGAAACACAGGTAACGAGACAAGTCATTGTAGACAGACAAATAAGTAGATAGACAAATAGATGAAAATAATAAAAAAGAGAATTTGCCCCGGACGTGCTTCGAACACGCAACCTTCTGATCTGGAGTCAGACGTGCTACCGCGTCGCCACCGAGTCCGTTAGGTAACCATTCGCACACACGTGGTAGCATGTTTTGCTCGGCCTTCTGTCGATGAAGCACAGGTAAAGGGACAAGTCATTGCAGTTAGACAAATAAGTAGATAGACAGATAGATGAAAATACTAAAAAGAGAATTTTACCCGGACGTGATTCGAACATTTAACCTATTGATCTGGAGTCAGACGCGCTACCGTTGCACCGCCGAGTCCGCTCAGGGCAGCCGTTCACACACACGTGGTAGCATGTTTTGCTCGGCCTTCTGTCGATGAAGCACAGGTAAAGAGACAAGTCATTGTAGACAGACAAATAAGTAGATAGACAGATAGATGAAAATAACAAAAGAAAGAACTTGACAACGACGTGATTCGAACACGCAACCTTCTGATCTGGAGTCAGACGTCCTACCTGGTCGCCACCGATTTGACTTAGTGTAGCCGTTCGCACACACGCAGTAGCATGTATTGCTCGGCCTTCTGTCGATGAAGCATAGGTAAAGAGAGAAGTCATTGTAGACAGACAAATAAGTAGACAGATAGTTGAAAACAATAGAAAAGAGAATTTGACCCCGACGTGATTCGACCACGCAACCTTCTGATCTGGAGTCAGATGCCCTACCGTTGCGCCACCGAGTCCGTTTAGTGTGGCCGTTCGCACACACGTGGTAGCATGTTTTGCTTGACCTTCTGTCGAGGAAGCACAGCTAAAGACAAGAGTCATTGTACACAGACAAATAAGTAGATAGACAGATAGATGAAAATAATGAAAAGACACTTTTACCCGGACGTGATTCAAACACGCAAACTTCTGATCTGGTGTCAGACGTGCTACCGTGTCGCCATCGAATCCGCTTAGGGTAGCCGTTCGCACACACGCGGTAGCATGATTTGCTCGGCCTTCTGTCGATGAAACACAGGTAAAGAGACAAGTCTTTGTAGACAGACAAATAAGTAGATAAGCAGATAGATGAAAATAATAAATAAGCGATTTTGACCCGGACGTGATTCAAACTCGCAACCTTCTGATCTCGAGTCGGACGCGCTAACAGTTCGCCACCGAGTCCACTTAGGGTAACCGTTCGCACACACGTGGTAGCATGTTTTGCTCGGCCTTCTATCGATGAAGCACAGGTAAATAAACAAGTCGTTGTAGACAGACAAAGAGGTAGATAGACAGATGAAAAAAACAAAAACGAGAACTTAACATGTACATGATTCGAACACGCAACCCTCTGATCTGGGTAAGACGCGCTACCGTGTCGCCACCGAATCCACTTAGCCTAGCCGTTCGCACACACGCGGTAGCTTGTTTTGCTCGGCCTTCTGTCGATGAAGCACAGGTAAAGAGACAAGTCATTGTAGACAGACAAATAAGTAGAAAGACAGATTTATGAAAATAAGAAAGAAGGAAATTTGATCCAGACGTGATTAAAACTCGCAACCTTCTTATCTGTAGTCAGACATGCTAACATGTCGCCACCGAGTCCGTTTAGTGTGGCCGTTCGCACACACGTGGTAGCATGTTTTACTTGGCCTTCTGTCGAGGAAGCAAAGCTAAAGAGAAGAGTCATTGTAGACAGACAAATAAGTAGATAGACAGATAGATGAATATAATAAAAAGAGACTTTTACCCGGACGTGATTCGAACACGCAACCTTCTGATCTGGAGTCAGACGTGCTACCGTGTCGCCATCGAATCTGCTTAGGGTAGCCGTTCGCACACACGCGGTAGCATAATTTGCTCGGCCTTCTGTCGATGAAGCACAGGTAAAGAGACAAGTCTTTGTAGACAGACAAATAAGTAGATACACAGATAGATGAAAATAATAAATAAGTGAATTTGACCCAGACGTGATTCAAACTCGCAACCTTCTGATCTGGAGTCAGACGTGCTGCCGTGTCGCCACCGCGTCCACATTGTGTAGCCATTCGCACACACGCGGTAGCATGTTTTGCTCGGCCTTCTGTCGATGCAGCACAGGTAAAGAGACAAGTCATTGTAGACAGACAAATAAGTAGATAGACAGATGAAAATAATAAGAAAGAGAATTTGACCCGGACGCGATTCGAACACGCAACCTTCTGATTTCGAGTCGGACGCGCTAACAGTTCGCCACCGAGTCCACTTAGGGTAGCCGTTCGCACACACGTGGTAGCATGTTTTGCTCGGCCTTCTATCGATGAAGCACAGGTAAAGAAACAAGTCGTTGTAGACAGACAAAGAGGTAGATAGACAGATGAAAATAACAAAAACGAGAACTTAACACGTACGTGATTCGAACACGCAACCCTCTGATCTGGGTAAGACGCGCTACCGCGTCGCCACCGAATCCACTTAGCCTAGCCGTTCGCACACACGCGGTAGCTTGTTTTGCTCGGCTTTCTGTCGATGAAGCACAGGTAACGAGACAAGTCATTGTAGACAGACAAATAAGTAGATAGACAAATAGATGAAAATAATAAAAAAGAGAATTTGCCCCGTACGTGATTCGAACACGCAACCTTCTGATCTGGAGTCAGACGTGCTACCGCGTCGCCACCGAGTCCGTTAGGTAACCATTCGCACACACGTGGTAGCATGTTTTGCTCGGCCTTCTGTCGATGAAGCACAGGTAAAGGGACAAGTCATTGCAGATAGACAAGTAAGTAGATAGACAGATAGATGAAAATACTAAAAAGAGAATTTTACCCGGACGTGATTCGAACATTTAACCTACTGATCTGGAGTCAGACGCGCTACCGTTGCACCGCCGAGTCCGCTCAGGGCAGCCGTTCACACACACGTGGTAGCATGTTTTGCTCGGCCTTCTGTCGATGAAGCACAGGTAAAGAGACAAGTCATTGTAGACAGACAAATAAGTAGATAGACAGATAGATGAAAATACCAAAAGAAAGAACTTGACATCGATGTGATTCGAACACGCAACCTTCTGATCTGGAGTCAGACGTCCTACCGGGTCGCCACCGATTTGACTTAGTGTAGCCGTTCGCACACACGCAGTAGCATGTATTGCTCGGCCTTCTGTCGATGAAGCATAGGTAAAGAGAGAAGTCATTGTAGACAGACAAATAAGTAGATACACAGATAGATGAAAATAATAAATAAGCGAATTTGACACGGACGTGATTCAAACTCGCAACCTTCTGATCTGGAGGCAGACGTGCTACCGTGTCGCCACCGCGTCCGTTTAGTGTAGCCGTTCGCACACACGTGGTAGCATGATTTGCTCGGCCTTCTGTCGATGAAGCACACCTAAAGAGAAGAGTCATTGTAGACAGACAAATGAGTAGATAGACAGATAGATGAAAATAGTAAAAAAGAGAACATGACCCGAACGTGATTCGAACCTGCAACCTTCTGATCTGGAGTCAGACGTGCTACTGTGTCACCACCGAGTCCACTTTGTGTAGCCGTTCGCACACACGCGGTAGCATGTTTTCCTCGGCCTTCTGTCGATGCAGCACAGGTAAAGAGACAAGTCATTGTAGACAGACAAATAAGTAGATAGACAGATGAAAATAATAAGAAAGAGAATTTGACCCAGACGCGATTCGAACACGCAACCTTCTGATCTCGAGTCGGACGCGCTAACAGTTCGCCACCGAGTCCACTTAGGGTAACCGTTCGCACACACGTGGTAGCATGTTTTGCTCGGCCTTCTATCGATGAAGCACAGGTAAATAAACAAGTCGTTGTAGACAGACAAAGAGGTAGATAGACAGATGAAAAAAACAAAAACGAGAACTTAACATGTACGTGATTCGAACACGCAACCCTCTGATCTGGGTAAGACGCGCTACCGTGTCGCCACCGAATCCACTTAGCCTAGCCGTTCGCACACACGCGGTAGCTTGTTTTGCTCGGCCTTCTGTCGATGAAGCACAGGTAAAGAGACAACTCATTGTAGACAGACAAATAAGTAGATAGACAGATTTATGAAAATAAGAAAGAAGGAAATTTGATCCAGACGTGATTCAAACTCGCAACCTTCTTATCTGTAGTCAGACGCGCTACCGTTGCACCGCCGAGTCCGCTCAGGGCAGCCGTTCACACACACGTGGTAGCATGTTTTGCTCGGCCTTCTGTCGATGAAGCACAGGTAAAGAGACAAGTCATTGTAGACAGACAAATAAGTAGATAGACAGATAGATGAAAATAACAAAAGAAAGAACTTGACATCGATGTGATTCGAACACGCAACCTTCTGATCTGGAGTCAGACGTCCTACCGGGTCGCCACCGATTTGACTTAGTGTAGCCGTTCGCACACACGCAGTAGCATGTATTGCTCGGCCTTCTGTCGATGAAGCATAGGTAAAGAGAGAAGTCATTGTAGACAGACAAATAAGTGGACAGATAGTTGAAAACAATAGAAAAGAGAATTTGACCCCGACGTGATTCGACCACGCAACCTTCTGATCTGGAGTCAGACGCGCTACCGTTGCGCCACCGAGTCCGTTTAGTGTGGCCGTTCGCACACACGTGGTAGCATGTTTTGCTTGGCCTTCTGTCGAGGAAGCACAGCTAAAGAGAAGGGTCATTGTACACAGACAAATAAGTAGATAGACAGATAGATGAAAATAATGAAAAGACACTTTTACCCGGACGTGATTCAAACACGCAAACTTCTGCTCTGGTGTCAGACGTGCTACCGTGTCGCCATCGAATCCGCTTAGGGTAGCCGTTCGCACACACGCGGTAGCATGATTTGCTCGGCCTTCTGTCGATGAAACACAGGTAAAGAGACAAGTCTTTGTAGACAGACAAATAAGTAGATACACAGATAGATGAAAATAATAAATAAGCGAATTTGACACGGACGTGATTCAAACTCGCAACCTTCTGATCTGGAGGCAGACGTGCTACCGTGTCGCCACCGCGTCCGTTTAGTGTAGCCGTTCGCACACACGTGGTAGCATGATTTGCTCGGCCTTCTGTCGATGAAGCACACCTAAAGAGAAGAGTCATTGTAGACAGACAAATGAGTAGATAGACAGATAGATGAAAATAGTAAAAAAGAGAACATGACCCGAACGTGATTCGAACCTGCAACCTTCTGATCTGGAGTCAGACGTGCTACTGTGTCACCACCGAGTCCACTTTGTGTAGCCGTTCGCACACACGCGGTAGCATGTTTTGCTCGGCCTTCGGTCGATGCAGCACAGGTAAAGAGACAAGTCATTGTAGACAGACAAATAAGTAGATAGACAGATGAAAATAATAAGAAAGAGAATTTGACCCAGACGCGATTCGAACACGCAACCTTCTGATCTCGAGTCGGACGCGCTAACAGTTCGCCACCGAGTCCACTTAGGGTAACCGTTCGCACACACGTGCTAGCATGTTTTGCTCGGCCTTCTATCGATGAAGCACAGGTAAATAAACAAGTCGTTGTAGACAGACAAAGAGGTAGATAGACAGATGAAAAAAACAAAAACGAGAACTTAACATGTACGTGAATCGAACACGCAACCCTCTGATCTGGGTAAGACGCGCTACCGTGTCGCCACCGAATCCACTTAGCCTAGCCGTTCGCACACACGCGGTAGCTTGTTTTGCTCGGCCTTCTGTCGATGAAGCACAGGTAAAGAGACAAGTCATTGTAGACAGACAAATAAGTAGATAGACAGATTTATGAAAATAAGAAAGAAGGAAATTTGATCCAGACGTGATTCAAACTCGCAACCTTCTTATCTGTAGTCAGACATGCTAACATGTCGCCACCGAGTCCGTTTAGTGTGGCCGTTCGCACACACGTGGTAGCATGTTTTACTTGGCCTTCTGTCGAGGAAGCACAGCTAAAGAGAAGAGTCATTGTAGACAGACAAATAAGTAGATAGACAGATAGATGAAAATAATAAAAAGAGACTTTTACCCGGACGTGATTCGAACACGCAACCTTCTGATCTGGAGTCAGACGTGCTACCGTGTCGCCATCGAATCTGCTTAGGGTAGCCGTTCGCACACACGCGGTAGCATGATTTGCTCGGTCTTCTGTCGATGAAGCACAGGTAAAGAGACAAGTCTTTGTAGACAGACAAATAAGTAGATACACAGATAGATGAAAATAATAAATAAGCGAATTTGACCCAGACGTGATTCAAACTCGCAACCTTCTGATCTGGAGTCAGACGTGCTGCCGTGTCGCCACCGCGTCCACTTTGTGTAGCCATTCGCACACACGCGGTAGCATGTTTTGCTCGGCCTTCTGTCGATGCAGCACAGGTAAAGAGACAAGTCATTGTAGACAGACAAATAAGTAGATAGACAGATGAAAATAATAAGAAAGGGAATTTGACCCGGACGCGATTCGAACACGCAACCTTCTGATTTCGAGTCGGACGCGCTAACAGTTCGCCACCGAGTCCACTTAGGGTAGCCGTTCGCACACACGTGGTAGCATGTTTTGCTCGGCCTTCTATCGATGAAGCACAGGTAAAGAAACAAGTCGTTGTAGACAGACAAAGAGGTAGATAGACAGATGAAAATAACAAAAACGAGAACTTAACACGTACGTGAGTCGAACACGCAACCCTCTGATCTGGGTAAGACGCGCTACCGCGTCGCCACCGAATCCACTTAGCCTAGCCGTTCGCACACACGCGGTAGCTTGTTTTGCTCGGCTTTCTGTCGATGAAGCACAGGTAACGAGACAAGTCATTGTAGACAGACAAATAGGTAGATAGACAAATAGATGAAAATAATAAAAAAGAGAATTTGCCCCGGACGTGATTCGAACACGCAACCTTCTGATCTGGAGTCAGACGTGCTACCGCGTCGCCACCGAGTCCGTTAGGTAACCATTCGCACACACGTGGTAGCATGTTTTGCTCGGCCTTCTGTCGATGAAGCACAGGTAAAGGGACAAGTCATTGCAGATAGACAAATAAGTAGATAGACAGATAGATGAAAATACTAAAAAGAGAATTTTACCCGGACGTGATTCGAACATTTAACCTACTGATCTGGAGTCAGACGCGCTACCGTTGCACCGCCGAGTCCGCTCAGGGCAGCCGTTCACACACACGTGGTAGCATGTTTTGCTCGGCCTTCTGTCGATGAAGCACAGGTAAAGAGACAAGTCATTGTAGACAGACAAATAAGTAGATAGACAGATAGATGAAAATAACAAAAGAAAGAACTTGACATCGATGTGATTCGAACACGCAACCTTCTGATCTGGAGTCAGACGTCCTACCGGGTCGCCACCGATTTGACTTAGTGTAGCCGTTCGCACACACGCAGTAGCATGTATTGCTCGGCCTTCTGTCGATGAAGCATAGGTAAAGAGAGAAGTCATTGTAGACAGACAAATAAGTAGATACACAGATAGATGAAAATAATAAATAAGCGAATTTGACACGGACGTGATTCAAACTCGCAACCTTCTGATCTGGAGGCAGACGTGCTACCGTGTCGCCACCGCGTCCGTTTAGTGTAGCCGTTCGCACACACGTGGTAGCATGATTTGCTCGGCCTTCTGTCGATGAAGCACACCTAAAGAGAAGAGTCATTGTAGACAGACAAATGAGTAGATAGACAGATAGATGAAAATAGTAAAAAAGAGAACATGACCCGAACGTGATTCGAACCTGCAACCTTCTGATCTGGAGTCAGACGTGCTACTGTGTCACCACCGAGTCCACTTTGTGTAGCCGTTCGCACACACGCGGTAGCATGTTTTGCTCGGCCTTCTGTCGATGCAGCACAGGTAAAGAGACAAGTCATTGTAGACAGATAAATAAGTAGATAGACAGATGAAAATAATAAGAAAGAGAATTTGACCCAGACGCGATTCGAACACGCAACCTTCTGATCTCGAGTCGGACGCGCTAACAGTTCGCCACCGAGTCCACTTAGGGTAACCGTTCGCACACACGTGGTAGCATGTTTTGCTCGGCCTTCTATCGATGAAGCACAGGTAAATAAACAAGTCGTTGTAGACAGACAAAGAGGTAGATAGACAGATTAAAAAAACAAAAACGAGAACTTAACATGTACGTGATTCGAACACGCAACCCTCTGATCTGGGTAAGACGCGCTACCGTGTCGCCACCGAATCCACTTAGCCTAGCCGTTCGCACACACGCGGTAGCTTGTTTTGCTCGGCCTTCTGTCGATGAAGCACAGGTAAAGAGACAACTCATTGTAGACAGACAAATAAGTAGATAGACAGATTTATGAAAATAAGAAAGAAGGAAATTTGATCCAGACGTGATTCAAACTCGCAACCTTCTTATCTGTAGTCAGACATGCTAACATGTCGCCACCGAGTCCGTTTAGTGTGGCCGTTCGCACACACGTGGTAGCATGTTTTACTTGGCCTTCTGTCGAGGAAGCACAGCTAAAGAGAAGAGTCATTGTAGACAGACAAATAAGTAGATAGACAGATAGATGAAAATAATAAAAAGAGACTTTTACCCGGACGTGATTCGAACACGCAACCTTCTGATCTGGAGTCAGACGTGCTACCGTGTCGCCATCGAATCTGCTTAGGGTAGCCGTTCGCACACACGCGGTAGCATGATTTGCTCGGCCTTCTGTCGATGAAGCACAGGTAAAGAGACAAGTCTTTGTAGACAGACAAATAAGTAGATACACAGATAGATGAAAATAATAAATAAGCGAATTTGACCCAGACGTGATTCAAACTCGCAACCTTCTGATCTGGAGTCAGACGTGCTGCCGTGTCGCCACCGCGTCCACTTTGTGTAGCCATTCGCACACACGCGGTAGCATGTTTTGCTCGGCCTTCTGTCGATGCAGCACAGGTAAAGAGACAAGTCATTGTAGACAGACAAATAAGTAGATAGACAGATGAAAATAATAAGAAAGGGAATTTGACCCGGACGCGATTCGAACACGCAACCTTCTGATTTCGAGTCGGACGCGCTAACTGTTCGCCACCGAGTCCACTTATGGTAGCCGTTCGCACACACGTGGTAGCATGTTTTGCTCGGCCTTCTATCGATGAAGCACAGGTAAAGAAACAAGTCGTTGTAGACAGACAAAGAGGTAGATAGACAGATGAAAATATCAAAAACGAGAACTTAACACGTATGTGATTCGAACACGCAACCCTCTGATCTGGGTAAGACGCGCTACCGCGTCGCCACCGAATCCACTTAGCCTAGCCGTTCGCACACACGCGGTAGCTTGTTTTGCTCGGCTTTCTGTCGATGAAGCACAGGTAACGAGACAAGTCATTGTAGACAGACAAATAAGTAGATAGACAAATAGATGAAAATAATAAAAAAGAGAATTTGCCCCGGACGTGATTCGAACACGCAACCTTCTGATCTGGAGTCAGACGTGCTACCGCGTCGCCACCGAGTCCGTTAGGTAACCATTCGCACACACGTGGTAGCATGTTTTGCTCGGCCTTCTGTCGATAAAGCACAGGTAAAGGGACAAGTCATTGCAGATAGACAAATAAGTAGATAGACAGATAGATGAAAATACTAAAAAGAGAATTTTACCCGGACGTGATTCGAACATTTAACCTACTGATCTGGAGTCAGACGCGCTACTGTTGCACCGCCGAGTCCGCTCAGGGCAAACGTTCACACACACGTGGTAGCATGTTTTGCTCGGCCTTCTGTCGATGAAGCACAGGTAAAGAGACAAGTCATTGTAGACAGACAAATAAGTAGATAGACAGATAGATGAAAATAACAAAAGAAAGAACTTGACATCGATGTGATTCGAACACGCAACCTTCTGATCTGGAGTCAGACGTCCTACCGGGTCGCCACCGATTTGACTTAGTGTAGCCGTTCGCACACACGCAGTAGCATGTATTGCTCGGCCTTCTGTCGATGAAGCATAGGTAAAGAGAGAAGTCATTGTAGACAGACAAATAAGTAGATACACAGATAGATGAAAATAATAAATAAGCGAATTTGACACGGACGTGATTCAAACTCGCAACCTTCTGATCTGGAGGCAGACGTGCTACCGTGTCGCCACCGCGTCCGTTTAGTGTAGCCGTTCGCACACACGTGGTAGCATGATTTGCTCGGCCTTCTGTCGATGAAGCACACCTAAAGAGAAGAGTCATTGTAGACAGACAAATGAGTAGATAGACAGATAGATGAAAATAGTAAAAAAGAGAACATGACCCGAACGTGATTCGAACCTGCAACCTTCTGATCTGGAGTCAGACGTGCTACTGTGTCACCACCGAGTCCACTTTGTGTAGCCGTTCGCACACACGCGGTAGCATGTTTTGCTCGGCCTTCTGTCGATGCAGCACAGGTAAAGAGACAAGTCATTGTAGACAGATAAATAAGTAGATAGACAGATGAAAATAATAAGAAAGAGAATTTGACCCAGACGCGATTCGAACACGCAACCTTCTGATCTCGAGTCGGACGCGCTAACAGTTCGCCACCGAGTCCACTTAGGGTAACCGTTCGCACACACGTGGTAGCATGTTTTGCTCGGCCTTCTATCGATGAAGCACAGGTAAATAAACAAGTCGTTGTAGACAGACAAAGAGGTAGATAGACAGATTAAAAAAACAAAAACGAGAACTTAACATGTACGTGATTCGAACACGCAACCCTCTGATCTGGGTAAGACGCGCTACCGTGTCGCCACCGAATCCACTTAGCCTAGCCGTTCGCACACACGCGGTAGCTTGTTTTGCTCGGCCTTCTGTCGATGAAGCACAGGTAAAGAGACAACTCATTGTAGACAGACAAATAAGTAGATAGACAGATTTATGAAAATAAGAAAGAAGGAAATTTGATCCAGACGTGATTCAAACTCGCAACCTTCTTATCTGTAGTCAGACATGCTAACATGTCGCCACCGAGTCCGTTTAGTGTGGCCGTTCGCACACACGTGGTAGCATGTTTTACTTGGCCTTCTGTCGAGGAAGCACAGCTAAAGAGAAGAGTCATTGTAGACAGACAAATAAGTAGATAGACAGATAGATGAAAATAATAAAAAGAGACTTTTACCCGGACGTGATTCGAACACGCAACCTTCTGATCTGGAGTCAGACGTGCTACCGTGTCGCCATCGAATCTGCTTAGGGTAGCCGTTCGCACACACGCGGTAGCATGATTTGCTCGGCCTTCTGTCGATGAAGCACAGGTAAAGAGACAAGTCTTTGTAGACAGACAAATAAGTAGATACACAGATAGATGAAAATAATAAATAAGCGAATTTGACCCAGACGTGATTCAAACTCGCAACCTTCTGATCTGGAGTCAGACGTGCTGCCGTGTCGCCACCGCGTCCACTTTGTGTAGCCATTCGCACACACGCGGTAGCATGTTTTGCTCGGCCTTCTGTCGATGCAGCACAGGTAAAGAGACAAGTCATTGTAGACAGACAAATAAGTAGATAGACAGATGAAAATAATAAGAAAGGGAATTTGACCCGGACGCGATTCGAACACGCAACCTTCTGATTTCGAGTCGGACGCGCTAACTGTTCGCCACCGAGTCCACTTATGGTAGCCGTTCGCACACACGTGGTAGCATGTTTTGCTCGGCCTTCTATCGATGAAGCACAGGTAAAGAAACAAGTCGTTGTAGACAGACAAAGAGGTAGATAGACAGATGAAAATATCAAAAACGAGAACTTAACACGTATGTGATTCGAACACGCAACCCTCTGATCTGGGTAAGACGCGCTACCGCGTCGCCACCGAATCCACTTAGCCTAGCCGTTCGCACACACGCGGTAGCTTGTTTTGCTCGGCTTTCTGTCGATGAAGCACAGGTAACGAGACAAGTCATTGTAGACAGACAAATAAGTAGATAGACAAATAGATGAAAATAATAAAAAAGAGAATTTGCCCCGGACGTGATTCGAACACGCAACCTTCTGATCTGGAGTCAGACGTGCTACCGCGTCGCCACCGAGTCCGTTAGGTAACCATTCGCACACACGTGGTAGCATGTTTTGCTCGGCCTTCTGTCGATAAAGCACAGGTAAAGGGACAAGTCATTGCAGATAGACAAATAAGTAGATAGACAGATAGATGAAAATACTAAAAAGAGAATTTTACCCGGACGTGATTCGAACATTTAACCTACTGATCTGGAGTCAGACGCGCTACTGTTGCACCGCCGAGTCCGCTCAGGGCAAACGTTCACACACACGTGGTAGCATGTTTTGCTCGGCCTTCTGTCGATGAAGCACAGGTAAAGAGACAAGTCATTGTAGACAGACAAATAAGTAGATAGACAGATAGATGAAAATAACAAAAGAAAGAACTTGACATCGATGTGATTCGAACACGCAACCTTCTGATCTGGAGTCAGACGTCCTACCGGGTCGCCACCGATTTGACTTAGTGTAGCCGTTCGCACACACGCAGTAGCATGTATTGCTCGGCCTTCTGTCGATGAAGCATAGGTAAAGAGAGAAGTCATTGTAGACAGACAAATAAGTAGACAGATAGTTTAAAACAATAGAAAAGAGAATTTGACCCCGACGTGATTCGACCACGCAACCTTCTGATCTGGAGTCAGACGCGCTACCGTTGCGCCACCGAGTCCGTTTAGTGTGGCCGTTCGCACACACGTGCTAGCATGTTTTGCTTGGCCTTCTGTCGAGGAAGCACAGCTAAACAGAAGAGTCATTGTACACAGACCAATAAGTAGATAGACAGATAGATGAAAATAATGAAAAGACACTTTTACCCGGACGTGATTCAAACACGCAAACTTCTGATCTGGTGTCAGACGTGCTACCGTGTCGCCATCGAATCCGCTTAGGGTAGCCGTTCGCACACACGCTTTAGCATGATTTGCTCGGCCTTCTGTCGATGAAACACAGGTAAAGAGACAAGTCTTTGTAGACAGACAAATAAGTAGATACACAGATAGATGAAAATAATAAATAAGCGAATTTGACACGGATGTGATTCAAACTCGCAACCTTCTGATCTGGAGGCAGACGTGCTACCGTGTCGCCACCGCGTCCGTTTAGGGTAGCCGTTCGCACACACGTGGTAGCATGATTTGCTCGGCCTTCTGTCGATGAAGCACACCTAAAGAGAAGAGTCATTGTAGACAGACAAATGAGTAGATAGACAGATAGATGAAAATAGTAAAAAAGAGAACATGACCCGAACGTGATTCGAACCTGCAACCTTCTGATCTGGAGTCAGACGTGCTACTGTGTCACCACCGAGTCCACATTGTGTAGCCGTTCGCACACACGCGGTAGCATGTTTTGCTCGGCCTTCTGTCGATGCAGCACAGGTAAAGAGACAAGTCATTGTAGACAGACAAATAAGTAGATAGACAGATGAAAATAATAAGAAAGAGAATTTGACCCAGACGGGATTCGAACACGCAACCTTCTGATCTCGAGTCGGACGCGCTAACAGTTCGCCACCGAGTCCACTTAGGGTAACCGTTCGCACACACGTGGTAGCGTGTTTTGCTCGGCCTTCTATCGATGAAGCACAGGTAAATAAACAAGTCGTTGTAGACAGACAAAGAGGTAGATAGACAGATGAAAAAAACAAAAACGAGAACTTAACATGTACGTGATTCGAACACGCAACCCTCTGATCTGGGTAAGACGCGCTACCGTGTCGCCACCGAATCCACTTAGCCTAGCCGTTCGCACACACGCGGTAGCTTGTTTTGCTCGGCTTTCTGTCGATGAAGCACAGGTAACGAGACAAGTCATTGTAGACAGACAAATAAGTAGACAGACAAATAGATGAAAATAATAAAAAAGAGAATTTGACCCGGACGTGATTCGAACACGCAACCTTCTGATCTGGAGTCAGACGTGCTACCGTGTCGCCACCGAGTCCACTTAGCGAAGCCGTTCGTACACACGCGGTAGCATGTTTCGCTCGGCGTTCTGTCGATGAAGCACAGGTAAAGAGACAAGTCATCGTAGACAGACAAATCAAAAGATAAATAGATGAAAATAATAAAAAAGAGAATTTGACCAGGACGTGATTCGAACACGCAACCTGATCTGGAGTCAGACGTGCTACCGTGTCGCCACCGAGTCCGTTAGGTAACCATTCGCCCACACGTGGTAGCATGTTTTGCTCGGCCTTCTGTCGATGAAGCACAGGTAAAGAGACAAGTCATTGTAGACATACAGATAAGTAGATAGACAGTTAGATGAAAATATTAAAAAAGAGGATTTGACCCGGACGTGATTCGAACACGCAGCCTTGTGATCTGGAGTCAGACGTGCTACCGTATCGCCACACAGTACACTTAGTGTAGCCGTTCGCACACATGCGGTAGCATGTTTTGCTCGGCCTTCTGTCGATGAAGCACAGGTAAAGGGACAAGTCATTGCAGACAGAGAAATAAGTAGATAGACAGATAGATGAAAATACTAAAAAGAGAGTTTGACACGGACGTGATTAGAACACGCAACCTTCTGATCTGGAATCAAACGTGCTAAAGTTGCGCCACCGAGTCCGCTTAGGGTAGCCGTTCGCACACACGTGGTAGCATGTTTTGCACGGCCTTATGTCGATGAAGCACAGGTAAAGGGACAAGTCATTTTAGACAGACAAAAAAGTAGATAGACAGATAGATGAAAATAATAAAAAGAGAATTTGACCCGGACGTGATTCGAACATTTAACCCACTGATCTGGAGTCAGACGCGCTACCGTAGACCTCCGAGTCCGCTCAGGGCAGCCGTTCGCACACACGTGGTAGCATGTTTTGCTCGGCCTTCTGTCGATGAAGCACAGGTAAAGAGACAAGTCATTGTAGACAGACAAATAAGTAGATAGACAGATAGATGAAAATAACAAAAGAGAGAACTTCACATCGACGTGATTCGAACACGCAACCTTCTGATCTGGAGTCAGACGTCCTACCGGGTCGCCACCGAGCTGACTTAGTGTAGCCGTGCGCACACACGCAGTAGCATGTATTGCTCGGCCTTCTGTCGATGAAGCATAGGTTAAGAGAGAAGTCATTGTAGACAGACAAATAGGTAGACAGATAGTTGAAAACAATAAAAAAGAGAATTTGACCCCGGCGTGATTCGAACACGCAACCTTCTGACCTGGAGTCAGACGCGCTACCGTTAAGCCACCGAGTCCGCTAAGGGTAGCCGTTCGCACACACGTGGTAGCATGTGTTCTCGGCCTTCTGTCGATGAAGCACAGGTAAAGAGACAAGTCATTGTAGACAGACAAATAAGTAGATAGACAGAATGATGAAAATAAGAAAAAAGAAAATTTGATCCAGACGTGATTCAAGCTCGCAACCTTCTGATGTGTAGTCAGACATGCTAACACGTCGCCACCGAGTCCGTTTTGGGTGGCCGTTCGCAAACATGTGGTAGCATGTTTTGCTCGGCCTTCTGTCGAGGAAGCACAGGTAAAGAGACAAGTCATTGTAGACAGACAAATAAGTAGATAGACAGATGAAAATAATAAGAAAGGGAATTTGACCCGGACGCGATTCGAACACGCAACCTTCTGATTTCGAGTCGGACGCGCTAACAGTTCGCCACCGAGTCCACTTAGGGTAGCCGTTCGCACACACGTGGTAGCATGTTTTGCTCGGCCTTCTATCGATGAAGCAAGGGTAAAGAAACAAGTCGTTGTAGACAGACAAAGAGGTAGATAGACAGATGAAAATAACAAAAACGAGAACTTAACACGTACGTGATTCGAACACGCAACCCTCTGATCTGGGTAAGACGCGCTACCGTGTCGCCACCGAATCCACTTAGCCTAGCCGTTCGCACACACGCGGTAGCTTGTTTTGCTCGGCTTTCTGTCGATGAAGCACAGGTAACGAGACAAGTCATTGTAGACAGACAAATAAGTAGATAGACAAATAGATGAAAATAATAAAAAAGAGAATTTGCCCCGGACGTGATTCGAACACGCAACCTTCTGATCTGGAGTCAGACGTGCTACCGCGTCGCCACCGAGTCCGTTAGGTAACCATTCGCACACACGTGGTAGCATGTTTTGCTCGGCCTTCTGTCGATGAAGCACAGGTAAAGGGACAAGTCATTGCAGATAGACAAATAAGTAGATAGACAGATAGATGAAAATACTAAAAAGAGAATTTTACCCGGACGTGATTCGAACATTTAACCTACTGATCTGGAGTCAGACGCGCTACCGTTGCACCGCCGAGTCCGCTCAGGGCAGCCGTTCACACACACGTGGTAGCATGTTTTGCTCGGCCTTCTGTCGATGAAGCACAGGTAAAGAGACAAGTCATTGTAGACTGACAAATAAGTAGATAGACAGATAGATGAAAATAACAAAAGAAAGAACTTGACATCGATGTGATTCGAACACGCAACCTTCTGATCTGGAGTCAGACGTCCTACCGGGTCGCCACCGATTTGACTTAGTGTAGCCGTTCGCACACACGCAGTAGCATGTATTGCTCGGCCTTCTGTCGATGAAGCATAGGTAAAGAGAGAAGTCATTGTAGACAGACAAATAAGTAGACAGATAGTTGAAAACAATAGAAAAGAGAATTTGACCCCGACGTGATTCGACCACGCAACCTTCTGATCTGGAGTCAGACGCGCTACCGTTGCGCCACCGAGTCCGTTTAGTGTGGCCGTTCGCACACACGTGGTAGCATGTTTTGCTTGGCCTTCTGTCGAGGAAGCACAGCTAAAGAGAAGAGTCATTGTACACAGACAAATAAGTAGATAGACAGATAGATGAAAATAATGAAAAGACACTTTTACCCGGACGTGATTCAAACACGCAAACTTCTGATCTGGTGTCAGACGTGCTACCGTGTCGCCATCGAATCCGCTTAGGGTAGCCGTTCGCACACACGCGGTAGCATGATTTGCTCGGCCTTCTGTCGATGAAACACAGGTAAAGAGACAAGTCTTTGTAGACAGACAAATAAGTAGATACACAGATAGATGAAAATAATAAATAAGCGAATTTGACACGGACGTGATTCAAACTCGCAACCTTCTGATCTGGAGGCAGACGTGCTACCGTGTCGCCACCGCGTCCGTTTAGGGTAGCCGTTCGCACACACGTGGTAGCATGATTTGCTCGGCCTTCTGTCGATGAAGCACACCTAAAGAGAAGAGTCATTGTAGACAGACAAATGAGTAGATAGACAGATAGATGAAAATAGTAAAAAAGAGAACATGACCCGAACGTGATTCGAACCTGCAACCTTCTGATCTGGAGTCAGACGTGCTACTGTGTCACCACCGAGTCCACTTTGTGTAGCCGTTCGCACACACGCGGTAGCATGTTTTGCTCGGCCTTCTGTCGATGCAGCACAGGTAAAAGACAAGTCATTGTAGACAGACAAATAAGTAGATAGACAGATGAAAATAATAAGAAAGAGAATTTGACCCAGACGCGATTCGAACACGCAACCATCTGATCTCGAGTCGGACGCGCTAACAGTTCGCCACCGAGTCCACTTAGGGTAACCGTTCGCACACACGTGGTAGCATGTTTTGCTCGGCCTTCTATCGATGAAGCACAGGTAAATAAACAAGTCGTTGTAGACAGACAAAGAGGTAGATAGACAGATGAAAAAAACAAAAACGAGAACTTAACATGTACGTGATTCGAACACGCAACCCTCTGATCTGGGTAAGACGCGCTACCGTGTCGCCACCGAATCCACTTAGCCTAGCCGTTCGCACACACGCGGTAGCTTGTTTTGCTCGGCTTTCTGTCGATGAAGCACAGGTAACGAGACAAGTCATTGTAGACAGACAAATAAGTAGATAGACAAATAGATGAAAATAATAAAAAAGAGAATTTGACCCGGACGTGATTCGAACACGCAACCTTCTGATCTGGAGTCAGACGTGCTACCGTGTCGCCACCGAGTCCACTTAGCGAAGCCGTTCGTACACACGCGGTAGCATGTTTCGCTCGGCGTTCTGTCGATGAAGCACAGGTAAAGAGACAAGTCATCGTAGACAGACAAATCAAAAGATAAATAGATGAAAATAATAAAGAAGAGAATTTGACCAGGACGTGATTCGAACACGCAACCTGATCTGGAGTCAGACGTGCTACCGTGTCGCCACAGAGTCCGTTAGGTAACCATTCGCCCACACGTGGTAGCATGTTTTGCTCGGCCTTCTGTCGATGAAGCACAGGTAAAGAGACAAGTAATTGTAGACATACAGATAAGTAGATAGACAGTTAGATGAAAATATTAAAAAAGAGGATTTGACCCGGACGTGATTCGAACACGCAGCCTTGTGATCTGGAGTCAGACGTGCTACCGTATCGCCACACAGTACACTTAGTGTAGCCGTTCGCACACATGCGGTAGCATGTTTTGCTCGGCCTTCTGTCGATGAAGCACAGGTAAAGGGACAAGTCATTGCAGACAGAGAAATAAGTAGATAGACAGATAGATGAAAATACTAAAAAGAGAGTTTGACACGGACGTGATTAGAACACGCAACCTTCTGATCTGGAATCAAACGTGCTAAAGTTGCGCCACCGAGTCCGCTTAGGGTAGCCGTTCGCACACACGTGGTAGCATGTTTTGCACGGCCTTATGTCGATGAAGCACAGGTAAAGGGACAAGTCATTTTAGACAGACAAAAAAGTAGATAGACAGATAGATGAAAATAATAAAAAGAGAATTTGAGCCGGACGTGATTCGAACATTTAACCCACTGATCTGGAGTCAGACGCGCTACCGTTGACCTCCGAGTCCGCTCAGGGCAGCCGTTCGCACACACGTGGTAGCATGTTTTGCTCGGCCTTCTGTCGATGAAGCACAGGTAAAGAGACAAGTCATTGTAGACAGACAAATAAGTAGATAGACAGATAGATGAAAATAACAAAAGAGAGAACTTCACATCGACGTGATTCGAACACGCAACCTTCTGATCTGGAGTCAGACGTCCTACCGGGTCGCCACCGAGCTGACTTAGTGTAGCCGTGCGCACACACTCAGTAGCATGTATTGCTCGGCCTTCTGTCGATGAAGCATAGGTTAAGAGAGAAGTCATTGTAGACAGACAAATAGGTAGACAGATAGTTGAAAACAATAAAAAAGAGAATTTGACCCCGGCGTGATTCGAACACGCAACCTTCTGATCTGGAGTCAGACGCGCTACCGTTGCGCCACCGAGTCCGCTAAGGGTAGCCGTTCGCACACACGTGGTAGCATGTGTTCTCGGCCTTCTGTCGATGAAGCACAGGTAAAGAGACAAGTCATTGTAGACAGACAAATAAGTAGATAGACAGAATGATGAAAATAAGAAAAAAGAAAATTTGATCCAGACGTGATTCAAGCTCGCAACCTTCTGATGTGTAGTCAGACATGCTAACATGTCGCCACCGAGTCCGTTTTGGGTGGCCGTTCGCACACATGTGGTAGCATGTTTTGCTCGGCCTTCTGTCGAGGAAGCACAGCTAAAGAGAAGAGTCATTGTAGACAGACAAATAAGTAGATAGACAGATAGATGAAAATAATAAAGAGAGACTTTTACCCGGACGTGATTCGAACACGCAACCTTCTGATCTGGAGTCAGACGTGCTACCGTGTCGCCATCGAATCCGCTTAGTGTAGTCGTTCGCACACACGCGGTAGCATGATTTGCTCGGCCTTCTGTCGATGAAGCACAGGTAAAGAGGCATGTCATTGTAGACAGACAAATAGGTAGATAGACAGATGAAAATAATAAAAAGAGAGCTTGACCCGGACGTGATTCGAACACGCAACCTTTCGATCTGGAGTCAGACGTGCTACCGGGTTGCCACCGAGTCCACTTAGTGTAGCCGTACGCACACACGCGGTAGCATGTTTTGCTCGGCCTTCTGTCGATGCTGCACTGGTAAAGAGACAAGTCATTGTAGACAGACAAATAAGTAGATAGACAGATGAAAATAATATGAAAGAGGATTTGACCCGGACGCGATTCGAACACGCAACCTTCTGATCTGGAGTCGGACGCGCTAACAGTTCGCCGCCGAGTCCATTTAGGGTAGCCGTTCGCACACACGTGGTAGCATGTTTTGCTTGGCCTTCCATCGATGAAGCACAGGTAAAGAGACAAGTCGTTGTAGACAGACAAAGAGGTAGATAGTCAGATGAAAATACCAAAAACGAGAACTTAACACGGACGTGATTTGAACACGCAACCCTCTGATCCGTAGTATGACGCGCTACCGTGTCGCCACCGAATCCACTTAGCGTAGCCGTTCGCACACACGCGGTAGCTTGTTTTGCTCGGCCTTCTGTGGATGAAGCACAGGTACCGAGACAAGTCATTGTACACAGACAAATAAGTAGATAGACAAATAGATGAAAATAAGAAAAAAAAGAATTTGACCCGGACGTGATTCGAACACGCAACCTTCTGATATGGAGACAGACGTGCTACCGTGTCGCCACCGAGTCCACTTAGTGAAGCCGTTCGTACATACGCGGTAGCATGTTTCTCTCGGCCTTCTGTCGATGAACCACAGGTAAAGAGACAAGTCATTGTAGAGAGACAAATAAGTGTATAGACAGATGAAAATAATAAAAAAAAGAATTTGACCCAGATTTGATTCGAATACGCAACCTTCTGATCTGGAGTCAGACGTGCTAAAGTTGCGCCACTGAGTCCGCTTAGAGTATTTGTTCGCACACACGCTGTAGCATGTTTTGCTCGGCATTCTGTCGATGAAGCACAGGTAAAGGGACAAGTCATTGCAGATAGACAAATAAGTAGATAGACAGATAGATGAAAATACTAAAAAGAGAATTTGACGCGGACGTGATTACAACACGCATCCTTCTGATCTGGAGTCAGACGTGCTAAAGTTGCTTGCGCCACCGAGTCCGATTAGGGTAGCCGTTCGCCCACACGTGGTAGCATGTTTTGCACCGCCTTATGTTGATGAAGCACAGGTAAAGGGACAAGTCATTTTAGACAGACAAACAAGTAGATAGACAGATAGATGAAAATAATAAAAAGAGAATTTCACCCGGACGTGATTCGAACACGCAAACTTCTGATCTGGAGTCAGACGTGCTACCGTGTCGCCATCGAATCCGCTTAGGGTAGCCGTTCGCACACACGCGGTAGCATGATTTGCTCGGCCTTCTGTCGATGAAACACAGGTAAAGAGACAAGTCTTTGTAGACCGACAAATAAGTAGATACACAGATATATGAAAATAATAAATAAGCGAATTTCGCCCGGACGTGATTCAAACTCGCAACCTTCTGATCTGGAGTCAGACGTGCTACCGTGTCGCCACCGCGTCCGTTTAGGGTAGCCGTTCGCACACACGTGGTAGCATGATTTGCTCGGCCTTCTGTCGATGAAACAGAGGTAAAGAGACAAGTCTTTGTAGACAGACAAATAAGTAGATACACAGATATATGAAAATAATAAATAAGCGAATTTGACCCGTACGTGATTCAAACTCGCAACCTTCAGATCTGGAGTCAGACGTGCTACCGTGTCGCCACCACGTCCGTTCAGGGTAGCCGTTCGCACACACGTGGTAGCATGATTTGCTCGGCCTTCTGTCGATGAAGCACAGGTAAAGAGACAAGTCATTGTAGACATACAGATAAGTAGATAGACAGTTAGATGAAAATATTAAAAAAGAGGATTTGACCCGGACGTGATTCGAACACGCAGCCTTGTGATCTGGAGTCAGACGTGCTACCGTATCGCCACACAGTACACTTAGTGTAGCCGTTCGCACACATGCGGTAGCATGTTTTGCTGGGCCTTCTGTCGATGAAGCACAGGTAAAGGGACAAGTCATTGCAGACAGAGAAATAAGTAGATAGACAGATAGATGAAAATACTAAAAAGAGAGTTTGACACGGACGTGATTAGAACACGCAACCTTCTGATCTGGAATCAAACGTGCTAAAGTTGCGCCACCGAGTCCGCTTAGGGTAGCCGTTCGCACACACGTGGTAGCATGTTTTGCACGGCCTTATCTCGATGAAGCACAGGTTAAGGGACAAGTCATTTTAGACAGACAAAAAAGTAGATAGACAGATAGATGAAAATAATAAAAAGAGAATTTGAGCCGGACGTGATTCGAACATTTAACCCACTGATCTGGAGTCAGACGCGCTACCGTTGACCTCCGAGTCGGCTCAGGGCAGCCGTTCGCACACACGTGGTAGCATGTTTTGCTCGGCCTTCTGTCGATGAAGCACAGGTAAAGAGACAAGTCATTGTAGACAGACAAATAAGTAGATAGACAGATAGATGAAAATAACAAAAGAGAGAACTTCACATCGACGTGATTCGAACACGCAACCTTCTGATCTGGAGTCAGACGTCCTACCGGGTCGCCACCGAGCTGACTTAGTGTAGCCGTGCGCACACACTCAGTAGCATGTATTGCTCGGCCTTCTGTCGATGAAGCATAGGTTAAGAGAGAAGTCATTGTAGACAGACAAATAGGTAGACAGATAGTTGAAAACAATAAAAAAGAGAATTTGACCCCGGCGTGATTCGAACACGCAACCTTCTGATCTGGAGTCAGACGCACTACCGTTGCGCCACCGAGTCCGCTAAGGGTAGCCGTTCGCACACACGTGGTAGCATGTGTTCTCGGCCTTCTGTCGATGAAGCACAGGTAAAGAGACAAGTCATTGTAGACAGACAAATAAGTAGATAGACAGAATGATGAAAATAAGAAAAAAGAAAATTTGATCCAGACGTGATTCAAGCTCGCAACCTTCTGATGTGTAGTCAGACATGCTAAGATGTCGGCACCGAGTCCGTTTTGGGTGGCCGTTCGCACACATGTGGTAGCATGTTTTGCTCGGCCTTCTGTCGAGGAAGCACAGCTAAAGAGAAGAGTCATTGTAGACAGACAAATAAGTAGATAGACAGATAGATGAAAATAATAAAGAGAGACTTTTACCCGGACGTGATTCGAACACGCAACCTTCTGATCTGGAGTCAGACGTGCTACCGTGTCGCCATCGAATCCGCTTAGTGTAGTCGTTCGCACACACGCGGTAGCATGATTTGCTCGGCCTTCTGTCGATGAAGCACAGGTAAAGAGACATGTCATTGTAGACAGACAAATAGGTAGATAGACAGATGAAAATAATAAAAAGAGAGCTTGACCCGGACGTGATTCGAACACGCAACCTTTCGATCTGGAGTCAGACGTGCTACCGGGTTGCCACCGAGTCCACTTAGTGTAGCCGTACGCACACACGCGGTAGCATGTTTTGCTCGGCCTTCTGTCGATGCAGCACTGGTAAAAAGACAAGTCATTGTAGACAGAGAAATAAGTAGATAGACAGATGAAAATAATATGAAAGAGGATTTGACCCGGACGCGATTCGAACACGCAACCTTCTGATCTGGAGTCGGACGCGCTAACAGTTCGCCGCCGAGTCCATTTAGGGTAGCCGTTCGCACACACGTGGTAGCATGTTTTGCTTGGCCTTCCATCGATGAAGCACAGGTAAAGAGACAAGTCGTTGTAGACAGACAAAGAGGTAGATAGTCAGATGAAAATACCAAAAACGAGAACTTAACACGGACGTGATTTGAAAACGCAACCCTCTGATCCGTAGTATGACGCGCTACCGTGTCGCCACCGAATCCACTTAGCGTAGCCGTTCGCACACACGTGGTAGCTTGTTTTGCTCGGCCTTCTGTCGATGAAGCACAGGTAACGAGACAAGTCATTGTACACAGACAAATAAGTAGATAGACAAATAGATGAAAATAAGAAAAAAGAGAATTTGACCCGGACGTGATTCGAACACGCAACCTTCTGATATGGAGACAGACGTGCTACCGTGTTGCCACCGAGTCCACTTAGTGAAGCCGTTCGTACACAGGCGGTAGCATGTTTCGCTCGGCCTTCTGTCGATGAACCACAGGTAAAGAGACAAGTCATTGTAGAGAGACAAATAAGTGGATAGACAGATGAAAATAATAAAAAAAAGAATTTGACCCAGATTTGATTCGAATACGCAACCTTCTGATCTGGAGTCAGACGTGCTAAAGTTGCGCCACTGAGTCCGCTTAGAGTATTTGTTCGCACACACGCTGTAGCATGTTTTGCTCGGCATTCTGTCGATGAAGCACAGGTAAAGGGACAAGTCATTGCAGATAGACAAATAAGTAGATAGACAGATAGATGAAAATACTAAAAAGAGAATTTGACGCGGACGTGATTACAACACGCATCCTTCTGATCTGGAGTCAGACGTGCTAAAGTTGCTTGCGCCACCGAGTCCGATTAGGGTAGCCGTTCGCCCACACGTGGTAGCATGTTTTGCACCGCCTTATGTTGATGAAGCACAGGTAAAGGGACAAGTCATTTTAGACAGACAAACAAGTAGATAGACAGATAGATGAAAATAATAAAAAGAGAATTTCGCCCGGACGTGATTCAAACTCGCAACCTTCTGATCTGGAGTCAGACGTGCTACCGTGTCGCCACCGCGTCCGTTTAGGGTAGCCGTTCGCACTCACGTGGTAGCATGATTTGCTCGGCCTTCTGTCGATGAAACAGAGGTAAAGAGACAAGTCTTTGTAGACAGACAAATAAGTAGATACACAGATATATGAAAATAATAAATAAGCGAATTTGACCCGGACGTGATTCAAACTCGCAACCTTCAGATCTGGAGTCAGACGCGCTACCGTTGACCTCCGAGTCCGCTCAGGGCAGCCGTTCGCACACACGTGGTAGCATGTTTTGCTCGGCCTTCTGTCGATGAAGCACAGGTAAAGAGACAAGTCATTGTAGACAGACAAATAAGTAGATAGACAGATAGATGAAAATAACAAAAGAGAGAACTTCACATCGACGTGATTCGAACACGCAACCTTCTGATCTGGAGTCAGACGTCCTACCGGGTCGCCACCGAGCTGACTTAGTGTAGCCGTGCGCACACACTCAGTAGCATGTATTGCTCGGCCTTCTGTCGATGAAGCATAGGTTAAGAGAGAAGTCATTGTAGACAGACAAATAGGTAGACAGATAGTTGAAAACAATAAAAAAGAGAATTTGACCCCGGCGTGATTCGAACACGCAACCTTCTGATCTGGAGTCAGACGCGCTACCGTTGCGCCACCGAGTCCGCTAAGGGTAGCCGTTCGCACACACGTGGTAGCATGTGTTCTCGGCCTTCTGTCGATGAAGCACAGGTAAAGAGACAAGTCATTGTAGACAGACAAATAAGTGGATAGACAGAATGATGAAAATAAGAAAAAAGAAAATTTGATCCAGACGTGATTCAAGCTCGCAACCTTCTGATGTGTAGTCAGACATGCTAACATGTCGCCACCGAGTCCGTTTTGGGTGGCCGTTCGCACACATGTGGTAGCATGTTTTGCTCGGCCTTCTGTCGAGGAAGCACAGCTAAAGAGAAGAGTACTTGTAGACAGACAAATAAGTAGATAGACAGATAGATGAAAATATTAAAAAGAGACTTTTACCCGGACGTGATTCGAACACGCAACCTTCTGATCTGGAGTCAGACGTGCTACCGTGTCGCCATCAAATCCGCTTAGGGTAGCCGTTCGCACACACGCGGTAGCATGATTTTCTCGGCCTTCTGTCGGTGAAGCACAGGTAAAGAGACATGTCATTGTAGAGACAAATAAGTAGATAGACAGATGAAAATTATAAAAAGAGAACTTGACCCGGACGTGATTCGAACACGCAACCTCCTGATCTGGAGTCAGACGCGCTACCGTATCGCCACCGAGTCCGCTTAGGGTAGCCGTTTGCACACACGTGGTAGCATGTTTTTTCGGCCTTCTGTCGATGAAGCACAGGTAAAGAGACAAGTCATTGTAGACAGACAAATAAGTAGATAGACAGAATGATGAAAATAAGAAAAAAGGAAATTTGATCCAGACGTGATTCAAGCTCGCAACCTTCTGATGTGTAGTCAGACATGCTAACATGTCGCCACCGAGTCCGTTTTGGGTGGCCGTTCGCACACATGTGGTAGCATGCGTTGCTCGGCCTTCTGTCGAGGGAGCATAGCTAAAGAGAAGAGTACTTGTAGACAGACAAATAAGTAGATAGACAGATAGATGAAAATATTAAAAAGAGACTTTTACCCAGACGTGATTCGAACACGCAACCTTCTGATCTGGAGTCAGACGTGCTACCGTGTCGCCATCAAATCCGCTTAGGGTAGCCGTTCGCACACACGCGGTAGCATGATTTTCTCGGCCTTCTGTCGGTGAAGCACAGGTAAAGAGACATGTCATTGTAGACAGACAAATAAGTAGATAGACAGATGAAAATTATAAAAAGAGAACTTGACCCGGACGTGATTCGAACATGCAACCTTCTGATCTGGAGTCAGACGTGCTACCGTGTCGCCATCGAATCCGCTTAGTGTAGTCGTTCGCACACACGCGGTAGCATGTTTTGCTCGGCCTTCTGTCGATGTAGCACTGGTAAAGAGACAAGTAATTGTAGACAGACAAATAAGTAGATAGATGAAAATAATATGAAAGAGGATTTGACCCGGACGCGATTCGAACACGCAACCTTCTGATCTGGAGTCGGACGCGCTAACAGTTCGCCGCCGAGTCCATTTAGGGTAGCCGTTCGCACACACGTGGTAGCATGTTTTGCTTGGCCTTCTATCGATGAAGCACAGGTAAAGAGACAAGTCGTTGTAGACAGACAAAGAGGTAGATAGTCAGATGAAAATACCAAAAACGAGAACTTGACACGGACGTGATTCGAACACGCAACCCTCTGATCCGTAGTATGACGCGCTACCGTGTCGCCACCGAATCCACTAAGCCTAGCCGTTCGCACACACGCGGTAGCTTGTTTTGCTCGGCCTTCTGTCGATGAAGCACAGGTAACGAGACAAGTCATTGTACACAGACAAATAGGTAGATAGACAAATAGATGAAAATAAGGAAAAAGAGAATTTGACCCGGACGTGATTGGAACACGCAACCTACTGATATGGAGACAGACGTGCTACCGTGTTGCCACCGAGTCCGCTCAGGGCAGCCGTTCGCACACACGTGGTAGCATGTTTTGCTCGGCCTTCTGTCGATGAAGCACAGGTAAAGAGACAAGTCAGTGTAGACAGACAAATAAGTAGATAGACAGATAGATGAAAATAACAAAAGAGAGAACTTCACATCGACCTGATTCGAACACGCAACCTTCTGATCTGGAGTCAGACGTCCTACCGGGTCGCCACCGAGCTGACTTAGTGTAGCCGTGCGCACACACGCAGTAGCATGTATTGCTCGGCCTTCTGTCGATGAAGCATAGGTTAAGAGAGAAGTCATTGTAGACAGACAAATAGGTAGACAGATAGTTGAAAACAATAAAAAAGAGAATTTGACCCCGGCGTGATTCGAACACGCAACCTTCTGATCTGGAGTCAGACGCGCTACCGTTGCGCCACCGAGTCCGCTAAGGGTAGCCGTTCGCACACACGTGGTAGCATGTGTTCTCGGCCTTCTGTCGATGAAGCACAGGTAAAGAGACAAGTCATTGTAGACAGACAAATAAGTAGATAGACAGATTGATGAAAATAAGAAAAAAGGAAATTTGATCCAGACGTGATTCATACTCGCAACCTTCTGATCTGGAGTCAGACATGCTAACATGTCGCCACCGAGTCCGTTTAGGGCGGCCGTTCGCACACACGTGGTAGCATGCGTTGCTCGGCCTTCTGTCGAGGGAGCATAGCTAAAGAGAAGAGTACTTGTAGACAGACAAATAAGTAGATAGACAGATAGATGAAAATAATAAAGAGAGACTTTTACCCGGACGTGATTCGAACACGCAAACTTCTGATCTGGAGTCAGACGTGCTACCGTGTCGCCATCGAATCCGCTTAGTGTAGTCGTTCGCACACACGCGGTAGCATGTTTTGCTCGGCCTTCTGTCGATGTAGCACTGGTAAAGAGACAAGTAATTGTAGACAGACAAATAAGAAGATAGATGAAAATAATATGAAAGAGGATTTGACCCGGACGCGATTCGAACACGCAACCTTCTGATCTGGAGTCGGACGCGCTAACAGTTCGCCGCCGAGTCCATTTAGGGTAGCCGTTCGCACACACGTGGAAGCATGTTTTGCTTGGCCTTCTAACGATGAAGCACAGGTAAAGAGACAAGTCGTTGTAGACAGACAAAGAGGTAGATAGTCAGATGAAAATACCAAAAACGAGAACTTAACACGGACGTGATTCGAACACGCAACCCTCTGATCCGTAGTATGACGCGCTACCGTGTCGCCACCGAATCCACTTAGCGTAGCCGTTCGCACACAATCGGTAGCTTGTTTTGCTCGGCCTTCTGTCGATGAAGCACAGGTAACGAGACAAGTCATTGTACACAGACAAATAGGTAGATAGACAAATAGATGAAAATAAGAAAAAAGAGAATTTGACCCGGACGTGATTCGAACACGCAACCTACTGATATGGAGACAGACGTGCTACCGTGTTGCCACCGAGTCCGCTCAGGGCAGCCGTTCGCACACACGTGGTAGCATGTTTTGCTCGGCCTTCTGTCGATGAAGCACAGGTAAAGAGACAAGTCATTGTAGACAGACAAATAAGTTGATAGACAGATAGATGAAAATAACAAAAGAGAGAACATCACATCGACGTGATTCGAACACGCAACCTTCTGATCTGGAGTCAGACGTCCTACCGGGTCGCCACCGAGCTGACTTAGTGTAGCCGTGCGCACACACGCAGTAGCAAGTATTGCTCGGCCTTCTGTCGATGAAGCATAGGTTAAGAGAGAAGTCATTGTAGACAGACAAATAGGTAGACAGATATTCGAAAACAATAAAAAAGAGAATTTGACCCCGGCGTGATTCGAACACGCAACCTTCTGATCTGGAGTCAGACGCGCTACCGTTGCGCCACCGAGTCCGCTAAGGGTAGCCGTTCGCACACACGTGGTAGCATGTGTTCTCGGCCTTCTGTCGATAGCACAGGTAAAGAGAGAAGTCATTGTAGACAGACAAATAAGTAGATAGACAGATTGATGAAAATAAGAAAAAAGGAAATTTGATCCAGACGTGATTCATACTCGCAACCTTCTGATCTGGAGTCAGACATGCTAACATGTCGCCACCGAGTCCGTTTAGGGTGGCCGTTCGCACACACGTGGTAGCATGCGTTGCTCGGCCTTCTGTCGAGGGAGCATAGCTAAAGAGAAGAGTACTTGTAGACAGACAAAGAAGTAGATAGACAGATAGATGAAAATAATAAAAAGAGACTTTTACCCGGACGTGATTCGAACACGCAACCTTCTGATCTGGAGTCAGACGTGCTACCGTGTCGCCATCGAATCCGCTTAGGGTAGCCGTTCGCACACACGCGGTAGCATGATTTTCTCGGCCTTCTGTCGGTGAAGCACAGGTGAAGAGACATGTCATTGTAGACAGACAAATAAGTAGATAGACAGATGAAAATTATAAAAAGAGAACTTGACCCGGACGTGATTCAAACACGCAACCTTCTGATCTGGAGTCAGACGCGCTACCGTATCGCCACCGAGTCCGCTTAGGGTAGCCGTTTGCACACACGTGGTAGCATGTTTTTTCGGCCTTCTGTCGATGAAGCACAGGTAAAGAGACAAGTCATTGTAGACAGACAAATAAGTAGATAGACAGAATGATGAAAATAAGAAAAAAGGAAATTTGATCCAGACGTGATTCAAGCTAGCAACCTTCTGATGTGTAGTCAGACATGCTAACATGTCGCCACCGAGTCCGTTTTGGGTGGCCATTCGCACACATGTGGTGGCATGTTTTGCTCGGCCTTCTGTCGAGGAAGCACAGCTAAAGAGAAGAGTCATTGTAGACAGACAAATAAGTAGATAGACAGATAGATGAAAATAATAAAGAGAGACTTTTACCCGGACGTGATTCGAACACGCAACCTTCTGATCTGGAGTCAGACGTGCTACCGTGTCGCCATCGAATCCGCTTAGTGTAGTCGTTCGCACACACGCGGTAGCATGATTTGCTCGGCTTTTTGTCAATGCAGTACAGGTAAAGAGACATGTCATTGTAGACAGACAAATAAGTAGATAGACAGACGAAAATAATAAAAAGAGAGCTTGACCCGGACGTGATTCGAACACGCAACCTTCCGATCTGGAGTCAGACGTGCTACCGGGTTGCCACCGAGTCCACTTAGTGTAGCCGTACGCACACACGCGGTAGCATGTTTTGCTCGGCCTTTTGTCAATGCAGTACAGGTAAAGAGACAAGTCATTGTAGACAGACAAATAAGTAGATAGACAGATGAAAATAATAAAAAGAGAGCTTGACCCGGACGTGATTCGAACACGCAACCTTCCGATCTGGAGTCAGACGTGCTACCGGGTTGCCACCAAGTCCACTTAAGGTAGCCGTTCGCACACACGTGGTAGCATGTTTTGCTCGGCCTTCTATCGATGAAGCACCGGTAAAGAAACAAGTCGTTGTAGACAAAGAGGTAGATAGACAGATGAAAATAACAAAAACGAGAACTTAACACGGACGTGATTCGAACACGCAACCCTCTGATCCGTAGTAAGACGCGCTACCGTGTCGCCACCGAATCCACTTAGCGTAGCCGTTCGCACACACGCGGTAGCTTGTCTTGCTCGGCCTTCTGTCGATGAAGCACAGGTAACGAGAAAAGTCATTGTACACAGACAAATAAGTAGATAGACAAATAGATGAAAATAAGAAAAAAGAGAATTTGACCCGGACGTGGTTCGAACACGCAACCTTCTGATATGGAGACAGACGTGCTACCGTGTCGCAACCGAGTCCACTTACTGAAGCCGTTCGTACACACGCGGTAGCATGTTTCGCTCGGCCTTCTGTCGATGAAGCACAGGTAAAGAGACAAATCATCGTAGACAGAAAAATAAAAAGTTATACAGATGAAAATAATAAAACAGAGAATTTGACCCGGACGTGATTCGAACACGCAACCTTGTGATCTGGAGTCAGACGTGCTACCGTGTCGCTACCGAGCCTGTTAGGTAACCATTCGCACACACGTGGTAGCATGTTTTGCTCGGCCTTCTGTCGATGAAGCACAGGTAAAGAGACAAGTCATTGTAGACATACAGATAAGTAGATAGACAGATAGATGAAAATAATAAAAAAGAGGATTTGACCCGGACCTGATTCGAACACGCAACCTTGTGATCTGGAGTCAGACGTGCTACCGTATCGCCACCGAGTACACTTAGTGTAGCCGTTCACACACACGCGGTAGCATGTTTTGCTCGGCCTTCTGTCGATGAAGCACAGATAAAGAGACAACTCATTGTAGACAGACAAAACACTGGATGGACAGATGAAAATAATAAAAAAGAATTTGACCCGGACTTGATTCGAACACGCAACCTTCTGATCTGGAGTCAGACGTGCTAAAGTTGCGCCACTGAGTCCGCTTAGAGTAATTGTTCGCACACACGCTGTAGCATGTTTTGCTCGGCCTTCTGTCGATGAAGCACAGGTAAAGGGACAAGTCATTGCAGATAGACAAATACGTAGATAGACAGATAGATGAAAATACTAAAAAGAGAATTTGACGCGGACGTGATTAGAACACGCAACCTTCTGATCTGGAGTCAGACGTGCTAAAGTTGCTTGCGCCACCGAGTCCACCTAGGGTAGCCGTTCGCCCACACGTGGTAGCATGTTTTGCTCAGCCTTCTGTCGATGAAGCACAGGTAAAGAGACAAGTCATTGTAGACAGACAAATAAGTAGATAGACAGATTGATGAAAATAAGAAAGAAGGAAATTTGATCCAGACGTGACTCAAACTCGCAACCTTCTGATCTGTAGTCAGACATGCTAACATGTCGCCACCGAGTCCGTTTAGTGTGGCCGTTCGCACACACGTGGTAGCATGTAATGCTTGGCCTTCTGTCGAGGAAGCACAGCTAAAGAGAAGAGTCATTGTAGACAGACAAATAAGTAGATAGACAGATAGATGAAAATAATAAAACGAGACTTTTACCCGGACGTGATTCGAACACGAAATCTTCTGATCTGGAGTCAGACGTGCTACCGTGTCGCCATCGAATCCGCTTAGGGTAGCCGTTCGCACACACGCGGTAGCATGATTTGCTCGGCCTTCTGTCGATGAAGCACAGGTAAAGAGACAAGTCTTTGTAGACAGAAAAATAAGTAGATACACAGATAAATGAAAAAAATAAATAAGCAAATTTGACCCGGACGTGATTCAAACTCGCAACCTTCTGATCTGGAGTCAGACGTGCTACCGTGTCGCCACCGAGTCCATTAGGTAACCATTCGCACACACGTGGTAGCATGTTTTGCTCGGCTTTCTGTCGATGAAGCACAGGTAACGAGACAAGTCATTGTAGACAGACAAATAAGTAGATAGACAGATAGTTGAAAATAATAAAAAAGAGGATTTGACCCGGTCGTGATTCGAACACGCAACCTTGTGATCTGGAGTCAGACGTGCTACCGTATCGCCACACAGTACACTTAGTGTAGCCGTTCGCACACACACGGTAGCATGTTTTGCTCGGCCTTCTGTCGATGAAGCACAGGTAAAGAGACAAGTCATTGTAGACAGACAAATAAGTAGATAGACAGATTGATGAAAATAAGAAAGAAGGAAATTGGATCCAGACGTGATTCAAACTCGCAACCTTCTGATCTGTAGTCAGACTTGCTAACATGTCGCCACCGAGTCCGTTTAGTGTGGCCATTCGCACACACGTGGTAGCATGTTTTGCTTGGCCTTCTGTCGAAGAAGCACAGCTAAAGAGAAGAGTCATTGTAGACAGACAAATAAGTAGATAGACAGATAGATGAAAATAATAAAAAGAGACTTTTACCCGGACGTGATTCGAACACGCAATCTTCTGATCTGGAGTCAGACGAGCTACCGTGTCGCCATCGAATCCGCTTAGGGCAGCCGTTCGCACACACGCGGTAGCATGATTTGCTCGGCCTTCTGTCGATGAAGCACAGGTAAAGAGACAAGTCTTTGTAGACAGACAAATAAGTAGATAAACAGATAAATGAAAAAAATAAATAAGCGAATTTGACCCGGACGTGATTCAAACTCGCAACCTTCTGATCTGGAGTCAGACGTGCTACCGTGTCGCCACCGAGTCCATTAGGTAACCATTCGCACACACGTGGTAGCATGTTTTGCTCGGCTTTCTGTCGATGAAGCACAGGTAACGAGACAAGTCATTGTAGACAGACAAATAAGTAGATAGACAAATAGTTGAAAATAATAAAAAAGAGGATTTGACCCGGACGTGATTCGAACACGCAACCTTGTGATCTGGAGTCAGACGTGCTACCGTATCGCCACACAGTACACTTAGTGTAGCCGTTCGCACACACACGGTAGCATGTTTTGCTCGGCCTTCTGTCGATGAAGCACAGGTAAAGAGACAAGTCATTGTAGACAGAAAAATAAGTGAATAGACAGATGAAAATATTAAAGAAAAGAATTTGACCCGCACTTGATTCGAACACGCAACCTTCTGATCTGGAGTCAGACGTGCTAAAGTTGCGCCACTGAGTCCGCCTAGGGCAACCGTTCGCACACACGCGGTAGCATGTTTTGCTCGGCCTTCTGTCGATGAAGCACAGGTAAAGGGACAAGTCATTGCAGACAGAGAAATAAGTAGATAGACAGATAGATGAAAATAATAAAAAGAGAGTTTGACGCGGACGTGATTAGAACACGCAACCTTCTGATCTGGAATCAAACTTGCTAAAGTTGCGCCACCGAGTCCGCTTAGGGTAGCCGTTCGCACACACGTGGTAGCATGTTTTGCACGGCCTTATGTCGATGAAGCACAGGTAAAGGGACAAGTCATTTTAGACAGAAAAATAAGTAGATAGACAGATAGATGAAAATAATAAAAAAAGACTTTTACCCAGACGTGATTCGAACACGCAACTTTTTGATCTGGAGTCAGACGTGCTACCGTGTCGCCATCGAATCCGCTTAGGGTAGCCGTTCGCACACACGCGGTAGCATAATTTTCTCGGCCTTCTGTCGATGAAGCACAGGTAAAGAGACATGTCATTGTAGACAGACAAATAAGTAGACAGACAGATGAAAATAATAAAAAGAGATCTTGACCCGGACGTGATTCGAACACGCCACCTTCTGATCTGGAGTCAGACGCGCTACCGTTGCGCCACCGAATCCGCTTAGGGTAGCCGTTCGCACACACGTGGTAGCATGTTTTTTCGGCCTTCTGTTGATGAAGCACAGGTAAAGAGACAAGTCATTGTATACAGACATATAAGTAGATAGACAGAATGATGAAAATAAGAAAAAAGGAAATTTGATCCAGACGTGATTCAAGCTCGCAACCTTCTGATCTGTAGTCAGACATGCTAACATGTCGCCACCGAGTCCGTTTTGGGTGGCCGTTCGCACACACGTGGTAGCATGTTTTGCTCGGCCTTCTGTCGAGGAAGTACAGCTAAAGAGAAGAGTCATTGTAGACAGACAAATAAGTAGATAGACAGATAAAAATAATAAAAAGAGAGCTTGACCCGGACGTGATTCGAACTCGCAACCTTCTGATATGGAGACAGACGTGCTACTGGTCGCCACCGAGTCCACTTAGTGAAGCCGTTCGTACACACGCGGTAGCATGTTTCGCTCGGCCTTCTGTCGATGAAGCACAGGTAAAGAGACAAGTCATCGTAGACAGACAAATAAAAAGTTAAACAGATGAAAATAATGAAAAAGAGAATTTGACCCGGACGTGATTCGAACACGCAACCTTCTGATCTGGAGTCAGACGTGCTACCGTGTCGCCACCGAGTCCGTTAGGTAACCATTCGCACACACGTGGTAGCATGTTTTGCTCGGCCTTCTGTTGATGAAGCACAGGTAAAGAGACAAGTCATTGTAGACATACAAATAAGCAGATAGACAGATAGATGAAAACAATAAAAAAGAGAACCTAACACGGACGTGATTCGAACACGCAACCCTCTGATCTGGAGTCGGACGTGCTACCGTGTCGCCACCGAGTCCACTTTGTGTAGCCGTTCGCACACACGCGGTAGCATGTTTTGCTCAGCCTTTTGTCGATGCAGTACAGGTAAAGAGACAAGTCATTGTAGACAGACAAATAAGTAGATAGACAGATTAAATTAATAAGAAAGAGAATTTGACCAGGACGCGATACGAACACGCAACCTTCTGATCTGGAGTCGGACGCGCTAACAGTTCGCCACCGAGTCCACTTAAGGTAGCCGTTCGCACACACGTGGTAGCATGTTTTGCTCGGCCTTCTATCGATGAAGCACAGGTAAAGAAACAAGTCGTTGTAGACAAAGAGGTAGATAGACAGATGAAAATAACAAAAACGAGAACTTAACACGGACGTGATTCGAACACGCAACCCTCTGATCCGTAGTAAGGCGCGCTACCGTGTCGCCACCGAATCCACTTAGCGTAGCCGTTCGCACACACGCGGTAGCTTGTCTTGCTCGGCCTTCTGTCGATGAAGCACAGGTAACGAGAAAAGTCATCGTAGACAGAAAAATAAAAAGTTAAACAGATGAAAATAATAAAACAGAGAATTTGACCCGGACGTGATTCGAACACGCAACCTTGTGATCTGGAGTCAGACGTGCTACCGTGTCGCCACCGAGTCCACTTAGTGAAGCCGTTCGTACACACGCGGTAGCATGTTTCGCTCGGCCTTCGGTCGATGAAGCACAGGTAAAGAGACAAGTCATCGTAGACAGAAAAATAAAAAGTTAAACAGATGAAAATAATAAAACAGAGAATTTGACCCGGACGTGATTCGAACACGCAACCTTGTGATCTGGAGTCAGACGTGCTACCGTGTCGCCACCGAGCCTGTTAGGTAACCATTCGCACACACGTGGTAGCATGTTTCGCTCGGCCTTCTGTCGATGAAGCACAGGTAAAGAGACAAGTCATTGTAGACAGACAAATAAGTGGATAGACAGATGAAAATAATAAAAAAGAATTTGACCCGGACTTGATTCGAACACGCAACCTTCTGATCTGGAGTCAGACGTGCTAAAGTTTCGCCACCGAGTCCGTTAGGTAACCATTCGCACACACGTGGTAGCATGTTTTGCTCGGCCTTCTGTTGATGAAGCACAGGTAAAGAGACAAGTCATTGTAGACATACAAATAAGTAGATAGACAGATAGATGAAAACAATAAAAAAGAGAACCTAACACGGACGTGATTCGAACACGCAACCCTCTGATCTGGAGTCGGACGTGCTACCGTGTCGCCACCGAGTCCACTTTGTGTAGCCGTTCGCACACACGCGGTAGCATGTTTTGCTCAGCCTTTTGTCGATGCAGTACAGGTAAAGAGACAAGTCATTGTAGACAGACAAATAAGTAGATAGACAGATTAAAATAATAAGAAAGAGAACTTCACATCGACGTGATTCGAACACGCAACCTTCTGATCTGGAGTCAGACGTCCTACCGGGTCGCCACCGAGTTGACTTAGTGGAGCCGTGCGCACACACGCATTAGCACGTATTGCTGGGCCTTCTGTCGATGAAGCACAGAGTAAGAGATAAGTCATTGTAGACCGACAAATAAGTAGTCAGATAGTTGAAAACAATAAAAAAGAGAATAAGACCCCCGCGTGATTCGAACACGCAACCTTCTGATCTGGAGTCAGACGCGCTACCGTTGCGCCACCGAGTCCGCTTAGGGTAGCCGTTCGCACACACGTGGTAGCATGTTTTCTCGGCCTTCTGTCGATGAAGCACAGGTAAAGAGACAAGTCATTGTAGACAGACAAATAAGTAGATAGACAGATTGATGAAAATAAGAAAAAAGGAAATTTGATCCAGAAGTGATTCATACTCGCAACATTCTGATCTGGAGTCAGACATGCTAACATGTCGCCACCGAGTCCGTTTAGGGTGGCCGTTCGCACACACGTGGTAGCATGCTTTGCTCGGCCTTCTGTCGAGGAAGCACAGCTAAAGAGAAGAGTACTTGTAGACAGACAAATAGGTTGATAGACAGATAGATGAAAATAATAAAAAGAGAATTTGACCCGGACGTGATTCGAAGATTTAACCCACTGATCTGGAGTCAGACGCGCTACCGTTGCACCTCCGAGTCCGCTCAGGGCGGCCGTTCGCACACACGTGGTAGCATGTTTTGCTCGGCCTTCTGTCGATGAAGCACAGGTAAAGAGACAACTCATTGTAGACAGACAAATAAGTAGATAGACAGATAGATGAAAATAACAAAAGAGAGAACTTCACATCGACGTGATTCGAACACGCAACCTTCTGATCTGGAGTCAGACGTCCTACAGGGTCGCCACCGAGTTGACTTAGTGTAGCCGTGCGCACACACGCATTAGCATGTATTGCTCGGCCTTCTGTCGATGAAGCATAGGTTAAGAGAGAAGTCATTGTAGACAGACAAATAAGTAGACAGATAGTTGAAAACAATAAAAAAGAGAATTTGACCCCGACGTGATTTGAACAGGCAACCTTCTGATCTGGAGTCAGACGCGCTACCGTTGCGCCACCGAGTCCGCTTAGGGTAGCCGTTCGCACACACGTGGTAGCATGTTTTTTCGGCCTTCTGTCGATGAAGCACAGGTAAAGAGACAAGTCATTGTAGACAGACAATTAAGTAGATAGACAGATTTATGAAAATAAGAAAGAAGGAAATTTGATCCAGACGTGATTCAAACTCGCAACCTTCTGATCTGTAGTCAGACATGCTAACATGTCGCCACCGAGTCCGTTTAGTGTGGCCGTTCGCACACACGTGGTAGCATGTTTTACTTGGCCTTCTGTCGAGGAAGCACAGCTAAAGAGAAGAGTCATTGTAGACAGACAAATAAGTAGATAGACAGATAGATGAAAATAATAAAAAGAGACTTTTATCCGGACGTGATTCGAACACGCAACCTTCTGATCTGGAGTCAGACGTGCTACCGTGTCGCCATCGAATCTGCTTAGGGTAGCCGTTCGCACACACGCGGTAGCATGATTTGCTCGGCCTTGTGTCGATGAAGCACAGGTAAAGAGACAAGTCTTTGTAGACAGACAAATAAATAGATACACAGATAGATGAAAGTAATAAATAAGCGAATTTGACCCGGACGTGATTCAAACTCGCAACCTTCTGATCTGGAGTCAGACGTGCTACCGTGTCGCCACCACGTCCACTTTGTGTAGCCATTCGCACACACGCGGTAGCTTGTTTTGCTCGGCTTTCTGTCGATGAAGCACAGGTAACGAGACAAGTCATTGTAGACAGACAAATAAGTAGATAGACAAATAGATAAAAATAATAAAAAAGAGAATTTGCCCCGGACGTGATTCGAACACGCAACCTTCTGATCTGGAGTCAGACGTGCTACCGCGTCGCCACCGAGTCCGTTAGGTAACCATTCGCACACACGTGGTAGCATGTTTTGCTCGTTCTTCTGTCGATGCAGCACAGGTAAAGAGACAAGTCATTGTAGACAGACAAATAAGTAGATAGACAGATGAAAATAATAAGAAAGGGAATTTGACCCGGACGCGATTCGAACACGCAACCTTCTGATTTCGAGTCGGACGCGCTAACAGTTCGCCACCGAGTCCACTTAGGGTAGCCGTTCGCACACACGTGGTAGCATGTTTTGCTCGGCCTTCTATCGATGAAGCACAGGTAAAGAGACAAGTCGTTGTAGACAGACAAAGAGGTGGATAGACAGATGAAAATAACAAAAAACGAGAACTTAACACGTACGTGATTCGAACACGCAACCCTCTGATCTGGGTAAGACGCGCTACCGTGTCGCCACCGAATCCACTTAGCCTAGCCGTTCGCACACACGCGGTAGCTTGTTTTGCTCGGCTTTCTGTCGATGAAGCACAGGTAACGAGACAAGTCATTGTAGACAGACAAATAAGTAGATAGACAAATAGATAAAAATAATAAAAAAGAGAATTTGCCCCGGACGTGATTCGAACACGCAACCTTCTGATCTGGAGTCAGACGTGCTACCGCGTCGCCACCGAGTCCGTTAGGTAACCATTCGCACACACGTGGTAGCATGTTTTGCTCGTTCTTCTGTCGATGAAGCACAGGTAAAGGGACAAGTCATTGCAGATAGACAAATAAGTAGATAGACAGATAGATGAAAATACTAAAAAGAGAATTTTACCCGGACGTGATTTGAACATTTAACCTACTGATCTGGAGTCAGACGCGCTACCGTTGCACCGCCGAGTCCGCTCAGGGCAGCCGTTCACACACACGTGGTAGCATGTTTTGCTCGGCCTTCTGTCGATGAAGCACAGGTAAAGAGACAAGTCATTGTAGACAGACAAATAAGTAGATAGACAGATAGATGAAAATAACAAAAGAAAGAACTTGACATCGACGTGATTCGAACACGCAACCTTCTGATCTGGAGTCAGACGTCCTACCGGGTCGCCACCGATTTGACTTAGTGTAGCCGTTCGCACACACGCAGTAGCATGTATTGCTCGGCCTTCTGTCGATGAAGCATAGGTAAAGAGAGAAGTCATTGTAGACAGACAAATAAGTAGACAGATAGTTGAAAACAATAGAAAAGAGAATTTGACTCCGACGTGATTCGACCACGCAACCTTCTGATCTGGAGTCAGACACGCTACCGTTGCGCCACCGAGTCCGTTTAGTGTGGCCGTTCGCACACACGTGGTAGCATGTTTTGCTTGGCCTTCTGTCGAGGAAGCACAGCTAAAGAGAAGAGTCATTGTACACAGACAAATAAGTAGATAGACAGATAGATGAAAATAATGAAAAGACACTTTTACCCGGACGTGATTCAAACACGCAAACTTCTGATCTGGTGTCAGACGTGCTACCGTGTCGCCATCGAATCCGCTTAGGGTAGCCGTTCGCACACACGCGGTAGCATGATTTGCTCGGCCTTCTGTCGATGAAACACAGGTAAAGAGACAAGTCTTTGTAGACAGACAAATAAGTAGATACACAGATAGATGAAAATAATAAAAAAGCGAATTTGACCCGGACGTGATTCAAACTCGCAACCTTCTGATCTGGAGGCAGACGTGCTACCGTGTCGCCACCGCGTCCGTTTAGGGTAGCCGTTCGCACACACGTGGTAGCATGATTTGCTCGGCCTTCTGTCGATGAAGCACACCTAAAGAGAAGAGTCATTGTAGACAGACAAATGAGTAGATAGACAGATAGATGAAAATAGTAAAAAAGAGAACATGACCCGAACGTGATTCGAACCTGCAACCTTCTGATCTGGAGTCAGACGTGCTACTGTGTCACCACCGAGACCACTTTGTGTAGCCGTTCGCACACACGCGGTAGCATGTTTTGCTCGGCCTTCTGTCGATGCAGCACAGGTAAAGAGACAAGTCATTGTAGACAGACAAATAAGTAGATAGACAGATGAAAATAATAAGAAAGAGAATTTGACCCAGACGCGATTCGAACACGCAACCTTCTGATCTCGAGTCGGACGCGCTAACAGTTCGCCACCGAGTCCACTTAGGGTAACCGTTCGCACACACGTGGTAGCATGTTTTGCTCGGCCTTCTATCGATGAAGCACAGGTAAATAAACAAGTCGTTGTAGACAGACAAAGAGGTAGATAGACAGATGAAAAAAACAAAAACGAGAACTTAACATGTACGTGATTCGAACACGCAACCCTCTGATCTGGGTAAGACGCGCTACCGTGTCGCCACCGAATCCACTTAGCCTAGCCGTTCGCACACACGCGGTAGCTTGTTTTGCTCGGCTTTCTGTCGATGAAGCACAGGTATCGAGACAAGTCATTGTAGACAGACAAATAAGTAGATAGACAGATGAAAATAATAAAAAAGAGAATTTGACCCGGACGTGATTCGAACACGCAACCTTCTGATCTGGAGTCAGACGTGCTACCGTGTCGCCACCGAGTCCGTTAGGTAACCATTCGCCCACACGTGGTAGCATGTTTTGCTCGGCCTTCTGTCGATGAAGCACAGGTAAAGAGACAAGTCATTGTAGACATACAGATAAGTAGATAGACAGTTAGATGAAAATATTAAAAAAGAGGATTTGACCCGGACGTGATTCGAACACGCAACCTTGTGATCTGGAGTCAGACGTGCTACCGTATCGCCACACAGTACACTTAGTGTAGCCGTTCGCACACACAGGGTAGCATGTTTTGCTCGGCCTTCTGTCAATGAAGCACAGGTAAAGAGACAAGTCATTGTAGAAAGACAAATAAGTGAATAGACAGATGAAAATAATAAAAAAAAAGAGTTTGACCCGGACTTGATTCGAACACGCAACCTTCTGATCTGGAGTCAGACGTGCTAAAGTTGCGCCACTGAGTCCGCTTAGAGCAACCGTCCGCACACATGCGGTAGCATGTTTTGCTCGGCCTTCTGTCGATGAAGCACAGGTAAAGGGACAAGTCATTGCAGACAGAGAAATAAGTAGATAGACAGATAGATGAAAATACTAAAAAGAGAGTTTGACACGGACGTGATTAGAACACGCAACCTTCTGATCTGGAATCAAACGTGCTAAAGTTGCGCCACCGAGTCCGCTTAGGGTAGCCGTTCGCACACACGTGGTAGCATGTTTTGCACGGCCTTATATCGATGAAGCACAGGTAAAGGGACAAGTCATTTTAGACAGACAAAAAAGTAGATAGACAGATAGATGAAAATAATAAAAAGAGAATTTGACCCGGACGTGATTCGAACATTTAACCCACTGATCTGGAGTCAGACGCGCTACCGTTGACCTCCGAGTCCGCTCAGGGCAGCCGTTCGCACACACGTGGTAGCATGTTTTGCTCGGCCTTCTATCGATGAAGCACAGGTAAAGAGACAAGTCGTTGTAGACAGACAAAGAGGTAGATAGTCAGATGAAAATACCAAAAACGAGAACTTAACATGGACGTGATTTGAACACGCAACCCTCTGATCCGTAGTATGACGCGCTACCGTGTCGCCCCCGAATCCACTTAGCGTAGCCGTTCGCACACACGTGGTAGCTTGTTTTGCTCGGCCTTCTGTCGATGAAGCACAGGTAAAGAGACAAGTCATTGTAGAGAGACAAATAAGTGGATAGACAGATGAAAATAATAAAAAAAAGAATTTGACCCAGATTTGATTTGAATACGCAACCTTCTGATCTGGAGTCAGACGTGCTAAAGTTGCGCCACTGAGTCCGCTTAGAGTAATTGTTCGCACACACTCTGTAGCATGTTTTGCTCGGCCTTCTGTCGATGAAGCACAGGTAAAGGGACAAGTCATTGCAGATAGTCAAATAAGTAGATAGACAGATAGATGAAAAAATTAAAAAAGAGAATTTGACCCGGACGTGATTCGAACACGCAAACTTCTGATCTGGAGTCAGACGTGCTACCGTGTCGCCATCGAATCCGCTTAGGGTAGCCGTTCGCACACACGCGGTAGCATGATTTGCTCGGCCTTCTGTCGATGAAACACAGGTAAAGAGACAAGTCTTTGTAGACAGACAAATAAGTAGATACACAGATATATGAAAATAATAAATAAGCGAATTTCACCCGGACGTGATTCAAACTCGCAACCTTCTGATCTGGAGTCAGACGTGCTAGCGTGTCGCCACCGCGTCCGTTTAGGGTAGCCGTTCGCACACACGTGGTAGCATGATTTGCTCGGCCTTCAATCGATGAAACACAGGTAAAGAGACAAGTCTTTGTAGACAGACAAATAAGTAGATACACAGATATATGAAAATAATAAATAAGCGAATTTGACCCGGACGTGATTCAAACTCGCAACCTTCAGATCTGGAGTCAGACGTGCTAGCGTGTCGCCACCGCGTCCGTTTAGGGTAGCCGTTCGCACACACGTGGTAGCATGATTTGCTCGGCCTTCTGTCGATGAAACACAGGTAAAGAGACAAGTCTTTGTAGACAGACAAATAAGTAGATACACAGATATATGAAAATAATAAATAAGCGAATTTGACCCGGACGTGATTCAAACTCGCAACCTTCAGATCTGGAGTCAGACGTGCTACCGTGTCGCCACCGCGTCCGTTCAGGGTAGCCGTTCGCACACACGTGGTAGCATGATTTGCTCGGCCTTCTGTCGATGCAGCACAGGTAAAGAGACAAGTCATTGTAGACAGACAAATAAGTAGATAGACAGATGAAAATAAAAAAAAGAGAATTTGACCCAGACGCGATTCGAACACGCAACCTTCTGATCTCGAGTCGGACGCGCTAACAGTTCGCCACCGAGTCCACTTAGGGTAACCATTCGCACACACGTGGTAGCATGTTTTGCTCGGCCTTCTATCGATGAAGCACAGGTAAAGAAACAAGTCGTTGTAGACAGACAAAGAGGTAGATAGACAGATGAAAAAAACAAAAACGAGAACTTAACATGTACGTGATTCGAACACGCAACCCTCTGATCTGGGTGAGACGCGCTACCGTGTCGCCACCGAATTCACTTAGCCTAGCTGTTCGCACACACGCGGTCGCTTGTTTTGCTCGGCTTTCTGTCGATGAAGCACAGGTAACGAGACAAGTCATTGTAGACAGACAAATAAGTAGATATACTAATAGATGAAAATAATAAAAAAGAGAATTTGACCCGGACGTGATTCGAACACGCAACCTTCTGATCTGGAGTCAGACGTGCTACCGTGTCGCCACCGAGTCCACTTAGCGAAGCCGTTCGTACACACGCGGTAGCATGTTTCGCACGGCGTTCTGTCGATGAAGCACAGGTAAAGAGACAAGTCATCGTAGACAGACAAATCAAAAGATAAATAGATGAAAATAATAAAAAAGAGAATTTGACCAGGACGTGATTCGAACACGCAACCTGATCTGGAGTCAGACGTGCTACCGTGTCGCCACCGAGTCCGTTAGGTAACCATTCGCCCACACGTGGTAGCATGTTTTGCTCGGCCTTCTGTCGATGAAGCACAGGTAAAGAGACAAGTCATTGTAGACATACAGATAAGTAGATAGACAGTTAGATGAAAATATTAAAAAAGAGGATTTGACCCGGACGTGATTCGAACACGCAACCTTGTGATCTGGAGTCAGACGTGCTACCGTATCGCCACACAGTACACTTAGTGTAGCCGTTCGCACACACAGGGTAGCATGTTTTGCTCGGCCTTCTGTCAATGAAGCACAGGTAAAGAGACAAGTCATTGTAGAAAGACAAATAAGTGAATAGACAGATGAAAATAATAAAAAAAAGAGTTTGACCCGGACTTGATTCGAACACGCAACCTTCTGATCTGGAGTCAGACGTGCTAAAGTTGCGCCACTGAGTCCGCTTAGAGCAACCGTCCGCACACATGCGGTAGCATGTTTTGCTCGGCCTTCTGTCGATGAAGCACAGGTAAAGGGACAAGTCATTGCAGACAGAGAAATAAGTAGATAGACAGATAGATGAAAATACTAAAAAGAGAGTTTGACACGGACGTGATTAGAACACGCAACCTTCTTATCTGGAATCAAACGTGCTAAAGTTGCGCCACCGAGTCCGCTTAGGGTAGCCGTTCGCACACACGTGGTAGCATGTTTTGCACGGCCTTATATCGATGAAGCACAGGTAAAGGGACAAGTCATTTTAGACAGACAAAAAGTAGATAGACAGATAGATGAAAATAATAAAAAGAGAATTTGACCCGGACGTGATTCGAACATTTAACCCACTGATCTGGAGTCAGACGCGCTACCGTTGACCTCCGAGTCCGCTCAGGGCAGCCGTTCGCACACACGTGGTAGCATGTTTTGCTCGGCCTTCTGTTGATGAAGCACAGGTAAAGAGACAAGTCATTGTAGACAGACAAATAAGTAGATAGACAGATAGATGAAAATAACAAAAGAGAGAACTTCACATCGACGTGATTCGAACACGCAACCTTCTGATCTGGAGTCAGACGTCCTACCGGGTCGCCACCGAGCTGACTTAGTGTAGCCGTGCGCACAGACGCAGTAGCATGTATTGCTCGGCCTTCTGTCGATGAAGCATAGGTTAAGAGAGAAGTCATTGTAGACAGACAAATAGGTAGACAGATAGTTGAAAACAATAAAAAAGAGAATTTGACCCCGGCGTGATTCGAACACGCAACCTTCTGATCTGGAGTCAGACGCGCTACCGTTGCGCCACCGAGTCCGCTAAGGGTAGCCGTTCGCACACACGTGGTAGCATGTGTTCTCGGCCTTCTGTCGATGAAGCACAGGTAAAGAGACAAGTCATTGTAGACAGACAAATAAGTAGATAGACAGAATGATGAAAATAAGAATAAAGAAAATTTGATCCAGACGTGATTCAAGCTCGCAACCTTCTGATGTGTAGTCAGACATGCTAACATGTCGCCACCGAGTCCGTTTTGGGTGGCCGTTCGCACACATGTGGTAGCATGTTTTGCTCGGCCTTCTGTCGAGGAAGCACAGCTAAAGAGAAGAGTCTTTGTAGACAGACAAATAAGTAGATAGACAGATAGATCAAAATAATAAAGAGAGACTTTTACCCGGACGTGATTCGAACACGCAACCTTCTGATCTGGAGTCAGACGTGCTACCGTGTCGCCATCGAATCCGCTTAGTGTAGTCGTTCGCACACACGCGGTAGCATGATTTGCTCGGCCTTCTGTCGATGAAGCACAGGTAAAGAGACATGTCATTGTAGACAGACAAATAGGTAGATAGACAGATGAAAATAATAAAAAGAGAGCTTGACCCGGACGTGATTCGAACACGCAACCTTTCGATCTGGAGTCAGACGTGCTACCGGGTGGCCACCGAGTCCACTTAGTGTAGCCGTACGCACACACGTGGTAGCATGTTTTGCTCGGCCTTCTGTCGATGCAGCACTGGTAAAGAGACAAGTCATTGTAGACAGACAAATAAGTAGATAGACAGATGAAAATAATATGAAAGAGGATTTGACCCGGACGCGATTCGAACACGCAACCTTCTGATCTGGAGTCGGACGCGCTAACAGTTCGCCGCCGAGTCCATTTAGGGTAGCCGTTCGCACACACGTGGTAGCATGTTTTGCTTGGCCTTCTATCGATGAAGCACAGGTAAAGAGACAAGTCGTTGTAGACAGACAAAGAGGTAGATAGTCAGATGAAAATACCAAAAACGAGAACTTAACACGGACGTGATTTGAACACGCAACCCTCTGATCCGTAGTATGACGCGCTACCGTGTCGCCCCCGAATCCACTTAGCGTAGCCGTTCGCACACACGTGGTAGCTTGTTTTGCTCGGCCTTCTGTCGATGAAGCACAGGTAAAGAGACAAGTCATTGTAGAGAGACAAATAAGTGGATAGACAGATGAAAATAATAAAAAAAAGAATTTGACCCAGATTTGATTTGAATACGCAACCTTCTGATCTGGAGTCAGACGTGCTAAAGTTGCGCCACTGAGTCCGCTTAGAGTAATTGTTCGCACACACTCTGTAGCATGTTTTGCTCGGCCTTCTGTCGATGAAGCACAGGTAAAGGGACAAGTCATTGCAGATAGTCAAATAAGTAGATAGACAGATAGATGAAAAAATTAAAAAAGAGAATTTGACCCGGACGTGATTCGAACACGCAAACTTCTGATCTGGAGTCAGACGTGCTACCGTGTCGCCATCGAATCCGCTTAGGGTAGCCGTTCGCACACACGCGGTAGCATGATTTGCTCGGCCTTCTGTCGATGAAACACAGGTAAAGAGACAAGTCTTTGTAGACAGACAAATAAGTAGATACACAGATATATGAAAATAATAAATAAGCGAATTTCGCCCGGACGTGATTCAAACTCGCAACCTTCTGATCTGGAGTCAGACGTGCTAGCGTGTCGCCACCGCGTCCGCTTAGGGTAGCCGTTCGCACACACGTGGTAGCATGATTTGCTCGGCCTTCTGTCGATGAAACATAGGTAAAGAGACAAGTCTTTGTAGACAGACAAATAAGTAGATACACAGATATATGAAAATAATAAATAAGCGAATTTGACCCGGACGTGATTCAAACTCGCAACCTTCAGATCTGGAGTCAGACGTGCTAGCGTGTCGCCACCGCGTCCGTTTAGGGTAGCCGTTCGCACACACGTGGTAGCATGATTTGCTCGGCCTTCTGTCGATGAAACACAGGTAAAGAGACAAGTCTTTGTAGACAGACAAATAAGTAGATAGACAGATGAAAATAAAAAAAAGAGAATTTGACCCAGACGCGATTCGAACACGCAACCTTCTGATCTCGAGTCGGACGCGCTAACAGTTCGCCACCGAGTCCACTTAGGGTAACCGTTCGCACACACGTGGTAGCATGTTTTGCTCGGCCTTCTATCGATGAAGCACAGGTAAAGAAACAAGTCGTTGTAGACAGACAAAGAGGTAGATAGACAGATGAAAAAAACAAAAACGAGAACTTAACATGTACGTGATTCGAACACGCAACCCTCTGATCTGGGTGAGACGCGCTACCGTGTCGCCACCGAATTCACTTAGCCTAGCTGTTCGCACACACGCGGTCGCTTGTTTTGCTCGGCTTTCTGTCGATGAAGCACAGGTAACGAGACAAGTCATTGTAGACAGACAAATAAGTAGATATACTAATAGATGAAAATAATAAAAAAGAGAATTTGACCCGGACGTGATTCGAACACGCAACCTTCTGATCTGGAGTCAGACGTGCTACCGTGTCGCCACCGAGTCCACTTAGCGAAGCCGTTCGTACACACGCGGTAGCATGTTTCGCACGGCGTTCTGTCGATGAAGCACAGGTAAAGAGACAAGTCATCGTAGACAGACAAATCAAAAGATAAATAGATGAAAATAATAAAAAAGAGAATTTGACCAGGACGTGATTCGAACACGCAACCTGATCTGGAGTCAGACGTGCTACCGTGTCGCCACCGAGTCCGTTAGGTAACCATTCGCCCACACGTGGTAGCATGTTTTGCTCGGCCTTCTGTCGATGAAGCACAGGTAAAGAGACAAGTCATTGTAGACATACAGATAAGTAGATAGACAGTTAGATGAAAATATTAAAAAAGAGGATTTGACCCGGACGTGATTCGAACACGCAACCTTGTGATCTGGAGTCAGACGTGCTACCGTATCGCCACACAGTACACTTAGTTTAGCCGTTCGCACACACACGGTAGCATGTTTTGCTCGGCCTTCTGTCGATGAAGCACAGGTAAAGAGACAAGTCATTGTAGACAGACAAATAAGTGAATAGACAGATGAAAATAATAAAAAAAGAGTTTGACCCGGACTTGATTCGAACACGCAACCTTCTGATCTGGAGTCAGACGTGCTAAAGTTGCGCCACTGAGTCCGCTTAGAGCAACCGTTCGCACACATGCGGTAGCATGTTTTGCTCGGCCTTCTGTCGATGAAGCACAGGTAAAGGGACAAGTCATTGCAGACAGAGAAATAAGTAGATAGACAGATAGATGAAAATACTAAAAAGAGAGTTTGACACGGACGTGATTAGAACACGCAACCTTCTGATCTTGAATCAAACGTGCTAAAGTTGCGCCACCGAGTCCGCTTAGTGTAGCCGTTCGCACACACGTGGTAGCATGTTTTGCACGGCCTTATGTCGATGAAGCACAGGTAAAGAGACAAGTCATTTTAGACAGACACAAAAGTAGATAGACAGATAGATGAAAATAATAAAAAGAGAATTTGACCCGGACGTGATTCGAACATTTTGACCCACTGATCTGGAGTCAGACGCGCTACCGTTGCACCTCCGAGTCCACTCAGGGCAGCCGTTCGCACACACGTGGTAGCATGTTTTGCTCGGCCTTCTTTCGATGAAGCACAGGTAAAGAGACAAGTCATTGTAGACAGACAAATAAGTAGATAGACAGATAGATGAAAATAACAAAAGAGAGAACTTCACATCGACGTGATTCGAACACGCAACCTTCTGATCTGGAGTCAGACGTCCTACCGGGTCGCCACCGAGCTGACTTAGTGTAGCCGTGCGCACACACGCAGTAGCATGTATTGCTCGGCCTTCTGTCGATGAAGCATAGGTTAAGAGAGAAGTCATTGTAGACAGACAAATAGGTAGACAGATAGTTGAAAACAATAAAAAAGAGAATTGGACCCCGGCGTGATTCGAACACGCAACCTTCTGATCTGGAGTCAGACGCGCTACCGTTGCGCCACCGAGTCCGCTAAAGGTAGCCGTTCGCACACACGTGGTAGCATGTGTTCTCGGCCTTCTGTCGATGAAGCACAGGTAAAGAGACAAGTCATTGTAGACAGACAAATAGGTAGATAGACAGATTGATGAAAATAAGAAAAAAGGAAATTTGATTCAGACGTGATTCATACTCGCAACCTTCTGATCTGGAGTCAGACATGCTAACATGTCGCCACCGAGTCCGTTTAGGGTGGCCGTTCGCACACACGTGGTAGCATGCGTTGCTCGGCCTTCTGTCGAGGGAGCATAGCTAAAGAGAAGAGTACTTGTAGACAGACAAATAAGTAGATAGACAGATAGATGAAAATAATAAAAAGAGACTTTTACCCGGACGTGATTCGAACACGCAACCTTCTGATCTGGAGTCAGACGTGCTACCGTGTCGCCATCGAATCCGCTTAGGGTAGCCGTTCGCACACACGCGGTAGCATGATTTTCTCGGCCTTCTGTCGATGAAGCACAGGTAAAGAGACATGTCATTGTAGACAGACAAATAAGTAGATAGACAGATGAAAATAATAAAAAGAGAGCTTGACCCGGACGTGACTCGAACGCGCAACCTTTCGATCTGGAGTCAGACGTGGCTACCGGGTTGCCACCGAGTCCACTTAGTGTAGCCGTACGCACACACGCGGTAGCATGTTTTGCTCGGCCATCTGTCGATGCAGCTCTGGTAAAGAGACAAGTCATTGTAGACAGACAAATAAGTAGGTAGACAGATGAAAATAATATGAAAGAGGATTTGACCCGGACGCGATTCGAACACGCAACCTTCTGATCTGGAGTCGGACGCGCTAACAGTTCGCCGCCGAGTCCATTTAGGGTAGCCGTTCTCACTCACGTGGTAGCATGTTTTGCTTGGCCTTCTATCGATGAAGCACAGGTAAAGAGACAAGTCGTTGTAGACAGACAAAGAGGTAGATAGTCAGATGAAAATACCAAAAACGAGAACTTAACACGGACGTGATTTGAACACGCAACCCTCTGATCCGTAGTATGACGCGCTACCGTGTCGCCACCGAATCCACTTACCGTAGCCGTTCGCACACACGTGGTAGCTTGTTTTGCTCGGCCTTCCGTCGATGAAGCACAGGTAACGAGACAAGTCATTGTACACAGACAAATAGGTAAATCGACAAATAGATGAAAATAATAAAAAGAGAATTTGATCCGGACGTGATTCGAACACGCAAACTTCTGATCTGGAGTCAGACGTGCTAGCGTGTCGCCACCGCGTCCGTTTAGGGTAGCCGTTCGCACACACGTGGTAGCATGATTTGCTCGGCCTTCTGTCGATGAAACACAGGTAAAGAGACAAGTCTTTGTAGACAGACAAATAAGTAGATACACAGATATATGAAAATAATAAATAAGCGAATTTGACCCGGACGTGATTCAAACTCGCAACCTTCAGATCTGGAGTCAGACGTGCTAGCGTGTCGCCACCGCGTCCGTTTAGGGTAGCCGTTCGCACACACGTGGTAGCATGATTTGCTCGGCCTTCTGTCGATGAAACACAGGTAAAGAGACAAGTCTTTGTAGACAGACAAATAAGTAGATAGACAGATGAAAATAAAAAAAAGAGAATTTGACCCAGACGCGATTCGAACACGCAACCTTCTGATCTCGAGTCGGACGCGCTAACAGTTCGCCACCGAGTCCACTTAGGGTAACCGTTCGCACACACGTGGTAGCATGTTTTGCTCGGCCTTCTATCGATGAAGCACAGGTAAAGAAACAAGTCGTTGTAGACAGACAAAGAGGTAGATAGACAGATGAAAAAAACAAAAACGAGAACTTAACATGTACGTGATTCGAACACGCAACCCTCTGATCTGGGTGAGACGCGCTACCGTGTCGCCACCGAATTCACTTAGCCTAGCTGTTCGCACACACGCGGTCGCTTGTTTTGCTCGGCTTTCTGTCGATGAAGCACAGGTAACGAGACAAGTCATTGTAGACAGACAAATAAGTAGATATACTAATAGATGAAAATAATAAAAAAGAGAATTTGACCCGGACGTGATTCGAACACGCAACCTTCTGATCTGGAGTCAGACGTGCTACCGTGTCGCCACCGAGTCCACTTAGCGAAGCCGTTCGTACACACGCGGTAGCATGTTTCGCACGGCGTTCTGTCGATGAAGCACAGGTAAAGAGACAAGTCATCGTAGACAGACAAATCAAAAGATAAATAGATGAAAATAATAAAAAAGAGAATTTGACCAGGACGTGATTCGAACACGCAACCTGATCTGGAGTCAGACGTGCTACCGTGTCGCCACCGAGTCCGTTAGGTAACCATTCGCCCACACGTGGTAGCATGTTTTGCTCGGCCTTCTGTCGATGAAGCACAGGTAAAGAGACAAGTCATTGTAGACATACAGATAAGTAGATAGACAGTTAGATGAAAATATTAAAAAAGAGGATTTGACCCGGACGTGATTCGAACACGCAACCTTGTGATCTGGAGTCAGACGTGCTACCGTATCGCCACACAGTACACTTAGTTTAGCCGTTCGCACACACACGGTAGCATGTTTTGCTCGGCCTTCTGTCGATGAAGCACAGGTAAAGAGACAAGTCATTGTAGACAGACAAATAAGTGAATAGACAGATGAAAATAATAAAAAAAGAGTTTGACCCGGACTTGATTCGAACACGCAACCTTCTGATCTGGAGTCAGACGTGCTAAAGTTGCGCCACTGAGTCCGCTTAGAGCAACCGTTCGCACACATGCGGTAGCATGTTTTGCTCGGCCTTCTGTCGATGAAGCACAGGTAAAGGGACAAGTCATTGCAGACAGAGAAATAAGTAGATAGACAGATAGATGAAAATACTAAAAAGAGAGTTTGACACGGACGTGATTAGAACACGCAACCTTCTGATCTTGAATCAAACGTGCTAAAGTTGCGCCACCGAGTCCGCTTAGTGTAGCCGTTCGCACACACGTGGTAGCATGTTTTGCACGGCCTTATGTCGATGAAGCACAGGTAAAGAGACAAGTCATTTTAGACAGACACAAAAGTAGATAGACAGATAGATGAAAATAATAAAAAGAGAATTTGACCCGGACGTGATTCGAACATTTTGACCCACTGATCTGGAGTCAGACGCGCTACCGTTGCACCTCCGAGTCCACTCAGGGCAGCCGTTCGCACACACGTGGTAGCATGTTTTGCTCGGCCTTCTTTCGATGAAGCACAGGTAAAGAGACAAGTCATTGTAGACAGACAAATAAGTAGATAGACAGATAGATGAAAATAACAAAAGAGAGAACTTCACATCGACGTGATTCGAACACGCAACCTTCTGATCTGGAGTCAGACGTCCTACCGGGTCGCCACCGAGCTGACTTAGTGTAGCCGTGCGCACACACGCAGTAGCATGTATTGCTCGGCCTTCTGTCGATGAAGCATAGGTTAAGAGAGAAGTCATTGTAGACAGACAAATAGGTAGACAGATAGTTGAAAACAATAAAAAAGAGAATTGGACCCCGGCGTGATTCGAACACGCAACCTTCTGATCTGGAGTCAGACGCGCTACCGTTGCGCCACCGAGTCCGCTAAGGGTAGCCGTTCGCACACACGTGGTAGCATGTGTTCTCGGCCTTCTGTCGATGAAGCACAGGTAAAGAGACAAGTCATTGTAGACAGACAAATAGGTAGATAGACAGATTGATGAAAATAAGAAAAAAGGAAATTTGATTCAGACGTGATTCATACTCGCAACCTTCTGATCTGGAGTCAGACATGCTAACATGTCGCCACCGAGTCCGTTTAGGGTGGCCGTTCGCACACACGTGGTAGCATGCGTTGCTCGGCCTTCTGTCGAGGGAGCATAGCTAAAGAGAAGAGTACTTGTAGACAGACAAATAAGTAGATAGACAGATAGATGAAAATAATAAAAAGAGACTTTTACCCGGACGTGATTCGAACACGCAACCTTCTGATCTGGAGTCAGACGTGCTACCGTGTCGCCATCGAATCCGCTTAGGGTAGCCGTTCGCACACACGCGGTAGCATGATTTTCTCGGCCTTCTGTCGATGAAGCACAGGTAAAGAGACATGTCATTGTAGACAGACAAATAAGTAGATAGACAGATGAAAATAATAAAAAGAGAGCTTGACCCGGACGTGACTCGAACGCGCAACCTTTCGATCTGGAGTCAGACGTGGCTACCGGGTTGCCACCGAGTCCACTTAGTGTAGCCGTACGCACACACGCGGTAGCATGTTTTGCTCGGCCATCTGTCGATGCAGCTCTGGTAAAGAGACAAGTCATTGTAGACAGACAAATAAGTAGGTAGACAGATGAAAATAATATGAAAGAGGATTTGACCCGGACGCGATTCGAACACGCAACCTTCTGATCTGGAGTCGGACGCGCTAACAGTTCGCCGCCGAGTCCATTTAGGGTAGCCGTTCTCACACACGTGGTAGCATGTTTTGCTTGGCCTTCTATCGATGAAGCACAGGTAAAGAGACAAGTCGTTGTAGACAGACAAAGAGGTAGATAGTCAGATGAAAATACCAAAAACGAGAACTTAACACGGACGTGATTTGAACACGCAACCCTCTGATCCGTAGTATGACGCGCTACCGTGTCGCCACCGAATCCACTTACCGTAGCCGTTCGCACACACGTGGTAGCTTGTTTTGCTCGGCCTTCCGTCGATGAAGCACAGGTAACGAGACAAGTCATTGTACACAGACAAATAGGTAAATCGACAAATAGATGAAAATAATAAAAAGAGAATTTGATCCGGACGTGATTCGAACACGCAAACTTCTGATCTGGAGTCAGACGTGCTACCGTGTCGCCATCGAATCCGCTTAGGGTAGCCGTTCGCACACACGCGGTAGCATGATTTGCTCGGCCTTCTGTCGATGAAACACAGGTAAAGAGACAAGTCTTTGTAGACAGACAAACAAGTAGATAGACAGATGAAAATAAAAAGAAAGAGAATTTGACGCAGACGCGATTCGAACACGCAACCTTCTGATCTCGAGTCGGACGCGCTAACAGTTTGCCACCGAGTCCACTTAGGGTAACCGTTCGCACACACGTGGTAGCATGTTTTGCTCGGCCTTCTATCGATGAAGCACAGGTAAAGAAACAAGTCGTTGTAGACAGACAAAGAGGTAGATAGACAGATGAAAAAAACAAAAACGAGAACTTAACATGTACGTGATTCGAACACGCAACCCTCTGATCTGGGTAAGACGCGCTACCGTGTCGCCACCGAATCCACTTAGCCTAGCCGTTCGCACACACGCGGTCGCTTGTTTTGCTCGGCTTTCTGTCGATGAAGCACAGGTAACGAGACAAGTCATTGTAGACAGACAAATAAGTAGATAGACTAATAGATGAAAATAATAAAAAAGAGACTTTGACCCGGACGTGATTCGAACACGCAACCTTCTGATCTGGAGTCAGACGTGCTACCGTGTCGCCACCGAGTCCACTTAGCAAAGCCGTTCGTACACACGCGGTAGCATGTTTCGCTCGGCGTTCTGTCGATGAAGCACAGGTAAAGAGACAAGTCATCGTAGACAGACAAATCAAAATATAAATAGATGAAAATAATAAAAAAGAGAATTTGACCAGGACGTGATTCGAACACGCAACCTGATCTGGAGTCAGACGTGCTACCGTGTCGCCACCGAGTCCGTTAGGTAACCATTCGCCCACACGTGGTAGCATGTTTTGCTCGGCCTTCTGTCGATGAAGCACAGGTAAAGAGACAAGTCATTTTAGACATACAGATAAGTAGATAGACAGATTGATGAAAATAAGAAAAAAGGAAATTTGATTCAGACGTGATTCATACTCGCAACCTTCTGATCTGAAGTCAGACATGCTAACATGTCGCCACCGAGTCCGTTTAGGGTGGCCGTTCGCACACACGTGGTAGCATTCGTTGCTCGGCCTTCTGTCGAGGGAGCATAGCTAAAGAGAAGAGTACTTCTAGACAGACAAATAAGTAGATAGACAGATAGATGGAAATAATAAAAAGAGACTTTTACCCGGACGAGATTCGAACACGCAACCTTCTGATCTGGAGTCAGACGTGCTACCGTGTCGCCATCGAATCCGCTTAGGGTAGCTGTTCGCACACACGCGGTAGCAGGATTTTCTCGGCCTTCTGTCGGTGAAGCACAGGTAAAGAGACATGTCATTGTAGACAGACAAATAAGTAGATAGACAGATGAAAATTATAAAAAGAGAACTTGACCCGGACGTGATTCGAACACGCAACCTTCTGATCTGGAGTCAGACGCGCTACCGTATCGCCAACGAGTCCGCTTAGGGTAGCCGTTTGCACACACGTGGTAGCATGTTTTTTCGGCCTTCTGTTGATGAAGCACAGGTAAAGAGACAAGTCATTGTAGACAGACAAATAAGTAGATAGACAGAATGATGAAAATAAGAAAAACGGAAATTTGATCCAGACGTGATTCAAGCTCGCAACCTTCTGATGTGTAGTCAGACATGCTAACATGTCGCCACCGAGTCCGTTTTGGGTGGCCGTTCGCACACATGTGGTGGCATGTTTTGCTCGGCCTTCTGTCGAGGAAGCACAGCTAAAGAGAAGAGTCATTGTAGACAGACAAATAAGTAGATAGACAGATAAATGAAAATAATAAAGAGAGACTTTTACCCGGACGTGATTCGAACACGCAACCTTCTGATCTGGAGTCAGACGTGCTACCGTGTCGCCATCGAATTCGCTTAGTGTAGTCGTTCGCACACACGCGGTAGCATGATTTGCTCGGCCTTCTGTCGATGAAGCACAGGTAAAGAGACATGTCATTGTAGACAGACAAATAAGTAGATAGACAGATGAAAATAATAAAAAGAGAGCTTGACCCGGACGTGATTCGAACACGCAACCTTCCGATCTGGAGTCAGACGTGCTACCGGGTTGCCACCGAGTCCACTTAGTGTAGCCGTACGCACACACGCGGTAGCATGTTTTGCTCGGCCTTCTGTCGATGCAGCACTGGTAAAGAGACAAGTCATTGTAGAGAGACAAATAAGTAGATAGACAGATAGATGAAATTACTAAAAAGAGAATTTGACGCGGACGTGATTACAACACGCATCCTTCTGATCTGGAGTCAGACGTGCTAAAGTTGCTTGCGCCACCGAGTCCGATTAGGGTAGCCGTTCGCCCACACGTGGTAGCATGTTTTGCACCGCCTTATGTTGATGAAGCACAGGTAAAGGGACAAGTCATTTTAGGCAGACAAATAAGTAGATAGACAGATAGATGAAAATAATAAAAAGAGAATTTGACCCGGACGTGATTCGAACACGCAAACTTCTGATCTGGAGTCAGACGTGCTACCGTGTCGCCATCGAATCCGCTTAGGGTAGCCGTTCGCACACACGCGGTAGCATGATTTGCTCGGCCTTCTGTCGATGAAACACAGGTAAAGAGACAAGTCTTTGTAGACAGACAAATAAGTAGATACACAGATATATGAAAATAATAAATAAGCGAATTTCGCCCGGACGTGATTCAAACTCGCAACCTTCTGATCTGGAGTCAGACGTGCTACTGTGTCGCCACCGCGTCCGTTTAGGGTAGCCGTTCGCACACACGTGGTAGCATGATTTGCTCGGCCTTCTGTCGATGAAACACAGGTAAAGAGACAAGTCTTTGTAGACAGACAAATAAGTAGATACACAGATATATGAAAATAATAAATAAGCGAATTTGACCCGGACGTGATTCAAACTCGCAACCTTCAGATCTGGAGTCAGACGTGCTACCGTGTCGCCACCGCGTCCGTTCAGGGTAGCCGTTCGCACACACGTGGTAGCATGATTTGCTCGGCCTTCTGTCGATGAAGAACACCTAAAGAGACAAGTCATTGTAGACAGACAAATAAGTAGATAGACAGATGAAAATAATAAGAAAGAGAATTTGACCCGGACGCGATTCGAACACGCAACCTTCTGATCTCGAGTCGGACGCGCTAACAGTTCGCCACCGAGTCCACTTAGGGTAGCCGTTCGCACATACGTGGTAGCATGTTTTGCTCGGCCTTCTATCGATGAAGCACAGGTAAAGAAACAAGTCGTTGTAGACAGACAAAGAGGTAGATAGACAGATGAAAATAACAAAAACGAGAACTTAACACGTACGTGATTCGAACACGCAACCCTCTGATCTGGGTAAGACGCGCTACCGTGTCGCCACCGAATCCACTTAGCCTAGCCGTTCGCACACACGCGGTTGCTTGTTTTCCTCGGATTTCTGTCGATGAAGCACAGGTAAAGAGACAAGTCATTGTAGACATACAGATAAGTAGATAGACAGATAGATGAAAATAATAAAAAAAAGGATTTGACCCGGACGTGATTCGAACACGCAACCTTGTGATCTGGAGTCAGACGTGCTACCGTATCGCCACACAGTACACTTAGTGTAGCCGTTCGCACACACACGGTAGCATGTTTTGCTCGGCCTTCTGTCGATGAAGCACAGGTAAAGAGACAAGTCATTGTAGACAGACAAATAAGTGAATAGACAGATGAAAATAATAAAAAAAAGAATTTGACCCGGACTTGATTCGAACACGCAACCTTCTGATCTGGAGTCAGACGTGCTAAAGTTGCGCCACTGAGTCCGCTTAGAGCAACCGTTCGCACACATGCGGTAGCATGTTTTGCTCGGCCTTCTGTCGATGAAGCACAGGTAAAGGGACAAGTCATTGCAGACAGAGAAATAAGTAGATAGACAGATAGATGAAAATACTAAAAAGAGAGTTTGACGCGAACGTGATTAGAACACGCAACCTTCTGATCTGGAATCAAACGTGCTAAAGTTGCGCCACCGAGTCCGTTTAGGGTAGCCGTTCGCACACACGTGGTAGCATGTTTTGCACGGCCTTATGTCGATGAAGCGCAGGTAAAGGGACAAGTCATTTTAGACAGACAAATAAGTAGATAGACAGATAGATGAAAATAATAAAAAGAGAATTTGACCCGGACGTGATTCGAACATTTAACCCACTGATCTGGAGTCAGACGTGCTACCGTTGCACCTCCGAGTCCGCTCAGGGCAGCCGTTCGCACACACGTGGTAGCATGTTTTGCTCGGCCTTCTGTCGATGAAGCACAGGTAAAGAGACAAGTCATTGTAGACAGACAAATAAGTAGATAGACAGATAGATGAAAATAACAAAAGAGAGAACTTCACATCGACGTGATTCGAACACGCAACCTTCTGATCTGGAGTCTGACGTCCTACCGGGTCGCCACCGAGTTGACTTAGTGTAGCCGTGCGCACACACGCAGTAGCATGTATTGCTCGGCCTTCTGTCGATGAAGCATAGGTTAAGAGAGAAGTCATTGTAGACAGACAAATCAGTAGATAGACAGATGAAAATAATAAAAAGAGAACTTGACCCGGACGTGATTCGAACACGCAACCTTCTGATCTTGAGTCAGACGTGCTACCGTTGCGCCACCGAGTCCGCTTAGGGTAGCCGTTCGCACACACGTGGTAGCATGTTTTTTCGGCCTTCTGTCGATGAAGCACAAGTAAAGAGACAAGTCATTGTAGACAGACAAATAAGTAGATAGACAGAATGATGAAACTAAGAAAAATGGAAATTTGATCCAGACGTGATTCAAGCTCGCAACCTTCTGATGTGTAGTCAGACATGCTAACATGTCGCCACCGAGTCCGTTTTGGGTGGCCGTTCGCACACACGTGGTAGCATGTTTTGCTCGGCCTTCTGTCGAGGAAGCACAGCTAAAGAGAAGAGTCATTGTAGACAGACAAATAAGTAGATAGACAGATGAAAATAATAAGAAAGAGAATTTGACCTGGACGCGATTCGAACACGCAACCTTCTGATCTGGAGTCGGACGCGCTAACAGTTCGCCACCGAGTCCATTTAGGGTAGCCGTTCGCACACACGTGGTAGCATGTTTTGCTTGGCCTTCTATCGATGAAGCACAGGTAAAGAGACAATTCGTTGTAGACATACAAATAAGTAGATAGACAGATAGATGAAAATAATAAAAAAGAGAACCTAACACGGACGTGATTCGAACACGCAACCCTCTGATCCGTAGTAAGACGCGCTACCGTGTCGCCACCGAGTCCGTTAGGTAACCATTCGCACACACGTGGTAGCATGTTTTGCTCGGCCTTCTGTCGATGAAGCACAGGTAAAGAGACAAGTCATTGTAGACTTACAGATAAGTAGATAGACAGATAGATGAAAATAATAAAAAAAGAGGATTTGACCCGGACCTGATTCGAACACGCAACCTTGTGATCTGGAGTCAGACGTGCTACCGTATCGCCACCGAGTACACTTAGTGTAGCCGTTCGCACACACGCGGTAGCATGTTTTGCTCGGCCTTCTGTCGATGAAGCACAGGTAAAGAGACAAGTCATTGTAGACAGACAAATAAGTAGATAGACAGATGAAAATACTAAAAAGAGAATTTGACGCGGACGTGATTAGAACATGCAACCTTCTGATCTGGAGTCAGACGTGCTAAAGTTGCTTGCGCCACCGAGTCCGCCTAGGGTAGCCGTTCGCCCACACGTGGTAGCATGTTTTGCACGGCCTTATGTCGATGAAGCACAGGTAAAGGGACAAGTCATTTTAGACAGACAAATAAGTAGATAGACAGATAGATGAAAATAATAAAAAGAAAATTTGACCCGGACGTGATTCGAACATTTAACCTACTGATCTGGAGTCAGACGCGCTACCGTTGCACCTCCGAGTCCGCTCAGGGCAGCCGTTCGCACACACGTGGTAGCATGTTTTGCTCGGCCTTCTGTCGATGAAGCACAGGTAAAGAGACAAGTCATTGTAGACAGACAAATAAGTAGATAGACAGATTGATGAAAATAAGAAAGAAGGAAATTTGATCCAGACGTGATTCAAACTCGCAACCTTCTGATCTGTAGTCAGACATGCTAACATGTCGCCACCGAGTCCGTTTAGGGTGGCCGTTCGCACACACGTGGTAGCATGTTTTGCTCGGCCTTCTGTCGAAGAAGCACAGCTAAAGAGAAGAGTCATTGTAGACAGACAAATAAGTAGATAGACAGATAGATGAAAATTGTAAAGAGAGACTTTTACCCGGACGTGATTCGAACACGCAACCTTCTGATCTGGAGTCAGACGTGCTTCCGTGCCGCCATCGAGTCCGCTTACGGTAGCCGTTCGCACACACGTGGTAGCATGTTTTGCTTGGCCTTCTATCGATGAAGCACAGGTAAAGAGACAAGTCGTTGTAGACAGACAAATAAGTAGATAGACAGATGAAAATAACAAGAAAGAGAATTTGACCCGGACACGATACGAACACGCAACCTTCTGATCTGGAGTCGGACGCGCTAACAGTTCGCCACCGAGTCCACTTAGGGTAGCCGTTCGCACACACGTGGTAGCATGTTTTGCTCGGCCTTCTGTCGATGAAGCAAAGGTAAAGAGACAAGTCATTGTAGACATACAGATAAGTAGATAGACAGATAGATGAAAATAATAAAAAAGAGGAATTGACCCGGACCTGATTCGAACACGCAACCCTCTGATCTGGAGTCGGACGTGCTACCGCGTCGCCACCGAGTCCACTTTGTGTAGCCGTTCGCACACACGCGGTAGCATGTTTTGCTCGGCCTTCTGTCGATGCAGCACAGGTAAAGAGACAAGTCATTGTAGACAGACAAATAAGTATATAGACAGATGAAAATAATAAGAAAGAGAATTTGACCCGGACACGATACGAACACGCAACCTTCTGATCTGGAGTCGGACGTGCTAAAGTTGCGCCACTGAGTCCGCTTAGAGTAACCGTTCGCACACACGCGGTAGCATGTTTTGCTCGGCCTTCTGTCGATGAAGCACAGGTAAGGAGACAAGTCATTGTAGACAGACAAATGAGTAGATAGACAGATAGATGAAAATAATAAAAAGAGAATTTGACCCGGACGTGATTCGAACATTTAGCCTACTGATCTGGAGTCAGACGCGCTACCGTTGCACCTCCGAGTCCGCTCAGGGCAGCCGTTCGCACACACGTGGTAGCATGTTTTGCTTGGTCTTCTGTCGATGAAGCACAGGTAAAGAGACAAGTCATTGTAGACAGACAAATAAGTAGATAGACAGATAGATGAAAATAACAAAAGGGAGAACTTCACATCGACGTGATTTTAACACGCAACCTTCTGATCTGGAGTCAGACGTCCTACCGGGTCGCCACCGAGTTGACTTAGTGTAGCCGTTCGCACACACGCAGTAGCATGTATTGCTCGGCCTTCTGTCGATGAAGCATAGGCAAAGAGAGAAGTCATTGTAGACCGACAAATAAGTAGAAAGATAGTTGAAAACAATAAAAAGAGAATTCTACCCCGACGTGATTCGAACACGCAACCTTCTGATCTGGAGTCAGACGCGCTACCGTTGCGCCACCAAGTCCGCTTAGGGTAGCCGTTCGCACACACGTGGTAGCATGTTTTCTCGGCCTTCAGTCGATGAAGCACAGGTAAAGAGACAAGTCAATGTAGACAGACAAATAAGTAGACAGACAGATTGATGAAAATAAGAAAAAAGGAAATTTGATCCAGACGTGATTCATACTAGCAACCTTCTGATCTGGAGTCAGACATGCTAACATGTCGCCACCGAGTCCGTTTAGGGTGGCAGTTCGCACACACGTGGTAGCATGCTTTGCTCGGCCTTCTGTCGAGGAAGCACAGCTAAAGAGAAGAGTACTTGTAGACAGACAAATAAGTAGATGGACAGATAGATGAAAATAATAAAAAAGAGAACCTAACACGGACGTGACTCGAACACGCAACCCTCTGATCTGGAGTCAGACGTGCTACCGTGTCACCAACGAGTCCATTTAGTGTAGCCGTTCGTACACACGCGGTAGCATGTTTTGCTCGGCCTTCTGTCGATGAAGCACAGGTAAAGAGACAAGTCATTGTAGACAGACAAATAAGTAGGTAAACAGATGAAAATAATAAAAAAGAGAATTTGACCCAGACGTGATTCGAACACGCAACCTTCTGATCTGGAGTCAAATGTGCTACCGTGTCGCTACCGAGTCCGTTTAGGGTAACCATTCGCACACACGTGGTAGCATGTTTTGCTCGGCCTTCTGTCGTTGAAGCACAGGTAAAGAGACAAGTCTTTGTAGACAGACAATTAAGTAGATAGACAGATAGATGAAATTAATAAAAAGAGAGTTTGACCCGGACCTGATTCGAACACGCAACCTTGTGATCTCGAGTCAGATGTGCTACCGTATTGCCACCGAGTCCATTTAGGGTGGCCGTTCGCACACACGCGGTAGCATGTTTTGCACGGCCTTCTGTCGACGAAGCACAGGTAAAGGGACAAGTCATTGTAGAAGGACAAATAAGTAGATAGACAGATAGATGAAAATAATGAAAAGAGAATTTCACCTAGACGTGATTAGAACACGCAACCTTCTCATCGGGAGTCAGACGTGCTACCGTGTCGCCACCGAGTCCACTTAGTGAAGCCGTTCGTACACACGCGGTCGCATGTTTCGCTCGGCCTTCTGTCGATGAAGCACAGGTAAAGAGACAAGTCATCGTAGACAGACAAATAAAAAGATAAACAGACGAAAATAATAAAAGGAAGGAAGAAGACGACGAAGCTGTTGCTGCTTGGCTAAGTAGCTCTGTGTGCTGTTATCGTTTATTTTTGTTTATATTACGGCTCAGCACTGCTCAAGACGTCGGACGACTCGAAAAGGTACCTGCCGTATCGGCGACCGACGGGTGCTGCGCAGCCCGCCGCGTCGAAAGGTGCTAGAAGAAACGAGACAAGCATCAGGGAGAGCGCCGCCATGACCTCCCAAGGTGTGACACAAGGTCAGAAGCACCAGCTGGTCTGCGGAAGCATACCTGACTTCAAGCGACAACACAGCGCTGAATCAGAGGACGAATCAACTGTCGTCGGGGACCACAACGGGGCGAACCTCACAGATCAAGACATGGACGAGGGTTGTTTCCGCCTTGTACGACATCGCAAAGACAGGACGGTGGGCATTCCTGTCCTAATCGCTCCAACATCCGAAGGAGCTAACTTGAGGCAAGTGAATCCTATTCACCTATACTCGGAAATTGAAACGATTCTCGGTGGAGCCCCAGTTAAGAGCCGTTTCACAGCACAGGGAGCCCTGCTTTTGGATATAGAGACAGAACATTAAGCTAATATGCTTCTAGAGACAAACACTATCTGCCGCCTTGCCATATCTGCCCGTGTACCACACAGCTACATGAAAAATACCTGCATTATAAAAGGGGTCCCAAGATGGTACTCGGACGAAGAGCTGTTAACCTACCTGAGACCTCAGGGAGTATACCACGCAAGAAGGATCATACGACGAGTCCAAACCTCATCCACCGAATGGGAATCAAGGCGCACTGACTCTGTAGTTCTCACATTCGCTCCCAGTTCGGAACGTCCAGAGAAAATCAACCTTGGCTTCACCAGACACGAGCTGGTAGACTACGTGGAGACGCCACCACGCTGTTTTAAATGTCAGCGTTTTGGACATGTTGCCAAGCACTGTCGTGGGGAACAAAGGTGTAAGCGCTGTGGGGGGCCTCATGACTTTAAGACGTGTACAAGTAAAGAAAAACTTGTGTGTGCAAACTGTGGCGGCGACCACCCAGCTAGCTACGGCCGATGTCCAGCACGAACAGCTGCGCAGCGAAAAAATAAGACGTTTGTCCTCGGCCCGAAGACTGTGAACGAACCATCGCTCACAAAGAAGACTCCCGGCGCGCCACAACTTGGCGTTTCGGATAACGAGTGCGCAGGAAATTTTCCACGCCTAAATCCGACAAGAGCTGGTACTGAGTCACACAAGTGCTCAACGCTGGTGAGAAATGTATCACGAAAGAGTCCGCCAAGCGCACCTACGCTGACGCACTGAGCCCATCTCAAGTACCATCTGGAAGCCAACAGCAAGAAAACCTCGAGCACGTTATTCGCGCTCTGTTCACAGCACTGCGTTCACACGTCGCTAAGATGCCTGCGAGTTCAACGAAGGATATGTTGGGAGCAGTCCTGGCTCTAGAGTCAGTGTTACTTTGCTCTGCTTCCACAAACACACAGTAGAATAATGGCGCTGTCTCGCCCACCTGGTCTATTTCGTCCTTCAAAAGTGCCCTTAATAATGCAATGGAACTGCGCCGGTCTTCTAAAACGCCTGTGCGAACTCAACCTTTTCCTGCGCGACATTCCAATACCGATTCTAGCCCTCTCCGAAGCCGGTCTACCGAATGCAAGGACGCTCCCAGGGTACATCCGACATGGCAACCCGAGCATAACGTCGTTTGCAAATGGAAGCGCAATGATATACATAAGGCGGGAAATACCTCACGTCACCCTACCAGTGCAAGACCTCTGTTTCAACTCACTGGAAGTCGCTGCTGTGCAAGTGTGTCTGGGAAACCGAAAACTGAGTGTGGTATCGGTGTACATAAGCCCACGAAAAAAGGTCTCTATGGAGACTTTCCTAAAGGACCTCTGCACTCGATGTCCCACTCCTCGAATAATCTGTGGTGATTTTAACGCGCACCATCCACTCTGTGGAGATAAGAGTGTAGATTTTCGAGGCAGGGAACTTCTAGCAGCTGCAGATGCTGCCGACTTATGTGTGGCGAACGATGGTAAACCTACATTTTTCAGGCCACCTGATTCATGGAGTGCAATAGACCTTGTACTTCACTCCATGGACCTTCTGGTATCATCGACCACGGCTCCAGACAAGATGGGCAGCGACCATTTCCCCATCTTCACCAATATCCTGGGATTTCGAACTGCTGGTCGGCAATTCTGCAATGTAACACGCTGGGACACCTACAGAGAAGTGTTGGACAAATCCACTGGTGAGCTGTTTGCAGATATGTTGCAAAGCAAGCGATCAGCAACTTCATTGCTGAAACTGCCTCACCATTTTCCTGCTCCAGACTTGAAATTGAAGAACCTCTACGCAGCACGTAGACGAGCGGAGCGTAAAATAATGAGAACAAAAGGAAATCCGTCTGCGAAAACCGAATATAACAGGATAAACGCTGCAATTCGTCGCCATACAAAAAAATTAAGACGAAATCAATGGGCCGCTTTCTGTGAGAGTTTATCAACGTTTACGCCCTTGACAAAGATATGGGCAGTAATAAATAGTCTTTCTGGGAAGATCCGAACAAACAGGCCATTCGAAGCACTCGCTTTGAAACAAGGGATAGATTTGCAAACCCTTGCAGAGGATTTCGCAGACGTGTACATACCTGGTAGACCAGCAGGAGCAGCGATTCCTCTGTCACCCCAGTTTTTCCACACGATGGATACGCCATTCACCTTCCGAGAGCTGGATATGGCACTTAGCAAATTAAGAAGACGCTGTGCCGTGGGTCCCGATTTGATCAGCAATCAAATGCTGACAAATCTACCATATGAGCGAAAAAGGGCTCTTTTGGACATATTTAATCATGTCTGGAGCACGGGAGAGATCCCACTTGTTTGGAAGACAGCATGGGTGGTGCCAGTCCTAAAGTCCGGAAAGGATCCTGCGAGCCTCGCGTCATATCGACCGGTATCTCTAACATCATGCGTATCTAAGTTGATGGAAAGATTAATATGTACAAGATTAACTTGGTACCTTGAACAAGGAAGACGATGGCCACCGTGTATGACCGGATTTCACCCACGACTGAGTGCCCAGGACAGTGTTTTGGACCTATTAAGCCACATCGAACACCACCGCGTCAGCGGACTCTCGACACTCGCCGTCTTCATGGACGTTGCCAAGGCATATGATTGTGTGCTTCAGGCAGGCATCGTGAACGGGCTCCAAGCCATGGGTGTGTCGGGAAATGCTCTTCGGTTCGTACATGAATTTCTCAGAGACCGCTGTGTCCGTGTTAAGCTTGGAAATGTAACGAGCGAAGAGAGACGCGTTTCCATCGGCGTCCCACAAGGAAGTGTTCTATCTCCCTTGCTTTTTAACGCTGCCATGGCCAGGCTTCCCGACACTCTGCACTCAGCTCTGAAAGCAGTTAAAATATCCATCTACGCCGATGACATCTGCATTCGGATCTCAGGGTACCAGCACAAACGTTTGGCCCGGATAGCACAGAGCGCTATTTCAATCATTGAGCGTCACTTGTTGACACTTGGCCTATCTTTATCAGCGGAAAAGTCGGCCTTCATGCTCTTCCCGGGAGTGCGACGGAAGTCAACACGTCTGTCGCTGAATATTTGAGGCCACTCAATTCGTTGTGCAACAAGTGTTCGCTTCCTGGGCATTACCATCGACAACAAGCTATTATGGCGACGTGCGGTTGATGGTATAGTAACTGCATCAGTGCAAAGGATCAACGCTCTTCGTCGCATGGCAGGGGTCCGTTGGGGCAACAATCCTATGTCCATGCTTAAATTGAATGATGCGCTTATAACAAGCCGCATTCTTTATCAGCTGCCCCTGATATCACCATCACCAAGCCAGTTCGAACGCCTAGAGGCAGTGCACAGAAAGGGTCTTCGCTTGGCGATGGGAGTCCCTCAGGCGGCTTCAAACACGAAGGTCACCAATGAAGCCGAGTCTCTTCCGCTCCGCCTTTTGGCGTCTCAGGCCTTATTGACGCAGCTGTCAAGACTGGGCGAGTCCTTCGCAGGCACGGCGCTTCTCCGGCGGCTAAGAGCAAGAACTGGCTCACATTTCAACGCGGCACTAAACACATTTCAATATTTAGGCTTGAAACTGCCTAAACGGCGCCCTATGGACCCGCCATGGTCTTTTGTGGATGTTGCGTGCAACTTCAGCGTACCCAATCTACCAGCGAAGCGCACCATTCCAGCCGCGGAAGCAAAATTTCTTGCGCTGGACCACTTGAGCACCATGTACCGTTGCCACCTACAAGTGTACACCGACGGATCAGTGTGCACACAGACTGATAGCTGCGCAGCGGCTTTCTGCATACCCAGCCTGGGCGTGTCATGGTCGGGCCGCCTGGATCGCGTGGTTTCGTCCACAACGGTAGAAAGCGCTGCAATTACGGCGGCTTTGCGAAAACTGCGATCCTTTTCTGCACGAGATGTTGTAGTGCTGACGGACTCCAAATCGGCGCTACAAAGACTGCATCGTGGCCTACCTCAAGAAAAGTTCACCAGGCAATCTCTGGCACTAATCAAACACCTAAATGGCAAGAGTTTTAATATAAAGTTCCAGTGGATCCCATCCCACGTTGGCATTGAGGGCAATGAAAAGGCTGATGCCCTTGCATGCGAAGCACGTACATCGTTTCCAAAAGTAAGAACTCCCAAGACTTACCAGAACAACAAAGATGTGATACGCAATCATTTCAAGGCGATCTACAGGTTTCCACACCAAGCATGTGTAATTCATGGACTTTCTCGTGAAGAAGCGACGCTGTTGTACCGCATTAGAACCGGCTCCGCATACACCCCGGCCTGGTCATTCAAGACTGGGAGATACGCTTCCCCGTTCTGTGCCTTCTGTGGTGACATCGGGGATATTGAACATTTCATTTGGTTTTGCCCACAGTTTGATGCGCAAAGAGCAGCGATGATCCGCACCTTGCGAAAAGGCTGTCATAGGCACCGGACAGTTGATGACATCATCTTTCCTGAAGGACCCGCGGCAACTAGGAGGAACGTGCAACGAACTTTGTTGGTCTTCCTGCGAGACACTGGGCTGTCTGACACGTGGTGACATTTTCCAAATTAAGGAGATGCTCAGGCGGAACAATTGCCGGCCATGCAGGCCAGGCTAACCCCGCCTGCTGCAACACCACCACCACCACCACCACCACCACCACCGAAAATAATAAAAAAGAGAATTTGACCCGGACGTGATTCGAACACGCAACCTTCTGATCGGGAGTAAGACGTGCTACCGTGTCGCCACCGAGTCCGTTAGGTAATCATTCGCACACAAGTGGTAGCACGTTTTGCTCGGCCTTCTGTCGATGAAGCACAGGTAAAGCGACAAGTCATTGTAGACATACAGATAAGTAGATAGACAGATAGATGAAAATAATAAAAAAGAGGATTTGACCCGGACGTGATTCGAACACGCAACATTGTGATCTGGAGTCAGACGTGCTACCGTATCGCCACCGAGTACACTTAGTGTAGCCGTTCGCACACACGCGGTAGCATGTTTTGCTCAGCCTTCTGTCGATGAAGCACAGGTAAGGAGACAAGTCATTGTAGACAGACAAATAAGTGGATAGACAGATGAAAATAATAAAAAAATATTTTGACCCGGACTTGATTCGAACACGCAACCTTCTGATCGGGATTCAGACGTGCTAAAGTTGCGCCACCAAGTCCGCTTAGGGTAGCCGTTCGCACACACGTGGTAGCATGTTTTGCACGGCCTTATGTCGATGAAGCACAGGTAAAGGGACGAGTCATTTTAGACAGACAAATAAGTAGATAGATAGATAGATGAAAATAATAAAAAGAGAAATTGACCCGGACGTGATTCGAACATTTAACCTACTGATCTGGAGTCAGACGCGCTACCGTTGCACCTCCGAGTTCACTCAGGGCAGTCGTTCGCACACACGTGGTAGCTTGTTTTGCTTGGCCTTCTGTCGATGAAGCACAGATAAAGAGACAAGTCATTGTAGACAGACAAATAAGTAGATAGACAGATAGAGGAAAATAACAAAAGAGAGAACTTCACGTCGACGTGATTCGAACACGCAACCTTCTGATCTGGAGTCCGACGTGCTACCGGGTTGCAACCGAGTCCACTTAGTTTAGCCGTACACACACACGCGGTAGCATGTCTTGCTCGGCCTTCTGTCGATGAAGCACAGGTAAAGAGACAAGTCTTTGTAGACAGACAAATAAGTAGATACACAGATAGATGAAAATAATAAATAAGCGAATTTGACCCGGACGTGATTCAAACTCGCAACTTTCTGATCTGGAGTCAGACGTGCTACCGTGTCGCCACCGAGTCCACTTAGTGTAGCCGTTCGTACACACGTGGTAGCATGTTTTGCTCGGCCTTCTGTCGATGAAGCACAGGTAAAGAGACAAGTCATTGTAGACAGACAAATAAGTAGATAAACAGATGAAAATATTAAAAAGAAAATTTGACCCGGACGTGATTCGAACACGCAACCTTCTGATCTGGAGTCAGATGTGCTACCGTGTTGCTACCGAGTCCGTTTAGGGTAACCATTCGCACACACGTGGTAGCATGTGCATGTTTTGCTCGGCCTTCTGTCGTTGAAACACAGTTAAAGAGGCAAGTCTTTGTAGACAGACAAATAAGGAGATAGACAGATAGATGAAATTAATAAAGAAGAGAGTTTGACCCGGACCTGATTCGAACACGCAACCTTGTGATCTGGAGTCAGACGTGCTACCGTATTGCCACCGAGTACACTTAGTGTATCCGTTCGCACACACTCGGTAGCATGTTTTGCTCAGCCTTCTGTCGATGAAGCACAGGTAAAAGAATGAGTCATTGTAGACAGACAAATAGGTAGATAGACAGATCGATGAAGATAATAAAAAAGAGAATTTGACCCGAAGGTGATTCGAACACGCAACCTTTTGTTCTGGAGTCAGACGCGCTACCGTTGCGGCACCGAGTCCTTTTAGGGTGGCCGTTTGCACACACGCGGTAGCATGTTTTGCACGGCCTTCTGTCGACGAAGCACAGGTAAAGAGACAAGTAATTGTAGAAGGACAAATAAGTAGATAGACAGATAGATGAAAATAATGAAAAGAGAATTTCACCTAGAGGTGATTAGAACGCGCAACCTTCTCATCGGGAGTCACACGCGCTAGAGTTGCGCCACCGAGTGCGCTTTGGGCAGACGTTCGCACACACGCGGTAGCATGTTTTGCACGGCCTTCTGTCGATGAAGCACAGGTAAAGAGAGAAGTCATTGTAGACAGACAAATAAGTAGATAGAAATATTGATGAAAGTAATAAAAAAGAAAATTTGATCCGGACGTGATTCAAACTCGCAATCTTCTGATCTGGAGTCAGACGTGCTACCATGTCGCCACCGAGTCCGTTAAAGGTGGCCGTTCGCACACACATGGTTGCATGTTTTGCTCGGCCTTCTGTCGACGAAGCACAGGTAAAGGGACAAGTCATTGTAGAAGGACAAATAAGTAGATAGACAGATAGATGAAAATAATAAAAAGAGAATTTGACCGGGCCGTGATTAGAACAAGCAACCTTCTGATCTGTAGTCAGACGTGCTAAAGTTGCGCCACCGAGTCCGCTTAGAGTAACCATTCGCACACACGCGGTAGCATGTTTTGCTCGGCCTTCTGTTGATGAAGCACAGGTAAAGAAACAAGTCATTGCAGACAGACAAATAAGTAGATAGACAGATAGATGAAAGTAATAAAAAGAGCATTTGACCCGGACGTGATTAGAACAAGCAAACTTCTGATCTGAAGTCAGACGTGCTAAAGTTGCGCCACAGAGTCCGCTTAGAGTAACCGTTCGCACACACGTGGTAGCATGTTTTGCTCGGCCTTCTGTCGATGAAGCACAGGTAAAGGGACAAGTCATTGTAGAAGGACAAATAAGTAGATAGAAAGATAGATGAAAATAATGAAAGAGAGAACTTGACATGGACGTGATTCAACACGCAACCTTCTGATCTGGAGTCAGACGTCCTAACGGGTCGCCACCGAGTTGACTTAGTGTAGCCGTTCGCACACACGCAGTTGCATGTTTTGCTCGGCCTTCTGTCGAGGAAGCACAGCTAAAGAGAAGAGTCATTGTAGACAGACAAATAAGTAGATAGAGAGATAGATGAAAATAATAAAAAGAGAATTTTACCCGGACGTGATTCGAACACGCAACCTTCTGATCTAGACTAAGACGTGCTATCGTGTCGCCATCGAATCCGCTTAGGGTAGCCGTTCCCACACACGTGGTAGCATGTTTTGCTCGGCCTTCTGTCGATGAAGCACAGGTAAAGAGACATGTCTTTGTACACAGACAAATAAATTGATAGACAGATGAAAATAATAAAAAGAGAAGTTGACCCGGACGTGATTCGAACACGCAACCTTCTGATCTGGAGTCAGACGTGCTAACGGGTCGCCACCGAGTCCACTTAGTGTAGCCGTACGCACACACGCGGTAGCATGTTTTGCTCGGCCTTCTGTCGTTGAAGCACAGGTAAAAAGACAAGTCTTTGTAGACAGACAAATAAGTAGATAGACAGATAGATGAAAATAATAAAAAAGTGAATTTGACCTGGACGTGATTCAAACTCGCTACCTTCTAATCTGGAGTCTTAGGTGCTACCGTGTCGCCACCGCGTCCGTTTAGGGTAGCCGTTCGCACACACGTGGTAGTATGATTTGCTCGGGCTTCTGTCGATGAAGCACACCTAAAGAGAAGAGTCATTATAGACAGACAAATAGGTATATAGACAGATAGAGGAAAATAGTAAAAAAGAGAACTTAACCCGAACGTGATTCGAACCTGCAACCTTCTGATCTGGAGTCAGACGTGCTACTGTGTCGCCAGCGAGTCCTCTTTGTGTAGCCATTCGCACACACGCGGTAGCATGTTTTGCTCGGCCTTCTGTCGATGCAGCACAGGTTAAGAGACAAGTCATATTAGACAGACAAATAAGTAGATAGAAAGATGAAAATAATAAGAAAGAGAATTTGACCCGGACGCGATTCGAACACGCAACCTTCTGATCTGGAGTCGGAAGCGCTAACAGTTCGCCACCGAGTCCACTTAGGGTAGCCGTTCGCACACACGTGGTAGCATGTTTTGCTCGGCCGTCTAGCGATGTAGCACAGGTAAAGAAATAAGTCGTTGTAGACAAACAAAGAGGTAGATAGACAGATGAAAATAACAAAAAAGGGAACTTAACATGGACGTGATTCGAACAGGCAACCCTCTGATCTGGAGTTTGACGTGCTACCGTGTCACCACCGAATCCACTTAGCGTAGCCGTTCGTACATACGCGATAGCTTGTTTTGCTCGGCCTTTTGTCGATGAAGCACAGGTAACGAGACAAGTCATTGTAGACAGACAAATAAGTAGATAGACAGATAGATGAAAATAATAAAAAAGAGAATTTATCCGGGACGTGATTCGAACACGCAACCTTCTGATCTGGAGTCAGACGTTCTACCGTGTCGCCACCGAGTCCACTTAGTGTAGCCGTTCGTACACACGCGGTAGCATGTTTTGCTCGGCCTTCTGTCGATGAAGCACAGGTAAGGAGACAAGTCATCGTAGACTGACAAATAAAAAGATAAACAGATGAAAGTAATAAAAAGAGAATTTGACGCGGACGTGATACGAACACGCAACCTTCTGATCTGGAGTCAGACGTGGTACCGTGTCGCCACCGAGTCCATTTAGGGTAACCACTCGCACACACGTGGTAGCATGTTTTGCTCGGTCTCTATCGATGAAGCACAGGTAAAGTGACAAGTCATTGTAGACATACGGATAAGTAGATAGACAGGTAGATGAAAATAATAAAAAAGAGAATTTGACCCGGACCTGATTCGAACACGCAACCTTGTGATCTGGAGTCAGACGTGCTACCGTATCTCCACCGAGTACACTTAGTGTAGCCGTTCGCACACACGCGGTAGCATGTTTTGCTCGGCCTTCTGTCGATGAAGCACAGGTAAAGAGACAAGTTATTGTAGACAGACAAATAAGTGGGTAGACAGATGACAATAATAAAAAAGAGAATTTGACCCGGACGTTATTCGAACACGCAACCTTCTGCTCTGGAGTCAGACACGCTACTGTTGCGGCCCCGTGTCCATTTAGGGTAGCCGTTCGCACAAACGTGGTAGCATGTTTTGCTCGGCCTTCTATCGATGAAGCACAGGTAAAAGAACGAGTCATTGTACACAGACAAACAGGTAGATAGAAAGATTGATGAAAATAATAAAAAAGAGAATTTGACCCGAACGTGATTTGAACACGCAACCTTCTGATCTGGAGTCAGACGCGCTACGGTTGCGGCACCGAGTCCATTTAGGGTGGCCGTTCGCACACACGCAGTAGCATGTTTTGCACGGCCTTCTGTCGACGGAGCACAGGTAAAGGGACAAGTCATTGTAGAAGGAGCAATAAGTAGATAGACAGATAGATGAAAATAACAAGAAAAGAACTTGACATGGACGTGATTCGAACACGCAACCTTCTAATCTGGAGTCGGACGTCCTACTGGGTCGACACCAAGTTGACTTAGTGTAGCCGTTCGCACACACGCAGTAGCATGTATTGCTCGGCCTTCTGTCGATGAAGCATAGGTAAAGAGAAAAGTCATTGTAGACAGACAAATAAGTCGATAGACAGATAGATGAAAATAATAAAAAGACAATTTTACCCGGACGTGATTCGAACACGAAACCTTGTGATCTGAAGACTGACGCGCTACGTGTCGCCACCGAGTCCACTTAGTGTAGCCGTTCATACACACGCAGAAGCATGTTTTGCTCGGCCTTCTGTCGATGAAGCACAGGTAAAAAAACGAGTAATTGTAGACAGACAAATAGGTAGATAGACAGATGGATGAAAATAATTAAAAAGAGAATTTGACCCGAACGTGATTCGAACACTCAACCTTCTGATCTGGAGTCAGATGCGCTACGGTTGCCGCACCGAGTCCATTTAGGGTGGCCGTTCGCACACACGCAGTAGCATGTTTTGCACGGCCTTCTGTCGACGGAGCACAGGTAAAGGGACAAGTCATTGTAGAAGGAGCAATAAGTAGATAGACAGATAGATGAAAATAATAAAAAAGAGAACTTAACACGGACGTGATTCGAACACGCAACCCTCCGATCTGGAGTCAGACGTGCTACCGTGTCGCCACCGAATCCACTTAGCATAGCCGTTCGCACACACGCGGTACCTTGTTTTGCTCGGCCTTCTGTCGATCAAGCAGAGGTAAAGAGACAAGTCATTGTAGACATACAAATAAGTAGATAGACAGATAGATGAAAACAATAAAAAAGAGAATCGGACCCGGGCGTGATTCGAACACGCAACCTTCTGATCTGGAGTCAGACGTGCTACCGTGTCGCCACCGAGTCCACTTAGTGTAGCCATTCATACACACGCAGAAGCATGTTTTGCTCGGCCTTCTGTCGATGAAGCACAGGTAAAAGAACGAGTAATTGTAGACAGACAAATAGGTAGATAGACAGATGGATGAAAATAATTAAAAAGATAATTTGACCCGAACGTGATTCGAACACTCAACCTTCTGATCTGGAGTCAGACACGCTACCGTGGCGGCACCGAGTCCACTTAGGGTGGCCGTTCGCACACACGCGGTAGCATATTTTGCACGGCCTTCTGTCGACGAAGCACCGTTGACGAGACAAGTCATTGTAGAAGGACAAATAGGTAGATAGACAGATAGACGAAATTAATAAAAAGAGAATTTCACCGAGACGTGATTAGAACACGCAACCTTCTCATCGGGAGTCAGACGCGCTACAGTTGCGCCACCGAGTGCGCTTTGGGCAGACGTTCGCACACACGCGATAGCATGTTTTCACGGCCTTCTGTCGATGAAGCACAGGTAAAGAGACAAGTCCTTGTAGACAGACAAGTAGGTAGATAGAAAGATTGATGAAAATAATAAAAAAGAGAATTTGACCCGAAATTGATTCGAACACGCAATCTTCCGATCTGGAGTCAGACGCGCTACCATTGCGGCACCGAGTCCATTTAGGGTGGCCGTTCGCACACACGCGGTAGCATGTTTTGCACGGCGTTCTGTCGACAAAATACAGATAAAGGGACAAGTCATTGTAGACAGACAATTAGGTAGATAGACAGATAGATGAAAATAATAAAAAGAGAATTTGACCCGGACGTGATTCGAACATGCAACCTACTGATCTGGAGTCAGACGCGCTACCGTGGCGGCACCGAGTCCATTTAGGGTGGCCGTTCGCACACACGCGGTAGCAGATTTTGCACGGCCTTCTGTCGACGAAGCACAGGTGGAGAGACACGTCATTGTAGACAGACAAATAAGTAGATAGACAGATAGATGAAAATAATAAAAAGAGAATTTGACCCGGACGTGATTAGAACAAGCAACCTTCTGATCTGGAGTCAAATGTGCTAAAGTTGCGCCACCGAGTCCGCTTAGAGTAACCGTTCGCACACACGTGGTGGCATATCTTGCTCGGCCTTCTGTCGATGAAGCACAGGTAAAGGGACAAGTTATTGCAGACAGACAAATAAGTAGATACACAGATAGATGAAAATACTCAAAAGAGAATTTGACGCGGACGTGATTAGAACACGCAACCTTCTGATCTGAAGTAAGACGTGCTAAATTTGCGCCACCGAGTCCGCTTAGGGTAGCCGTTCGCACACACGTGGTAGCATGTTTTGCACGGCCTTATGTCGATGAAGCACAGGTAAAGGGACAAGTCATTGTAGACAGACAAATAAGTAGATAGACAGATAGATGAAAATAACAAGAAAAGAGCTTGACATGGACGTGATTCGAACACGCAACCTTCTAATCTGGAGTCGGACGTCCTACTGGGTCGACATTAAGTTGACTTAGTGTAGCCGTTCGCACACACGCAGTAGCATGTATTGCTCGGCCTTCTGTCGATGAAGCATAGGTAAAGAGAAAAGTCATTGTAGACAGACAAATAAGTCGATAGACAGATAGATGAAAATAATAAAAAGACAATTTTACCCGGACGTGATTCGAACACGAAACCTTGTGATCTGAAGACTGACGCGCTACCGTGTCGCCACCGAGTCCACTTAGTGTAGCCGTTCATACACACGCAGAAGCATGTTTTGCTCGGCCTTCTGTCGATGAAGCACAGGTAAAAGAACGAGTAATTGTAGACAGACAAATATGTAGATAGACAGATGGATGAAAATAATTAAAAAGAGAATTTGACCCGAACGTGATTCGAACACTCAACCTTCTGATCTGGAGTCAGATGCGCTACGGTTGCCGCACCGAGTCCATTTAGGGTTGCCGTTCGCACACACGCAGTAGCATGTTTTGCACGGCCTTCTGTCGACGGAGCACAGGTAAAGGGACAAGTCATTGTAGAAGGAGCAATAAGTAGATAGACAGATAGATGAAAATAATAAAAAAGAGAACTTAACACGGACGTGATTCGAACACGCAACCCTCCGATCTGGAGTCAGACGTGCTACCGTGTCGCCACCGAATCCACTTAGCATAGCCGTTCGCACACACGCGGTACCTTGTTTTGCTCGGCCTTCTGTCGATCAAGCAGAGGTAAAGAGACAAGTCATTGTAGACATACAAATAAGTAGATAGACAGATAGATGAAAACAATAAAAAAGAGAATCGGACCCGGGCGTGATTCGAACACGCAACCTTCTGATCTGGAGTCAGACGTGCTACCGTGTCGCCACCGAGTCCACTTAGTGTAGCCATTGATACACACGCAGAAGCATGTTTTGCTCGGCCTTCTGTCGATGAAGCACAGGTAAAAGAACGAGTAATTGTAGACAGACAAATAGGTAGATAGACAGATGGATGAAAATAATTAAAAAGATAATTTGACCCGAACGTGATTCGAACACTCAACCTTCTGATCTGGAGTCAGACACGCTACCGTGGCGGCACCGAGTCCACTTAGGGTGGCCGTTCGCACACACGCGGTAGCATATTTTGCACGGCCTTCTGTCGACGAAGCACAGGTGAAGAGACAAGTCATTGTAGAAGGACAAATAGGTAGATAGACAGATAGACGAAATTAATAAAAAGAGAATTTCACCCAGACGTGATTAGAACACGCAACCTTCTCATCGGGAGTCAGACGCCCTACAGTTGCGCCACCGAGTGCGCTTTGGGCAGACGTTCGCACACACGCGATAGCATGTTTTGCACGGCCTTCTGTCGATGAAGCACAGGTAAAGAGACAAGTCATTGTAGACAGACAAGTAGGTAGATAGAAAGATTGATGAAAATAATAAAAAAGAGAATTTGACCCGAAATTGATTCGAACACGCAATCTTCCGATCTGGAGTCAGACGCGCTACCATTGCGGCACCGAGTCCATTTAGGGTGGCCGTTCGCACACACGCGGTAGCATGTTTTGCACGGCGTTCTGTCGACAAAATACAGATAAAGGGACAAGTCATTGTAGACAGACAATTAGGTAGATAGACAGATAGATGAAAATAATAAAAAGAGAATTTGACCCGGACGTGATTCGAACATGCAACCTACTGATCTGGAGTCAGACGCGCTACCGTGGCGGCACCGAGTCCATTTAGGGTGGCCGTTCGCACACACGCGGTAGCAGATTTTGCACGGCCTTCTGTCGACGAAGCACAGGTGGAGAGACAAGTCATTGTAGACAGACAAATAAGTAGATAGACAGATAGATGAAAATAATAAAAAGAGAATTTGACCCGGACGTGATTAGAACAAGCAACCTTCTGATCTGGAGTCAAATGTGCTAAAGTTGCGCCACCGAGTCCGCTTAGAGTAACCGTTCGCACACACGTGGTGGCATATCTTGCTCGGCCTTCTGTCGATGAAGCACAGGTAAAGGGACAAGTTATTGCAGACAGACAAATAAGTAGATACACAGATAGATGAAAATACTCAAAAGAGAATTTGACGCGGACGTGATTAGAACACGCAACCTTCTGATCTGAAGTAAGACGTGCTAAATTTGCGCCACCAAGTCCGCTTAGGGTAGCCGTTCGCACACACGTGGTAGCATGTTTTGCACGGCCTTATGTCGATGAAGCACAGGTAAAGGGACAAGTCATTGTAGACAGACAAATAAGTAGATAGACAGATAGATGAAAATAATAAAAAGAGAATTTGACCCGGACGTGATTCGAACATGCAACCTACTGATCTGGAGTCAGACTCGCTACCACTGCACCTCCGAGTCCGCTCAGGGCAGCCGTTCGCACACACGTGGTAGCATGCTTTGCTCGGCCTTCTGTCGATTAAGCACAGGTAAAGAGACAAGTCATTGTAGACAGTCAAATAAGTAGATAGACAGATAGATGAAAATAATAAAAGAGAGTACTTGACATGGACGTTATTCGAACACGCAACCTTCTGATCTGGAGTCAGTCGTAATACCGGGTCGCCACCGAGTTGACTTAGTGTAGCCGTTCGCACACACGCAGTAGCATGTATTGCTCAGCCTTCTGTCGATGAAGCTTAGGTAAAGAGAGAAGTCATTGTAGACAGACAAATGAGTAGATAGACAGATAGATGAAAATAATAAAGAGAGAATTTTACCCGGACGTAATACGAACACGCAACCTTCTGATCTGGAGTCAGACGTGCTACCGTGTCGCCACCGCGTCCGTTTAGGGTAGCCATTCGCACACACGTGGTAGCACGATTTGCTCGGCCTTCTGTCGATGAAGCACATCTAAAGAGAAGAGTCATTGTAGACATACAAATATGTAGATAGACAGATAGATGAAAATGGTAAAAAAGAGAACTTGACACGGATGTGATTCGAACCCGCAACCTTCTGATCAGGAGTCAGACGTGCTACTGTGTCGCCACCGAGTCCACTTAGTGTAGCCGTTCGCACACACGCGGAAGCATTATTTGCTCGGCCTTCTGTCGATGCCGCACAGGTAAAGAGACAAGTCATTGTAGACAGACAAATAAATAAATAGACAGATGAAAACAATAAGAAAGAGAATTTGAGCCGGACGCGATTCGAACACGCAACCTTCTGATCTGGAGTCGGACGCGCTAACATTTCGCCACCGAGTCCATTTAGGGTAGCCGTTCGCACACACGTGGTAGCATGTTTTGCTCGGCCTTCTATCGATGAAGCACAGGTAAAGAGACAAGTCATTGCAGACAGACAAATAAGTAGATAGACAAATAGATGAAAATAATAAAAAGAGAGTTTGACCCGGACGTGATTAGAACAAGCAACCTTCTGAGCTGGAGTCAGACGCGCTACCGTGTCGCCACCGAATCCACTTAGCATAGCCGTTCGCACACCCGTGGTAGCATGATTTGCTCGGCCTTCTGTCGATGAAGCACACATAAAGAGAAGAGTCATTATAGACAGACAAATAGGTAGATAGACAGATAGATGAGAATAATAAAAAAGCGAATTTGACCTGGACGTAATTCAAACTCGCAACCTTCTGATCTGGAGTCAGACCTGCTACCGTGTCGCCACCGTGTCCGTTTAGGGTAGCCGTTCGCACACACGTGGTAGCATGATTTTCTCGGCCTTCTGTCGATGAAGTACACCTAAAGAGAACAGTCATTGTAGACAGACAAATAAGTAGATAGACAGATAGATGAAAATAGTAAAAAAGAGAATTTGACCCCCACGTGATTTGAACACGCAACCTTCTGATCTGGTGTCAGACGCGCTACCGTTGCGCCGCCGAGTCTGCTTAGGGCAGCCGTTCGCACACACGTGGTAGCATGTTTTCTCGGCCTTCTGTCGATGAAGCACAGGTAAAGAGACAAGTCATTGTAGACAGACAAATAAGTAGCTAGACAGATTGATGAAAATTATAAAAAAGGAAATTTGATCCGGACGTGATTCAAACTCGCAACCTTCTGATCTGGAGTCAGACGTGCTACCATGTCGCCACCGAGTCCGTTTAGGGTGGCCGTTCGCACACACGCGGCAGCATGTTTGCTCGGCCTTCTGTCGAGGAAGCAAAGCTAAAGAGACAAGTCATTGTAGACAGACAAATAAGTGGATAGACAGATGAAAATAATAAAAAACAGAATTTGACCCGGACGTGATTCGAACATGCAACCTTCTTATCTGGAGTCAGACGCGCTACCGTTGCGGCACCGAGTCCTTTTAGGGTAGCCTTTTTCACACACGTGGTAGCATGTTTTGCTCGGCCTTCTATCGATGAGGCACAGGTAAAAGAACGAGTCATTGTAGACAGACAAATAGGTAGATAGAAAGATTGATGAAAATAATAAAAAGAGAATTTCACCCAGACGTGATTAGAACACGCAACCTTCTCATCGGGAGCCAGACGCGCTACAGTTGCGCCACCGAGTGCGCTTTGGGCAGACGTTCGCACACACGTGATAGCATGTTTTGCACGGCCTTTTGTCGATGAAGCACCCGTAAAGGGACAAGTCATTGCAGACAGACAAATAAGTAGATAGACAGATAGAAGAAAATAATAAAAAGAGAATTTGACGCGGACGTGATGCGAACACGCAACCTTCTGATCTGGAGTCAGACCCGCTACCGTGGCGGCACCGAGTCTATTTAGGGTGGCCGTTCGCACACACGCGGTAGCATGTTTTGCACGGCCTTCTGTCGACGAAGCACAGGTAAAGAGACAAGTCATTGTAGAAGGACCAATAGGTAGATAGACAGATAGAGGATAATAATAAAAAGAGAATTTCACCCAAACGTGATTAGAACACGCAACCTTCTCATCGGGAGTGAGACGCGCTACAGTTGCGCCACCGAGTGCGCTTTGGGCAGACGTTCGCACACACGCGATAGCATGTTTTGCACGGCCTTCTGTCGATGACGCACCGGTAAAGGGACAAGTCATTGCAGACAGACAAATAAGTAGATAGACAGATAGATGAAAATAATAAAAAGAGAATTTGACACAGACGTGATGAGAACACGCAACCTTCTGATCTGAAGTCAGGCGTGCTAAAGTTGCGCCACCGAGTCCGCTTAAGGTAGCCGTTCGCACGCATGTGGTAGCATGTTTTCTCGGCCTTCTGTCGATGAAGCACAGGTAAAGGGACAAGTCATTGCAGACAGACAAATAAGTAGATAGACAGATAGATGAAAATACTAAAAGAGAATTTGACGCGGACGTGAATCGAACATGCAACCTACTGATCTGGAGTCAGACGCGCTACCATTGCACCTCCGAGTCCGCTCAGGGCAGCCGTTCGCACACACGTGGTAGCATGTTTTGCTCGGCCTTCTGTCGATGAAGCAAAGGTAAAGAGACAAGTCATTGTAGACAGACAAATAAGTAAATAGACAGATAGATGAAACTAATAAAAGAGAGTACTTGACATGGACGTGATTCGAACACGCAACCTTCTGATCTGGAGTCAGACGTCCTACCGGGTCGCCACCGAGTTGACTTAGTGTAGCCGTTGGCACTCAGGCAGTAGCATGTATTGCTCGGCCTTCTGTCTATGAAGCATAGGTAAAGAGAGAAGTCATTGTAGACAGACAAATAAGTAGATACACAGATAGATGAAAATAATAAAAAGAGAATTTTACCCGGACGTGATACGAACACGCTACCTTCTGATCTGGAGTCAGACGTGCTACCGTGTCGCCACCGCGTCCGTTTAGGGTAGCCATTCGCACACACGTGGTAGCATGATTTGCTCGGCCTTCTGTCGATGAAGCACATCTAAAGAGAAGAGACAATATAGACAGACAAATATGTAGATAGACAGATAGATGAAAAATAGTAAAAAAGAGAACTTGACACGGACGTGATTCGAACCCGCTACCTTCTCATCAGTAGTCAGACGTGCTACTGTGTCGCCACCGAGTCCACTTAGTGTAGCCGTTGGCACAAACGCCGAAGCATTATTTGCTCGGCCTTCTATCGATGCAGCACAGGTAAAGAGACAAGTCATTGTAGACAGACAAATAAGTGGATAGACAGATGAAAATAATAAAAAAGAGAATTTGACCTGGACGTGATTCGAACACGCAACCTTCTGATCTGGAGTCAGACGCGCTACCGGTTCGCCACCGAGTCCATTTAGGGTAGCCGTTCGCACACACGTGGTGGCATGTTTAGCTCGACCTTCTATCGATGAAGCACAGGTAAAAGAACTAGTCATTGTGGACCGACAAGTAGGTAGATAGAAAAATTGATGAAAATAATAAAAAAGAAAATTTGACCCGAACGTGATTCCAACATGCAACCTACTGATCTGGAGTCAGACGCGCTACCGTTGCGCCTCCGAGTTAACTTAAGGCAGCCGTTCACACACCCGTGGTAGCATGTTTTGCTCGGCCTTCTGTCAATGAAACACAGGTAAAGAGACAAGTCATTGTAGACAGACAAATAAGCAGATAGACAGATAGATGAAAATAATAAAAGAGAGAACTTGACATGGACGTGATTCGAACACGCAACCTTCTGATCTGTAGTCAGACGTCCTACCGGGTCGCCACTGAGTGTACTTAGTGTAGCCGTTCGCACACACGCGGTAGCATGTTTTGCTCGGCCTTCTGTCGATGAAGCACAGGTAAAGAAACAAGTCATTGCAGACAGACAAATAAGTAGATAGACAGATAGATGAAAATAATAAAAGAGAGTTTGACCCGGACGTGATTAGAACAAGCAACCTTCTGAGCTGGAGTCAGAAGTGCTACCGGGTCGCCACCGAGTCCACTTAGTGTAGCCGTGCGCACAAGCGCGGTAGCATGTTTTGCTCGGCCTTCTGTCGATGAAGCACAGGTAAAGAGACAACTTTTTGTAGACAGACAAATAAGTAGATAGACAGATAGATGAAAATAATAAAAAAGCGAATTTGACCTGGACGTAATTCAAACTCGCAACCTTCTGATCTGGAGTCAGACCTGCTACCGTGTCGCCACCGCGTCCGTTTAGGGTAGCCGTTAGCACACACGTGGTAGCATGATTTTCTCGGCCTTCTGTCGATGAAGCACACCTAAAGAGAACAGTCATTGTAGACAGACAAATAAGTAGGTAGACAGATAGATGAAAATAGTAAAAAAGAGAACTTGACCCGAACGTGATTCGAACCCGCAACCTTCTGATCTGGAGTCAGACGTGCTACTGTGTCGCCACCGAGTCCACTTTGTGTAGCCGTTCGCACACACGCGGTAGCATGTTTTGCTCGGCCTTCTGTTCATGAAGCATAGGTAAAGAGAGTAGTCATTGTAGACAGACAAATAAGTAGACAGATAGTTGAGAACAATAAGAAAGAGAATTTGACCCCCACGTGATTTGAACACGCAACATTCTGATCTGGTGTCAGACGCGCTACCGTTGCGCCGCCGAGTCTGCTTAGGGCAGCCGTTCGCACACACTTGGTAGCATGTTTTCTCGGCCTTCTGTCGATGAAGCACAGGTAAAGAGACAAGTCATTGTAGACAGACAAATAAGTAGATAGACAGATTGATGATAATAATAAAAAAGGAAATTTGATCCGGACGTGATTCAAACTCGCAACCTTCTTATCTGGAGTCAGACGTGCTACCATGTCGCCACCGAGTCCGTTAAGGGTGGCCGTTCGCACACACGTGGTAGCATGTTTTGCTCAGCCTTCTGTCGAGGAAGCACAGCTAAAGAGAAGAGTCATTGTAGACAGACAAATAAGTAGATAGACAGATAGATGAAAATATTAAAAAAAGAATTTTACCCGGACGTGATTCGAACACGCAACCTTCTGATCTGGAGTCAGCCGTGCTACCGTGTCGCCATCGAATCCGCTTAGGGTAGCCGTCCGCACACACGTGGTAGCATGTTTTGCTCGGCCTTCTGTCGATGAAGCACAGGTAAAGAGACATGTCATTGTAGACAGACAAATAAATAGATAGACAGATGAAAATAATAAAAAGAGTACTTGACCCGGACGTGATTCGAACACGCAACCTTCTGATCTGGAGTCAGACGTGCTACCGTGTCGCCACCGAGTCCACTTAGTGTAGCTGTTCGCACACACGTGGTAGCATGTTTTGCTCGGCCTTCTATCGATGAAGCACAGGTAAAGAAACAAGTCGTTGTAGACAGACAAAGAGGTAGATAGGCAGATGAAAATAACAAAAAAGAGAACTTAACACGTATGTGATTCGAACACGCACCCTTCTTTTCTGGAGTCAGACGTGCTACCATGTCCCCACCGAGTCCCCTTAGTGTTGTCGTTCGTACACACGCGGTAGCATGTTTTGCTCGGCCTTCTGTCGATGAAGCACAGGTAAAGAGACAAGTCATCGTAGACGGACAAATAAAAAGATAAACAAATGAAAATAATAAAAAAGACAATCTGACCCGGACGTGATTCGAACACGCAACCTTCTGATCTGGAGTCAGACGTGCTACCGTGTCGCCACCGAGTCCGTCTAGGGTAACCATTCGCACACATTTGGTAGCATGTTTTGCTCGGCCTTCTGTCGATGAAGCACAGGTAAAGAGACAAGTCATTGTAGACATACAGATAAGTAGATAGACAGATAGATGAAAATAATAAAAAAGAGAATTTGACCAGAAAGTGATTCGAACACGCAACTTTGTGATCTGGAGTCAGACGTGCTACCGTATCGCCACCGAGTACACTTAGTGTAGCCGCTCGCACACACGCGGTAGCATGTTTTGCTCGGCCTTCTGTCGATGAAGCACAGGTAAAAAGACAGTCATTGTAGACAGCCAAATAGGTGGATAGACAGATGAAAATAATAAAAAAAAAGACTTTGACCCGGACGTGATTCGAACATGCAACCTTCTGATCTGGAGTCAGACGCGCTACCGTTGCGGCACCGAGTCCATTTAGGGTAGCCGTTCGCACACACGCGGTAGCATGTTTTGCTCGGCTTTCTGTCGATAAAGCACAGGTAAAGGGACAAGTCATTGCAGACAGACAAATAAGTAGATAGACAGATAGATGAAAATACTAAAAAGAGAATTTGACGCGGACGTGATCAGAACACGCAACCTTCTGATCTGGAGTCAGATGTGCTGAAGTTGCGCCACCGAGTCCGTTTATGGTTGCCGTTCGCACACACGTGGTAGCATAATTTGCTCGGCCTTCTGTGAATCAAGCACATCTAAAGAGAAAAGTTATTGTAGACAGACAAATAAGTAGATAGACAGATAGATGAAAATAGTAAAAAAGAGAACCTTACACGGACTTGATTCGAACCCGCAACCTTCTGATCAGGAGTCAGACGTGCTACTGCGTCGCCACCGAGTCCACTTAGTGTAGCCGTTCGCACACACGCGGTAGCATTATTTGCTCGGCCTTCTGTCGATGCAGCACAGGTAAAGAGACAAGTCATTGTAGAGAGACAAATAAGTAGATAGACAGATGAAAATAATAAGAAAGAGAATTTGACCCGGACGCGATTCGAACACGCAACCTTCTCAACTGGAGTCAGATGTGCTACCGTGTCGCTACCGAGTCCGTTTAGGGTAACCATTCGCACACACGTGGTAGCATGTTTTGCTCGGCCTTCTGTCGATGAAGCACAGGTAAAGAGACAAGTCATTGTAGACAGACAAATAAGAAAATAGACAGATAGATGAAAATAATAAAAAGAGAATTTGACGCGGACGTGATGAGAACACGCAACCTTCTGATCTGGAGTCAGACGTGCGAAAGTTGCGCCACCAAGTCCGCTTAATGTAGCCGTTCGCACACACGTGGTAGCATGTTTTGCACGGCCTTATGTCGATGAAGCCCAGGTAAAGGGACAAGTCAATGTAGAAGGAAAAATAAGTAGATAGACAGATAGATGAAAATAATAAAAAGAGAATTTGACCCGGACGTGATTACAACAAGCAACCTTCTGATTTGGAGTCGGACGAGCTAAAGTTGCGCCACCGAGTCCGCCCAGAGTAACCGTTCGCACACACGCGGTAGCATGTTTTGCTCGGCCTTCTGTCGATGAAGCACAGGTAAAGAGACAAGTCATTGCAGACAGACAAATGAGTAGATAGACAGATAGATGAAAATAATAAAAAGAGATTTTGACGCGGACGTGATTAGAACACGCAACCTTCTGATCTGAAGTCAGGCGTGCTAAAGTTGCGCCACCGAGTCCGTTTAGGGTAGCCGTTCGCACACACGTGGTAGCATGTTTTGCACGGCCTTATGTCGATGAAGCCCAGGTAAAGGGACAAGTCAATGTAGAAGGAAAAATAAGTAGATAGACAGATAGATGAAAATAGTAAAAAAGAGAACCTTACACGGACTTGATTCGAACCCGCAACCTTCTAATCAGGAGTCAGACGTGCTACTGCGTCGCCACCGAGTCCACTTAGTGTAGCCGTTCGCACACACGCGGTAGCATTATTTGCTCGGCCTTCTGTCGATGCAGCACAGGTAAAGAGACAAGTCATTGTAGAGAGACAAATAAGTAGATAGACAGATGAAAATAATAAGAAAGAGAATTTGACGCGGACGCGATTCGAACACGCAACCTTCTCAACTGGAGTCAGATGTGCTAGCGTGTCGCTACCGAGTCCGTTTAGGGTAACCATTCGCACACACGTGGTAGCATGTTTTGCTCGGCCTTCTGTCGATGAAGCACAGGTAAAGAGACAAGTCATTGTAGACAGACAAATAAGAAGATAGACAGATAGATGAAAATAATAAAAAGAGAATTTGACGCGGACGTGATGAGAACACGCAACCTTCTGATCTGGAGTCAGACGTGCGAAAGTTGCGCCACCGAGTGCGCTTTGGGCAGACATCGCACCCACGCGATAGCATTTTTTGCACGGCCATCTGTCGATGAAGCACAGGTAAAGAGACAAGTCATTTTGGACAGACAAATAAGTAGATAGACAGATAGCTGAAAACAATAAAAATGAGAATTTGACACGGACGTGATTAGAACACGGCACCTTCTGGTCTGGAGTCAGACGTGCTAAAGTTGCGCCAGCGAATTCGCTTAGAGTAGCCGTTCGCACAAACGTGGTAGCATGTTATGCACGGGCTTAAGTCGATGAAGCACAGGTAAAGAGACAAGTCATTGTAGACCGACAAATAAGTAGACAGACAGATAGATGAAAATAATAAAAAGAGAATTTGACCCAGGCGTGATTAGAACACGCAACCTTCTGATCGGGATTCAGACGCGCTACCCTTGCGCCTCCGAGTCCGCTCAGGGCAGCCGTTCGCACAAACGTGGTATAAGTTTTGCTCGGCCTTCTGTCGACGAATCTTAAGTAAAGGGACAATTCATTGTAGACTGACAAATAAGTCAATATTCATATTGATGAAAATAATAAAAAGAGAATTTGACCCAAACGTGATTCGAACACACAACCTTCTGATCTGGAGTCAGACGTGGTACCGTTGCGCCACCAAGTCCGCCTATAGGGTTGCCCATCGCACACACGCGGTAGCATGTTTTGCTCGGCCTTCTGTCGATGAAGCACAGGTAAAGAGACAAGTCATGGTAGACAGACAAATAAGTAGATAGACAGATAGATGAAAATATTAAAAAAGAGAATTTGACCCTTACGTGATTGGACCACGCAACCTTCTGATCTGGAGTCAGACGTGCTAAAATTGCACCACCGCGTCCGCTTAAGGTAGTCGTTCGCACACATGCGGTAGCATGTTTTGCTCGGCCTTCTGTCGATGAAACACAGGTAAAGAGACAAGTCATTGTAGACAGACAAATAAGTAGATAGACAGATAGTTGAAAATAATAAAAAAGAGAATTTGACCTAGACGTGATTCGAACACGCAACCATGTGATCTGGAGTCAGACGTGCTACCTTATCGCCACCGAGTCCACTTAGTGTAGGCGTTAGCACACACGCGGTAGCACGTTTTGCTCGGCCGTCTGTCGATGAAGCACAGGTAAAGAGACAAGTCATTGTAGACAGACAAATAAGTAGATAGACAGATGAAAATATTAAAAAAGAGAATTTGACCCGAACGTGATTCGAACACACTACCTTCTGATCTGGAGTCAGACGGGCTACCGTTTCGCCACCAAGTCCATTTAGGGTGGCCGTTCGCACACATGCGGTAGCAGGTTTTGCACGGCCTTCTGTCGACGAAGCACAGGTAAAGAACAAGTCATTGTAAAAAGACAAATAAGTAGATAGACAGATAGATGAAAATAATAAAAAAAGAATTTGACATGGACGTGGTTAGAACACGGAACCTTCTGATCTGGAGTCAGACGTGCTAGAGTTGCGCCACCGAGTCCGCTTAGGGTAGCCGTTCGCTCACACGTGGTAGCATGTTTTGCTCGGCCTTCTATCGACGAAGCACAGGTAAAAGAACGAGTCATTGTAGACCGACAAAAAGGTTGATAGAAAGATTGATGGAAATAATAAAAAAGAGAATTCGACCTGAACGTGATTCGAACACGCTACCTTCTGATCTAGAGTCAGACGCGCTACCGTTGCGGCACCGAATCCATTTAGGGTGGCCGTTCGCACACACGCGGTAGCATGTTTTGCTCAGCTTTCTGTCGATAAAGCACAGGTAAAGGGACAAGTCATTGCAGACAGACAAATAAGTAGATAGACAGATAGATGAAAATACTAAAAAGAGAATTTGACGCGGACGTGATCAGAACACGCAACCTTCTGATCTGGAGTCAGACGTGCTGAAGTTGCGCCACCGAGTCCGTTTATGGTTGCCGTTCGCACACACGTGGTAGCATAATTTGCTCGGCCTTCTGTGAATCAAGCACATCTAAAGAGAAAAGTTATTGTAGACAGACAAATAAGTAGATAGACAGATAGATGAAAATAGTAAAAAAGAGAACCTTACACGGACTTGATTCGAACCCGCAACCTTCTGATCAGGAGTCAGACGTGCTACTGCGTCGCCACCGAGTCCACTTAGTGTAGCCGTTCGCACACACGCGGTAGCATTATTTGCTCGGCCTTCTGTCGATGCAGCACAGGTAAAGAGACAAGTCATTGTAGAGAGACAAATAAGTAGATAGACAGATGAAAATAATAAGAAAGAGAATTTGACCCGGACGCGATTCGAACACGCAACCTTCTCAACTGGAGTCAGATGTGCTACCGTGTCGCTACCGAGTCCGTTTAGGGTAACCATTCGCACACACGTGGTAGCATGTTTTGCTCGGCCTTCTGTCGATGAAGCACAGGTAAAGAGACAAGTCATTGTGGACAGACAAATAAGAAGATAGACAGATAGATGAAAATAATAAAAAGAGAATTTGACGCGGACGTGATGAGAACACGCAACCTTCTGATCTGGAGTCAGACGTGCGAAAGTTTCGCCACCAAGTCCGCTTAGGGTAGCCGTTCGCACACACGTGGTAGCATGTTTTGCACGGCCTTATGTCGATGAAGCCCAGGTAAAGGGACAAGTCAATGTAGAAGGAAAAATAAGTAGATAGACAGATAGATGAAAATAATAAAAAGAGAATTTGACCCGGACGTGATTAGAACAAGCAACCTTCTGATTTGGAGTCGGACGAGCTAAAGTTGCGCCACCGAGTCCGCCCAGAGTAACCGTTCGCACACACGCGGTAGCTTGTTTTGCTCGGCCTTCTCTCGATGAAGCACAGGTAAAGAGACAAGTCATTGCAGACAGACAAATGAGTAGATAGACAGATAGATGAAAATAATAAAAAGAGATTTTGACGCGGACGTGATTAGAACACGCAACCTTCTGATCTGAAGTCAGGCGTGCTAAAGTTGCGCCACCGAGTCCGTTTAGGGTAGCCGTTCGCACACACTTGGTAGCATGTTTTGCACGGCCTTATGTCGATGAAGCACAGGTAAAGGGACAAGTCATTGTAGACAGACAAATAAGTAGATAGACAGATAGATGAAAATAATAAAAAGAGAATTTCACCCAGACGTGATAAGAACACGCAACCTTCTCTTCGGGAGTTAGACGCGCTACAGTTGCGCCACCGAGTGCGCTTTGGGCAGACGTTCGCACACACGTGGTAGCATGTTTTGCTCGGCCTTCTGTCGATGAAGCACATGTAAAGGAACAAGTCATTGCAGACAGACAAATAAGTAGATAGACAGATAGATGAAAATATTAAAAAGAGAATTTGACCCGCACGTGATTAGAACAAACAACCTTCTGATCTGGAGTCACACGTGCTAAAGTTGCGCCACCGAGTCCGCTTAGAGTAACCGTTCACACACACGCGGTAGCATGTTTTGCTCGGCCTTCTGTCGATGAAGCACAGGTAAAGAGACAAGTCATTGTAGACAGACAAATAAGTAGATAGACAGATAGTTGAAAACAATAAAAAAGAGAATTTGATCCGGACGTGATTCAAACGCGCAACCTTCTGATCTGGAGTCAGACGTGCTACGATGTCGCCACCGAGTCCGTTTAGGGTGGCCGTTCGTACACACGCGGTAGCATGTTTTGCTCGGCCTTCTGTCGATGAAGCACAGGTAAAGAGACAAGTCATCGTAGAGAGACAAAAAAAAGATAAACATATGAAAATAACAAAAAAGAGATTTTGACCCGGACGTAATTCGAACACGCTACCTTGTGATCTGGAGTCAGACGTGCTACCGTATCGCCACCGAGTACACTTAGTGTAGCCGTTCGCACACACGCGGTAGCATGTTTTGCTCGGCCTTCTGTCAATGAAGCACGGGTAAAGAGACAAGTCATTGTAGACAGACAAATAAGTGGATAGACAGATGAAATTGATAAAAAAGAGAACTTGACCCGGACCTGATTCGAACACGCAACCTTCTGATCTCGAGTCAGACGTGCTAAAGTTGCACCACCGCGTCCGCTTAAGGTAGTCGTTGGCACACACGCGGTAGCATGTTTTGCTCGGCCTTCTGTCGATGAAGCACAGGTAAAGAGACAAGTCATTGTAGACCGACAAATAAGTAGACAAACAGATAGATGAAAATATTAAAAAGAGAATTTGACCCAGGCGTGATTAGAACACGCAACCTTCTGATCGGGAGTCAGACGCGCTACAGCTGCGCCACCGAGTGCGCTTTGGGCAGACATCGCACCCACGCGGTAGCATGTTTTGCACTGCCTTCTTTCGATGAAGCACAGGTAAAGAGACAAGTCATTGTGGACAGACAAATAAGTAGATAGACAGATAGCTGAAAACAATAAAAAAGAGAATTTGACCCAAACGTAATTCGAGCACACAACCTTCTGATCTGGAGTCAGACGTGCTACCGTATCGCCACCGAGTCCACTTAGTGTAGGCGTTAGCACACACGCGGTAGCACGTTTTGCTCGGCCTTATGTCGATGAAGCACAGGTAAAGAGACAAGTCATTGTAGACAGACAAATAAGTAGATAGACAGATGAAAATAATAAAAAAGAGAATTTGACCCGAACGTGATTCGAACACACAACCTTCTGATCTGGAGTCAGACGGGCTACCGTTGCGCCACCGAGTCCATTTAGGGTGGCCGTTCGCACACATGCGGTAGCAGATTTTGCACGGCCTTCTGTCGACGAAGCACAGGTAAAGAACAAGTCATTGTAGAAAGACAAATAAGTAGATAGACAGATAGATGAAAATAATAAAAAGAGAATTTGACATGGACGTGATTAGAACACGGAACCTTCTGATCTGAAGTCAGACGTGCTAGAGTTGCGCCACCGAGTGCGCTTTGGGCAGACATCGCACCCACGCGATAGCATTTTTTGCACGGCCATCTGTCGATGAAGCACAGGTAAAGAGACAAGTCATTTTGGACAGACAAATAAGTAGATAGACAGATAGCTGAAAACAATAAAATTGAGAATTTGACACGGATGTGATTAGTACACGGCACCTTCTGATCTGGAGTCAGACGTGCTAAAGTTGCGCCAGCGAATTCGCTTAGAGTAGCCGTTCGCACAAACGTGGTACCATGTTATGCACGGCCTTATGTCGATGAAGCACAGGTAAACAGACAAGTCATTGTAGACCGACAAATAAGTAGACAGACAGATAGATGAAAATAATAAAAAGAGAATTTGACCCAGGCGTGATTAGAACACGCAACCTTCTGATCGGGATTCAGACGCGCTACCCTTGCGCCTCCGAGTCCGCTCAGGGCAGCCGTTCGCACAAACGTGGTATAAGTTTTGCTCGGCCTTCTGTCGACGAATCTTAAGTAAAGGGACAATTCATTGTAGACTGACAAATAAGTCAATATTCATATAGATGAAAATAATAAAAAGAGAATTTGACCCAAACGTGATTCGAACACACAACCTTCTGATCTGGAGTCAGACGTAATACCGTTGCGCCACCAAGTCCGCCTATAGGGTTGCCCTTCGTACACACGCGGTAGCATGTTTCGCTCGGCCTTCTGTCGATGAAGCACAGTAAAGAGACAAGTCATTGTAGACAGACAAATAAGAAGATAGACAGATAGATGAAAATAATAAAAAGAGAATTTGACGCGGACGTGATGAGAACACGCAACCTTCTGATCTGGAGTCAGACGTGCGAAAGTTTCGCCACCAAGTCCGCTTAGGGTAGCCGTTCGCACACACGTGGTAGCATGTTTTGCACGGCCTTATGTCGATGAAGCCCAGGTAAAGGGACAAGTCAATGTAGAAGGAAAAATAAGTAGATAGACAGATAGATGAAAATAATAAAAAGAGAATTTGACCCGGACGTGATTAGAACAAGCAACCTTCTGATTTGGAGTCGGACGAGCTAAAGTTGCGCCACCGAGTCCGCCCAGAGTAACCGTTCGCACACACGCGGTAGCTTGTTTTGCTCGGCCTTCTGTCGATGAAGCACAGGTAAAGAGACAAGTCATTGCAGACAGACAAATGAGTAGATAGACAGATAGATGAAAATAATAAAAAGAGATTTTGACGCGGACGTGATTAGAACACGCAACCTTCTGATCTGAAGTCAGGCGTGCTAAAGTTGCGCCACCGAGTCCGTTTAGGGTAGCCGTTCGCACACACGTGGTAGCATGTTTTGCACGGCCTTATGTCGATGAAGCACAGGTAAAGGGACAAGTCATTGTAGACAGACAAATAAGTAGATAGACAGATAGATGAAAATAATAAAAAGAGAATTTCACCCAGACGTGATAAGAACACGCAACCTTCTCTTCGGGAGTTAGACGCGCTACAGTTGCGCCACCGAGTGCGCTTTGGGCAGACGTTCGCACACACGTGGTAGCATGTTTTGCTCGGCCTTCTGTCGATGAAGCACATGTAAAGGAACAAGTCATTGCAGACAGACAAATAAGTAGATAGACAGATAGATGAAAATATTAAAAAGAGAATTTGACCCGCACGTGATTAGAACAAACAACCTTCTGATCTGGAGTCACACGTGCTAAAGTTGCGCCACCGAGTCCGCTTAGAGTAACCGTTCACACACACGCGGTAGCATGTTTTGCTCGGCCTTCTGTCGATGAAGCACAGGTAAAGGGACAAGTCATTGTAGACAGACAAATAAGTAGATAGACAGATAGTTGAAAACAATAAAAAAGAGAATTTGATCCGGACGTGATTCAAACGCGCAACCTTCTGATCTGGAGTCAGACGTGCTACGATGTCGCCACCGAGTCCGTTTAGGGTGGCCGTTCGTACACACGCGGTAGCATGTTTTGCTCGGCCTTCTGTCGATGAAGCACAGGTAAAGAGACAAGTCATCGTAGACAGACACAAAAAAGATAAACATATGAAAATAACAAAAAAGAGATTTTGACCCGGACGTAATTCGAACACGCTACCTTGTGATCTGGAGTCAGACGTGCTACCGTATCGCCACCGAGTACACTTAGTGTAGCCGTTCGCACACACGCGGTAGCATGTTTTGCTCGGCCTTCTGTCGATGAAGCACAGGTAAAGAGACAAGTCATTGTAGACAGACAAATAAGTGGATAGACAGATGAAATTGATAAAAAAGAGAACTTGACCCGGACGTGATTCGAACACGCAACCTTCTGATCTGGAGTCAGACGTGCTAAAGTTGCACCACCGCGTCCGCTTAAGGTAGTCGTTGGCACACACGCGGTAGCATGTTTTGCTCGGCCTTCTGTCGATGAAGCACAGGTAAAGAGACAAGTCATTGTAGACCGACAAATAAGTAGACAAACAGATAGATGAAAATAATAAAAAGAGAGTTTGACCCAGGCGTGATTAGAACACGCAACCTTCTGATCGGGAGTCAGACGCGCTACAGCTGCGCCACCGAGTGCGCTTTGGGCAGACATTGCACCCACGCGGTAGCATGTTTTGCACTGCCTTCTTTCGATGAAGCACAGGTAAAGAGACAAGTCATTGTGGACAGACAAATAAGTAGATAGACAGATAGCTGAAAACAATAAAAAAGAGAATTTGACCCAAACGTAATTCGAGCACACAACCTTCTGATCTGGAGTCAGACGTGCTACCGTATCGTTACCGAGTCCACTTAGTGTAGGCGTTAGCACACACGCGGTAGCAGATTTTGCACGGCCTTCTGTCGACGAAGCACAGGTGAAGAACAAGTCATTGTAGAAAGACAAATAAGTAGATAGACAGATAGATGAAAATAATAAAAAGAGAATTTGACATGGACGTGATTAGAACACGGAACCTTCTGATCTGAAGTCAGACGTGCTAGAGTTGCGCCACCGAGTGCGCTTTGGGCAGACATCGCACCCACGCGATAGCATTTTTTGCACGGCCATCTGTCGATGAAGCACAGGTAAAGAGACAAGTCATTTTGGACAGACAAATAAGTAGATAGACAGATAGCTGAAAACAATAAAAATGAGAATTTGACATGGACGTGATTAGTACACGGCACCTTCTGATCTGGAGTCAGACGTGCTAAAGTTGCGCCAGCGAATTCGCTTAGAGTAGCCGTTCGCACAAACGTGGTAGCATGTTATGCACGGCCTTATGTCGATGAAGCACAGGTAAACAGACAAGTCATTGTAGACCGACAAATAAGTAGACAGACAGATAGATGAAAATATTAAAAAGAGAATTTGACCCAGGCGTGATTAGAACACGCAACCTTCTGATCGGGATTCAGACGCGCTACCCTTGCGCCTCCGAGTCCGCTCAGGGCAGCCGTTCGCACAAACGTGGTATAAGTTTTGCTCGGCCTTCTGTCGACGAATCTTAAGTAAAGGGACAATTCATTGTAGACTGACAAATAAGTCAATATTCATATAGATGAAAATAATAAAAAGAGAATTTGACCCAAACGTGATTCGAACACACAACCTTCTGATCTGGAGTCAGACGTAATACCGTTGCGCCACCAAGTCCGCCTATAGGGTTGCCCTTCGCACACACGCGGTAGCATGTTTTGCTCGGCCTTCTGTCGATGAAGCACAGGTAAAGAGACAAGTCATTGTAGACAGACAAATAAGTAGATAGACAGATAAATGAAAATATTAAAAAAGAGAATTTGACCCGGACGTGATTGGACCACGCAACCTTCTGATCTGGAGTCAGACGTGCTAAAATTGCACCACCGCGTCCGCTTAAGGTAGTCGTTCGCACACATGCGGTAGCATGTTTTGCTCGGCCTTCTGTCGATTAAACACAGGTAAAGAGACAAGTCATTGTAGACAGACAAATAAGTAGATAGACAGATAGTTGAAAATAATAAAAAAGAGAATTTGACCTAGACGTGATTCGAACACGCAACCATGTGATCTGGAGTCAGACGTGCTACCTTATCGCCACCGAGTCCACTTAGTGTAGGCGTTAGCACACACGCGGTAGCATGTTTTGCTCGGCCGTCTGTCGATGAAGCACAGGTAAAGAGACAAGTCATTGTAGACAGACAAATAAGTAGATAGACAGATGAAAATATTAAAAAAGAGAATTTGACCCGAACGTGATTCGAACACACTACCTTCTGACCTGGAGTCAGACGGGCTACCGTTGCGCCACCAAGTCCATTTAGGGTGGCCGTTCGCACACATGCGGTAGCAGGTTTTGCACGGCCTTCTGTCGACGAAGCACAGGTAAAGAACAAGTCATTGTAAAAAGACAAATAAGTAGATAGACAGATAGATGAAAATAATAAAAAGAGAATTTGACATGGACGTGGTTAGAACACGGAACCTTCTGATCTGGACATCAGACGTGCTAGAGTTGCGCCACCGAGTCCGCTTAGGGTAGCCGTTCGCACAAACGTGGTAGCATGTTTTGCACGGCCTTATGTCGATGAAGCACAGGTAAAGAGACAAGTCATTGTAGACAGACAAATGAGTAGATAGACAGATAGATGAAAATAATAAAAAAGAACCTAACACGAACGTGATTCGAACACGCAAACTTCTGATCTGGAGTCAGACGTGCTACTGTGTCGCCACCGAGTCCACTTAGCGCAGCCGTTCGCACACACGTGGTAGCATGTTTTGCTCGGCCTTCTGTCGATGAAGCACAGGTAAAGAGACAAGTCATTGCAGAATGACAAATAAGTAGATAGACAGATAGTTGAAAATAATAAAAAAGAGCATTTAACCTAGACGTGATTCGAACACGCAACCTTCCGATCTGGAGTCAGACGCGCTACCGTTGCGCCACCGAGTCCGCTTAGGGTAGCCGTTCGCACAAACGTGGTAGCATGTTTTGCTCGGCCTACTGTCGATGAATCCCATGTAAAGGGACAAGTCATTGTAGACAGACAAATAAGTAGATATTCAGATAGATAAAAAAAATAAAAAGAGAAGTTGCCCCAAACGTGATTCGAACACACAACCTTCTGATCTGGAGTCAGACGTGCTACCGAGTCGCCATCAAGTCCACTTAGGGTAGCCGTTCGCACACACGCGGTAGCATGTTTTGCTCGGCCTTCTGTCGATGAAGCACAGGTAAAAAGACAAGTCATTGTAGAATGACAAATAAGTAGACAGATAAAAATAACAAAAAAGAGAATTTGACCTAGACGTGATTCGAACACGCAAACATCTGATCTGGAGTTAGACGTGGTACCGTTGCGCAACCGAGTCCGCCTATAGAGTAGCCCTTCGCACACACGCGGTAGCATGATTTTCTCAGCCTTCTGTCGATGAAGCACAGGTAAAGAGACAAGTCATTGTAGACAGACAAATGAGTAGATAGACAGATAGATGAAAATAATAAAAAAGAACCTAACACGAACGTGATTCGAACACGCAAACTTCTGATCTGGAGTCAGACGTGCTACTGTGTCGCCACCGAGTCCACTTAGCGCAGCCGTTCGCACACACGTGGTAGCATGTTTTGCTCGGCCTTCTGTCGATGAAGCACAGGTAAAGAGACAAGTCATTGCAGAATGACAAATAAGTAGATAGACAGATAGTTGAAAATAATAAAAAAGAGCATTTAACCTAGACGTGATTCGAACACACAACCTTCTGATCTGGAGTCAGACGTGCTACCATGTCGCCACCGAGTCCACTTAGTGTAGCCGTTAGCACTCACGCGGTAGCATGTTTTGTTCGTCCTTCTGTCGATGCAGCACAGGTAAAGAGACAAGTCATTGAAGACAGACAAATAGGTAGATAGACAGATGAAAATGATAAAAAGAAAACTTGACCCGGATGTGATTCGAACACGCAACCTTCTAATCTGCAGTCAGACGCGCTACCGTTGCGTCACCGAGTCCGTTTAGTGTCGCCGTTCGCACACACGCGGTAGCATGTTTTGCTCGGCCTTGTGTCGATGAAGCACAGGTAAAGGGACAAGTCATTGTAGACAGACAAATAAGTAGATAGACAGATAGATGAAAATATTAAAAAAGAGAATTTGACCCGGACGTGATTCGAACACGCAACCTTCTGATCTGGAGTCAGACGTGCTAAAGTTGCACCACCGAGTCCGCTTAAGGTAGCCGTTCGCACACACGCGGTAGCATGTTTTGCTCGGCCTTGTGTCGATGAAACACAGGTAAAGAGACAAGTCATTGTAGACAGACAAATTAATAGATAGACAGATAGTTGAAAATAATAAAAAACAGAATTTGACCCAGACGCGATTCGAACACGCAACCATGTGATCTGGATTCAGACGTGCTACCGTATCGCCACCGAGTCCACTTAGTGTAGGCGTTCGCACACACGCGGTAGCACGTTTTGCTTGGCCATCTGTCGATGAAGCACTGGTAAAGACACAAGTCATTGTAGACAGACAAATAAGTAGATAGACAGATGAAAATAATAAAAAAGAGAATTTGACCCGGACGTCATTCGAACACGCAACTTTCTGATCTGGTGTCAGACGCGCTACCGGTTCGCCACAGAGTCCGCTTAGGGTTGCCGTTCGCACACACGTGGTAGAATGTTTTGGTCGGCCTTCTATTGATGAAGCAAAGGTAAAGAGACAAGTCATTGTAGACAGACAAATTAGTATAAAGACAGATGAAAATAATAAAAAAGAGAATTTAACCCGAACGTGATTAGAACACGCAAACTTCTTATCTGGAGTCAGACGCGCTACCGTTGCGCCACCGAGTCCGTTTAGGGTAGCCGTTCGCAAACACGCGGTAGCATGTTTTGCACGGCCTTCAGTCGAGGAAGCACAGGTAAAGAGACAAGTCATTGTAGAAGGACAAGTAGGTATACACAGATAGATGAAAATATTAAAAAGAGAATTTGACCCGGACGTGATTAGAACACGCAACCTTTTGATCTGAAGTCAGACGTGCTAAAGTTGCGCCACCGAGTCCGTTAGGGTAGCCGTTCGCACACACGCGGTAGCATGTTTTGCTCGGCCTTCTGTCGATGAAGCACAGGTAAAGGGACAAGTCATTGCAGACAGACAAATAAATATATAGACAGAGAGATGAAAATAATAAAAAGAGAATTTGACCCGGACGTGATTAGAACACGCAACCTTCTGATCTGGAGTCAGACGTGCTAAAGTTGCGCCAGCGAATCCGCTTAGGGTAGCCGTTCGCACAAACGTGGTAGCATGTTTTGCACGAGCTTATGTCGATGAAGCACAGGTAAAGAGACGAGTCATTGTAGACCGACAAATAAGTAGACAGACAGATAGATGAAAATAATAAAAAGAGAATTTGACCCAGACGTGATTAGAGCACCCAACCTTCTGATCTGGAGTCAGACGCGCTACCGTTGCGTCACCGAGTCCGTTCAGTGTCGCCGTTCGCACACACGCGGTAGCATGTTTTGCTCGGCCTTGTGTCGATGAAGCACAGGTAAAGAGACAAGTCATTAGGGACAGACAAATAATGAGATAGACAGATAGCTGAAAACAATAAAAATGAGAATTTCACCCGGACGTGATTTGAACATGCAACCTACTGATCTGGAGTCAGACGCGCTACCGTTGCGCCTCCGAGTTTGCTCAGGGCAGCCGTTCGCACACACGTGGTAGCTTGTATTGCTCGGCCTTCTGTCGATGAAGCACAGGTAAAGAGACAAGTCATTGTAGACTGACAAACAAGTAAATAGAGAGATAGATGAAAATAATAAAAAAGAGATCTTGACACGGAGGTGATTCGAACACGCAACCTTCTGATCTGGAGTCGGACGCGCTACCAGTTCGCCACCGAGTCCGCTTAGGGTAGCCGTTCAATACACGTGGTAGCATGTTTTGCCTGGCCTTCTGTCGATGAACCACAGGTGAAGAGACAAGTCATTGTAGACAGACAAATAAGTAGATAGACAGAGAGATGAAAATAATAAAAAAAGAGAATTTGACCCGGGCGTGATTCGAACACGCAACCTTCTGATCTGGAGTCAGACGTGCTACCGAGTCGCCATCAAGTCCACTTAGGGTAGCCATTCGCACACACGCGGTAGCATGTTTTGCTCGGCCTTCTGTCTGTGAAGCACAGGTAAAGAGACAAGTCATTGTAGAATGACAAATAAGTAGATAGATAAAAATAACAAAAAAAGAGAATTTGACCCAGACGTGATTCGAACACGCAAACATCTGATCTGGAGTTAGACGTGGTACCGTTGCGCAACCGACTCCGCCTATAGGGTAGCCCTTCGCACACACGCGGTAGCATGATTTTCTCGGCCTTCTGTCGATGAAGCACAGGTAAAGAGACAAGTCATTGTAGACAGACAAATAAGTAGATAGACAGGTAGATGAAAATATTAAAAAAGAGAATTTGACCCGGACGTGATTGGACCACGCAACCTTCTGATCTGGAGTCAGACGTGCTAAAGTTTCACCACCGCGTCCGCTTAAGCTAGTCGTTCGCACATACGTGGTAGCATGTTTTGCTCGGCCTTCTGTCGATGAAACACAGGTAAAGAGACAAGTCATTGTAGACAGACAAATAAGTAGATAGACGGATAGATGAAAATATTAAAAAAGAGAATTTGACCCGGACGTGATTGAACCACGCAACCTTCTGATCTGGAGTCAGACGTGCTAAAGTTGCACCACCGCGTCCGCTTAAGGTAGTCGTTCGCACACACGTGGATGTTTTGCTCGGCCTTCTGTCGTTGAAACACAGGTAAAGAGACAAGTCATTGTAGACAGACAAATAAGTAGATAGACAGATAGTTGAAAATAATAAAAAAGAGAATTTGACCTAGGCGTGATTCGAACACGCAACCATGTGATCTGGAGTCAGACGTGCTACCGTATCGCCACCGAGTCCACTTAGCGCAGCCGTTCGCACACACGTGGTAGCATGTTTTGCTCGGCCTTCTGTCGATGAAGCACAGGTAAAGAGACAAGTCATTGAAGACAGACAAATAGGTAGATAGACAGATGAAAATGATAAAAAGAAAACTTGACCCGGATGTGATTCGAACACGCAACCTTCTAATCTGCAGTCAGACGCGCTACCGTTGCGTCACCGAGTCCGTTTAGTGTCGCCGTTCGCACACACGCGGTAGCATGTTTTGCTCGGCCTTGTGTCGATGAAGCACAGGTAAAGGGACAAGTCATTGTAGACAGACAAATAAGTAGATAGACAGATAGATGAAAATATTAAAAAAGAGAATTTGACCCGGACGTGATTCGAACACGCAACCTTCTGATCTGGAGTCAGACGTGCTAAAGTTGCACCACCGAGTCCGCTTAAGGTAGCCGTTCGCACACACGCGGTAGCATGTTTTGCTCGGCCTTGTGTCGATGAAACACAGGTAAAGAGACAAGTCATTGTAGACAGACAAATTAATAGATAGACAGATAGTTGAAAATAATAAAAAACAGAATTTGACCCAGACGCGATTCGAACACGCAACCATGTGATCAGGATTCAGACGTGCTACCGTATCGCCACCGAGTCCACTTAGTGTAGGCGTTCGCACACACGCGGTAGCACGTTTTGCTTGGCCATCTGTCGATGAAGCACTGGTAAAGACACAAGTCATTGTAGACAGACAAATAAGTAGATAGACAGATGAAAATAATAAAAAAGAGAATTTGACCCGGACGTCATTCGAACACGCAACTTTCTGATCTGGTGTCAGACGCGCTACCGGTTCGCCACAGAGTCCGCTTAGGGTTGCCGTTCGCACACACGTGGTAGAATGTTTTGGTCAGCCTTCTATTGATGAAGCAAAGGTAAAGAGACAAGTCATTGTAGACAGACAAATTAGTATAAAGACAGATGAAAATAATAAAAAAGAGAATTTAACCCGAACGTGATTAGAACACGCAACCTTCTTATCTGGAGTCAGACGCGCTACCGTTGCGCCACCGAGTCCGTTTAGGGTAGCCGTTCGCAAACACGCGGTAGCATGTTTTGCACGGCCTTCAGTCGAGGAAGCACAGGTAAAGAGACAAGTCATTGTAGAAGGACAAGTAGGTATACACAGATAGATGAAAATATTAAAAAGAGAATTTGACCCGGACGTGATTAGAACACGCAACCTTTTGATCTGAAGTCAGACGTGCTAAAGTTGCGCCACCGAGTCCGTTAGGGTAGCCGTTCGCACACACGCGGTAGCATGTTTTGCTCGGCCTTCTGTCGATGAAGCACAGGTAAAGGGACAAGTCATTGCAGACAGACAAATAAATATATAGACAGAGAGATGAAAATAATAAAAAGAGAATTTGACCCGGACGTGATTAGAACACGCAACCTTCTGATCTGGAGTCAGACGTGCTAAAGTTGCGCCAGCGAATCCGCTTAGGGTAGCCGTTCGCACAAACGTGGTAGCATGTTTTGCACGAGCTTATGTCGATGAAGCACAGGTAAAGAGACGAGTCATTGTAGACCGACAAATAAGTAGACAGACAGATAGATGAAAATAATAAAAAGAGAATTTGACCCAGACGTGATTAGAGCACCCAACCTTCTGATCTGGAGTCAGACGCGCTACCGTTGCGTCACCGAGTCCGTTCAGTGTCGCCGTTCGCACACACGCGGTAGCATGTTTTGCTCGGCCTTGTGTCGATGAAGCACAGGTAAAGAGACAAGTCATTAGGGACAGACAAATAATGAGATAGACAGATAGCTGAAAACAATAAAAATGAGAATTTCACCCGGACGTGATTTGAACATGCAACCTACTGATCTGGAGTCAGACGCGCTACCGTTGCGCCTCCGAGTTTGCTCAGGGCAGCCGTTCGCACACACGTGGTAGCTTGTATTGCTCGGCCTTCTGTCGATGAAGCACAGGTAAAGAGACAAGTCATTGTAGACAGACAAATAAGTAAATAGAGAGATAGATGAAAATAATAAAAAAGAGATCTTGACACGGAGGTGATTCGAACACGCAACCTTCTGATCTGGAGTCGGACGCGCTACCAGTTCGCCACCGAGTCCGCTTAGGGTAGCCGTTCAATACACGTGGTAGCATGTTTTGCCTGGCCTTCTGTCGATGAAGCACAGCTAAAGAGAAGAGTCACTGTAGACAGACAAATAAGTAGATAGACAGATAGATGAAAATAATAAAAAAACAGAATTTGACCCGGGCGTGATTCGAACACGCAACCTTCCGATCTGGAGTCAGACTTGCTACCGAGTCGCCATCAAGTCCACTTAGGGTAGCCGTTCGCACACACGCGGTAGCATGTTTTGCTCGGCCTTCTGTCGATGAAGCACAGGTAAAAAGACAAGTCATTGTAGACAGACAAATTAGTATAAAGACAGATGAAAATAATAAAAAAGAGAATTTAACCCGAACGTGATTAGAACACGCAACCTTCTTATCTGGAGTCAGACGCGCTACCGTTGCGCCACCGAGTCCGTTTAGGGTAGCCGTTCGCAAACACGCGGTAGCATGTTTTGCACGGCCTTCAGTCGAGGAAGCACAGGTAAAGAGACAAGTCATTGTAGAAGGACAAGTAGGTATAGACAGATAGATGAAAATATTAAAAAGAGAATTTGACCCGGACGTGATTAGAACACGCAACCTTTTGATCTGAAGTCAGACGTGCTAAAGTTGCGCCACCGAGTCCGCTTAGGGTAGCCGTTCGCACACACGCGGTAGCATGTTTTGCTCGGCCTTCTGTCGATGAAGCACAGGTAAAGGGACAAGTCATTGCAGACAGACAAATAAATATATAGACAGAGAGATGAAAATAATAAAAAGAGAATTTGACCCGGACGTGATTAGAACACGCAACCTTCTGATCTGGAGTCAGACGTGCTAAAGTTGCGCCAGCGAATCCGCTTAGGGTAGCCGTTCGCACAAACGTGGTAGCATGTTTTGCACGAGCTTATGTCGATGAAGCACAGGTAAAGAGACGAGTCATTGTAGACCGACAAATAAGTAGACAGACAGATAGATGAAAATAATAAAAAGAGAATTTGACCCAGACGTGATTAGAGCACCCAACCTTCTGATCTGGAGTCAGACGCGCTACCGTTGCGTCACCGAGTCCGTTCAGTGTCGCCGTTCGCACACACGCGGTAGCATGTTTTGCTCGGCCTTGTGTCGATGAAGCACAGGTAAAGAGACAAGTCATTGGGGACAGACAAATAATGAGATAGACAGATAGCTGAAAACAATAAAAATGAGAATTTCACCCGGACGTGATTTGAACATGCAACCTACTGATCTGGAGTCAGACGCGCTACCGTTGCGCCTCCGAGTTTGCTCAGGGCAGCCGTTCGCACACACGTGGTAGCTTGTATTGCTCGGCCTTCTGTCGATGAAGCACAGGTAAAGAGACAAGTCATTGTAGACAGACAAATAAGTAAATAGAGAGATAGATGAAAATAATAAAAAAGAGATCTTGACACGGACGTGATTCGAACACGCAACCTTCTGATCTGGAGTCGGACGCGCTACCAGTTCGCCACCGAGTCCGCTTAGGGTAGCCGTTCAATACACGTGGTAGCATGTTTTGCCTGGCCTTCTGTCGATGAAGCACAGCTAAAGAGAAGAGTCACTGTAGACAGACAAATAAGTAGATAGACAGATAGATGAAAATAATAAAAAAACAGAATTTGACCCGGGCGTGATTCGAACACGCAACCTTCCGATCTGGAGTCAGACGTGCTACCGAGTCGCCATCAAGTCCACTTAGGGTAGCCGTTCGCACACACGCGGTAGCATGTTTTGCTCGGCCTTCTGTCGATGAAGCACAGGTAAAAAGACAAGTCATTGTAGAATGACAAATAAGTAGACAGATAAAAATAACAAAAAAGAGAATTTGACCTAGACGTGATTCGAACACGCAAACATCTGATCTGGAGTTAGACGTGGTACCGTTGCGCTACCGAGTCCGCCTATAGGGTAGCCCTTCGCACACACGCGGTAGCATGATTTTCTCAGCCTTCTGTCGATGAAGCACAGGTAAAGAGACAAGTCATTGTAGACAGACAAATGAGTAGATAGACAGATAGATGAAAATAATAAAAAAGAACCTAACACGAACGTGATTCGAACACGCAAACTTCTGATCTGGAGTCAGACGTGCTACTGTGTCGCCACCGAGTCCACTTAGCGCAGCCGTTCGCACACACGTGGTAGCATGTTTTGCTCGGCCTTCTGTCGATGAAGCACAGGTAAAGAGACAAGTCATTGCAGAATGACAAATAAGTAGATAGACAGATAGTTGAAAATAATAAAAAAGAGCATTTAACCTAGACGTGATTCGAACACACAACCTTCTGATCTGGAGTCAGACGTGCTACCATGTTGCCACCGAGTCCACTTAGTGTAGCCGTTAGCACTCACGCGGTAGCATGTTTTGTTCGTCCTTCTGTCGATGCAGCACAGGTAAAGAGACAAGTCATTGAAGACAGACAAATAGGTAGATAGACAGATGAAAATGATAAAAAGAAAAATTGACCCGGATGTGATTCGAACACGCAACCTTCTAATCTGCAGTCAGACGCGCTACCGTTGCGTCACCGAGTCCGTTTAGTGTCGCCGTTCGCACACACGCGGTAGCATGTTTTGCTCGGCCTTGTGTCGATGAAGCACAGGTAAAGGGACAAGTCATTGTAGACAGACAAATAAGTAGATAGACAGATAGATGAAAATATTAAAAAAGAGAATTTGACCCGGACGTGATTCGAACACGCAACCTTCTGATCTGGAGTCAGACGTGCTAAAGTTGCACCACCGCGTCCGCTTAAGCTAGTCGTTCGCACATACGTGGTAGCATGTTTTGCTCGGCCTTCTGTCGATGAAACACAGGTAAAGAGACAAGTCATTGTAGACAGACAAATAAGTAGATAGACGGATAGATGAAAATATTAAAAAAGAGAATTTGACCCGGACGTGATTGAACCACGCAACCTTCTGATCTGGAGTCAGACGTGCTAAAGTTGCACCACCGCGTCCGCTTAAGGTAGTCGTTCGCACACACGTGGATGTTTTGCTCGGCCTTCTGTCGTTGAAACACAGGTAAAGAGACAAGTCATTGTAGACAGACAAATAAGTAGATAGACAGATAGTTGAAAATAATAAAAAAGAGAATTTGACCTAGGCGTGATTCGAACACGCAACCATGTGATCTGGAGTCAGACGTGCTACCGTATCGCCACCGAGTCCACTTAGCGCAGCCGTTCGCACACACGTGGTAGCATGTTTTGCTCGGCCTTCTGTCGATGAAGCACAGGTAAAGAGACAAGTCATTGCAGAATGACAAATAAGTAGATAGACAGATAGTTGAAAATAATAAAAAAGAGCATTTAACCTAGACGTGATTCGAACACGCAACCTTCCGATCTGGAGTCAGACGCGCTACCGTTGCGCCACCGAGTCCGCTTAGGGTAGCCGTTCGCACAAACGTGGTAGCATGTTTTGCTCGGCCTACTGTCGATGAATCCCATGTAAAGGGACAAGTCATTGTAGACAGACAAATAAGTAGATATTCAGATAGATAAAAAAAATAAAAAGAGAAGTTGCCCCAAACGTGATTCGAACACACAACCTTCTGATCTGGAGTCAGACGTGCTACCGAGTCGCCATCAAGTCCACTTAGGGTAGCCGTTCGCACACACGCGGTAGCATGTTTTGCTCGGCCTTCTGTCGATGAAGCACAGGTAAAAAGACAAGTCATTGTAGAATGACAAATAAGTAGACAGATAAAAATAACAAAAAAGAGAATTTGACCTAGACGTGATTCGAACACGCAAACATCTGATCTGGAGTTAGACGTGGTACCGTTGCGCAACCGAGTCCGCCTATAGGGTAGCCCTTCGCACACACGCGGTAGCATGATTTTCTCAGCCTTCTGTCGATGAAGCACAGGTAAAGAGACAAGTCATTGTAGACAGACAAATGAGTAGATAGACAGATAGATGAAAATAATAAAAAAGAACCTAACACGAACGTGATTCGAACACGCAAACTTCTGATCTGGAGTCAGACGTGCTACTGTGTCGCCACCGAGTCCACTTAGCGCAGCCGTTCGCACACACGTGGTAGCATGTTTTGCTCGGCCTTCTGTCGATGAAGCACAGGTAAAGAGACAAGTCATTGCAGAATGACAAATAAGTAGATAGACAGATAGTTGAAAATAATAAAAAAGAGCATTTAACCTAGACGTGATTCGAACACACAACCGTCTGATCTGGAGTCAGACGTGCTACCATGTCGCCACCGAGTCCACTTAGTGTAGCCGTTAGCCCTCACGCGGTAGCATGTTTTGTTCGTCCTTCTGTCGATGCAGCACAGGTAAAGAGACAAGTCATTGAAGACAGACAAATAGGTAGATAGACAGATGAAAATGATAAAAAGAAAACTTGACCCGGATGTGATTCGAACACGCAACCTTCTAATCTGCAGTCGGACGCGCTACCGTTGCGTCACCGAGTCCGTTTAGTGTCGCCGTTCGCACACACGCGGTAGCATGTTTTGCTCGGCCTTGTGTCGATGAAGCACAGGTAAAGGGACAAGTCATTGTAGACAGACAAATAAGTAGATAGACAGATAGATGAAAATATTAAAAAAGAGAATTTGACCCGGACGTGATTCGAACACGCAACCTTCTGATCTGGAGTCAGACGTGCTAAAGTTGCACCACCGAGTCCGCTTAAGGTAGCCGTTCGCACACACGCGGTAGCATGTTTTGCTCGGCCTTGTGTCGATGAAACACAGGTAAAGAGACAAGTCATTGTAGACAGACAAATTAATAGATAGACAGATAGTTGAAAATAATAAAAAACAGAATTTGACCCAGACGCGATTCGAACACGCAACCATGTGATCTGGATTCAGACGTGCTACCGTATCGCCACCGAGTCCACTTAGTGTAGGCGTTCGCACACACGCGGTAGCACGTTTTGCTTGGCCATCTGTCGATGAAGCACTGGTAAAGACACAAGTCATTGTAGACAGACAAATAAGTAGATAGACAGATGAAAATAATAAAAAAGAGAATTTGACCCGGACGTCATTCGAACACGCAACTTTCTGATCTGGTGTCAGACGCGCTACCGGTTCGCCACAGAGTCCGCTTAGGGTTGCCGTTCGCACACACGTGGTAGAATGTTTTGGTCAGCCTTCTATTGATGAAGCAAAGGTAAAGAGACAAGTCATTGTAGACAGACAAATTAGTATAAAGACAGATGAAAATAATAAAAAAGAGAATTTAACCCGAACGTGATTAGAACACGCAACCTTCTTATCTGGAGTCAGACGCGCTACCGTTGCGCCACCGAGTCCGTTTAGGGTAGCCGTTCGCAAACACGCGGTAGCATGTTTTGCACGGCCTTCAGTCGAGGAAGCACAGGTAAAGAGACAAGTCATTGTAGAAGGACAAGTAGGTATACACAGATAGATGAAAATATTAAAAAGAGAATTTGACCCGGACGTGATTAGAACACGCAACCTTTTGATCTGAAGTCAGACGTGCTAAAGTTGCGCCACCGAGCCCGTTAGGGTAGCCGTTCGCACACACGCGGTAGCATGTTTTGCTCGGCCTTCTGTCGATGAAGCACAGGTAAAGGGACAAGTCATTGCAGACAGACAAATAAATATATAGACAGAGAGATGAAAATAATAAAAAGAGAATTTGACCCGGACGTGATTAGAACACGCAACCTTCTGATCTGGAGTCAGACGTGCTAAAGTTGCGCCAGCGAATCCGCTTAGGGTAGCCGTTCGCACAAACGTGGTAGCATGTTTTGCACGAGCTTATGTCGATGAAGCACAGGTAAAGAGACGAGTCATTGTAGACCGACAAATAAGTAGACAGACAGATAGATGAAAATAATAAAAAGAGAATTTGACCCAGACGTGATTAGAGCACCCAACCTTCTGATCTGGAGTCAGACGCGCTACCGTTGCGTCACCGAGTCCGTTCAGTGTCGCCGTTCGCACACACGCGGTAGCATGTTTTGCTCGGCCTTGTGTCGATGAAGCACAGGTAAAGAGACAAGTCATTAGGGACAGACAAATAATGAGATAGACAGATAGCTGAAAACAATAAAAATGAGAATTTCACCCGGACGTGATTTGAACATGCAACCTACTGATCTGGAGTCAGACGCGCTACCGTTGCGCCTCCGAGTTTGCTCAGGGCAGCCGTTCGCACACACGTGGTAGCTTGTATTGCTCGGCCTTCTGTCGATGAAGCACAGGTAAAGAGACAAGTCATTGTAGACAGACAAATAAGTAAATAGAGAGATAGATGAAAATAATAAAAAAGAGATCTTGACACGGAGGTGATTCGAACACGCAACCTTCTGATCTGGAGTCGGACGCGCTACCAGTTCGCCACCGAGTCCGCTTAGGGTAGCCGTTCAATACACGTGGTAGCATGTTTTGCCTGGCCTTCTGTCGATGAAGCACAGCTAAAGAGAAGAGTCACTGTAGACAGACAAATAAGTAGATAGACAGATAGATGAAAATAATAAAAAAACAGAATTTGACCCGGGCGTGATTCGAACACGCAACCTTCCGATCTGGAGTCAGACGTGCTACCGAGTCGCCATCAAGTCCACTTAGGGTAGCCGTTCGCACACACGCGGTAGCATGTTTTGCTCGGCCTTCTGTCGATGAAGCACAGGTAAAAAGACAAGTCATTGTAGACAGACAAATTAGTATAAAGACAGATGAAAATAATAAAAAAGAGAATTTAACCCGAACGTGATTAGAACACGCAACCTTCTTATCTGGAGTCAGACGCGCTACCGTTGCGCCACCGAGTCCGTTTAGGGTAGCCGTTCGCAAACACGCGGTAGCATGTTTTGCACGGCCTTCAGTCGAGGAAGCACAGGTAAAGAGACAAGTCATTGTAGAAGGACAAGTAGGTATAGACAGATAGATGAAAATATTAAAAAGAGAATTTGACCCGGACGTGATTAGAACACGCAACCTTTTGATCTGAAGTCAGACGTGCTAAAGTTGCGCCACCGAGTCCGCTTAGGGTAGCCGTTCGCACACACGCGGTAGCATGTTTTGCTCGGCCTTCTGTCGATGAAGCACAGGTAAAGGGACAAGTCATTGCAGACAGACAAATAAATATATAGACAGAGAGATGAAAATAATAAAAAGAGAATTTGACCCGGACGTGATTAGAACACGCAACCTTCTGATCTGGAGTCAGACGTGCTAAAGTTGCGCCAGCGAATCCGCTTAGGGTAGCCGTTCGCACAAACGTGGTAGCATGTTTTGCACGAGCTTATGTCGATGAAGCACAGGTAAAGAGACGAGTCATTGTAGACCGACAAATAAGTAGACAGACAGATAGATGAAAATAATAAAAAGAGAATTTGACCCAGACGTGATTAGAGCACCCAACCTTCTGATCTGGAGTCAGACGCGCTACCGTTGCGTCACCGAGTCCGTTCAGTGTCGCCGTTCGCACACACGCGGTAGCATGTTTTGCTCGGCCTTGTGTCGATGAAGCACAGGTAAAGAGACAAGTCATTGGGGACAGACAAATAATGAGATAGACAGATAGCTGAAAACAATAAAAATGAGAATTTCACCCGGACGTGATTTGAACATGCAACCTACTGATCTGGAGTCAGACGCGCTACCGTTGCGCCTCCGAGTTTGCTCAGGGCAGCCGTTCGCACACACGTGGTAGCTTGTATTGCTCGGCCTTCTGTCGATGAAGCACAGGTAAAGAGACAAGTCATTGTAGACTGACAAATAAGTAAATAGAGAGATAGATGAAAATAATAAAAAAGAGATCTTGACACGGACGTGATTCGAACACGCAACCTTCTGATCTGGAGTCGGACGCGCTACCAGTTCGCCACCGAGTCCGCTTAGGGTAGCCGTTCAATACACGTGGTAGCATGTTTTGCCTGGCCTTCTGTCGATGAAGCACAGCTAAAGAGAAGAGTCACTGTAGACAGACAAATAAGTAGATAGACAGATAGATGAAAATAATAAAAAAACAGAATTTGACCCGGGCGTGATTCGAACACGCAACCTTCCGATCTGGAGTCAGACGTGCTACCGAGTCGCCATCAAGTCCACTTAGGGTAGCCGTTCGCACACACGCGGTAGCATGTTTTGCTCGGCCTTCTGTCGATGAAGCACAGGTAAAAAGACAAGTCATTGTAGAATGACAAATAAGTAGACAGATAAAAATAACAAAAAAGAGAATTAGACCTAGACGTGATTCGAACACGCAAACATCTGATCTGGAGTTAGACGTGGTACCGTTGCGCTACCGAGTCCGCCTATAGGGTAGCCCTTCGCACACACGCGGTAGCATGATTTTCTCAGCCTTCTGTCGATGAAGCACAGGTAAAGAGACAAGTCATTGTAGACAGACAAATGAGTAGATAGACAGATAGATGAAAATAATAAAAAAGAACCTAACACGAACGTGATTTGAACACGCAAACTTCTGATCTGGAGTCAGACGTGCTACTGTGTCGCCACCGAGTCCACTTAGCGCAGCCGTTCGCACACACGTGGTAGCATGTTTTGCTCGGCCTTCTGTCGATGAAGCACAGGTAAAGAGACAAGTCATTGCAGAATGACAAATAAGTAGATAGACAGATAGTTGAAAATAATAAAAAAGAGCATTTAACCTAGACGTGATTCGAACACACAACCTTCTGATCTGGAGTCAGACGTGCTACCATGTTGCCACCGAGTCCACTTAGTGTAGCCGTTAGCACTCACGCGGTAGCATGTTTTGTTCGTCCTTCTGTCGATGCAGCACAGGTAAAGAGACAAGTCATTGAAGACAGACAAATAGGTAGATAGACAGATGAAAATGATAAAAAGAAAACTTGACCCGGATGTGATTCGAACACGCAACCTTCTAATCTGCAGTCAGACGCGCTACCGTTGCGTCACCGAGTCCGTTTAGTGTCGCCGTTCGCACACACGCGGTAGCATGTTTTGCTCGGCCTTGTGTCGATGAAGCACAGGTAAAGGGACAAGTCATTGTAGACAGACAAATAAGTAGATAGACAGATAGATGAAAATATTAAAAAAGAGAATTTGACCCGGACGTGATTCGAACACGCAACCTTCTGATCTGGAGTCAGACGTGCTAAAGTTGCACCACCGAGTCCGCTTAAGGTAGCCGTTCGCACACACGCGGTAGCATGTTTTGCTCGGCCTTGTGTCGATGAAACACAGGTAAAGAGACAAGTCATTGTAGACAGACAAATTAATAGATAGACAGATAGTTGAAAATAATAAAAAACAGAATTTGACCCAGACGCGATTCGAACACGCAACCATGTGATCTGGATTCAGACGTGCTACCGTATCGCCACCGAGTCCACTTAGTGTAGGCGTTCGCACACACGCGGTAGCACGTTTTGCTTGGCCTTCTGTCGATGAAGCACTGGTAAAGACACAAGTCATTGTAGACAGACAAATAAGTAGATAGACAGATGAAAATAATAAAAAAGAGAATTTGACCCGGACGTCATTCGAACACGCAACTTTCTGATCTGGTGTCAGACGCGCTACCGGTTCGCCACAGAGTCCGCTTAGGGTTGCCGTTCGCACACACGTGGTAGAATGTTTTGGTCGGCCTTCTATTGATGAAGCAAAGGTAAAGAGACAAGTCATTGTAGACAGACAAATTAGTATAAAGACAGATGAAAATAATAAAAAAAGAGAATTTAACCCGAACGTGATTAGAACACGCAACCTTCTTATCTGGAGTCAGACGCGCTACCGTTGCGCCACCGAGTCCGTTTAAGGTAGCCGTTCGCAAACACGCGGTAGCATGTTTTGCACGGCCTTCAGTCGAGGAAGCACAGGTAAAGAGACAAGTCATTGTAGAAGGACAAGTAGGTATAGACAGATAGATGAAAATATTAAAAAGAGAATTTGACCCGGACGTGATTAGAACACGCAACCTTTTGATCTGAAGTCAGACGTGCTAAAGTTGCGCCACCGAGTCCGCTTAGGGTAGCCGTTCGCACACACGCGGTAGCATGTTTTGCTCGGCCTTCTGTCGATGAAGCACAGGTAAAGGGACAAGTCATTGCAGACAGACAAATAAATATATAGACAGAGAGATGAAAATAATAAAAAGAGAATTTGACCCGGACGTGATTAGAACACGCAACCTTCTGATCTGGAGTCAGACGTGCTAAAGTTGCGCCAGCGAATCCGCTTAGGGTAGCCGTTCGCACAAACGTGGTAGCATGTTTTGCACGAGCTTATGTCGATGAAGCACAGGTAAAGAGACGAGTCATTGTAGACCGACAAATAAGTAGACAGACAGATAGATGAAAATAATAAAAAGAGAATTTGACCCAGACGTGATTAGAGCACCCAACCTTCTGATCTGGAGTCAGACGCGCTACCGTTGCGTCACCGAGTCCGTTCAGTGTCGCCGTTCGCACACACGCGGTAGCATGTTTTGCTCGGCCTTGTGTCGATGAAGCACAGGTAAAGAGACAAGTCATTGGGGACAGACAAATAATGAGATAGACAGATAGCTGAAAACAATAAAAATGAGAATTTCACCCGGACGTGATTTGAACATGCAACCTACTGATCTGGAGTCAGACGCGCTACCGTTGCGCCTCCGAGTTTGCTCAGGGCAGCCGTTCGCACACACGTGGTAGCTTGTATTGCTCGGCCTTCTGTCGATGAAGCACAGGTAAAGAGACAAGTCATTGTAGACAGACAAATAAGTAAATAGAGAGATAGATGAAAATAATAAAAAAGAGATCTTGACACGGACGTGATTCGAACACGCAACCTTCTGATCTGGAGTCGGACGCGCTACCAGTTCGCCACCGAGTCCGCTTAGGGTAGCCGTTCAATACACGTGGTAGCATGTTTTGCCTGGCCTTCTGTCGATGAACCACAGGTGAAGAGACAAGTCATTGTAGACAGACAAATAAGTAGATAGACAGAGAGATGAAAATAATAAAAAAAGAGAATTTGACCCGGGCGTGATTCGAACACGCAACCTTCTGATCTGGAGTCAGACGTGCTACCGAGTCGCCATCAAGTCCACTTAGGGTAGCCATTCGCACACACGCGGTAGCATGTTTTGCTCGGCCTTCTGTCGGTGAAGCACAGGTAAAGAGACAAGTCATTGTAGAATGACAAATAAGTAGATAGATAAAAATAACAAAAAAAGAGATTTTGACCCAGACGTGATTCGAACACGCAAACATCTGATCTGGAGTTAGACGTGGTACCGTTGCGCAACCGAGTCCGCCTATAGGGTAGCCCTTCGCACACACGCGGTAGCATGATTTTCTCGGCCTTCTGTCGATGAAGCACAGGTAAAGAGACAAGTCACTGTAGACAGACAAATAAGTAGATAGACAGGTAGATGAAAATATTAAAAAAGAGAATTTGACCCGGACGTGATTGGACCACGCAACCTTCTGATCTGGAGTCAGACGTGCTAAAGTTGCACCACCGCGTCCGCTTAAGCTAGTCGTTCGCACATACGTGGTAGCATGTTTTGCTCGGCCTTCTGTCGATGAAACACAGGTAAAGAAACAAGTCATTGTAGACAGACAAATAAGTAGATAGACGGATAGATGAAAATATTAAAAAAGAGAATTTGACCCGGACGTGATTGAACCACGCAACCTTCTGATCTGGAGTCAGACGTGCTAAAGTTGCACCACCGCGTCCGCTTAAGGTAGTCGTTCGCACACACGTGGATGTTTTGCTCGGCCTTCTGTCGATGAAACACAGGTAAAGAGACAAGTCATTGTAGACAGACAAATAAGTAGATAGACAGATAGTTGAAAATAATAAAAAAGAGAATTTGACCTAGGCGTGATTCGAACACGCAACCATGTGATCTGGAGTCAGACGTGCTACCGTATCGCCACCGAGTCCACTTAGTGTAGGCGTTAGCACACACGCGGTAGCACGTTTTGCTCGGCCTTCTGTCGATGAAGCACAGGTAAAGAGACAAGTCATTGTACACAGACAAATAAGTAGATAGACAGATGAAAATATTAAAAAAGAGAATTTGACCCGAACGTGATTCGAACACACAACCTTCTGATCTGGAGTCAGACGGGCTACCATTGTGCCACCAAGTCTATTTAGGGTGGCCGTTCGCACACATGCGGTAGCAGGTTTTGCACGGCCTTCTGTCGACGAAGCACTAGTAAAGAACAAGTCATTGTAAAAAGACAAATAAGTAGATAGACAGATAGATCAAAATAATAAAAAGAGAATTTGACATGGACGTGGTTAGAACACGGAACCTTCTGTTCTGGAGTCAGACGTGCTAGAGTTGAGCCACCGAGTCCGCTTAGGGTAGCCGTTCGCACACACGCGGTAGCATGTTTTGCACGGCCTTCTATCGACGAAGCACAGGTAAAGGAAGAAGTCATTGTAGAAGGACAAATAAGTAGATAGACAGATAGAGGAAAATAATAAAAAGAGTATTTGACACGGACGTGATTAGAACACGACACCTTCTGATCTGGAGTCAGACGTGCTAAAGTTGCGCCAGCGAATCCGCTTAGACTAGCCGTTCGCACAAACGTGGTAGCATGTTTTACACGGCCTTCTGTCGATGAAGCACAGGTAAAGAGACAAGTCATTGTGGACAGACAAATAAGTAGATAGACAGATGGCTGAAAACAATAAAAAAAAATTCACCCGGACGTGATTCGAACATGCAACCTACTGATCTGGAGTCAGACGCGCTAACGTTGTGCCTCCGAGTTTGCTCAGGGCAGCCGTTCGCACACACGTGGTAGCATATATTGCTCGGCCTTCTGTCGATGAAGCACAGGTAACGAGACAAGTCATTGTAGACAGACAAATAGGTAGATAGACAGATAGATGAAAATATTAAAAAAGAGAACTTGACCCGGACGTGACTCGAACACGCAACCTTCTGATCTGGAGTCGGACGCGCTACCTGTTCGCCACCAAGTCCGCTTAGGAGGGCCATTCGCACACACGCCGTAGCATGTTTTGCTCGGCCTTCTGTCGATGAAGCACAGGTAAAGAGACAAGTCATTGTAGACAGACAAATAAGTAGATAGACAGATAGATGAAAATATTAAAAAAGAGAATTTGACCCGGACGTGATTCGAACACGCAATCTTCCGATCTGGAGTCAGACATGGTACCTTTGCGCCACCAAGTCCGCTTATAGGGTTGCCCTTCGCACACACGCGGTAGCATGTTTTGGTCGGCCTTCTGTCGATGAAGGACAGGTAAAGAGACAAGTCATTGTAGACAGACAAATAAGTAGATAGACAGATAGATGAAAATATTAAAAAAGAGAATTTGACCCAGACGTGATTCGAACACGCAACCTTCTGATCTGGAGTCAGACGTGCTAAAGTTGCACCACCGAGTCCGCTTAAGGTAGAAGTTCGCACACACGCGGTAGCATGTTTTGCTCGGCCTTGTGTCGATGAAACACAGGTAAAGAGACAAGTCATTGTAGACAGACAAATTAATAGATAGACAGATAGTTGAAAATAATAGAAAAGAGAATTTCAGCCAGACGCGATTCGAACACACAACCATGTGATCTGGATTCAGACGTGCTACCGTATATCACCGAGTCCACTTAGTGTAGGCGTTCACACACACGCGGCAGCACGTTTTGCTTGGCCTTCTGTCGATGAAGCACAGGTAAAGACACAAGTCTTTGTAGACAGACAAATAGGTAGATAGACAGATGAAAATAATAAAAAAGAGAATTTGACCCGGACGTCATTCGAACACGCAACTTTCTGATCTGGTGTCAGACGCGCTACCGGTTCGCCACAGAGTCCGCTTAGGGTTGCCGTTCGCTCACACGTGGTAGAATGTTTTGGTCGGCCTTCTATTGATGAAGCAAAGGTAAAGAGACAAGTCATTGTAGACAGACAAATAAGTATAAAGACAGATGAAAATAATTAAAAAGAAAATTTAACCCGAACGTGATTAGAACACGCCACCTTCTGATCTGGAGTCAGACGCGCTACCGTTGCGCCACCGAGTCCGTTTAGGGTAGCCGTTCGCACCCACGCGGTAGCATGTTTTGCACGGCCTTCAGTCGAGGAAGCACAGGTAAAGAGACAAGTCATTGTAGAAGGACAAGTAGGTATAGACAGATAGATGAAAATATTAAAAAGAGAATTTGACCCGGACGTGATTAGAACACGCAACCTTTTGATCTGGAGTCAGACGTGCTAAAGTTGCGCCACCGAGTCCACTTAGGGTAGCCGTTCGCACACACGCGGTAGCATGTTTTGCTCGGCCTTCTGTCGATGAAGCACAGGTAAAGGGACAAGTCATTGCAGACAGACAAATAAATAGATAGACAGAGAGATGAAAATAATAAAAAGAGAATTTGACCCGGACGTGATTAGAACACGCAACCTTCTGATCTGGAGTCAGACGTGCTAAAGTTGCGCCAGTGAATCCGCTTAGGGTAGCCGTTCGCACAAACGTGGTAGCATGTTTTGCACGGGCTTATGTCGATGAAGCACAGGTAAAGAGACAAGTCATTGTAGACCGACAAATAAGTAGACAGACAGATAGATGAAAATAATAAAAAGAGAATTTGACCCAGACGTGATTAGAGCACCCAACCTTCTGATCTGGAGTCAGACGCGCTACCGTTGCGTCACCGAGTCCGTTTAGTGTCGCCGTTCGCACACACGCGGTAGCATGTTTTGCTCGGCCTTGTGTCGATGAAGCACAGGTAAAGAGACAAGTCATTGGGGACAGACAAATAATGAGATAGACAGATAGCTGAAAACAATAAAAATGAGAATTCGACCCGGACGTGATTTGAACATGCAACCTACTGATGTGTAGTCAGACGCGCTACCATTGCCCCTCCGAGTTTGCTCAGGGCAGCCGTTCGCACACACGTGGTAGCATGTATTGCTCGGCCTTCTGTCGATGAAGCACAGGTAAAGAGGCAAGTCATTGTAGACAGACAAATAAGTAAATAGAGAGATAGATGAAAATAATAAAAAAGAGATCTTGACCCGGACGTGATTCGAACACGCAACCTTCTGATCTGGAGTCGGACTCGGACGCGCTACCAGTTCGCCACCGAGTCCGCTTAGGGTAGCCGTTGCATACACGTGGTAGCATGTTTTGCCTGGCCTTCTGTCGATGAAGCACAGCCAAAGAGAAGAGTCACTGTAGACAGACAAATAAGTAGATAGACAGATAGATGAAAATAGTAAAAAAGAGAAGTTGACCCGGACGTGATTCGAACACGCAACCTTCTGATCTGGAGTCAGACGTGCTACCGTGTCGCCACCGAGTCCACTTAGTGTAGCCGTTCGCACACACGTGGTAGCATGTTTTGCTCGGCCTTCTGTCGATGCAGCACAGATAAAGAGACAAGTGATTGTAGACAGACAAATAAGTACATAGACAGATGAAAATATTAAAAAAGAGAATGGGACCCGGACGTGACTCGAACACGCAACCTTCTGATCTGGAGTCGGACGCGCTACCAGTTCGCCACCGAGTCCGCGTAGGGTGGCCATTCGCACACACGTGGTAGCATGTTTTGCTCGGCCTTCTATCGATGAAGCACAGGTAAAGAGACAAGTCATTGCAGAATGACAAATAAGTAGATAGACAGATAGTTGAAAATAATAAAAAAGTGAATTTAACCTAGACGTGATTCGAACACGCAACCGTCCGATCTGGAGTCAGACGCGCTACCGTTGCGCCACCGAGTCCGCTTAGGGTAGTCGTTCGCACAAACGTGGTAGCATGTTTTGCTCGGCCTACTGTCGATGAATCCCATGTAAAGGGACAAGTCATTGTAGACAGACAAATAAGTAGATATTCAGATAGATGAAAATAATAAAAAGAGAATTTGACCCAAACGTGATTCGAACACACAACCTTCTGATCTGGAGTCAGATGTGCTACCGTGTCGCCACCGAGTCCACTTAGTGTAGCCGTTCGCACTCACGCGGTAGCATGTTTTGTTCGTCCTTCTGTCGATGAAGCACAGGTAAAGAGACAAGTCATTGTAGACAGACAAATAGGTAAATAGACAGATGAAAATCATAAAAAAGAAAGTTTGACCCGGATGTGATTCGAACACGCAACCTTCTGATCTGGAGTCAGACGCGCTACCGTTGCGTCACCGAGTCCGTTTAGGGTCGCCGTTCGCACACACGCGGTAGCATGTTTTGCACGGCCTTGTGTCGTTGAAGCACAGGTAAAGGGACAAGTCATTGTAGACAGACAAATAAGTAGATAGACAGATAGATGAAAATATTAAAAAAGAGATTTTGACCCGGACGTGATTCGAACACGCAACCTTCTGATCTGGAGTCAGACGTGCTAAAGTTGCACCACCGAGTCCGCTTAAGGTAGCCGTTCGCACACACGCGGTAGCATGTTTTGCTCGGCCTTGTGTCGATGAAACACAGGTAAAGAGGCAAGTCATTGTAGACAGACAAATTGATAGATAGACCGATAGTTGAAAATAATAAAAAAGAGAATTTGACCCAGACGCGATTCGAACACGCAACCATGTGATCTGGATTCAGACGTGCTACCGTATCGCCACCGAGTCCACTTAGTGTAGGCGTTCGCACACACGCGGTAGCACGTTTTGCTTGGCCTTCTGTCGATGAAGCACAGGAAAAGACACAAGTCATTGTAGACAGACAAATAAGTAGATAGACAGATGAAAATAATAAAAAAGAGAATTTGACCCGGACGTCATTCGAACACGCAACTTTCTGATCTGGTGTCAGACGCGCTACTGGTTCGCCACAGAGTTCGCTTAGGGTTGCCGTTCGCACACACGTGGTAGAATGTTTTGGTCGGCCTTCTATTGATGAAGCAAAGGTAAAGAGACAAGTCATTGTAGACAGACAAATAAGTATAAAGGCAGATGAAAATAATAAAAAAGAGAATTTGACCCGGACGTGATTCTAACATGCAACCTTTTGATCTGGAGTGAGACGTGCTAATGTTGCGCCACCGAGTCCGCTTAGCGTAGCCGTTCGCACACACGCGGTAGCAAGTTTTGCTCGGCCTTCTGTCGATGAAGCACAGGTAAAGGGACAAGTCATTGCAGACAGACAAATAAATAGATAGACAGAGAGATGAGAATAATAAAAAGAGAATTTGACCCGGACGGGGTTAGAACACGCAACCTTCTGATCTGGAGTCAGACGTGCTAAAGTTGCGCCAGCGAATCCTCTTAGGGTAGCCGTTCGCACAAACGTGTTACCATGTTTTGCACGGGCTTATGTCGATGAAGCACAGGTAAAGAGACAAGTCATTGTAGACCGACAAATAAGTAGACAGACAGATAGATGAAAATAATAAAAAGAGAATTTGACCCAGACGTGATTAGAGCACCCAACCTTCTGATCGGGAGTCAGACGCGCTACAGTTGCGCCACCGAGTGCACTTTGGGCAGACATCGCTCCCACGCGGTAGCATGTTTTACACGGCCTTCTGTCGATGAAGCACAGGTAAAGAGACAAGTCATTGTGGACAGACAAATAAGTAGATAGACAGATGGCTGAAAACAATAAAAAAAAATTCACCCGGACGTGATTCGAACATGCAACCTACTGATCTGGAGTCAGACGCGCTACCGTTGTGCCTCCGAGTTTGCTCAGGGCAGCCGTTCGCACACACGTGGTAGCATGTTTTGCTCGGCCTTCTGTTGACGCAGCACAGATAAAGAGACAAGTCATTGTAGACAGACAAATAGGTAGATAGACAGATAGCTGAAAACAATAAAAATGAGAATTTGACCCGGACGTGATTCGAACATGCAACCTACTGATCTGGAGTCAGACGCGCTAACGTTGTGCCTCCAAGTTTGCTCAGGGCAGCCGTTCGCACACACGTGGTAGCATATATTGCTCGGCCTTCTGTCGATGAAGCACAGGTAACGAGACAAGTCATTGTAGACAGACAAATAGGTAGATAGACAGATAGATGAAAATATTAACAAAGAGAACTTGACCCGGACGTGACTCGAACACGCAACCTTCTGATCTGGAGTCGGACGCGCTACCTGTTCGCCACCAAGTCCGCTTAGGAGGGCCATTCGCACACACGCCGTAGCATGTTTTGCTCGGCCTTCTGTCGATGAAGCACAGGTAAAGAGACAAGTCATTGTAGACAGACAAATAAGTAGATAGACAGATAGATGAAAATATTAAAAAAGAGAATTTGACCCAGACGTGATTCGAACACGCAACCTTCTGATCTGGAGTCAGACGTGCTAAAGTTGCACCACCGAGTCCGCTTAAGGTAGAAGTTCGCACACACGCGGTAGCATGTTTTGCTCGGCCTTGTGTCGATGAAACACAGGTAAAGAGACAAGTCATTGTAGACAGACAAATTAATAGATAGACAGATAGTTGAAAATAATAGAAAAGAGAATTTGAGCCAGACGCGATTCGAACACACAACCATGTGATCTGGATTCAGACGTGCTACCGTATATCACCGAGTCCACTTAGTGTAGGCGTTCACACACACGCGGCAGCACGTTTTGCTTGGCCTTCTGTCGATGAAGCACAGGTAAAGACACAAGTCTTTGTAGACAGACAAATAGGTAGATAGACAGATGAAAATAATAAAAAAGAGAATTTGACCCGGACGTCATTCGAACACGCAACTTTCTGATCTGGTGTCAGACGCGCTACCGGTTCGCCACAGAGTCCGCTTAGGGTTGCCGTTCGCTCACACGTGGTAGAATGTTTTGGTCGGCCTTCTATTGATGAAGCAAAGGTAAAGAGACAAGTCATTGTAGACAGACAAATAAGTATAAAGACAGATGAAAATAATTAAAAAGAAAATTTAACCCGAACGTGATTAGAACACGCCACCTTCTGATCTGGAGTCAGACGCGCTACCGTTGCGCCACCGAGTCCGTTTAGGGTAGCCGTTCGCACCCACGCGGTAGCATGTTTTGCACGGCCTTCAGTCGAGGAAGCACAGGTAAAGAGACAAGTCATTGTAGAAGGACAAGTAGGTATAGACAGATAGATGAAAATATTAAAAAGAGAATTTGACCCGGACGTGATTAGAACACGCAACCTTTTGATCTGGAGTCAGACGTGCTAAAGTTGCGCCACCGAGTCCACTTAGGGTAGCCGTTCGCACACACGCGGTAGCATGTTTTGCTCGGCCTTCTGTCGATGAAGCACAGGTAAAGGGACAAGTCATTGCAGACAGACAAATAAATAGATAGACAGAGAGATGAAAATAATAAAAAGAGAATTTGACCCGGACGTGATTAGAACACGCAACCTTCTGATCTGGAGTCAGACGTGCTAAAGTTGCGCCAGCGAATCCGCTTAGGGTAGCCGTTCGCACAAACGTGGTAGCATGTTTTGCACGGGCTTATGTCGATGAAGCACAGGTAAAGAGACAAGTCATTGTAGACCGACAAATAAGTAGACAGACAGATAGATGAAAATAATAAAAAGAGAATTTGACCCAGACGTGATTAGAGCACCCAACCTTCTGATCTGGAGTCAGACGCGCTACCGTTGCGTCACCGATTCCGTTTAGTGTCGCCGTTCGCACACACGCGGTAGCATGTTTTGCTCGGCCTTGTGTCGATGAAGCACAGGTAAAGAGACAAGTCATTGGGGACAGACAAATAATGAGATAGACAGATAGCTGAAAACAATAAAAATGAGAATTCGACCCGGACGTGATTTGAACATGCAACCTACTGATCTGTAGTCAGACGCGCTACCATTGCCCCTCCGAGTTTGCTCAGGGCAGCCGTTCGCACACACGTGGTAGCATGTATTGCTCAGCCTTCTGTCGATGAAGCACAGGTAAAGAGGCAAGTCATTGTAGACAGACAAATAAGTAAATAGAGAGATAGATGAAAATAATAAAAAAGAGATCTTGACCCGGACGTGATTCGAACACGCAACCTTCTGATCTGGAGTCGGACTCGGACGCGCTACCAGTTCGCCACCGAGTCCGCTTAGGGTAGCCGTTGCATACACGTGGTAGCATGTTTTGCCTGGCCTTCTGTCGATGAAGCACAGCCAAAGAGAAGAGTCACTGTAGACAGACAAATAAGTAGATAGACAGATAGATGAAAATAGTAAAAAAGAGAAGTTGACCCGGACGTGATTCGAACACGCAACCTTCTGATCTGGAGTCAGACGTGCTACCGTGTCGCCACCGAGTCCACTTAGTGTAGCCGTTCGCACACACGTGGTAGCATGTTTTGCTCGGCCTTCTGTCGATGCAGCACAGATAAAGAGACAAGTGATTGTAGACAGACAAATAAGTACATAGACAGATGAAAATATTAAAAAAGAGAATGGGACCCGGACGTGACTCGAACACGCAACCTTCTGATCTGGAGTCGGACGCGCTACCAGTTCGCCACCGAGTCCGCGTAGGGTGGCCATTCGCACACACGTGGTAGCATGTTTTGCTCGGCCTTCTATCGATGAAGCACAGGTAAAGAGACAAGTCATTGCAGAATGACAAATAAGTAGATAGACAGATAGTTGAAAATAATAAAAAAGTGAATTTAACCTAGACGTGATTCGAACACGCAACCGTCCGATCTGGAGTCAGACGCGCTACCGTTGCGCCACCGAGTCCGCTTAGGGTAGTCGTTCGCACAAACGTGGTAGCATGTTTTGCTCGGCCTACTGTCGATGAATCCCATGTAAAGGGACAAGTCATTGTAGACAGACAAATAAGTAGATATTCAGATAGATGAAAATAATAAAAAGAGAATTTGACCCAAACGTGATTCGAACACACAACCTTCTGATCTGGAGTCAGATGTGCTACCGTGTCGCCACCGAGTCCACTTAGTGTAGCCGTTCGCACTCACGCGGTAGCATGTTTTGTTCGTCCTTCTGTCGATGAAGCACAGGTAAAGAGACAAGTCATTGTAGACAGACAAATAGGTAAATAGACAGATGAAAATGATAAAAAAGAAAGTTTGACCCGGATGTGATTCGAACACGCAACCTTCTGATCTGGAGTCAGACGCGCTACCGTTGCGTCACCGAGTCCGTTTAGGGTCGCCGTTCGCACACACGCGGTAGCATGTTTTGCACGGCCTTGTGTCGTTGAAGCACAGGTAAAGGGACAAGTCATTGTAGACAGACAAATAAGTAGATAGACAGATAGATGAAAATATTAAAAAAGAGATTTTGACCCGGACGTGATTCGAACACGCAACCTTCTGATCTGGAGTCAGACGTGCTAAAGTTGCACCACCGAGTCCGCTTAAGGTAGCCGTTCGCACACACGCGGTAGCATGTTTTGCTCGGCCTTGTGTCGATGAAACACAGGTAAAGAGGCAAGTCATTGTAGACAGACAAATTGATAGATAGACCAATAGTTGAAAATAATAAAAAAGAGAATTTGACCCAGACGCGATTCGAACACGCAACCATGTGATCTGGATTCAGACGTGCTACCGTATCGCCACCGAGTCCACTTAGTGTAGGCGTTCGCACACACGCGGTAGCACGTTTTGCTTGGCCTTCTGTCGATGAAGCACAGGAAAAGACACAAGTCATTGTAGACAGACAAATAAGTAGATAGACAGATGAAAATAATAAAAAAGAGAATTTGACCCGGACGTCATTCGAACACGCAACTTTCTGATCTGGTGTCAGACGCGCTACTGGTTCGCCACAGAGTTCGCTTAGGGTTGCCGTTCGCACACACGTGGTAGAATGTTTTGGTCGGCCTTCTATTGATGAAGCAAAGGTAAAGAGACAAGTCATTGTAGACAGACAAATAAGTATAAAGGCAGATGAAAATAATAAAAAAGAGAATTTGACCCGGACGTGATTCGAACATGCAACCTTTTGATCTGGAGTGAGACGTGCTAATGTTGCACCACCGAGTCCGCTTAAGGTAGCCGTTCGCACACACGCGGTAGCATGTTTTGCTCGGCCTTGTGTCGATGAAACACAGGTAAAGAGACAAGTCATTGTAGACAGACAAATAAGTAGATAGACAGATAGTTGAAAATAATAAAAAAGAGAATTTGACCCAGACGTGATTCGAACACGCAACCATGTGATCTGGAGTCAGACGTGCTACCGTATCACCACCGAGTCCACTTAGTGTAGGCGTTCGCACACACGCGGTAGCACGTGTTGCTCGGCCTTCTGTCGATGAAGCACAGGTAAAGAGACAAGTCATTGTAAACAGACAAATAAGTAGATAGACAGATGAAAATAATAAAAAAGAGAATTTGACACGGACTTCCTTCGAACACGCAACTTTCTGATCTGGTGTCAGACGCGCTACTGGTTTGCCATAGAGTCCGCTTAGGGTTGCCGTTCGCACATACGTGGTAGAATGTTTTGGTCGGCCTTCTATTGATGAAGCAAAGGTAAAGAGACAAGTCATTGTAGACAGACAAATAAGTAGATAGACAGATAGATGAAAATAATAAAAAAAAGAATTTGACCCTAACGTGATTCAAACACGCAACCTTCTGATCTGGTATCAGAAGCGCTATCGTTGCGCCACCGAGTCCGTTTAGGATAGCCATTCGCACACAAGCGGTAGCATGTTTTGCACGGCCTTCAGTCGAGGAAGCACAGGTAAAGAGACACGTCATTGTAGATGGACAAATAGGTATTGACAGATAGATGAATATATTAAAAAGAGAATTTAACCCGGACGTGACTCGAACACGCAACCTTCTGATCTGGAGTCGGACGCGCTACCAGTTCGCCACCGAGTCCGCTTATTGTGGCCGTTCGCACAGACGTGGTAGCATGTTTTTCCTCGGCCTTCTATCGATGAAGCACATGTGAAAAGACAAGTCATTGTAGACAGACAAATAAGTAGATAAAAGTATAGATGAAAATCTTAAAAAGAGAATTTGACCCGGACGTGATTCGAACACGCAACCTTCTGATCTGGAGTCAGACGCGCTACCGGTACGCCACCGAGTCCGCTTAGTGTAGCCGTTCGCCCACACGTGGTAGCATGTTTTGCTCGGCCTTCTATTGATAAAGCACAGGTAAAGAGACAACTCATTGTAGAATGACAAATAAGTAGATAGACAGATAAAAATAACAAAAAAGAGAATTTGACCCAGACGTGATTCGAACACGCATCCTTCTCATCTGGAGTCAGACGCGCTACCAGTTCGCCACCGAGTCCGCTTAGTGTGGCCATTCGCACACACGCGGTAGCATATTTTGCTCGGGCTTTTGTAGATGAAGCACAGGTAAAGAGACAAGTCATTGTAGACAGACAAATAAGTAGATAGACAGATAGTTGAAAATAATAAAAGAAAGGATTTCACCCAGACGTGTACCGAACACGCAACCTTCTGATCTGGAGGCGGACGCGCTACCAGTTCACCACCGAGTCCGCTTAGGGTAGCCGTTCGCACACACGTGGTAGCATGTTTTGCTCGGTCCTGTATTGAAAAAGCACAGGTAAATAGACAAGTCATTGTACACAGACAAAGAAGTAGATAGACAGATGAAAATAAAAAAAAGAGAATTTGACCCGCACGCGGTTCGATCACGCAACCTTCTGATCTGAAGTCTGACGTGCTACCATTCGCCACCAAGTCCACTTAGGGTAGCCGTTGCACATACGTGGTAGCATGTTTTGCCTGGCCTTCATTCGATGAAGCACAGCTAAAGAGAAGAGTCACTGTAGGCAGACATATAAGTAGATAGACAGATAGCTGAAAATAGTAAAAAAGAGAACTTGACCTGGACGTGATTCGAACACGCAACCTTCTGATCTGGAGTCAGAAGTGCTACCGTGTCGCCACCGAGTCCACTTAGTGTAGCCGTTTGCACACACGTGGTAGCATGTTTTGCTCGGCCTTCTGTCGATGCAGCACAGATAAAGAGACAAGTAATGTAGACGGACAAATAAGTAGATAGACAGATGAAAATATTAAAAAAGAGAAATTGACCCGGACGTGACTCGAACACGCAACCTTCTGATCTGGAGTCGGACGCGCTACCAGTTCGCCACCGAGTCCGCTTATTGTGGCTGTTCGCACAGACGTGGTAGCATGTTTTGCTCGGCCTTCTATCGATGAAGCACTTGTGAAGAGACAAGTCATTGTAGACAGACAAATAAGTAGATAAAAGGATAGATGAAAATCTTAAAAAGAGAATTTGACCCGGACGTGATTCGAACACGCAACCTTCTGATCTGGAGTCAGACGCGCTACCGGTACGCCACCGAGTCCGCTTAGTGTAGCCGTTCGCCCACACGTGGTAGCATGTTTTGCTCGGCCTTCTATTGATAAAGCACAGGTAAAGAGACAACTCATTGTAGAATGACAAATAAGTAGATAGACAGATAAAAATACCAAAAAAGAGAATTTGACCCAGACGTGATTCGAACACGCATCCTTCTCATCTGGAGTCAGACGCGCTACCAGTTCGCCACCGAGTCCGCTTAGTGTGGCCGTTCGCACACACGTGGTAGCATGTTTTGCTCGGCCTTCTATCGATGAAGCACAGGTGAAGAGACAAGTCATTGTAGACAGACAAATAAGTAGATAAACAGATAGATGAAAATCATAAAAAGAGAATTTGACCCGGACGTGATTCGAACACGCAAACTTCTGATCTGGAGTCAGACGTGCTACCGTGTCGCCATCAAGTCCACTTAGGGTAGCCGTTCGCACACACGCGGTAGCATGTTTTGCTCGGCCTTCTGTCGATGAAGCACAGGTAAAGAGGCAAGACATTGTAGAAGGACAAATATGTAGATAAACAGATAGATGAAAATCATGAAAAGAGAATTTGACCCGGACATGATTAGAACACGCAACCTTCTGATCTGGAGTCAGACGTGCTAAAGTTGCACCACCGAGTCCGCTTAAGGTAGCCGTTCGCACAGACGCGGTAGCATGTTTTGCTAGGCCTTCAGTCGATGAAAATCAGGTAAAGAGACAGGTCATTGTAGACAGACAAATAAGTAGATAAACAGATAGATGAAAATCATAAAAAGAGAATTTGACCCGGACGTGATTCGAACACGCAACCTTCTTATATGGAGTCAGACGTGCTACCGTGTCGCCACTGATTCCACTTTGTGTAGCCGTTTTCACACACACCGTAGCATGTTTTGCTCGGCCTTGTGTCGACGAAGCACAGGTAAAGGGACAAGTCATTGTAGACAGACAAATATGTAGATAGACAGATAGATGAAAATATTAAAAAAGAACTTAACACGGACGTGATTCGAACACGCGAACTTCTGATCTGGAGTCAGACGTGCTACTGTGTCGCCACCGAGTCCACTAAGCGCAGCCGTTCGCACACAACCCGTAGCATGTTTTGCTCGGCGTTCTGTCGATGAAGCACAGGTAAAGAGACAAGTCATTGTAGAATGACAAATAGGTAGATAGACAGAGAAAAATAACAAAAAAGAGAATTTGACCCGCACATGGTTCGAACACGCAACCTTCTGATCTGGAGTCAGACACGCTACCGTGTCGCCACCGAGTCCGCTTAGGGTAGCCGTTCGCACAAACGTGGTAGCACGTTTTGCTCGGCCATTTGTCGATGAATCCCAAATAAAGGGACAAGTCATTGTAGACAGACAAATAAGTAGATATTCAGATAGATAAAAATAATAAAAAGAAAATTTTAACCAAACGTGATTCGAACACGCAACCTTGTGATCTGGAGTCAGACGTGATACCGTTGCGCAACCGAGTCCGCTTATAGGGTTTCCCTTCGCACACACGCGGTAGCATGTTTTGCTCGGCCTTCTGTCGATGAAGCACAGGTAAAGCGACAAGTCATTGTAGACAGACAAATAAGTAGATAGACAGATAGATGAAAATAATAAAAAAGAGAACTTGACCCGGACGTGATTCGAACACGCAACCTTCTGATATGGAGTCAGACGTGCTACCGTGTCGCCACCGAGTCCACTTTGTGTAGCCGTTTTCACACACACCGTAGCATGTTTTGCTCGGCCTTGTGTCGACGAAGCACAGGTGAAGGGACAAGTCATTGTAGACAGACAAATATGTAGATAGACAGATAGATGAAAATATTAAAAAAGAGAATTTGACCCGGACGTGATTCGAACATGCAACCTTCTGATCTGAAGTCAGACGCGCTACTGGTTCGCCACCGAGTCCGCTTAGTGTAGCCCTTCGCCCACACGTGGTAGCATGTTTTGCTCGGCCTTCTATCGATGAAGCACAGGTAAAGAGACAACTCATTGTAGAATGACAAATAAGTAGATAGACAGATAAAAATAACAAAAAAGAGAATTTGACCCAGACGTGATTCGAACACGCATCCTTCTCATCTGGAGTCAGACGTGGTATCGTTGCGCAACCGAGTCCGCCTATAGGGTAGCCCTTCGCACACACGCAGTAGCATGTTTTGCTCGGCCCTCTTCGATGAAGCACAGGTAAAGAGACAAGTCATTGTAGACAGACAAATAAGTAGATAGACAGATAGATGAAAATAATAAAAAAGAACTTAACACGGACGTGATTCGAACACGCGAACTTCTGATCTGGAGTCAGACGTGCTACTGTGTCGCCACCGAGTCCACTTAGCGCAGCCATTCGCACACACGCCGTAGCATGTTTGCTCGGCCTTCTGTCGATGAAGCACAGGTAAAGAGACAAGTCATTGTAGAATGACAAATAGGTAGATAGACAGATAAAAATAACAAAAAAGAGAATTTGGCCCGCACATGGTTCGAACACGCAACCTTCTGATCTGGAGAATGACGCGCTAAAGTTGCGCCACCGATTCCGCTTAGGGTAGCCGTTCGCACACACGCGGTAGCATGTTTTGCTCGGCCTTCTGTCGATGAACACAGGTAAAGAGACAAGTCATTGTAGACAGACAAATAAGTAGATAGACAGATAGTTGAAAATAATAAAAAAAGAGAATTTGAACCAGACGTGATTCGAACTCGCAACCTTCTGATCTGGAGTCAGACACGCTACCGTTGCGCCACCGCGTCCGCTTAGGGTAGCCGTTCGCACAAACGTGGTAGCAAGTTTTGCTCGGCCTTCTATCGATGAATCCCAAGTTAAGGGACAAGTCATTGTAGACAGACAAGTAAGTTGATATTCAGATAGATGAAAATAATAGAAAGAGAATTTGACCCAAACGTGATTCGAACACACAACCTTCTGATCTGGAGTCAGACGTGGTACCGTTGCGCCACCAAGTCCGCTTATAGGGTTGCCCTTCGCACACACGCGGTAGCATGTTTTGCTCGGCCTTCTGTCGATGAAGCACAGGTAAAGAGACAAGCCATTGTAGACAGACAAATAAGTAGATAGACAAATAGATGAAAATAATGAAAAAGAGAACTTGACCCGGACGTGAATCGAACACGCAACTTTCTGATATGGAGTCAGACGTGCTACCGTGTCGCCACCGAGTCCACTTTGTGTAGCCGTTTTCACACACACGGTAGCATGTTTTGCTCGGCCTTGTGTCGATAAAGCACAGGTAAAGGGACAAGTCATTGTAGAAGGACAAATATGTAGATAAACAGAAAGATGAAAATCATGAAAAGAGAATTTGACCTGGACGTGATTCGAACACGCAACCTTCTGATCTGGAGTCAGACGTGCTAAAGTTGCACCACCGAGTCCGCTTAAGGTAGCCGTTCGCGCAGACGCGGTAGCATGTTTTGCTCGGCCTTCCGTCGATGAAAATCAGGTAAAGAGACAGGTCATTGTAGAGAGACGAATAAGTAGATAGACAGATAGTTGAAAATAATAAAAAAAGAGAATTTGACCCGGACGTGATTCGAACACGCAACCTTCTGATATGGAGTCAGACGTGCTACCGTGTCGCCACCGAGTCCACTTTGTGTAGCCGTTTTCACACACACCGTAGCATGTTTTGCTCGGCCTTGTCTCGACGAAGCACAGGTAAAGGGACAAGTCATTGTACACAGACAAATATGTAGATAGACAGATAGATGAAAATATTAAAAAAGAGAATTTGACCCGGACGTGATTCGAACATGCAACCTTCTGATCTGAAGTCAGACGCGCTACCGTTGCGCCACCGAGTCCGTTTAGGGTCGCCGTTCGCACACACGCGGTAGCATGTTTTGCACGGCCTTCTGTCGACGAAGCACAGGTAAAGGGAGAAGTCATTGTAGAAGGACAAATAATTAGATAAACAGATACATGAAAATCATAAAAAGAGAATTTGACCCGGACGTGATTAGAACACGCAACCTTCTGATCTGGAGTCAGACGTGCTAAAGTTGCACCAACGAGTCCGCTTAAGGTAGCCGTTCGCACACACGCGGTAGCACGTTTTGCTCGGTCTTCTGTCGTTGAAACACAAGTAAAGAGACAAGTCATTGTAGACAGACAAATAAGTAGTTAGACAGATAGATGAAAATAATAAAAAAGAGAACTTGACCCAGACGTGATTCGAACACGCATTGTTCTGATATGGAGTCAGACGTGCAACCGTTGCGCCACCGAGTCCGTTTAGGGTCACCGTTCGCACACACGCGGTAGCATGTTTTGCACGGCCTTCTTTCGAAGCAGCACAGGTAAAGAGACAAGTCATTGTAGGCAGACAAATAAGTAGATATACAGATGAAAATGATAAAACAAAGAATTTGACCCGGACGTGATTCGAACACGCAACCTTTTGATCTGGAGTCAGACGCGCTACCGGTTCGCCACCGAGTCCGCTTAGTGTAGCCGTTTGCCCCCATGTGGTAGCATGTTTTGCTCGGCCTTCTATCGATGAAGCACAGGTAAAGAGACAACTCATTGTAGAATGACAAATAAGTAGATAGACAGATAAAAATAACAAAAAAGAGAATTTGACCCAGACGTGATTCGAACACGCATCCTTCTCATCTGGAGTCAGACGTGGTATCGTTGCGCAACCGAGTCCGCCTATAGCGTAGCCCTTCGCTCACACGCGGTAGCATGTTTTGCTCGGGCCTCTGTCGATGAAGCACAGGTAAAGAGACAAGTCATTGTAGACAGACAAATAAGTAGATAGACAGATAGATGAAAATAATAAAAAAGAACTTAACACGGACGTGATTCGAACACGCGAACTTCTGATCTGGAGTCAGACGTGCTACTGTGTCGCCACCGAGTCCACTTAGCGCTGCCATTCGCACACACGCCATAGCATGTTTGCTCGGCCTTCTGTCGATGAAGGACAGGTAAAGAGACAAGTCATTGTAGAATGACAAATAGGTAGATAGACAGATAAAATTACCAAAATAGAGAATTTGACCCGCACATGGTTCGAACACGCAACCTTCTAATCTGGAGAATGACGCGCTAAAGTTGCGCCTCCGATTCCGCTTAGGGTAGCCGTTCGACACACGCGGTAGCATGTTTTGCTCGGCCTTCTGTCGATGAACACAGGTAAAGAGACAAGTCATTGTAGACAGACAAATAAGTAGATAGACAGATAGTTGAAAATAATAAAAAAAAGAATTTGACCCAAACGTGATTCGAACACACAACCTTCTGATCTGGAGTCAGACGTGGTACCGTTGCGCCACCAAGTCTTTTTTTTTCTTTATTGCCTGTTTTCGGCTCACATAAACAATACACATATTAACTGATAATTACAAAACACAATCCAAAACATTGTAAAAACCATGGCTCAAACGATGTGGCCACGCATCAGTTAAAATGTTTTTATCGTCGATAGTAATTCGACGCGCGGCAACCATTCTGGGGGGAATTCCTGCAACTTTTGTTCATCCACAAAATTTCTTATATACTCTTTGAAGTACTGGGTGGGTGCTCGTGCATCTACATCAAAGTGCATGGCTGCCATCCTGGATTTCCAAATGCTATGAAGAGCCATAAGCATTATCATATCATATCGGGTACCAACGTCACTTTGTATATGCAAATAGCGGATGCCATATGCATTTATGGGGAAGTCTTTTTTGATCGTGCGCTGGAGCACGTCCCAAAGAAAGACAGCATCCCAGCAGTCAATGAATACATGCTCAATTGTCTCCTCCTTTCTGCATATTATGCAATGCGTGCCCCAAGGAACGTAGAACCCCTTTGCAGCCATCCAGGTTTTGACGGTCAGCGTACCGGTATGTAATTTAAAAAAGAAATTCTTAGCACCTGGCGATATTTTCATCGCCTTGACGCGCTTTAGTACAGTGTGGCCATGGCATACATTGTAAAGGGACCGATACATAGGCACTGGTAAAAACACATCACATAGGTCCTTGTACAACTTTCTTCGTCGGACTTGACTCAAATATTCAAGTGAAAACCGCACTGACAGAAACCTACAAGAAAGTACAACTTCGCGGAGAAAGCCATAAACACCACCAGGTACGCTGCAGGTTAATACAACCATGTTAGGCAAGTGTTGCCACAGGCGAAGTTGACAGACAGTGCGAAGGAATTGGTTGTCGACGTCTCTAAAGAAACAAAATCGATTGACTACCTGTCTTAAAAACAAATGCGACAAGCCGAGTCCTCCATTTCGCACTCGAAGAAATAAATTGGTCCGACTCCATCTTTCCCAAGGCGATTCCCACACAAAGACAGCGAACACACGGTGAAATTTTTGGATGTTTACCCTTGAACAATGTAAGACTTGTAAGATATACCAAATTTTACTCACTAAGAATATGTTGCAAATTGTGGCTTTAGAAAACATAGACCAATTCCAGCCATTCCACTTGTTCACTCTTTCCCGCAGGTTATCCACTTGGCTCCTCCAGTACGATTCGCTGTCTTTGTAGCATTCGAGGGGGGCACCCAAGTATTTCACCGGTGTCGTAACAAACCTTATGCTGGCAAAACTGTCTGGGGTTTCTGCCCAGTCACCGTGCCAAAAGCCAAGGCATTTTCCCCAGTTTACAGCGCTGCCACTTGCAGCACAGAAGTTAGTAACGCATTTGACAGCATCTGCTATGCTGTCAGAGTCCGCGCAAAAAATGGCAATATCGTCCGCATAAGCCAACAGTCGGACTTCAACCTTGTGCAGCTTAAACCCACGGACACAGTCATTCTCTATGACACTCAAACAAAAGGACTCTATGTACAAACAAAACAATAGTGGTGAGAGAGGACAACCCTGACGGACCGAACGCTTGACTGGGATGCGCTTCCCCACCACCTTGTTAACGATTAGCCGCGTTGAGCAGTCTCGGTACGCCATGACAACCCCCTCTTTGATTATTTTCCCTAAATTCACATAATCTAGGATGCACAGCAGAATTTGATGAGGCACCCTGTCAAAAGCTTTCTCGAGGTCGATTTGCAGCATTGCGACTCGCGCACCAATAGCGTCGCAACATTCGAGGACGCTTCGGGCTGCGTGTATATTCGTGAGGATAGTTCGACCTTTAATGCCGCGCGTCTGATGTGGCCCCACGAGCTCCGTAATGACTGTTTGCAACCTTTTAGCTAGGATTTTCATGAATATCTTGTAATCTCCATTAGTGAGGCAGATTGGGCGGTAAGAATTTACTTTGCGCAGTGCAACGGGGTCTTCCGATTTTGGTATAAGAACAGTGTGAGATGATGAAAAGGACGGGGGTAATATTTTCAGCTCGAATGCCTCATTATAAACGTCAGCTAAGACTGGTGTTATTTCAAACTTGAAACACTTATAAAAGGCGGAAGTCAGACCATCAGGGCCAGGCGATTTCCCGGGATGCATACTTTCAATAGCACTGTTAACTTCCTCTTCCGAAATGGGTTCTTCAAATAATTCTTTTGCATTATTGTCAAGCTTTGGCATCAGCGGTAAAAAATCTTTTTTAAAACGATCGACATCAACTGAGCTGGCGGCGAATAAACCATGGAAGTGCTCAAAGAAAGCACGCTCGATAACATCTGCGACATCGCTGACTTCACCTTCGTGTTCAATTTCTGTTATCTGATTACGACGCGCATGCCACTTTTCTGAGCCCAACGCCCTTTTTGACGGTGCTTCTGCCGTTATCAGTCGCTCGGCTCTTGCCCGCACCATAGCACTGCGGTATCTTTCGACATCGAACCGCTCAATTTTACTTTTCAACGCGCGAATATCTTCAAGAAACATGCCGGGCATTCTACATTCTTCGAGGAGCAATTTTTCCAGGTTTCTGCGCATGAGCTTTTCTTCTGCTCCTTTTTTTTCTGCTTATAGCGCTCGAGCGTTCCAAAGCCTTTAATTTAACGACCTGCTTGATGTTCTCCCATTTTCTCTAAACGTCTTTTTACTGCGAACTTTCATTTTTTCAACTTGCGTCATTACTTCCTCCATAAATTTTTCATCACTCAGCAGATTCGAATTCAATTTCCATAGTTGCCACTCGAAGGCCCTTTTCGTTTCTTTCGTGCTAGCTACTACAAAGCTAACCAAGCAATGGTCACTAAATGAAACGGCGTTAACACGGTATGCCTTGCAAAGCGGTACCAATTCTACACTCACGTACGCCCTATCTAGTCGGGCGTGGCTGGCTGCCTGAAAGTGGGTGTACTGCATAGTCCGGCCACCACCGAGACATTCAGCCACATCCTCCAAACCATGTTCTCTTACTATATCGCTTAAGACAGCCGTACTTACATTCCTGTAATGTCGTTCGCTAGTTTTGTCTTTGGCTGAAAGGACGCAGTTGAAATCGCCAATAATGATTAGGAGCCTATTACAATTGGTATACTGCTTTAGTTGTTCGAAAAATATGCGTCTTTCGTCAGTGACAGTAGGTGCGTACAAGCATATTACGCGCCATTCCAATCCCGAAAACAAAAGATCGCAAACAATGAGCCGACCAGACGGACATGACGTTGAGGCTTCTACTTTAGCACCCAGACTCTGTCTGACGAACAAAACGCAACCGGAAGAAGTACCTATGGCATGGCTAACTATAACAGAATACCGCGGCAAGAATTGGCGCACCATGCCCCCAGTTTCATCGTCGCCAAGGACTTTAGTCTCTTGGACTGCCAGTATGTCAAGGTCGAGGTCACTTACTAGCCGATAAAGCTGACATTGTTTTCTCCGTGAGGCAAGGCCACGCACATTTAAAGTGGCCACACGGATTGAATTTTCTATTTGCACCATTGTAAGGCTACGAAAAACCCAGGGGCATGGCGCTTACCTTACAACTGCAATTCCTTCCTGAACGCCTTGTCTCAGTACAGTCCTTAAGTTGGCGAAGGCGGCGTTTCCGCCGTCTTGCGCTCCGACGAAATGTTTGGCCGTGGCCGGATGAGAGGCCGCCGAACGGGAGTCGTTTTGGCGGGTGGTTCGTCCGGCGAGGCAGCAGTGGTGCCCTTGTCTTTTTTCCCTTCGTCACGGGGACGCTTCCCCGTCACAGTGCCACTGTCGCTTTCAATCCCAGTCATCGGTTCAGCCTCCGAGGGGGTCTCGTCTGCTGAGCCAAGACACGTGTCGCCGGTGCTGCTTGCATCCACCTTTTCACTACTTTCGCCTACGCCTTCATATGGAAGCCCGGAGTCGGACTTACCTGGTGCTTCACACACTCCCTCTTCTTGACGGCATGACGACCCATCTTCCACAGCAGAGCTCGGGTTAACTCCTGCTGTTTCTTCCGAGTCTGCTTCGTCCATGAGGTGCTCCAGTGCATCACTTTCCTGCGCTGGTCCAGTCACACTGGCATATGTCTTCGCGCAGTCAGCGTCTTCGTGGCCGAAGCGGCGACAACGACTGCAGCGGGGTACTCGGCAGTCGCGACGTATGTGACCGGTACTCTTGCACCGTAGGCACAACGGTGCACGGCCCGGAACGACAACGAGAGTCAGCTCTCCGGCAATCTTGAGCTGGTGCGGAATGTCATCCACCTTGACGTCGGAGTGCAGCTTTAGTCCCACAGACCGCGTCGTTGAGCACTTTTCTGTGATGCCCGGTGCTTGCCACTTCTCCCGTTTCACTTCGAACACTTTCCCATAGGGAGTCAAGGCAACACGCACGTCTTCGTCGGTCACGCCGTGCAGCAACCAGTGAAGCTTCAAGTGAACCTCGTGGTTATTTGGGTCAATGAGCAAACATGGGCGATCCTTTACCTTCACATCGATGGCGGAGAGCAACTTCCGAGCAGCTTCAGCACTCGTCAGTGTCACAGCCCATACGTGGTTCATTTGATACGCCCCCAACGCCAAAACGTCGTCGAGCGCACCAAGCTTGGCCAAAGTGTCCCTGTAGTCTTCGACGCGGTAAGGCCGGGCTCTCGGATCACCATGCATGAAAACGGTATTCGCAGCGATGCGTCCGGAAGGCAGATTGGGCAAAATCACCTGATAATCGTCGGCGCTAGGAGCAAAGACCCTGTCACCGCGGCCCGGTCGGGCCGCTGATACCGCTCCGTCGGAGCCGAACATTCCGCGACCGTATCGCTCGAAAGCTGGAAGTGGAATCGTTGCGCCACCAAGTCCGCTTATAGGGTTGCCCTTCGCACACACGCGGTAGCATGTTTTGCTCGGCCTTCTGTCTATGAAGCACAGGTAAAGAGACAAGCCATTGTAGACAGACAAATAAGTAGATAGACAGATAAAATAACAAAAGGGAGAATTTCACCCGCACATGGTTCGAACACGCAACCTTCTGATCGGGAGTCATCATCATCATCATCATCAGCCTCACTACGTCCACTGCAGGACAAAGGCCTCTCCCATGTTCCGCCAGTCAACCCGGTCCTGTGCTTGCTGCTGCCAATTTATACCCGCAAACTTCTTAATCTCATCTGCCCACCTAACCTTCTGTCTCCCCCTAACCCGCTTCCCTTCTCTGGGAATCCAGTCAGTTACCCTTAATGACCAGCGGTTTTCCTGTCTACGCGCTACATGCCCTGCCCATGTCTATTTCTTCATCTTGATTTCAGCTATGATATCCTTAACCCCCGTTTGTTCCCTAATCCACTCTGCTCTCTTCTTGTCTCTTATGGTTACACCTACCATTTTTTTTCCATTGCTCGCTGCGTCGTCCTCAATTTAAGCTGAACCCTCTTTGTAAGTCTCCAGGTTTCTGGAAGGACAAATATGTAGATAAACAGATAGATGAAAATCATGAAAAGAGAATTTGACCCGGACGTGATTAGAACACGCAACCTTCTGATCTGGAGTCAGACGTTCTAAAGTTGCGCCACCGAGTACGCTTAAGGTAGCCGTTCGCACAGACGCGGTAGCATGTTTTGCTCGGCCTTCCGTCGATGAAAATCAGGTAAAGAGACAGGTCATTGCAGACAGACAAATAAGTAGATAAAGAGATAGATGAAAATCATAAAAAGAGAATTTGACCCGGACGTGATTCGAACACGCAACCTTCTGATCTGGAGTCAGACGCGCTACCGGTACGCCACCGAGTCCGCTTAGTGTAGCCGTTCGCACAGACGCGGTAGCATGTTTTGCTCGGCCTTCCGTCGATGAAAATCAGGTAAAGAGACAGGTCATTGTAGACAGACAAATAAGTAGATAGACAGATAGATGAAAATAATAAAAAAGAACTTAACACGGACGTGATTCGAACACGCGAACTTCTGATCTGGAGTCAGACGTGCTACTGTGTCGCCACCGAGTCCACTTAGCGCAGCCATTCGCACACACGCCATAGCATGTTTGCTCGGCCTTCTGTCGATGAAGCACAGGTAAAGAGACAAGTCATTGTAGAATGACAAATAGGTAGATAGACAGATAAAATTACCAAAAAAGAGAATTTGACCCGCACATGGTTCGAACACGCAACCTTCTAATCTGGAGAATGCCGCGCTAAAGTTGCGCCACCGATTCCGCTTAGGGTAGCCGTTCGCACACACGCGGTAGCATGTTTTGCTCGGCCTTCTGTCGATGAACACAGGTAAAGAGACAAGTCATTGTAGACAGACAAATAGGTAGATAGACAGATAGTTGAAAATAATAAAAAAGAGAATTTGACCCAAACGTGATTCGAACACACAACCTTCTGATCTGGAGTCAGACGTGGTACCGTTGCGCCACCAATCCGCTTATAGGGTTGCCCTTCGCACACACGCGGTAGCATGTTTTGCTCGGCCTTCTGCCGATGAAGCACAGGTAAAGAGACAAGCCATTGTAGACAGACAAATAAGTAGATAGACAGATAAAAATAACAAATGGGAGAATTTCACCCGCACATGGTTCGAACACGCAACCTTCTGATCGGGAGTATGACGCGCTAAAGTTCCGCCACCAGTCCGCTTAGGGTAGCCGTTCGCACACACGCGGTAGCATGTTTTGCTCGGCCTTCTGTCGATGAAATACAGGTAAAGAGACAAGTCCTTGTAGACAGACAAATAAGTAGATAGACAGATAGTTGAAAATAATAAAAAAGAGAATTTGACCCAAACGTAATTCAAACTCGCAACCTTCTGATAAGGAGTCAGACGTGCTACCGTGTCGCCACCGAGCCCACTTTGTGTAGCCGTTTTCACACAACCCGTAGCATGTTTTGCTCGGCGTTCTGTCGATGAAGCACAGGTAAAGAGACAAGTCATTGTAGAATGACAAATAGGTAGATAGACAGAGAAAAATAACAAAAAACAGAATTTGACCCACATATGGTTCGAACACGCAACCTTCTGATCTGGAGTATGACGCGCTAAAGTTGCGCCACCAAGTCCGCTTAAGGTAGCCATTCGCACAGACGCGGTAGCATGTTTTGCTCGGCCTTGTGTCGATAAAGCACAGGTAAAAAGACAAGTCATTGTAGAAGGACAAATATGTAGATAAACAGATAGATGAAAATCATGAAAAGAGAATTTGACCCGGACGGGATTAGAACACGCAACCTTCTGATCTGGAGTCAGACGTGCTAAAGTTGCACCACCGAGTCCGCTTAAGGTAGCCGTTCGCACAGACGCGGTAGCATGTTTTACTCGGCCTTCCGTCGATGGAAATCAGGTAAAGGGACAGGTCATTGTAGACAGACAATTAAGTAGATAAACAGATAGATGAAAATCATAAAAAGACAATTGGACCCGGACGTGATTCGAACACGCAACCTTCTGATCTGGAGTCAGACGCGCTACCGGTACGCCACCGAGTCCGCTTAGTGTAGCCGTTCGCACAGACGCGGTAGCATGTTTTGCTCGGCCTTCCGTCGATGAAAATCAGGTAAAGAGACAGGTCATTGTAGACAGACAAATAAGTAGATAAACAGATAGATGAAAATCATAAAAAGAGAATTTGCCCCGGACGTGATTCGAACACGCAACCTTCTGATCTGGAGTCAGACGCGCTACCGGTACGCCACCGAGTCCGCTTAGTGTAGCCGTTCGCCCACACGTGGTAGCATGTTTTGCTCGGCCTTGTATCGATAAAGCACAGGTAAAGAGACAACTCATTGCAAAATGACAAATAAGTAGATAGACAGATAAAAATAACAAAAAAGAGAATTTGACCCAGACGTGAT